>NC_139515.1:38554300-39166966 GCF_947247035.1 Vipera ursinii
CAGACAGAAAAATATCCACCATCCTAAGAAACCCCAAGGACATAATTGGGTTAGAAAACCAAGGAGTATACGAAATCCCATGCACCACCTGCCCCACCACATACATCGGACAGACCAACAGAAGATTAAGTGCACACATTGAAGAGCACAAAAACTCACTCAGAAAGGGAGAACAAACTTCATCCCTGGTCCAACAGTTTGAAGCCACGGGACATGAAATTGATTTTAAAAAAACCAAAACTATCGCCAAAATTGAACATTTTAACAACAGAATAATCAGAGAAGCCATTGAGATAGAAAAACGCCCCCACAGCATGAATAAACGAGAAGATACCTCTCTACCAGCCATTTGGAAACCCGCCTTGATTGACAGACGAGGCCCAACCACCAAGAATGATACCAGAACCAAACTCATGATAACATCACATGACATCACCACCACACAACCATTCAAAAAGCAAATCCGAACCCACAACGATAAAGACACACAACCACAAAACAGAAACCTAACTACAGCTGCAACATCAGCCACTTTAAACCCCTCCAAACCACACAATAAGCAAACTGACACCCACTATAAAAACATGGCACCACCACAAACACGAAGCCGAACAAAAGCAGCACAACTCACCAGCTCAGGTCTGGAGCTGGCAGCTGAGACCAGCCCATCCACTCAGAACACCCCCCCCACCCAATCAGAACACACCCACCATTCAAAACACACTCCCACCCAATCAGAACACACTTGGTCCCCTACCCAATCAGAGCACACCTCCACAGAACACACCCCCTCTGGCAGTTTTAAAAAGAGGAACAAACAGCCACATGCTTCTCCCAGAAGAAGGAAGCTAAAGCCTGATGATGACGGATGGGATTCCGTCGAAACGTTGCGCCTACACCTTTAGTTCTACGCGGGGAAAAACCCGAAAAACCAAGGATCCATATATATATATATATATATATATATATATATATATATATATATATATATATATATATATATATATATATATATATATATATACACATACACACACATACAGATTTCTTCTGCCATTTTGAGAAAAGTCTTAGGTAGTATATTTCTTCCTTTTTTCCCTATTTTGCTAATTTTATAGTCTAGCTTTCCATCTACAATTGCATTAAAATCTCCTAAGGAAATGTTTTGATATTCTGTTTCCATTATTTTTTTATGTAGTTTTTGGTAAAATTCTTCTTGTTTGTTATTTGGTGCATATATTGCTACCGTCAGTGTTTCCACCATTAATATTCTTTCTTCTTCATCCATTGTCTCTTTAATATATAAAAGTACTCTTCTTTTGTTATGCTAATGAGAAGTAAAGTCTCCCAATTTTGGGGCATTCCAAAAGTTTATAATGTTGTCTTTTTATATGTGTTTCTTTTTAGTTTTTGTAATCATAATTTTTTTTTCCTTTTTGAGGGGGAGTTCAGTCCATTTAAATTTATTGACAGGATCCTGTTTTCCATCTCCATTTTCTTTACTTATATTCAGGGTGCATTTGATTTAAGTCAAGTTGATTTAAATCAGGATTTAAATCACTAGTAAAAAAGGACAAGAAGCAACGGATGGAAACTGGTCAAGGAGAAAAGCAACCTAGAACTAAGGAGAAACTTCCTGACAGTTACAACAATTAACCAGTGAAACAACCTGTCTCCAGAAGCAGTGAATGCTCCCAACACTGGAAGTTTTTAAGAAGAGACTGGACAGCCATTTGTCTGAAATGATATAGGGTTTCCTGCCTGAGTATGGGGTTGGACTAGATCACCTCCAAGTTCCCTTCCAACTACTACTACTACTATCTTCTTCTTCTTCTTCTTCTTCTTCTTCTTCTTCTTCTTCTTCTTCTTCTTCTTCTTCTTCTTCTTCTTCTTCTTCTTCCTACTACTACTATTATTATTATTATTGTATTCATTAAACATAAACCTCAGTCAACTGAACATTCAAATTGACTGGCACTAATGGTTGACACGGGTTGCTGCCAGCATCCTAGGTATCAACCAGGTATCTCCTTAAAATGTAAGATGTACTGAGTAGCGCAGTTTTCTGTAGCTTTGCTGGAGTTATTGCAGGAAGCTGCAATTGATGTGTTACTATTATTAATCATCGCACAGTCAGCCAGATGTTCAGACTAGAATTGGCATTTTTGTCTACCTATTGAGTCCTTACCAAGGACCTGGGATAGGCAGATGTGGATGTTTGATGGTATTACAGATATCATCGCAGGATGGAAGCAGTTCCTAGTAAGGCCGCCTTTTGCAATTGACTAATGGCAAATTTGTCCATGCCAGTGGTGTTCAAGTGGTGCTCCAGTTGTTTTGGGATTGCACCCAAGGTGCACCCTATTACTATTGGTACTATCCTTGCTTTCCTTTGCCACAGTCTTTCTATTTCTGTTTGTAGGTCTTTGTATTTTGTTATCTTCTCCAGTTCTTTCTCTATTCTGCTGTCTCCAGGCACTGCTACGTCCACTATCCAGACTTTTTTGTCTTTTTTATCGACAATTGTTAAGTCAGGGGTGTTATGTTGCAGGTGCTTGTCTGTTTTAATTCTGAAGTCCCAGAGCAGTTTAACTTTATCATTTTCTATGACTTTCTCTATTTTATGATCCCACCAGTTCTTACTTACAGGCAAATGATATTTCTTGCAGATCTTCCAATGCACCATTGTTGCTATTTTGTCATGCCGCTGCTTGTAGTCAATCTGTGCGATCTTCTTGCAGCAGCTTACCAGGTGGTCCACTGTTTCTTCAGCTTCTTTGCATAGGTGGCACTTACTGTCTGTTGCTGTCTTCTTAATTTTGACTTTGTATGCATTTGTCCTTAAGGCTTGGTCTTGTGCAGCCAGAATTAGTCCCTCGGTCTCTTTCTGCAACTTTCCTGCTCTTAGCCATTGCCAGGTTATTATCTGCTTTTCCAGCTTTTTTAAATGTACTGGCCATGTAGTGCTTTGTCTTCCCATGCCTCTATTCTGTTCTTCATTTGGTCTTTCTTGTAGGCCAGTTTGGTCTCTCCAGTAGTCAGTAAGCCTTCCTGATATACTAATTTCAGTGCATCTTCATCATTGTCGCTTCAGATATTCTTCCAAAGCCATTTTTTCATCTGATGTACTTGCAGCATTCCACATCCACCTATTTGCCTTGGTAGATAGAGTCTGTCAATGTTACTGCGTGGATGAAGGGCATGATTCATTGTCATTATTTTTCTGGTCTTCTTATCCATTGCTTTTAGTTCTGCTTGAGTCCAGTCCACTATTCCAGCTGTGTATCTAATGACTGGAATTGCCCAGGTGTTGATTGCCTTCACGGTATTTCCTCCATTGAGTTTGGACTTTAAGTTCTTCACTCTCTTGATGTATTCACCTCTAATCTTTTTCTTGACTTCAGTGTGCTTGATGTTGTCAGCTTGAACTATACCCAAGTATTTGTAGTAATCTTCCTCATCCAGACTCTTAATGTTATTTTCATGGGGCATCTTGATTCCTTCACTTTTCACTATTTTTCCTTGTTTGAGAGTAAGTGTGGCGCATTTGTCCAAGCCAAACTCCACTGCAATATCTTGGCTATATATATGGACAGTGTTTAGCGATTCTATGTCGGATGATGTTTTCCCATATAGCTTCAGATCATTCATGTAAAGGAGGTGGGATAGTCTGGCAGAGTTTTGATGTTTGATAGCCATGTCCTGAGTTATTCAGTATTGTTGACAGAGGAAACAATGTAATAACAAATAGTAGTGGTGATAATGAATCTCCTTGAAATATTCTTCTCTTGATATTAACCTCTCCTAGTCTTTCACCATTGACCTGCAACTGTGTCTTCCATTGTGCCATCGATCTTTGCAGAAATTTTCTACTGACTCCTGTTACTTCTAGGCACTTGATTATCCAGTCATGTGGCAGAGAGTCTGCCTTTTTGTTAGTCAATCCATGCTGCATTCAGGTTGGTTTCCTTTTCTTGCAGTTTTCCAAGATCATTTCGTCTATTAGTTGTTGATCTTTTGTTCCTCTGCTAGTGGGGCGGTTTCCTTTCTGCTTAGATGGAAAGAGATTGTTTTCAACTATATGCTGTTGTATTGCATCAGCTACCACACCAGTTAGCAATTTGAAAGTTGTTGGTAAGCAGGTAATTGGCTTTTAGTTGCCTGGTGTTGCCCCTTTTGCTGGATTTTTCATTATTAGGTTTTCCCAGTTGTTATATACTTTTCAATTTCTCCTCCTTGTAGTATATTGTTGAACTGCTTGGCAATGAGTGGGTATATAAGAGTTACAGTCATGGCCGAAATTGTTGGCACCCCAGAAGTTTTTCCAGAAAATCAAGTATTTCTCACAGAAAAGTATTGCAGGAACACATGTTTTGCTATACACAGGTTTATTCCCTTTGTGTGTATTGGAACACAACAAAAAAAAGGGAGGAAAAAATGCAAATTGGACATAATGTCAAGCAAAACTCCAAAAATGGGTTGGACAAAATTATTGGCACCCTTAACTTAATATTTGGTTGCACACCCTTTGGAAAAAATAACTGAAATCAGTCGCTTCCTATAACCATCAATAAACTTCTTACACCTCTCACGTGGAATTTTGGACCACTCTTCCTTTGCAAACTGCTCCAGGTCTCTCTTATTGGAAGGGCACCTTTTCCCCACAGCAATTGTAAGATGTCTCCACAGGTGTTCAATGGGATTCAGATCTGGACTCATTGCTGGCTACTTCAGGACTCTCTAGCGCTTTCTTGCCATCCATTTCTGGGTGCTTTTTGTTTTTTTATTGAAAAGTTTTAAAATACAATTTAAAATACAAAAACAAAAAACAAAAAACAAAAAAACCTCCCCTCCTCCCCCCTTTCCCCAACCCCACCCTCCCCTCCCTTCCCCTTCCCCGACTTCCCAGAGCTGAATACAGGGTATAAAAATACAAACAAACATAATCTAAAATATGCTAACAACAATAAAACATTAAAGTCTATCGCACTTTAACTCCATCGTCAAAATAATAACAAAATAACTACTAGCTAATCATACATCATATAACTCCACTACTTATTCAAATGCTAAATGAAACTTTTTAGTCCATATTTGTTCTGGATATAATCAATCCATCTCCTCCATTCCACAATATATCTCTGTTGCGATTGGTCTTTCAAATACGCTGAGATCTTCGCCATTTCCGCCAAATTAGAAACTTTTAAAGTCCACTCTTCTATAGTCGGCAGTTCTTCTTTCTTCCAATATTGCGCTACTAAAAGTCTCACTGCCGTAATTAAATTCAACATCAACTTAATATCTATAACAGTAGTATCTGTAATAATACCCAATAGAAACAATTGCGGAGAGAACTTTATCCTTTTCTTGAATATCTTTTGCATATCGTATAAGACGACTGGGTGTATAAGACGACCCCCTACATTTCCTGTTAAATTATAGGGTTTGGGCTATACTCGCCGTATAAGACTACCACTCTTCCAACGCACACCAAATAAAAATGAAAAAACATCAGATTTGATTTTAATATGGTAATTTTAATTCAAATGCTTATGACATGCAGGTGCTTAGTAGGAAAACTGTCACTTATAAACATAAGGCTGTTTGTCATCAAACATGTAAACATCAAACATGTAAACAGTGCAAGTGGATTAAATATAATAATAATAATAATAGTAATAATAGTAATAATAATAAGTTGGAGGGGACCTTGGAGGTCATCTAGTCCAACCCCTTGCTAAGGCAGGAAACCCTATACCATTTCAGACAAATGGCTGTCCAGTCTCTTCTTAAAAACTTCCAGTGTTGGAGCATTCACCACTTCTGGAGGCAGGTTGTTCCACTGGTTAATTGTTCTAACTGTCAGGAAGTTTCTCCTTAGTTCTAGGTTGCTTCTCTCGACTAGTTTCCATCCATTGCTTTTTGTCCTGCTTTCAGGTGCTTTGGAGAATAGCTTGGCTCCCTCTGCTTTGTGGCAGCCCCTGAGATATTGGATCACTGCTATCATGTCACCTCTCACCCTTCTCTTCGTTAAACTACACATATCCAATTCCAGCAACCGTTCCCTATTTTCCTAATTCACTTTTTCACTTTTCCTAATTCACTCTAAAGCTTTCCCTGTGCAGAGCCTTAAGTAACACCAGCTGCCTGCAATTAGTGCAGGTTCACATCCCACCATGCTCAAGGTTGACTCAGCTTTCCATCCTTCCAAGGTAGGTAAAATGAGGACCCAGATTGTTGGGGGCAATAAGCTGACTTTGTAATAATGCTGCTGGGGGGGGGGGTTGAAAGCCCTAATAAACAGGCATATACACAGAATGAAGGCTATTGCTAAGCACATTGATTTGTGCTTTAAATTGTAAGCCACCCTGAGTCTTCGGAGACGGGCAGGATATAGATGGGATTTTTTTTTAAAAAAGAGCAAATGGGAGATCCGCTCCAGGTTTTCCAGCCAGCCAGCCCAGTTCCTGAGTCAAATGTGTCCTTAGAGCTAAGCCGCTGCTCTGGCTGCTGCCTTCCCCACCTGCCTTTCAAGTTGGGATATACTACAGCTGCTCTTCAACTTTAGAAGGAAGGACGCCCAGACCCCAGCCTGTAAAAAATCACAGACTGCAGCTTCTTCTCCAATTGGTCCCGCTTTCCCTGCACAGACTAACTGGGAGATCTGCTTCAGGTTTTCCAACCAGCCCTGTCCCTAAATTTTCAGCACCCGGCGTATAAGACGACCCCTGACTTTTGAGAAGATTTTCATGGGTTAAAAAGTAGTCTTATACGCCGGAAAATACGTTATTCCACCAAATTTTAATCAAAAAAGCTTTAACCTTTTTACATGTCCACCAAATATGAAAATATGTTGTGTCCTCACAACCACACCTCCAACATTTGGGCTGACAATTTGGATACATACTTGCTAATTTTTTAGGATCTAAATGCTATCTATAAAACATTTTATAAAAATTCTCTCTTAAATTTTGGGCCTGTGTAAATTTTACATTTCTAACCCAAATCTTTTCCCAAGTATCCATTGTTATAACTTCTTGAAAATTTTGAGCCCACTTTATCATACAGTCTTTAACGAGTTCCGTTTCTGAATCAATTTCTATCAATGCAAGATATATCCTTTTTATATGAGCTTGACCTTGATCTCTAATTTGCTTTACCAAATTTTCATCAGTCATCAAAAAACCAGTTTTCTGGTCCTCTTTCCACCTAGCCTGTAATTGCCCATACTGAAACCAAGTTTGTACTATCTTTTCTTCTTTTAAAATGTTATATGACTTTAATTGCCATACATTCATTTCCAAACTTAAAATTTCCTTATATGTAGTCACATCATGTTTGAATCCCACATAAAAATTTTGGCAAAACGTTCATTTTCACTGCCGCTATTCTTCCCAACAAGGACAATTGTAGTTTTTTCCAACTATCTAATTCTTTTTCTATTTTTCCCCATAACATTTCATTATTTTTATATAGCTTCACATTTGAGGCTGACAAATATATCCCCAAATATTTAATCCTTTTAACTATTTCAAATCCCATTAATTCTTCTAAAACAGCCTTTTGTGATACTGTCATATTTTTAGACAATAGTTTACGTATATACTTGAGTATAAGCCGACTCGAATATAAGCCGAGACCCCTAATTTTACCCCAAAAAACTGGAAAAAGTTATTGACTCGAGTTTAGGCCGAGGCTGGGAAATGCAGCAGCTCACAGTAAATTTCAAAAATAAAAATACAGGTAGATAACAATAAAATTGCTTTAATTGAGGCATGTGGAAAAGAGGGTCAACAAAAACAATATATTATCAGTATATTCAACAAAAACAATATATAACATTAAAGTATTAACAATAACTTTAAATGTACAAAAACCTTAACTCAATAAGCAACTAAGCTAAAACAAGCATCAAAATCCTTCAAAACTGGATTCCTCCTCCTCATCTGTATCTCCAAACAGAGCTTCAGCTGTAGCTGGTGTGAGGTTATCATCATATACATTGTCACAGAGTTCGCTGTCATCACTATCACAGCTGTCGTCCTCATACAAAGCACTGTCTTCACTGCCATCCATAGCATTACTTATGCCACATTTCTTGAAGGCGTGCTTCACCATGTCCTCTGGAATCTCTTCCCATGCATCACGAACCCACTTTGCTATCAGTTCTATGTCAGGCTTCATCATATTTCCACCTTTTGTTAGTCGGGCTTGACCAGATGACATCCATTCGCACCACATCTTTCGCACACGGTCTTTGAAAGGTTTATTTAAACACACATCTAAGGGCTATAATACAGATGTAAGCCCACCTGGAATAACGGCTAAAGTAACTTGAGAAGACTTTGCCAATGTTTTTATGTCATCAGATGTGTGGGCTCTGAACATATCCCAAACTAGCAATGATGTTTTTTTCTTTAAGGCTGCTCCTGGTCATCCGTTCCAAACTTCTTCCAGCCACTTTTTTGTTCCATCTTCATCCATCCAGCCTTTAACATGTGGGCGCACTGTAATTCGTGGTGGGAAATTGACCTTTTTAGGCAAGGTCTTTCTTTTAAAAATAATGACAGGCCGCAGCTTAGTTCCATTAGCCAAACATGACAGAACGACTGTAAAATGGTTTTTCTCATTACCTGTGGTTCTGAGTAAAACAGTTTTGTCTCCCAAACTTGCCACGGTTCTGTTGCTTGGAAGATCAAAGGTCATAGGTGTTTCACTCATTTCATACTTCTGTGAAATCTTTGTTCTTTGCCGCAAACATAGGCCATACCTATTCATGAAGCCAGTACACCATCCTGCTGACGCAACAAAATTTTCAATGCCTGGTGCTTTTAATTTGTCATCTTTAGCCATTTGAAGGGCACGTAAGCGAATTCCCATGCATGTTACGCAGTAACCATTTTGACGACACTCCATAACCCATTTATGCAATTCAGTCTCTAGAGCCCCATATGGAGTTGTTAAACCACGTCGAGCTTTTTTTGCCTTTGGAATCTTTTCCAAGTCAGCTTTCATTTTCCGCCACTCCCTCACTTGTTTTTCATCAACACCAAATTCCCTACTTGCAATACTGTTATTGCTTTTTTCTGCTCTTGACACAACCTTTAGTTTGAAAGCAGCTTCGTATGACCTGCGTTTTTGTTTTGGTGCAGGATTAGAAGTACTGGGATCCATTTGTAACAGGAATGGGGAGGTCTGCTAGGGAGGCGGCAGTCAACCGTTGTTTCCCTCCTCGTGCGTGTGTGTGTGTGTGTGTGTGTGGCAGTCAAGCGTTGTTTCCCTCCTCAGTCAAGCGTTGTTTCCCTCCTCGTGCGTGTGTGTGTGTGTGTGTGTTTGTGTGTGGCAGTCAAGCATTGTTTCCCTCATGCGTGTGTGTGTGGGGGGAGGCAGTCAAGCATTTTCCTCCTCAGTCAAGCGTTGTTTCCCTCCTCGTGCATGTGTGTGTGTGTGGGGCAGTCAAGCGTTGTTTCCCTCCTCAGTCAAGCGTTGTTCCCTCCTCGTGCGTGTGTGTGTGTGGCAGTCAAGCGTTGTTTCCCTCCTCAGTCAAGCGTTGTTTCCCTCCTCGTGCGTGTGTGTGTGTGGCAGTCAAGCGTTGTTTCCCTCCTCAGTCAAGCGTTGTTTCCCTCCTCGTGCGTGTGTGTGTGTGTGTGTGGCAGTCAAGCGTTGTTTCCCTCCTTGTGCGTGTGTGTGTGTGTGTGTGGCAGTCAAGCGTTGTTTCCCTCCTCGTGCGTGTGTGTGTGTGTGTGTGGCAGTCAAGCGTTGTTTCCCTCCTCGTGCGTGTGTGTGTGGGGGGGCAGTCAAGCGTTGTTTCCGTCCTCAGTCAAGCATTGTTTCCCTCCTCAGTCAAGCGTTGTTTCCCCCCTCGTGCGTGTGTATGTGTGTGTGTGTGTGTGTGTGTGTCAGACCCGCAGGAATGGCTAGTAAAGGTGGCGGCAGTCCAGCGTTTGCGTTTTTCTGTGTGTCGAGCCCCGTGAGCCCGACACACAGGAGGGGGGGACGCCGCTTCCTTACCAGCCATTCCCGTGGGTCTGACACACGCACGCATGCATGAGGGGGGGAAACGCTGGACTGCCATCGCCTCTACCAGCTCTGCAAGCCTTTGCTGCCCCTTCTCTCCGCTGCCTGGCCTGAACAGAGGAGCCGAAGGGAGCAGCTCTGCAAGGCTCTGCCACTCCCTTCTCTCAGCAGCCTGGCCCGAACGAAGGGATGCCCCTTCGTTCGGAACAGGCAGCTGAGAGAAGGGGGCAGCAGAGGCTGCATCCCCCAAAAGAAGTCTCTGCTGAGCGAGAGAATGAGGCGTTGGAGCGCTCCAACGCCTCATTCTCTCGTCTCAGCGCCCATTTTCTCGGCGAAGATTTCTTTCGGGGGATCCAGCCTCTGTCACCCCCTTCTCTCAGCTGGGCAGCTGAGAGAAAGGGGCGGCAGAGGCTGGATCCCCCGAAAGAAGTCTTCGCCGAGAAAATGGGTGGCAAGCTTCCACCGCCCCATTCTCTCAGCGGAGCCTTGCAGAGGTGGCGGCGGAGCTGCGGGCGCAGCTCTCCAAACCGCCGCCGCCCGTTTGGAGAGCTGCTGCCTTCGTCCATGTTTGACGAAAGCAGCAGCTCTCCAAACTGGGGGGGGGTGGAAGTTCTTTTTTTTGTTCACTGGAGTATAAGCCGAAGTGGATTTTTCAGCCCAAAAAGTGGGCTGAAAAATTCGGCTTATACTCAAGTATATACGGTAGTATTTTGTATATTAATCTTAAATCCAGAAACTTTCCCATATTGCATTATTATCTCCATCAATTCTATAACTGAATAATCCGGCTGGGTCTTCTGGGTGCTTTTTGACGTATGTTTGGGGTCATTGTCCTGCTGGAAGACCCAAGTTCTCGGACGCAAACCCAGCTTTCTGACACTGGGCTCTACAGTGCGACCCAAAATCCTTTGGTAATCCTCAGATTTCATGATGGCTTGCACACATTCAAAGCACCCAGTGCCAGAGGCAGCAAAACAACCCCAAAGCATCATTGGACCTCCACCATATTTCACTGTAGGTACTGTGTTCTTTGTAGGCGTCATTTTGTTTTTGGTAAACAGTAGAATGATGTGCTTTACCAAAAAGCTCTGTCTTGGTCTCATCTGTCCACAAGATGTTTTCCCAGAAGGATTTTGGCTCACTCAAGTACATTTTGGCAAACTGTAATCTTGCTTTTTTATGTCTCTGTGTCAGCAGTGGGGTCCTCCTGGGTCTCCTGCCATAGCGTTTCATTTCATTTAAATGTCGACGGATAGTTCGCGCTGACACTGATGCTCCCTGAGTCTGCAGGACAGTTTGCATTCCTTTGGAACTTGTTTGGGGCTGGTTATCCACCATCCTGACTATCCTGCGTTGCAACCTTTCATCAATTTTTCTCTTCCGTCCATGACCAGGGATATTCGCTACAGTGCCATGGGTTGCAAAATTCTTGATAATGTTGCGCACTGTGGACAAAGGCAAATCTAGATCTCTGGAGATAGACTTGTAACCTTGAGATTGTTGATATTTGTCCACATTTTTGGTTCTCAAGTCCTCAGACAGTTCTCTTCTCTTTCTGTTGTCCATGCTTAGCGTGGCACACACAGACACACAATTGAAAGACTAAGTGAACTTCTCTCCTTTTTATCTGCTTTCAGGTGTGATTTTTATATTGCCCACACCTGTTACTTAACCCAGGTGAGTTTAAAGGAGCATCACATGCTTGAAACGATCTTGTTTACCCACAATTTTGAAAGGGTGCCAATAATTTTGTCCAGCCCATTTTTGGAGTTTTGTTTGACATTATGTCCAATTTGCTTTTTTTCCTCCCTTTTTTGTTGTGTTCCAATACACACAAAGGGAATAAACCTGTGTATAGCAAAACATGTGTTCCTGCAATACCGTATTTTCCGGCGTATAAGACGACTTTTTAACCCATGAAAATCGTCTCAAAAGTTGGGGGTCGTCTTATACGCCGGGTTGTCTTATACGCCGGAAAATACTATTCACCTCTCTGATCTGCAGTCCCCGGCAATGTGCTCCGAAGCCGCCTCCCAGCCAGCATGTCGCCGCCAAACTTCCCAGCCCACACCACGTCTAGGCACTGCAGCCAGGATGGGTCTGGTCCCAGTCAAGGACGCCGCGGAGCCCCCTGGCACCGGGCAAGACCCGGCAGAGTTGTCCTGCGCGTGCACGCGCTGGCCAGCTGCCGGGAGATCTCCATGGCGGCGTCGGACAGTCGGAAGAAGCAGCCGATGCGCAGAAGGCAGGCTCACGACGAGTCGAGGTGGGCCTGCGTCTGTGGTGTGCAGGGATGGCGGGGGTGGCTCCTGTAGCAAAGGAGGCGCGTCCATGGGGAGACGGGTGAGGCCCGTGCAGTGTGCTGCGAAGAGGGGCCTCGCTGAATGTCGTGCCCGTAGGCCGCAACAGACAGTAGGAAGGGAGCACCTTTGCTCCTGCCGAGGCACCGCCTGACCCGCGCTGACCGGAAAAATTGCTTGCCTGGTCACGGAGTGCGGAACAGCGGTACTTGGCGCCCCTCTTGCCCGCATACCATGCAGCGGCCCTTGCCGGCCGGCCTCGGCATGGCTGCCCCAAGCCCGGCTCTCTAGCGCGTCTTCCGGGCCCGCCTGGCCGACCGTCTCCTGGGCGGGGCTTGGCTCCGTCTGCAAATGCTATCTCAAAGCCAAATCACGCTTGGCCGTGCAGGCTGCCGAAAGGCGAGGACTCAGAGTTCCTGCGGTGGTTGCGGCTTCTGGCGTGCTGTTTGCAGAGTCTGGCCTGGAAGAGTGAGTGGCTTTGTACCATTTGCATCAGACGGGGCTGAATCTGAATCAGGCTTGTGTCGGACACTTGGCAACTGGCATGTAAGTATTTTCCGGCGTATAAGACGAAAAATCTTGAAAATCTTCTCAAAAGTCAGGGGTCGTCTTATACGCCGGGTCGTCTTATATGCCGGAAAATACAGTACATTTCTGTGAGAAATACTTGATTTTCTGGAAAAACTTCTAGGGTGCCAACAATTTCGGCCATGACTGTATAGTGCAACTCTACTTCCTGTTGGTCTGTTTCTTTTAAATAATTTAAATCCCTCTATCTGTATGTTCCATTTGTGGATTTCATCCCACCAAATTTTAGTAATGACAGTATAATCATATATAATAATAATAATAAAGTTGGAAGGGACCTTGGAGGTCATCTAGTCCAACCCCCTGCTCAGTCAGAAAACCCTATACCACGTGTGACAAATGGCTGTCCAGTCTCTTGAGTCCCTCCTCTTTGTGGCAGCCCCTGAGATATTGGAACACTGCTATCATGTCCTCCCTCGTCCTTCTCTTCATTAAACTAGACCACAGGTCTGCAACCCGTGGCTCCGGAGCCACATGCGGCTCTTTCAGCCATCTCCTGCGGCTCCCAGTCCTCTGCCATGTGCAGTCCAAAAAAAAAAGTGGGACTAAAAAATTTCAACCAATCAATTCAAATATGCAGGGTAGGTGCATATCTTGCCTTGGCTCCACTCTTCAGTCAAACCCTGTTCTGCGCATGCACGCATGTACGCGCATGCGCACACATTTTTTGCGGCTCCCAGTTTTTCCTTTTGTGAGGGAACTGGTTCCGAGTGGCTCTTTCACTGTTTCAGGTTGCTGACCCCTGAACTAGACATACCCAATTCCAGCAGCTGTTCCTTATATGTTTTAGTCTCCAGTCCCCTAATCATCTTTGTTGCTCTCATTTATGCCCTCATTTACTTGAATTTCTAATTCACCCTGTTTATTGCTCATACTCTGTGCATTGGTATATAGACATTTGAGTTGTTTTTGACTGACCCTGTGTTTACTTTCTACATAATCTGTGTGGTGCCTGAGTTCCCCTACTTCCTTGCCACCTGTTTCATTAGTCTGGGTATGACACTCACTATTAAAAGCTTGATTTTGCTTGACACCAAGGTTGATAACAAACTTCTATGTTACATAGACTGATAACCCTATTAGTTTTAGATTGCTGGGGACAGAAATGTTCTGTTATCAACTCACTGTCCCCGTTGTTTAGTTTAAATGTTTCTCCAGAAAATCTGTGAATTTAATGCCAAGTTACTCAGTCCCTTTCTTTTTTTCTTTTTTTTAAATTTTTTTAAATTTTATTCAAATGCAAATAATACAAATATAACACATATAAATCTAAATAAAAACTATATAAAAATACAAATACTACAGTGTACCCACACCCCTGGAAACCATTTTTATTACCTATATTTCTTCTCATATAACAACTAACAGTATACAATATATTTCAATTGTGCCCTTATCCTCTCCAAAACAGCATATATTCTTGAGCAGGTTGCCTTTGTCTTCCACCAAGACTGTTTTTATAAAATCATGCCATATTTCATTATAATTATTTACTTTAATCATCCCTTTTTAAAATTTAATTTCTGTTGTTAATTTATCATTTATTGCCATATTTCACTATACCACTCATTTCTTTGAATAACCCAATTCCGTCTCCAATATTTAACCATCACTAATCTAGCTGCCATTATCAAATTTACAATCAATTCCTTTTTTGCTTCATTTATATCTTGTTTTTCCACCAGTAACAGTAATGCAATCCTCGGTGACATATCTAAATTTACCTTCAAAAGTTCTCTAATTTCCCTAAACACCATGTCCCATATCTTTTGTGCACTATCACTATTGCACCACATATCTTTTTTTCACACCTCCAGCAAATATTTGTATATTTAACATCTATTTGATTTAATTTGCATAATGTTAGGTACCACCTCCATATCACACTTTATATCCATTTTCTTTAACTCTGACATATTCTTATATGCTCTTCTGTTACAAATATTTTTCCAATCTTTATCATTTATTTCTCCTAATTCTGTTTCCCAGATTAATTTTAAACCTTTTGCCTGATCTTCTAGTTCAGTTAATATTCTGTATATTTTCCCAATTCTTCCTTTACCTGTATATTCTTCATTTTCCTCACTTTATTTTACAATCATTTCAAATTTTGTTAACTATCTTTCACCTCGAATGTTTCTTCCATTTTTATTCATTTCTCTAACTGTATTAAATTCAATCAATTTAATTTCGTATGTGATAAAACATTCTTTAATTGTATTATATTCTTTATTTTGTTCTTCTAGTCTTCCCATTTATATATCTGATTTTTTAAAATTTACTAATCCAATCTTTCAATTCAATCTTAGGGAATTTTTCCATTTCTACCACCCATGTTAAAGGAGAAATTCCTGGCATTAACCAAAATCTCCATTTATTCCATAATTCTATCAATTTTTTTAAAAAGGGATTTTGAATTCATTAACAATTTTTAATATCCTTTTTAAACCAATATGTTTCTATAGGATCGCCTATTTCCCTTAATTCCTTCAATTCTATATCGCTCCATAATAAATCTCTATTTGCTGCTATAATATTTATTTATTTATTTATTTATTTATTTATTTATTTATTTATTTTATAAACCGCCCTTCTCCCGAGGGACTCGGGGCGGTGTACAGAATAAGGTAGGCATACAGAATGAACAATAGTGAAAAAACAATAGTAAAATACAAACTGGGACCCCAATTAGAGCTATCAGGCCAGGCCGGACTGCTGGAACAGATAAGTTTTTAATTCGCGCCGGAAGGTGCGGAGGTCGGGGGCCATCCGGATTTCGGTTGGTAAGCTGTTCCAGAGGGCTGACGCACCCACTGAGAATGCCCTCCCCCTGGGGGCCACTAGCCGACATTCCTTGAGCGGTGGCACCCTGAGGAGGCCCTCTCTGTGGGAGCGCACAGGACGGTGGGGTGCTGACATTGGCAGAAGGTGCTCCCGTAGGTAGTCCGGACCCATGCCATGTAGGGCTTTGTATGTCATTGTTAGCACCTTGAACTTCACACGGAAGGCAACTGGAGGCCAGTGCAGCGCACGGAGGAGAGGTGTGATATGGGAGTATCGGGAGGCTCCCAAGAGTGTCCGTGCCGCTGCACTTTGCACCAGTTGAAGCTTCCGAGTGGATCTCAAGGGCAGCCCCATGTAGAGAGCGTTACAATAGTCTAGGCGAGAGGTCACAAGAGCATGGGTGACCATCCTTAATTGATTAGCTACCCAATAATTTCTAACATTTGGACGACCCAGCCCACCCTTTTTTAATGGTTCATACCATAATTCTTTACTTACTCTTGTTCTCTTACCTCCATTACAATACACCTCCAGTAATCTCTGTATTTCCTTTAATTCCTGATTTGAAAACTTAATTGGGATCATCCAAAACAAAAAATTAATTTTTAGTAAAACTTTCATTTTTATTGCTGCAATTCTTCCAAACCATGATAATTTTACTTTTCCATATTTATCCATTTTATATTTTATATCTTTCTTTAGCTTCTCATAATTTACCTTCTTTAATTTTTGAATATTTTTTGGGATGTCAATACCTAAATATTTGATACCATCTACTATTTTTAATTTATATTTTTCTTTCAATACATCCATTTCTTCTTTACTATGGTTATATAACATCATTTTTGATTTTCCCCAGTTTATTTGCAATTCACTATATTTCCCAAATATATTCAAATACAAGTAATTCAGGGCCTGACTCATGTAGGAGGCCACATGCTTGATTTGGTTTTTCTATCTAGATGATGGTTAGATGATCTTGGTGGGGGTTCCCCAATTATTACACCCCTGTCATGGACCGATCATCATCTCCTGAGACTGGTCTTCTACTATGCCACCCCTCGTTGTGGAGTTGTGGAACCATCAAGATGGTTTCGTCCCAGGCGCTTAATGAACCCTGAGAAGTTCCAGGCAGCACTGGGGTCTCCACCTGCCTCCTTTGCTCACAGCTCGGTTGAGGCCTTAGTGGAAGCCTGGGAAAAGGCTGCCACGGATGCACTTAACCTAGTTGTTCCCTTGCGGCCCCTGACCCGATGCAGATCCCAGTTCGCTCCATGGTTTTCCATGGAGCTATGGGAGATGAAGCGTCGGAGACGGGGCCTAGAGAGCTGTTGGAGATCTACCCGATCTGAATCCGACCGATCACGACTAAGATCCTTTACTAGATCTTATCTCGCAGCAATGAGGATGGCGAGGTCCAATTACTTCGCTACACTCATTACATCCGCAGATAATCGCCCGGCCACCTTGTTTAAGATAACTCGCTCCCTCCTTAATCAAGAGGTGAGGGAGGATCCCTTACAGGGTCGTGCCGAAGAGTTTTGCCAACATCTGTCGGACAAAATCGCTTGGATTCAGACCGGCTTAGACTCCGACTGGGCAGAGTCTAATGATCAGAACATGGGTGATCTCGTCGATGTTAAATGGGACGGGTTCGATCCTGTGACCCCAAAGGAAGTGGACAGAATTATGAGGAAGCTGAGCTCCACCACTTGTTTATTAGATCCGTGCCCTTCTTGGCTGGTTTATTCTGCTCGAGAGGGAACACGAATCTGGCTCCAGGCGGTGATATCTGCCTCCCTGAGTGAGGGTTGTTTCCCCTCCGTCTTGAAAGAAGCGGTGGTGAGACCCCTCCTCAAGAAACCTACCTTGGACCCAACTATATTAAACAACTTTCGTCCGGTCTCCAACCTTCGCTTTCTTGCTAAGGTTGTTGAGAGTGTGGTGGCATATCAGCTCCCTTCGGTTCTGGAGGAAACTGACTATCTGGACCCGTACCAATCGGGTTTCAGGCCCGGACACAGCACAGAGACGGCATTGGTCGCACTAATAAATGATCTCTGGAGAGCTCGGGACAGAGGCTGTTCCTCTGTCCTAGTTCTCCTAGACCTCTCAGCGGCTTTTGATACCATCGACCATGGTATCTTACTGCAACGTCTCAGGGGATTGGGAGTGGGAGGCACGGTTCTCCAGTGGTTCTCCTCCTATCTCATGGGACGTTCGCAGTCGGTATTAACAGGAGGACAGAGATCGAGATCGAGGCCTCTCACTTGTGGAGTCCCTCAGCGGTCGGTCCTCTCGCCTCTCCTGTTCAACATCTACATGAAGCCGCTGGGTGAGATCATTCGTGGTTTTGGAGTCGGGTATCACCAGTATGCTGATGATACTCAGCTTTTTATTTCGACCCCAAACCACCTCAGTGATGCCCTTGATGTGATGTCCCGTTGCTTAAAAGCAGTTCGGGTCTGGATGGGGAAGAACAGGCTTCAACTCAACCCCAACAAGACAGAGTGGCTGTACGTACCGGCATCTCGAGATATTCAGAACATTCCATCTCTTTCTATAGGGGGTAAGTTATTACCCCCCACAGATAGGGCTCGCAACTTGGGAGTCCTCTTAGATTCACAGCTTTCCTTGGAAGACCACATAACAGCTGTGACTAGGGGAGCCTTTGCCCAGGTTCGCCTGGTTCGCCAATTACGGCCCTATCTAGACCGAGATGCCCTACGTACGGTCACTCATGCACTCGTGACCTCTCGTTTAGACTACTGCAATGCTCTTTACATGGGGCTGCCCTTGAGGACCACTCGGAGGCTCCAACTGGTACAGAATGCAGCCGCGAGAGTTGTGTTGGGAGTCTCCCGATACTCCCATGTTACACCTCTACTCCGTGAACTGCATTGGCTCCCAGTTGTCCTCCGGGTAAGATTCAAGGTGCTGGTAATGGTTTTCAAAGCCCTACATGGCATGGGTCCAGAGTACCTTAGGAATCACTTGCTGTCAGCGTCAACGTCCCTCCGTCCAGTACGCTTCCACAGAGAGGGCCTCCTAAGGGTGCCGCCGTTCGGAAAATGCCATCTGGTAGCTCCCAGAGGGAGGGCTTCTTATATACACTAATTCCTTCAGTCAGTTGATCTTTCCTGATTGCATTTGCCAAAACCTCCATCATTAATGCAAATAGAACTGGGGATAAGGGGCCACCCTGTCTCATTCCCCAGCTTAAGGTTATTGTCTCTGTAACACCATCATTTATGACTATTCTCGCCTTATTCTCTAAGTATAGTTGATTTATCACCTTTCTAAAAATTTTTTCCAAAGCCTAACTTCTCTAATATTTTCAACATAGACCATTCCACAAAATCAAAGGCCTTAAAAAACGTCTAATAAACCAGCCTTTAATTTTTGATTTTTATGTAATAACCTAAATTTAATACCCTTCTTACTACATCTGACATTTGTTGGCCTCTTATAAATCCACACTGATCATTTTTAGTATAATTCTCTATAAATGTATTCAATCTATTTGTCAATATTGCTGTAAAAATCTTAGCATCCTGATTAATAAGGGATATTGGTCTATATCAGGGGTGTCAAACTCAATTTCATTGAGGGCCGCATCAGCATTGTGGTTGCCCTCAGGGGGCCGGGTGGGTGTGACCTGGGTGGGCGTGGCCTACTGGGTGGGCGTGGCTAGAGTGCGTATGGCCTACTGGGTGGGCGTGGCCAGCTCTACATCGTTCGCATCAAGGGTGCCTATGGGGGCCTGGGCAGGAGTGGGACAGATCTGAGGGTCTCTGGCAGGAGGAGGGTCTCTGGGCCAGGGCCAAGGCAGTGGGGGCCGTTCCCTCACTGTTTCCAGGATGGCTTTGCGGGCCGCATGAAACCACTTCGCGGGCCGGATCTGGCCCCCGGGCCTTGTGTTTGACATGTCTGGTCTATATGATCCTGGATTTGTAAGATCTTTATTAGGTTTTGTTATCAATACTATCAGAGATTGCTTCCAGGAACTTGGAATAATTTCCCCTTCCATTATTTTATTAAACACATTAACCTTATCTTCAGGACCAATAATACTTTAAAATTTTTATAATACTCTGCACCTAGTCCATCTAACCCTGGTGCTTTACCTATTTTCAGTTTATTAATAATTTCCAGTATCTCCTCCTCTTCTATTTGGGATTCCATTATTTCTTTATCATATTCTCCAATTTTACAGTTTAAATTCTTTTCTATATTCACATTTATTTCCTTTCCCTTATATAACTCTTCAAAAAAACTTTTGAAATATCAATTTTTCTCTCATCATATTACATCTTTCTCCCTTTTTGTTCTTTATTACTCCAATCAGGCTTTTTGCCTTTTTAACTTGTGTGGCTGTAGCCAACATTCTAGAATTTTTATTACTATTTTCATAAAATTCCCTATTTAAATAAATTAGAT
The DNA here is from genome assembly GCF_947247035.1 of Vipera ursinii. Taxonomy (NCBI): domain Eukaryota; kingdom Metazoa; phylum Chordata; class Lepidosauria; order Squamata; family Viperidae; genus Vipera; species Vipera ursinii. Next base: position 38,574,430 of record NC_139515.1, read on the forward strand.
TTCTTTCAACCTGTTCTAACTCAATATTTTGCAACTCTTTTCTTTTAGCTGATAATTTTAACATGATCCTATTCTCTCTACTTTCTGTATATTTACTCTCTAGTTCTTCAATTTCCTTCTCCAACCTTTTTGTTTCTTGTTTTTTATATTATAAGAATATATTATCCCTAAATCTCTCACCACTGCTTTCATAGATATTTCCGATGTTACAAATATATAATCTATTCTTGTAAAAATTTTATGTCTAATAGAAAAATAAGTATAACTTTTGATTACCATGTAATTCTTTCCAAACATCTTTTAATCTATTTCTATTAATAAATTTTCTTAAATCTGTATTATTATACTTTATTTCTGCTTTAGATGGATTAGATTTATCAACTCTTGTATCCATAGCCATATTATAATTACCTGCCATTATCACACAACCTTTTTTATTTCTTCTATTTCTTTATATACCCTATTATAAAACTCTCTTTGATTTGTATTAGGTGCATACAAATTTGCTAAAGTGACCTCTTGTCCATAAATCAAGCCTTGAATTATAAAAGCCATCTTCCCATATGGCTTTTATGTTAAATTCACATATTTTAGCTACCATGATTGCTACCCCTCTTGCTTTTTTATTTTTTTATTAAAGAGTTTTACAATATTTTACAATATATCCCCAAATCCCTCCCACCCCAACCCCCCCACTCCCCCCCACTTCCCAGAGCTAAAGACAGGATTATAGTTACAACAATCATATTCTAAATAAAAATTTACACAATATACAATCAACCAAATTCGTACTGCGCTTTAACTCTCTCTTAGCATAACTACTAACAATAACAATATCCCACTAAATTCTACTCACAAGCTAAATGGAACTTTTTGGTCCCATATTTGTTTTCAATATAATTTATCCATCTCCTCCAAACTGAAATATATCTCTCCTGTGAGTGATCCTTTAAATAAGCAGAAATCTTGGACATTTCTGCAAGATTAGAAACTTTAAACACCCATTCTTCTACCGTGGGCAGATTGTCCTTCTTCCAATATTGTCCCACCAGTAACCGTGCTGCCGTTATATTCAACATCAGATTAGTCTCTTTGACATCACAATTTACAACAATACCCAGTAAGAACAATTGCGGGGATAACTTTATCTTCCTCTTAAAAATCTTTTGAATGTTCCACCAAATTTTAATCCAGAAGGCTTTTATGTTTCTACAAGTCCACCACATGTGGAAATAGGTAGCTTCTAAGCTACCACAACTCCAACACTTAGACTGCAGATTAGGATACATGTTGGACAACTTCTTGGGATCCAGATGCCATCTATAAAACATTTTGTAAAACTTTTCTCTTAAATTTTGAGCCTGGGTAAATTTAACATTTCTGACCCAAATTATCTCCCAGGTGTCCAACGAGATTGGTTCCTGAATATTTTGTGCCCACTTTATCATGCAATCTTTAACCAATTCCGTTTCCGAATCCAATTAAATTAAAGCATTATATATCCTCTTTATATGTGCACATTTTGAATCTCTAATTTGCTTTACTAAATTTTGATCTGTAATTGTGATACCAACCTTTTGATCTGACTTCCACCTAGCTTTCAATTGGGTATATTGAAACCAAGAGTAATTTATGTTTTCTTGTCTTAACTCCTCTGCTGATTTAAGTTGCCAATCATTCCCTTGCAATTTGAGTAGTTCCTTATAAGAAACCATATCCATACTCACTCCCATAGATACACCCTCTATCGCGTGTCCAGGAATTCCCCAAATTGGTATTTTATAATTTAACTTATTATAGTACTTTTTCCAGACACGCAGTAAAGCACTTCTAAGAATATGGGATTTAAAAGCCCTGTCTACCTTCTTATCATAAAGCAAGTATGCATGCCATCCATATACCAAATCCCATCCCTCAAGATGAAGTATTCTCTTGTTAGTTAAATTAAGCCAATCACTAACCCAGGTCAAAGCAGCCGCATCATAGTACAATTTCAAATTCGGCGCCTTGAGTCCCCCTCTTTCCCTGGCATCCTGTAAAATCTTGAATTTAACTCTTGGTTTTTTCCCCACCCAGATAAATTTGTTAATACCCTTCTGCCATTGATCAAGGTTGGCATCCTTTTTCAGTATAGGTATCATCTGAAACAGAAAGAGGAACTTTGGTAGAACATTCATTTTAACTGCAATTCTTCCCAGTAGTGATAATTGTAATTTTTTCCAATTATTTAAGTCCCTTTGTACCTTCAACCATAGTGTTTCATAATTATTCTTATACAATTTTACATTTGAGGCTGCAATATGCACTCCTAGATATTTAACCTTCTTCACTATTTCAAAACCTGTTAAGTTAGATAACATATCCCTTTCACTCGTAGATAAATTCTTGGATAATATCTTAGTTTTATTACTGTTCACCTTAAACCCAGAAACCTTACCATACTGAGTTATAATTTCCATCAAGTCTACAACCGACTGTAGCGGTTGGGATACTGTCACAACCAAGTCATCAGCAAAAGCTCTCAGTCTATAATCATTCTGTTTTATTTTAATTCCCTTTATCAAAGAGGACTCTCGAATTTTAATCAGTAAAATCTCTAATGTTAAAACAAACAATAATGGTGATAGGGGGCAGCCCTGCCTTGTACCTTTTTCAATTCTAAAAGTCTCTGTTAATCCCCCATTAACTATAATTTGTGCAGTTTGTTGTTGATATATAGCTTTAATAGCATGTAGAAAACCTTCTCCAAAATTCATCTCCTCAACAACTCTTAATAAAAACTGCCAATTCAATTGGTCAAAGGCTTTCTCTGCATCCAAAAATATCAGTGCTGCGGAGACTTGGTTGTTCTTATCCAAATATTCAAGCAAGTTAACAATTTGTCTTACATTATTTTTCATATACCTCCCAGATATAAATCCCGATTGGTCACTATGAATCATTTGTTTCAAAACTTGCATTAATCTATTAGCCAATACTTTAGCAAAGATCTTATAATCTGTATTTTAGAGCGATATAGGTCTATAATTTTTAGGTTGGGTAAGATCTTGATCCTCCTTTGGGATCAACGATACAAAAGCTGTCCTCCATGATGGAGGAACTGCGCCTCCAGTCTGAATTTCATTAAACAAAATCTTTAAGGGTTCAATCATTTCAGGCAGCAACTTTTTATAATAAATTGCTGTTAATCCATCTGTTCCTGGAGTTTTGCCCAATTTCAACTGTTTAATAGCTAAAGAAATTTCTTCTGGTGTAATTGGGCAATTCATCTCAAGTTGTTGTTCTTGTGAAAGTCTTGGAAAATGAGCTCCCTGTAGATACTTTTCTATATCTAGAGCTTGTATATTCTCTTTAGAATATAATTTCGAGTAAAAATCTAGGAAACTCCTCTTAATCAAATTTTGTTGGTAGACTTCTTTTCCTTTATATTCTATTTTGTCTATAGTACGTAATTTCTGTTTCTTCCTTAATTGATAAGCCAGCCATCTACCAGGCTTTTTGGCGTTACAGAAAGTATTGTGTTTGGCATAACGCAAATTAGTTGCTACTTGATCAGCCAATAGCATATTAAATTGTTCTTTCAATAAATGTATTGAGATCTTTAAATTATTATCCAATGGATTCAAAATAACCTTTTTCTCTTTAGTTTTAATCTCTTCCTCGATATCTAAACGTTTTTGCACTTGCTTACGCCTATAAGCATTATTCATATAAATCAAAACCCCTCTCATATAGGCCTTACTAGCATCCCAAACCATTTCCATCGAAGTACTTTTATGCATATTCATGACAAAAAATTCTTTCATATGTTCTCTACATTTCTGCAAGAACAAGTCATTTGTAAATAAGTTCTCATTCAGCCTCCAGGATCTCCTACTAGTGTCTTCAGTAAAGAGCTCCAGCCAAACAGGACTATGGTCAGACATTGTCCTAGGGAAAATCTTAACATTCTTAACCGAGGAGGAAAGGTCAGTAGTAATCAAAATGAAGTCAATCCTGGAAAAAGATTTGTGTCTATCCGAAAAAAAAGTAAAATCCCTGTCTCTCATATTCCTTTCCCGCCATACATCTCTTAATTCCAGATCTTCCTTCAAATCAAAAAAGGCTTTAGGCAATTTTGAGTTACAAAGGGTTTTAAAAGACCCCTTCTTGTCTTCAGATTGCACCAAGACCCCATTCCAATCCCCCATCATAATAACAGATTTGTAATCCAGTTCAATTAGCCTTTGGTGTAAGAATTTAAAAATTTTTTGCTGTTGTTGATTTGGAGCATATAATCCAATAAGAAGAACTTTCTTTCCTTGTAATGTTAATTCAATACTAACATATCTCCCTTGCTTATCTGATTCAATCAATCTTGCTGAAAAGTCTTTTCTTAAGTAAATAACCACTCCAGCCTTCTTGTCCGGAGCAGAAGATGCAAAATATGTTCCCAATCGGGAATTAGTCAAATATTTTTGATCTCTTAATGCAATATGTGTCTCTTGTAAACAAACAACGTCATTTTTATGTTGTTTCAAATAAAAAAATACTTACTTTCTTTTCTGTGGTGAATTTAGCCCGTTAACATTCCATGTCAGGAACTTCACCATCTCTGGTGACCATGAGCCTTTGGAACATGGCCTGAAGATCAGCTGTTGCTCTCTTAGGACGTGCTCCTCCCACAGGCTCTAAAACAGTCGCATCTTGCGTAGCTGAACCAGTTGCAGATTTCTGTTTTTGTTCCTTTTCCATATGCTTATGTGCAGCTCTTGTCATCCTCTGTTTTTTTGGGTCTTCCTTTAATATCAAATTCTGCTCTATGGCCTCCGGTTTCTGGATCTCCTCAGGGGGCAGTAACATTGCCCCTTCACTCAATTGTTTATCATCTTGTCTAAGCTTCTGTTCTCTTAATTCGGGGAGATGGTGGTAAACCTGCTTTCAGGACCTTAGTGTAGAAATCTTTTGCTTTTAAGATTGTATCCAGTGTGTATCTGGTCCCTGCATAATTTACCACAATTCAAATAGGAATTTCCCATCTGAACTGGACTTGTCGCTTCTTAAGCTCATCAGACAAAAAGGCAAAGTCTTTCCTCTTTCCAAGAATTTTTGAAGGTATCTCCTTTAAGATCATAATATCTTGGCCTGCAATCTGGAATTTTTCCCGATAAAAGGCCTGGATAATAGAATTTCTAGTTGATCTCCTGGAAAAATAGATCACTACATCTCTAGGTAGACTTTTTTGCCTAGCAATCCAGGAGTTAACTCTAAATATCTTATCCATTTCCTTAAGTAATTCTTCAGGTTCCCATTTCAAAACAGGAGCCACTGCTTGTGCTATTTCCCATTCCAGATTTTCTTTAGGATTCTCTTTGAGGCCTCTAATACACAAAGCAAACTCCATGCTCTTATACTCTAATATAGTGACCTCATCCCCTGTTCTGTCAATCTCTGCTCTATCAACCTTCTGCTCAGCATCAGTAATTTTATTTTCCAAGTTCTCCACATACTCCATAACTGAATCCACCCGAGCATCCAGGCGTTCTATATGTGCAGCTAAGCCCTGGAGTGCAAGCACTATATCTTCCCTCATCTGGTTGTTTTGATTCTTTATTTCTTGTTGCAGAACTTGCGTTGACTGCATCACAACTTGCTGGATTTCCGTCAGTGTAAATGCAGGATGTGGGGGAGAGGGTGGTTGTACTGTAGATTTCATCGAAGTCTGCCCTGCAGTTTGTGGCATAGGTGAGGAGATAACGTTCTTAGAAAGCGGGGGCTGTGTCTCCACAGGAAGCAGGGCAGGAGAGCCAGCCCAATAAGAATCTGTGTCAGCTTGTCCAGAACAGCGTGAAACCAGTTTGCCAGGTGAGCAGAAGATCAGAGAGAGGGAGAGAGGGGGCGGGGGAGGGAGGGAGAGAAAAAGAGGGAGAGGGAGGGGGAGAGAGAGAACTCATGCACAGCAGCCTCTATTTCTTTTTAATTAAACTCTTCAATCAAGTTCCCCCCCCCTCGTGTGCGTGTGTGCACGTGAGTTTTGTGGCTCCCAGTGTTTTTTTCCCCCTCTGGGAAATGGGTCCAAGTGGATCTTTTGAGTGTTTAAGATTGCTGACCCCTGGTCTAAGGCCTGCTTTGGGTCTTTGCCAAACTCTTTATGCAGTTGGGCTGCGTTTTGACATCCAACCACTAAAAAGAGCTCTTAACCTTCTAAGATTTTTTACACAGTCTATAGTCCATACACGTCAATTCCTCCCTTTGTCTTGTTTTTATCAACTTATCTCCGTGAAAGCAACATGGTGGAAATAAAAAAAATCCATAGGCAGCAACTATTTTTATTACACCCGCCTTATCAAGGCTGTCTTAAAGGTGTTTAATATTTTCACTTTCTCCAGAACTCCATAGTTCAGCTGGAAGGAGAGAGTAACGGGCCTTCACAATGTACACTTATAAATCAGCTATTATCTTTTCAGCTATACTCCTTTAAACTCTCTCCAATTTCTTTCTATCAGTCTTCAATCATAGGGGCCCTCCTCTCCCCATCAGCCTTCAAAAGCCTCCCATGTCTCTTAGGCAAACATCCAAATTTAAAGCTTCTCTGGGAGAATGTCCAAAACTGAATCAAAAAATCAAAACTTCAGGAGGAAAGCAAGGAAAGTAATTCACATTTCATAATCTCTTGAATTTCCATAGTCCTTAATCGGTTGTTATATTTCTTAATCAATTCTCTGCGATGGTCCGGAGGAGGTAGAAATTCAGCGTCCGTCGTCCATTCAAGCTAGCTCTGCCCCCCTCTTAGTCCCTTTCTTTGATGGATGCAAACCATTTCTTTTGTACAGTTGCTTTTCACTGGACCAGCTGCAAACATCATGACTAATATAATCAAAGCCCTCCTCTTTACACCACTCCTTTAGCCACACGTTGGACTCCACTATACGCTGGCCTTTTCCTTTTTGTTCCTTATATACTGGTAAAACCTCTGAAAAAGTGAGCCTATAGCTTATCCTATTAAGTTCCTGCCCCAAGCTCTAGAATAGGGTTTTTCAGCCGGTGGTACGCGTACCACTGGTGGTATGCGAGCACCTGGCTGGTGGTACGCAGCATCGCCTTCTTCCCCCCTTCCTCTCCCCCGCCTCCCCCCCATGCTCCACTCCTTCCCAGCTCGCTTGCTACCAGAAAGCATGTTGCTTGGCAGCGGCCTGCAAGAACTCTACAGAAGGCACGTGCAGGCGCAGAGCGAGGCCCTGCCCTCCCCAGGGACTTGTACAGCAACTGGATTGACTTCTGATTGGCACTTTTTCGGGGCACACTTGGCCGGGAAGGTGCATCGGAGTCCAAGGTACCCGTAAGGCAATCGGCCTGCTCCTGCCCCATTGCCTGCCAGCTGCGGAAGAGCCCCACGTGAGCGCCTCGCTGGCCGCCAAACCCTGCCTTTCGAGCAGCAGCGGCTGTCAAGCCTCGGGCTCGACAATCAACTGAGGGGAGGGGGAATCCGTGCAGCATCATGGCCTGCCAGCCACTCGTTGCTCCACCGATCAGCTGGGAGGCTGAGACTCCGGATTTGAGCCACCGACCAGAGGAGAACACCGCTGATCAGCTGGGAGGCTGGGACTCCAGATCCGACACCACCAGCCAGCTGGAAGTCCAGGCAGGCGGCCCCGATGCCACCGAACAGCTGGGAATGTCGGCAACCTTCTCTCGGGGCTGCCAGTCTGCTGGGAGCCCAGGGCTTTACAGCCGCTCCTGCTCAAAAGCACCGGCACTCCCAGCTAACGTGACCACGAGAGAAGGCTGCCGACGCTCCCGGCTGTTTGGCAGCATTGGGGCCGCCCACCAGGACTTCCATTTGGCTGGTGGCATCAGATCTGGAGTCATAGCGTCCCAGCTGATCAGCAGTGTTCTCTGGTCGGCGGCTCAAATCTGGAGTCTCAGCCAGGCAGGAGCCCAGGATCAGCATTTCTAAGCGTGACTTCTGAGTGCAGCTCAGCTGATCCCGGGCTGCTGCCTGGCTCATTTAGCAAGCAGCTTCCTTTCCGCAAGCAAGTGAGCTGGGCAGAAGCCTGGGATCAGCTGAGTCACGCTCAGAAGTCACGCTCAGAAATCGTGCTCAGAAACACTGATCCCAGGCTCCTGCCCGGCTCACTTGCTTGCACAAAATAAGCTGCTTGCTAAGTGAGCTGGGCAAGAGCCCGGGATCAGCGTTTCTGAGCTCGACTTCTGAGCATGACTCAGCTGATCCTGGGCTCCTGCCCAGCCCAATTAGCAAGCAGCCTCTTTTCCGCAAGCAAGTGAGCCAGGCAGGAGCCCAGGCAACACCGGTGCTTGTGGCTTTTCCACAGCACAGACCCGAGGGCTGCTTCGTTCCCACTTGGCCTCTCACAGGACCCGGGCTGCCTTCGCTGGTGGGAAACACAGCGCTTCTTTTTCTGCAGTGGTGGAGTGCAGGCGTAGCTTGGGAAAGACTGCGAACATGCCTTTGCAGCGGGTTTCCCCTTCTGTTATATATTGAAGGTTTGAAAGGCAAGCTGCTCCCAGGGCGTAAAAGTAGAATCCAAACAGTGAGAGTGACGCAGCTGTACGACTCTGCTTCAGGCTAAAACAGTCTCAAAGTTGGTTCCAGAGATTACTTCGCCTGAAGGAAGGGTGACTTGGTGGCGATGCGGGTTTGTTTCCTTTGGAGGAGGGAGAAAAGCATCACTCTCTTCCTTCAGGTGGGTGCAAATGTAACTTAAGAACGGTAGCAATGCGGCCAGAAATAGGTATCTCTTGACAGCGCTGGGGAGAGCTATGGGAAGAACAATGTACATGGAGAGGATTGGGGAACCTGGCTCAAACGCTGGGCTCTGGTAGGGGAAAAATGACTGGGAGAAGTAGCGGGTTCGTAATGTATGTGCCTGAAAACAGGAAGTGAACCGGTGACATCCCCACCCTGCCTATGTACGTGTGCAGAGGCTGAGGCGCATGCGCTCTCCTCTGCCTTTGTGCGTGCACAGGCAGGGCCATGATGTCAGTGGTTTTACTTTGCCTGGCCGCTCTGTGTGGATAAGAATGCACCACTACCTGCCAAAACCAGGCTGGGATCTGGGCGGCATAGCACAGGACAATGGGAGGGAGGGAGGGAGGGAGGGAGGGAGGGAAGGAAGGAAGGAAGGAAGGAAGGAAGGAAGGAAGGAAAGAAGGAAGGAAGGAAGGAAGGAAGGAAGGAAGGAAGGAAGGAAGGAAGGGACAATGGGAGAGAGGGAAGGCACCCATCCCAGTCCCACTCCCCTCCACCAGAGACCCACAGATCCCCCCCCACAGACACCCCACAATCTGAGTGATGACCTGGCCATTGATCACATGACCCTGGGACACTGAATGAATCAGTTGCCAAGCATCCGAATGTAAATCACATGACCCTGGGTATGCTGCAACAGTCATAAGTGTGAAAAATGGTCATAATTCAGTTTTCAGTGGCATTGTAAGTTCGAACAGTCACTAAGTGAATTGTTTTAAGTCGAGGACTACTTGTACTTTATTATTTTTTTCCTCTTTTTTTGGTCAAGTTTTTGACACCTTGCTGGGTGACTGGTGGTACTCGGATATTGCCTTATCCTAAAAGTGGTACAATGGGTGAAAAGGTTGAAAAGCCCTGCTGTAGAAATAATTCTGCACAGAGAGTACACCTTTTTGGGACAGATCATGCATGCAAAAATGTACAGTAGCATCAACATCACATTGTAGTAGGTGGTGTTGATATTATTTATTTCAATTGTATAATATTATTTGTATTTCATAATTCCAGATTCTAATCTTCCCAAAGTGACTTACAAGGTTAAACCTACCAACTAACAACAAAGATTGCTTGTTCCTCTCCAGCTGGGGTCATGGTTAATGCAGAGATCTGGCCTAAGAGAGAACAATATATATATATATATATATATATATATATATATATATATATATATATATATATATATATATATATATATATATATATATATATATATATATATATCATTTGAGTATTTATTTTAATAAAGTAATTTTGTGGATATATCATCTGAACCAAACTGTGTACTCTTCCATTGCAAAGGAAGACACATATCAGTCAAAGTTCAGTTCCTTCTCCATGGCTTCATCTTTTTTTTCTCCTTTTCCAATTTAATTACAATTCTGGGACTTTCTGCTGGTCTTATTTTTTCTAGATACATTATTGTTAACTTTTAAATACATATCTTAGAACATTAATCAAGAATGTTGATGTTGTCATCTAGCTGGACAGTTGGAAGGAATAGAAACCTCAAATATACCATTTCTCCTCAAAATGCATAAAATTTGCTTTCTCTAAGTTGAAATGATGCTGACCCAAGGTATATGGAAAACAATATTACATTTTCTCCTTTTCTAGCAAAGGTTTATGGTATTCTTTTTCAGTCACTGTATTGAACTTATCTGTAACCTTATTTATAAAACTGACTCATGACACTGTTACATTATTTTTTTTGTCCAGGTGTAATTTATATGGATTGAATGTAAGTTGCCAATAAAATACTTCACTTATATAAACTTAAAGTAATATAATTTAAAATAATTTTTCCTGCCTACCATTCTCCCTGTCCCATTCACTTTTTTGATACCAGCACTTAGTATAACTGTTAACCCCTAGTTTTCTGTGTCAGAAGCAAACATCATTGGTTCTCCATTACTGAGTCCACATGATCAATGGTATTCCAAACTTGCCACTTTCCCGCAACTTCATCATTCCTTCTAAATACACATAAAGAAAAAAATAGGATGAAAAATCAAATAATGCTTTATTTAATGATCCACTACATAAGAGAGACACATAAACTTCCTAATCCTGGGCCTGGTAATTCCTGACAACAACCATTTTTTCCACAAATAATTGATAAAACAAGAGTTTACATAAAAACTTTGTCTTAAAAAAAATAAAGGCTTATACAATAATTCTTGATTAATAACCACAATTGGGATCTGCATCATGGTCACTGTGGGAAATCACATAACTGCAATGAGCTTACATCTTCACTTCTCTTTCAGTCATTAACTGAATTGCCGTGGTAATTAAATGAAATGATTTTACTTCTTCCTTCTCTATTAATTCTGCTTGTTGCAAGCTACTTGTGAAGAACCTGTATAGTGATCAATCACATGACTGTGGACCAGTGCAATATGGTCATGAATGCAAAGGAGTTGCTAACTATTTGTTTTATATCATGATAACTTTGAGGAGTTACTAAGTGAAGTAGTTGGTAAGTGAGTACTTGAATAGAGAGCATAATGGTGCCCAGTTCATGTTATTTGAATACAGTTGAGAAAGACTCCTAGTTAAAATCTAGAACACGGGTCGGCAACCCGCGGCACCGGAGCCTCATGCGGCTCTTTGAGCCGTCTCCTGCGGCTCCCAGTCGCCCGGTGCATGCGCACCTCTTCGAACGGGCAGTGGTGCGCCCGCACCTCTCCAAAGCTTTGGAGAGGTGCGCGTGCACCTCCGCCCAAACGGGCAGTGGCGCCACTCGTTGGGAAAGCTGCTGCGGCCAGTTTGCACAGCTGCCGCGTTTGTCCATGTTTGGCGAGCGCGGCAGGTCTCTCAAAGAGCGGCGGTGGTTTGGAGAGTGCGCGCGCACCTCCAAACCGCCGCCATCCTGTTCGGAGGTCTGCCACGCTCGTCAAACATGAACGAACACGGCAGGTCTCTGAACGGGACAGCGGCGGTTTGGAGAGGTGCACGCACATCTCTCCAAACCGCCGCCGTCCTGTTTGCGCAGCTGCCGTGTTCGTCCATGTTTGACGAGCACGGCAGCTGTGCAAACGGGACGGCGGTGGTTTGGAGAGGTGTGCGCGCACCTCTCCAAACCGCCGCCGTCCCATTTCCACAGCTGCCGCATTTGTCCATGTTTGACGAGCGCGGCAGGTCTCCGAACGGGACAGCGGCAGTTTGGAAAGTGCGCGCACACCTCTCCAATCCGCCGCCGTCCCGTTTGCACAGCTGCCGCGTTCGTCCATGTTTGACGAGCGCAGCAGGTCTCCGAACGGGACAGCGGCGGTTTGGAGAGAGCGCGTGCACCTCTCCAAACCGCCACCGTCCCATTCGGAGACCTGCCACACTCGTCAAACATGAACGAATGCATGAACGATGCATGAACATGAACGATCGTCAAACATGAACAAGCGCAGCAGGTCTCCAAATGGGACGGCGGTGGTTTGGAGAGGTGCGCATGCACTCTCCAAAATGCTACCATCCTCTTTGCACAGCTGCTGCGTTCGTTTGTGTTTCTTTCAAATGCGGAGGAATGCAGCAGCTCTGCAAATGGGGCAGTGGCGGTTTAGAGAGCTGCGCAGCTCCCCAAACCTTCGCCTCCACATTTGAAGAGCTGCTGCATTCATCAAACGCAGAAGTTTGGAGGTCCCGGGAGAGGGGGAGGGCGCTTAGGTGGCTCCGGCAGTACCCAGGCTGAAGGCGCCGCCGCAACCCAGTGCCCGTCATTTGCGAGTCCATCTCTCTCCCCCCCCCCCGCGTAAGCTGGTGGCACTGGGCAGCGACAGGTGCGTGCAGCTCAGGATGCGGTGCGGGCATAGGGGGTGGTGTATTTTTTGCTTGTTTTGTGCATGCGCGTGCGTGCCCACATGCGCACACACATTTTGCGGCTCCCACTTTGTGTGTATGATGGAACCGGTTCCGAGTGGCTCTTTTGCTGTTTCTAGAAGAATGTGCCAATGTTTTAAGATAGTTGTAAGTTAGATGGACACAGCTTAATTTGTTGCAAGTCAGCTTCCTTATAGAGTACAGTACTTCTTCCTCTGAACACAGGTGTAAAGTTTCAGTGACTAATGGAAAAGTAAAGCCTTCCGGGTGGCAAGGCTTGGTCAATGGCGATCATTTTTGACCATCAGCCCCGTTGCTCCATTCAAATCGCGAAAACAGTGACAATCTGCTGTTTCACAGTTTGGGAATCCTCACCTCAGGAGAAGAGGGGAGGGTGAGCATTCATGTAGAAGTAGAGCTCCCCTGGACCCCCAGAATTTCAATTTGGGGGTCGAAGGTTGAGAACTCCCTCGGAGCCTGAATTTCCGGACTCGGGGACTCCTCTGTTTTAAGGTGTTAAAACAGAGCAGGATGCTGCAACCATCCCTGCACTCAATATTGTATTTTGGGTTACTTGGACGCAGGCAGAACTGAGCAGGAGAATATTGAAACAGCAAGTATATGATCTTTAGCTCTGGTTTAACTTAAAAGAAGGGAGGAAGATGGCGCTGGAATAAATTTATTGGAGAAAGCGGGAAGAACAAAAGAATAAGGAAAATAATATAAAAGATCAAGGAGGAACACAGACAGTGGATTTTTAAAGCTGTAAAAGACTGTTAAAAACATTTGAAGTTGGTTTAAAAGAGACTTAAAAGATTTGGATATTTAACAGTAAAGCAACAAAGTTGCAATTTGGGTGGAAAAGTGAAAGTGAGAAACAAAAGTTAATTGGGTGTTAAAATGGCTTCCAAACCACCTAGATTTACTGTTTCTAAAAGTGCGGGGGTATCACCAGTTCAACAATCTGGAGTTCAGACATTGATGCCACCCCCAGCAGCACCTACACCCACGTTAACACTAAAAGTTTTAAAAGATGCTTTAAAACTTCAATCTGAGCAAATATCTGAGCAATTGGCAGAGCTTATTAATGAGAAAAATAAAGAAATACGAGAGGATATTCTGCTGGCATTTCAGGGACTGACAGTTTGTATTGAGAGTCTGGATGAACGCGTGGAAGAAGTTAGGCAAAATAATTTGATATTGGAGGCTAAAATGTGTGAAGCTGAGAATAAAATGGATATAATTGATGAGGAGGTGGTAATGATACAATATAGAGACATGGAGTTTGCCTTGAGGATAAGAGGTTTGAAAGAAAATCCACAAGAAAATTTGGAAGAGATATTGGCAAAAGCTGTGGCGCCTATTTTGGGTTGGCGAGCTGAAGATTTTATATTGGAAATAGATAAAATATTTTGTGTTAACTCCTGGATTGCTAGGCAAAGAAAATTACCAAGAGATGTGGTTGTCTATTTTACAAAGAGAATGATCAGAAATGCGATTATTCAAGCCTTTTATAATAACAGATTTAAAGTGGCTGATCAAGAGGTCTTAATTTTGAAAGAAATCCCACCAAGAATTTTAAGAAAAAGGAAAGAGTTTGTTTTCCTGTCAGATGAATTAAAAAAATGACAGATCCAGTTCAGATGGGAGATACCAACTGGGATAGTGGTGAATTATGTTGGTACAAGATATCGTCTTAATACAGTTCTGAAGTCACATGATTTTTATTGTAACATACTGAAAGCAGACCCACCACCATCCCTAGAATTTAAAAGAGGGAAGGAAGAAGGAGTGCAACAGATACAATCGGAAGGTATACAGCGAGGTGAAGAAACCACCTCGCTGATTCCAAAAGAAGCACAGCAAACTCTGGAAATTGTGCAGCCCTTGGTCCCATTAGAAGAATCAAAGGCTCAAAGAGTGACACAGGCTGCAACTAGACGAAAGGAACAACAACAGCAACAGAAACAGTATTCTACAATACAACTCAAGAATCTAATAGTGAAGCAGTGGGAGGAGCGAGACCAAAGAGGCAGATGCTTGTGGATCTGCAAGATATGATCCAAAAGCTTCAAGTCACAAAAGATGGCGACAAAGTTTCTAACATGGAATGTTAATGGTTTAAACTCACCACAAAAGAGAAAGAAAATATTTCAGTATTTGAAACAATTTTAAAATGATGTTTGCAGGAAACGCATATCCGTGTATCTGATCAAAAATATTTGATAAATTCCAGACTGGGTATACAGTTTATTGCATCTGCTCCAGAAAAGAAAAACGGTGTAGTTATTTATGTGAAGAAGACTTTAACAGCTAACCTAATTGAAGCAAATAAACGAAGATATATTATACCGTATATACTTGAGTATAAGCCGAATTTTTCAGCCCACTTTTTGGGCTGAAAAATTCCACTTCGGCTTATACTCCAGTCAACAAAAAAAACTTACCGAGGACTTGTGCGCGGCCGAGGCTTTGGTGCTTCCGGGATCGCCCGCACCTCTCCCAAGCCACCGCCGTCCGAGACCTGCCGAATTTGGGGAGGTTTGGGGAGGTGCGCGCGCACCTCCCCAAACTCCGCGCCTTGCCTGCCTGCTTCTTTCCGCAGCGGAAAGAAGCAGGCAGGCAGGGCGCGGAGGAACGGAGACTTGCCGACGTTTGGGGAGGTTTGGGCGTCTCCCCAAACCTCGGCATGTCTCCGTTCCTCCTGCCGACCTTTGGGGAGGTTTGGGCGTCTCCCCAAACCTCGGCAGGTCTCCGTTCCTCCTGCCGACCTTTGGGGAGGTTTGGGCGTCTCCCCAAACCTCGGCAGGTCTCCGTTCCTCCTGCCGACCTTTGGGGAGGTTTGGGCGCCTCCCCAAACCTCCCCAAACCTCGGCAGGTCTCCGTTCCTCCTGCCGACCTTTGGGGAGGTTTGGGCGCCTCCCCAAACCTCGGCAGGTCTCCGTTCCTCCGCGCAGACCTGCCGACATTTGGGAAGGTTTGGGCGCCTCCCCAAACCTCCCCAGGTCTCCGTTCCTGTTTGGGGAGGTTTGGGCGCCTCCCCAAACCTCCCCAAACCTCGGAAGGTCTCCGTTCCTGTTTGGGGAGGTTTGGGCGCCTCCCCAAACCTCCCCAAACCTCGGCAGGTCTCCGTTCCTCCGCGCAGACCTGCCGACCTTTGGGGAGGTTTGGGCGCCTCCCCAAACGTCCCCAAACCTCGGCAGGTCTCCGTTCCTGTTTGGGGAGGTTTGGGCGCCTCCCCAAACCTCCCCAAACCTCGGCAGGTCTCCGTTCCTCCGCGCAGACCTGCCGACGTTTGGGGAGGTTTGGGCGCCTCCCCAAACGTCCCCAAACCTCGGCAGGTCTCCGTTCCTCCGCGCAGACCTGCCGACCTTTGGGGAGGTTTGGGCGCCTCCCCAAACGTCCCCAAACCTCGGCAGGTCTCCGTTCCTGTTTGGGGAGGTTTGGGCGCCTCCCCAAACGTCCCCAAACCTCGGCAGGTCTCCGTTCCTCCGCGCAGACCTGCCGACCTTTGGGGAGGTTTGGGCGCCTCCCCAAACGTCCCCAAACCTCGGCAGGTCTCCGTTCCTGTTTGGGGAGCTTTGGGCGCCTCCCCAAACCTCGGCAGGTCTCCGTTCCTCCGCGCAGACCTGCCGACCTTTGGGGAGGTTTGGGCGCCTCCCCAAACGTCCCCAAACCTCGGCAGGTCTCCGTTCCTGTTTGGGGAGGTTTGGGCGCCTCCCCAAACCTCCCCAAACCTCGGCAGGTCTCCGTTCCTCCGCGCAGACCTGCCGACCTTTGGGGAGGTTTGGGCGCCTCCCCAAACGTCCCCAAACCTCGGCAGGTCTCCGTTCCTGTTTGGGGAGGTTTGGGCGCCTCCCCAAACCTCCCCAAACCTCGGCAGGTCTCCGTTCCTCCGCGCAGACCTGCCGACCTTTGGGGAGGTTTGGGCGCCTCCCCAAACGTCCCCAAACCTCGGCAGGTCTCCGTTCCTGTTTGGGGAGGTTTGGGCGCCTCCCCAAACCTCCCCAAACCTCGGCAGGTCTCCGTTACTCCGCGCAGACCTGCCGACGTTTGGGGAGGTTTGGGCGCCTCCCCAAACCTCCCCAAACCTCGGCAGGTCTCCGTTCCTGTTTGGGGAGGTTTGGGCGCCTCCCCAAACCTCCCCAAACCTCGGCAGGTCTCCGTTCCTCCGCGCAGACCTGCCGACCTTTGGGGAGGTTTGGGCGCCTCCCCAAACCTCCCCAAACCTCGGCAGGTCTCCGTTCTTCCTGCCGACCTTTGGGGAGGTTTGGGCGCCTCCCCAAACCTCCCCAAACCTCGGCAGGTCTGCGCGGAGGAACGGAGACCTGCCGAGGTTTGGGGAGGTTTGGGGAGGCGCCCAAACCTCCCCAAACAGGAACGGAGACCTGCCGAGGTTTGGGGACGTTTGGGGAGGCGCCCAAACCTCCCCAAAGGTCGGCAGGTCTGCGCGGAGGAACGGAGACCTGCCGAGGTTTGGGGACGTTTGGGGAGGCGCCCAAACCTCCCCAAACAGGAACGGAGACCTGCCGAGGTTTGGGGACGTTTGGGGAGGCGCCCAAACCTCCCCAAAGGTCGGCAGGTCTGCGCGGAGGAACGGAGACCTGCCGAGGTTTGGGGATGTTTGGGGAGGCGCCCAAACCTCCCCAAACAGGAACGGAGACCTGCCGAGGTTTGGGGACGTTTGGGGAGGCGCCCAAACCTCCCCAAAGGTCGGCAGGTCTGCGCGGAGGAACGGAGACCTGCCGAGGTTTGGGGAGGTTTGGGGAGGCGCCCAAACCTCCCCAAACAGGAACGGAGCCCTGCCGAGGTTTGGGGAGGTTTGGGGAGGCGCCCAAACCTCCCCAAACAGGAACGGAGACCTGCCGAGGTTTGGGGACGTTTGGGGAGGCGCCCAAACCTCCCCAAAGGTCGGCAGGTCTGCACGGAGGAACGGAGACCTGCCGAGGTTTGGGGAGGTTTGGGGAGGCGCCCAAACCTCCCCAAACAGGAACGGAGACCTGCCGAGGTTTGGGGACGTTTGGGGAGGCGCCCAAACCTCCCCAAAGGTCGGCAGGTCTGCGCGGAGGAACGGAGACCTGCCGAGGTTTGGGGACGTTTGGGGAGGCGCCCAAACCTCCCCAAACAGGAACGGAGACCTGCCGAGGTTTGGGGACGTTTGGGGAGGCGCCCAAACCTCCCCAAAGGTCGGCAGGTCTGCGCGGAGGAACGGAGACCTGCCGAGGTTTGGGGACGTTTGGGGAGGCGCCCAAACCTCCCCAAACAGGAACGGAGACCTGCCGAGGTTTGGGGACGTTTGGGGAGGCGCCCAAACCTCCCCAAAGGTCGGCAGGTCTGCGCGGAGGAACGGAGACCTGCCGAGGTTTGGGGAGGTTTGGGGAGGCGCCCAAACCTCCCCAAAGGTCGGCAGGAGGAACGGAGACCTGCCGAGGTTTGGGGAGGCGCCCAAACCTCCCCAAAGGTCGGCAGGAGGAACGGAGACCTGCCGACGAGCCGCGGCTACACAGGGTATTCCTGTGTATTCAGGCTTGTAAAATGGCGGATCGAGCCTCTGCTGGCGGCAGAGGCTTGCAGAACGGCGGATCGGCTTATACTCGAGTCAATAACTTTTTCCAGTTTTTGGGGGTGAAATTGGGGGTCTCGGCTTATACTCGAGTCGGCTTATACTCAAGTATATACGGTAATTGAGCTTTTAATAGAAGGGAAGAAAATACTTTTAATTGGATTATATGCACTTAATCAACAACAAGAATTTTACAAACTTTTACATAATAAAATAATTCAATGGGATTATAAAACATGTATTTTAATGGGAGACTAGAATGGAGTGCTGGACACACAGAAAGATAAAAAAGGACCTTTTAAAAGTACTCCAAATCATGCTAGATTGCCTAAATACTTTTTTGATATGAAAGATTTGGAACTGAGAGATGTCTGGAGAGAACAAATGGTGAAAGAAAGGGATTTTACTTTTTTTCTGATAGACATCAATCTTTTTCCAGGATCGACTTTGTATTAACTACCAATGATTTTTTTTTCCTAGGGGTAAGAACATTAAGGTATGTCCAAGAATTTTATCAGATCATAGCCCAGTATGGATGGAATTGGACAAGGGGAAGGGAGATAGGAGATCTTGGAGGTTAAATGAAAACTTATTTAGATGTGAAGAAAATGTGGAAGAATGCAAAAAACAAATGAAAGAATTTTTTATTATAATTTTTATTTAAAGTCTTAGAGAAGATGGAGTTTGGTGATAGGTTTTTACAACCTATTAGGGCAATATATCAGAAACAAACAGCTCAAATAATAATTAATGGTAGCTTAACAGAAGCTTCCAAAATTGAAAAGGGTACAAGACAGGGATTTCCGTTGTCACCATTGCTGTTTGTTTTAACATTGGAAATATTATTGATTAAGATACGTGACTCAAATAAAGATAAGATAGAATATAAGGGTAAAGAGGTGTTTCAGCAAAACCTTATTACAAAGGCTTTTGTTGAATTTTATTCCAAATTATATGCTAGGGATATAACTCAAGGTTTAGATATAGATAGGTATCTACAAGGAGTGAATATCCCTATACTTACACAAGAGCAAAGGGAAGGGATGAATCAACTGGTAACTGCTCAAGAAATTATTTTATCAATTAAACAACTAAAAGTGGGTAAGGCACCTGGAACAGATGGTTTGACAGCCATTTATTATAAAAACTTACAATTAGAGTTGGTGGAACCTTTAAAAGAATTATTTAGAAGAATTCAATCTGGAGGAGAAGTGCCTCCATTGTGGAAAACAGCATTTATAACATTGATTCCAAAGGAAGATCAAGATCTTACCCAATCTAAAAATTATAGATGTATATCACTTTTAAATACTGATTATAAGATATTTGCAAAGATTTTAGCAAATAGATTAATGAAGGTTATGCAGCAAATAATTCATAATGATCAAACAGCATTTATAAGTGGTAGACAAATGAAGAATAATGTGAGACATATTGTAAACTTATTAGAATATTTGGAAAGAAATAATCAAGTCCCTGCAGCGCTGATTTTTTTTGGACGCTGAAAAGGCGTTTGATCAATTGAATTGGCAATTTTTATTTAAAGTCTTAGAGAAGATGGAGTTTGGTGATAGGTTTTTACAACCTATTAGGGCAATATATCAGAAACAAACAGCTCAAATAATAATTAATGGTAGCTTAACAGAAGCTTCCAAAATTGAAAAGGGTACAAGACAGGGATTTCCGTTGTCACCATTGCTGTTTGTTTTAACATTGGAAATATTATTGATTAAGATACGTGACTCAAATAAAATAAAGGGAGTTAAAATTAAAGATCTGGGTGAGAAATGTAAAATTTACACAGGCACAATGTAAGAGAATTTTTATAAAATGTTTTATAAATGGCATTTAGATCCTAAAAAATTAGCATGTATGTATCCAAATTATCAGCCTAAATGTTGGAGGTGTGGTTGTGAGGATGCAACGTACTACCATATATGGTGGACTTGCAAAAAAGTTAAAGCTTTTTGGATTAAAATTTGGTGGAATATGCAGAAGATATTTAAGAAAAAGATAAGGTTTTCTCCACAGTTATTTCTGTTGGGTATTATTACAGATTGTACCGTTATAGAAACTAAATTGATGTTGAATTTAATAACGGCAGCAAGACTTGGTTTTGCAATACTGGAAGAAGGAGGAACTGCCTACTATAGAAGAGTGGACTTTAAACGTTTCAAACTTGGCAGAAATGGCAAAAATTTCAGCATATTTGAAAGAACAATCACAACAGAGATATATTTTGGAATGGAAAAGATGGATCGATTATATTCAGAATAAATATGGGACTAAAAAATTTCATTTAGCATATGAATGAGTATTAGAATTATAAGATGTATTATTATTTAGTTATGTTCAAGTTGAGTTAAAGTGTGATTTGATTTAAAGTGTATTTATAGATGGTTAGCATATTTTAGCTCAGGTTTGTTAGAGGCAATAGCCTGTATTCAGCTGTGGGAAGTTGGGGGGGAGGGGGAGGGAGGGAAAGTTTGGGTAGGGAGGGGGAGGGAGGGGAAGTTGGGGGAGGGGGAGGGAAGGAGTTTATACTTAAAATGCACTGTAAAACTTTTCAATTAAAAAAGAAAGAAAAGTAAAGTACTCTACTTCTACTGTCCAGTCTAACCATTGAGATAAGTTGATACTCTTCTGCAAAATCAAAAAAACCCCAAAACAACCCTGTTGATTTCCTTGACTATGGAGTGTCAATCATCCAGGTCATGGTTGTGCCAAAAGTAGTTTTTCAAAAGGCAACTGGACTTTCTTCAGTTCTGAAGAAGCTTCTTGGGTAAGAAATGAAACATGTTCAGATGAAAAAAAAACATGAAAATCTAGTTGCCCTTTGAAAGAGTACCTTTGGCACGTGTTGATTTCCTCTACACAGAAGATGTCACAGTCAGCAAAGTGGGTGCTCTGGTATCATGGTTTTATTGTAGTATCTAGGTCATAGGTGTGCAAACTGTGGCTCCGGAGCCGCATGCGGCTCTTTCAGCCATCTCCTGCGGCTCCCAGTCCTCTGCCATGTGCAGTACAAAAAAAAAGTGGGACTAAAAAAGTTCAACCAATCAATTCAAATATGCAGGGTAGGTGCATATCTCGCCTTGGCTCCACTCTTCAAACCCTGTTCTGCGCATGCGCGCATGTACGTGCATGTGCACACATTTTTTGCGGCTCCCAGTTTTTCCTTTTGTGAGGGAACTGGTTCCGAGTGGCTCTTTCACTGTTTCAGGTTGCTGACCCCTGATCTAGGTGTTCGGCCACCTATCTTGGTGTCCTATATCAAAAGAATATTTTTTTAAAAGTTTTTATCAAAGCAGAATATTCATTTCCAATTTTACTCAGATTTAGTTCCTGTACTCCTTGGCTGTGGAAGTCATATGTACATTTGAACATTATTAAACTCAATCAAGTTCATCTTTGTGTTTTGATTATGATTTCTATAAATTGTTTCTGGATGTATGATATTTCATTAGTTTAATGATATTTTAAATACTTTCTGTGGTAATTTGAAGATGTACTCTGCATTTTTTTTCTCTGAACAACAGATTTGCTTAGAAATGAATTATTGTGCCATTGTTTATTCTAGGTCCACAAGCTAAACTGCTACTTGATGCTATGAAGAATTCTGGCTGGTGAGATAATTTATGTTCAAAAATTATTATATGAATGCTATGTATTATATTTGTTATATGTTTGACTCTTCAATTCTTTTAGTGCTGTCACCAATAAGCGACATATTTCATGTGAAAACTGTGATAAACATGTTGGTGGAGGATTTGATTCTTCAGTATCACAGGTAAATTGCTATTTTTTCTACCTAATGTTTACAGGTTTTTATGCTCTGTTATGTTAGTAAAACAAAGTAGTTAAGTTATATAGTCAGTATTAAATAGAGTTTAATTAGAATGTTTATGTTAATCTCAAGTAATAGTTTAATAGTAATAGTTTATAAATATTGATTTTAAACCCTCTGATTTTTATTGGGTTAAAATAATAGTATTTTTGTTCATTTCTTTGTAAGCTACTTTCATTATATTAAAATAAATGGTGTTATTTCTAGATAACCATAGCAGGAAGTCAAATAATTTAGGAACAGCTGTCCAAACCACCTCTGATCACAGTGTTTCTGATGCACAAGCAGACACTGGGGGATGTATATTTTTTTTATTCAGTATTTTTAGTAAGTATAGATCATGATAGAAATGGCATTGTCAAGCGCCAGGGAAATCAGGAGATCCAAGCAGTTCAAATGGTATAAAGATTTATTGTAAGCTTAAGCTCTATAAGCATCTGAATTGCTAGCAGTCAAAGCAATTTAGCAGTAAAAAAGAAATTCATGGTGGGCTGGACTTCGATCTCTTGTGGGTGTGAAGGGACTCATCAAAAATGATGCATTTGACTCCTCCCTCACGCTCAGCCTAGTCATCTCCTATAGGCATGTTGTAATGATATTAGCTGATGTTTAGTTTTTAGTTTGTATTTTATTATGTATATTTAGTCTCTTGGAGGTTCCTTATGCCCAGAAAAGAAAAGAGAGGCTGAAACCAGATAAATAGTGCCCTCAAGTTCTCTAGCGCTACATTTAATGGATGGTTGAACAATGCTGTGTAAAGAACATTATGCTGTGAAAACTCATTTTAAAATGCATTCTTAAAATTTTGGGTTAACTTTGCAGATTGTACTTTGCCAAAACAATATACATAGTCAGTCTCAAATGAACAGAGTGGTTGCACATGAACTTGTCCATGCATTTGATCACTGTCGTGCTCATGTGGATTGGTTTAACAATATAAAGCACTTAGCCTGTTCAGAGGTAAGTTGAAAAACTTAATTTTATAAATATATTTTAATAAGTATATCAAAAATGCACAGAGCATAAACCTCATATTAACAGTTTCACTTACAATAAAGTCTTGTGCTTATTTACTCAGAAAGTCCTGATGGTTTAAGTAAAGCATACTTCTGAATAAATTATTAGACATTTATGATCTTATTATCATATTTATTTCTTTGCTTGATTCCTGTTGTGAATATCAGTCTGTTTTCTAGGTAGGCTTCAACATTCACAATCTGTAGATATCTCAGTCTGTACCCACAAGTGAGACATGGTTGTTGTCCATGTGCCCATGGAGTTTTTCTAGTCCCACCCAGTCACCCAACTCAGGCTCCCAAAACAGATGTGTCTCTGCCCGAGCATGAGTAGAGGGGCTGGGCTCCTTGTCTGACTGTGAGTCTTGGTGCTCCTCAGTACCATCCTCAGACTCCAATGTCATTCCAGGCTCCTCCTCATCTGAGTCCTCAGACTCAGCTGCCGGATCCACTGACTGGGGAGGAATCACAACATTATCCCGCACTGCAAGACCCTTCCCCCAGGTCTGATGGGCCGGATGCGGTTGTGAAGAGAACTGTTCGTGGAACGACGTCACCAAGGCTGGAGCATGCATGGTGGTCGCATCCTCCCAGGTGAACTACTTCAGTCGATAGCCCTTCCACTCAATCAAAGACTGGAATCGGCCTTTCAGCCAATGGGAGTCTTGAATACTGACGACCTCATACTCGGGAGTGCTGTCTCCGTCATATTATTCCGATGGGGTACATTCTGATTGGCAGAGCGGACACGCTGGTTGTTCTGGGACCAAGAGAGACTGGTGAAAGACCGGATGTACCTGTAACAACTGTGACAAGGTTAACCAATAAGCGACCGGTTTAATGATGGCTTCAGTAGGGAACAGTCCTATGTACCGGTGGTCCAGTTTCTTGGCAGACTGGTGTGACAGAAGGTTCCTGGTTGACAGCCATACCCGATCTCCTACCATTAATGTAGGCATATCTCACCTCGACTGATTGGTGACTTTCTTGTAATCTTGGCCTTGGCCTTATCTAGTTTTCGCTGCACCTATTGATGGATAGCCTGTAACTCAGTCAGATCTTCGTTAGCTGCAGGAACTGGTGAGTCGAGCTGCAAGAGGAGAAAAAGCCAGGGATGGTACCCTACATAGACCAGGAACGGTGTCATATGCGTGGAGGTGTGCTGTGAGTTATTAAAAGCTACTGCAAGATAGTCTGCCCAATTGTCTTGTTGCTGATTCACGAAACAACGCAGGTATTGTTCTAGGTTTCCAATTCCTTTCTCTGTCCCGCCATCCGTTTGCAGATGATGCGCTGACGACAGGCAGATTTGTATGTCTAGGGCCTTCATCAACCCCTTCCAGAAACAGGCCGTACATTGAGCCCCTCTATACGAAACGACCCTATCTAGGAGGCCATGCAGCCAGAAAACCTGCTGGATGAACATGTGAATGGTGGTGTGGGCTGACAGCAAGCCATGGCAGGAAATGAAATGTGCCATCTTGGTCAGCATGTCCACCACCACAAACACCGTTGTGAAGCCAGAAGATGGGGGTAAGTCCATCAAGAAGTCCATGGACACTGTTCCCCAGGGTCTCTCAGGCATTAGCAAGGGCTGAAGTAGACTCAGTGGGGCCCATGTCGCTGACTTGGCCTGTAATTTTAACTCCTGTAAGGATCCACTTCAACTAACCAACCAAGAAACCAGAACTCTTGAAACAGGCATTGTCTCAAAAGGATACTTTTATTAGGGGTCAGTGACTGTAGGGAAGTCAAGGCGAGATCTGGGGATAATCCCATGCAAAAAGTATAATTAAGCAAGCAAATATTCCTCTCACCAAAGTCATAATGTTCATTTGAAATTCACCCAATCCACAGGTGGTATGATATGTGGGTAACTGGCATAGTTAATTGTGCATCTCAAGGTCTTCTCCAGCTTTTGTTTCTCTGTAACTGGCTCCCTGATAAGGGAGACACATTCCTTTCTCAAGGATAGAGGCAGGAGAGGGAAAGTAGAAAGCAAAAGTTATCCCAAGCTCCCCCTCCCCCCAGCAGAATAGCAGGCCCCAAAAGTAGAATATATATGCAAGGGCAAACACAGAGGTTTTGGGGTCCTGACATACGCCCCCCCAGAAGAATGGGAAATCCACCTAGAAAACAAAAAGGGAAAGGGAAACAACAACATAGAAAGTCAATGAGGTTTGTCAGGATATTTAGAATGAAAGCATTTTAAAAGCATAGGGGCCCTAATGTGTCTCTTCTACACCCACTCATTCTGGGCAGAAGGGAGATTCTTCCAAGCCACTAGGTACTGTGTCACCCCATGGCGTGTTTGAGAGTCTAAAATGCCTTTGATTTCAAAATGTTGCTCTCCCTCAACCATGATAGGTATAGGCACCGGTGGTGCAGGAAGCCTGATATTGGAGGTGAGTTCTGGTTTGAACAAACTGCAGTAGAAAACAGGGTGGATTTTCTGTAGATACTTTGACAAATCTAATTCAACAGTCACAGGATTGATAAGGCGCTTAACAGGAAAAGGTTCTGTTCTACCCTCCGTTTGTCAGCTTGGGGTTTATAGCCCTTCCTGGCTTCATCCACGGCCTTCCTGACCACTGGCCAGATGTTTTGCAATTGTTCGATCTACTCCTGCAAGGAGGGAATCTCAGGTTCTTTGATGGGGAGTTCAGGCATGGCCACAAAGGTTTGACCATTAGCTACTTGAAATGGAGTGAAACCAATATAAGAATGTACAGCATTATTATAGGCAACCTGTTCTGTCCTCTCCCACTGAGTAGCCTCAAACAGGCTCACAAGTCCAACAGAAGCCAAACATAAGCTGAACAAATGAAAACTAGACTTCTAGCAGTTAACTCTCTCCAAAGTTTATATCAGACAGCAATGTTGTAATTACTGGGCAATGTTCCCATGTTCTTGGTAGATGGCCAGCAGCTTCAGAGCCTAGATACGGACAAGCAGACACACTACAAAACTCAAATGCCAACAAATTGTCCACCACGCCTGTCCTGCGCAGCCACACCCCTTTTATACTTTGTAGGGTGTGGCCCTATGTCTCCCGCCATGCCTCTTGGGACATTGCAACAATTCCTGCTGTTGTTGACGACATATTCTACGTCTCTCCCTTGCATCTCCAAAAGAGGCTCTTCCTCGGTGCTGCCGGCCTCTGCCTTCTGTTCTGCCTTCCCCTCTGTTTGGCTGCGGTCCATAGGCACGTCAACCACAGTCAGTTCTTGCTGACTCACCAAGGGAGTCAGCCCCTCCGGCACGCCACTCGTGCCAGCTTCCTCCTCCTGCAACTCATCCTCCGAGTCGATATGCCACAATAAAGCACCCTCCAGGGCCGGGGTCACAACACAACCTCAGCAAACGGTAGCAGGTTGGCCCAATTGTCTTGTTGGTAATTAATAAAACATCTCAGGTACTGTTCTAGAAGTGAGTTAAGCCTCTCTGTCCCCCCATTAGTTTGAGGATGGTGAGAAGATGATAGCCCCTGACTAGAACCCATTAAGTCCATAAAAGCCTTCCAGAACCTAGAAGTGAATTGAATCCCTCGGTCTGAAATTATACGTTGTGGGGCTCCATGAAACCGATACAGTATATGTTCTGCACAAGTAGTTTAGCTAAAGTTTTTGTAGTTGGAATCTTGGGGCATGGGATGAAATGAACTTGTCTAAAGAACAAGTCTGTTACAACCCAAATTACAGTGTTTCCAGCACTTTCAGGCAGCTGTACAATGAAATCCATAGAAATCTCTCTCCAGGGTGCTAACAGACTTGCTACTGGTTGCAGCAGTCTGGGGATTTCCCTTTTTGCCTCTTAGCAGCTGCACATGTGGGGCAGCCGGCCACATAGCTTTCTAAGTTCTTTTTCAATGCAGGCCACCAAAATTGTCTCTTAATAAGATGTAAGGTTTTTACAAAACCAAACTTTCCAGCAGTTTTTGAATCATGTCCTGTTTGCATCATTTTAAGTCTCAAGGCTGCTGGGATGTAAAGTTTCTCTCCAATCCACACTAATCCATCTTTTAATGTACACAGGTTATTATAGTTACAAAACCATTCATCTGTTCCTAAGGTGACTTTAAATTCCTTTAATAAAGTATTTCTAACAGGTTCCACTGGTTTTGATTGGGCCCTAGTGCTCACAGGGGCCGCCAGTTGATGAGGATGCAGAAATGGTTTGGTCGCTTCTGCTTTCTTACTGTTATATTGTGGTAACCTGGATAAGGCATCCGCCAGAAAATTCTTCCCACCAGGGAGGTAATGAATTGTAAAGTTGAAATGATCGAAATGTTCGGACCACCTTGGTTGTTTAGGGGAGAGTTTTCTGGGTGTTTTCATGGCTTCAAGGTTATGATCAGTCCATACTTGAAATGGTATTTTATTTCCTTCAAGGAAATGGCTGCAAGTGAACAAAGCCTACCGTACAGTGTAGGCCTCTTTCTCCCAGGCTGCCCACCTCTGTTCAGTCTGACAATTTTCTAGAGGTGTAAGCACAAGATTGCAATTGTCCATCTTTATTTCTTTGGAGTAAAACTGCTCCCACAGCCACATCACTGGCATCAGCCTGAATTATAACAGGTTGTTCTGGGTCCGGGTGTTTCAAAACCGGCTCCATAGAAAAAAGTCTCTTTAAGTTTTTCAAAAGCTGCTTGACATTCTTCTGTCATTTTAACAGTTGACTAGGCTTTGGCTTATCTGCCCCCCCCCCCGGTCTTTAACAGGTTCGTGATTGGGAGGGTAATCTGCAAAAGAGGGGATTGTCTGTAGAAATTTGCAAATTCTAGGAAACTTTGGAGCTGTTTCCTGGTTTTGAGGGGGTGCCCAGTCTAAGACTGCCCTCACTTTCTCTGGGTCCCCCTCTATCCATTCATTTGATATGCAATAACCCAGGTAATCAGTGCAATTTTTGTGGAATTCACATTTTGACAGTTTGGCATACAGTTCGGCAGAGCATAGTTTTTTCAGTACTGCTCTGACTAGCTTAATATGTTCATCTTTTGTTTCGATGTAAATAAGAATATTGTCCAGGTAAACTAGGCCTCCCTTATACAAGTGATCACGTAGAACTTGATCAGTTGCATGAACTTTAAATTGGAAGCAACCCAATGGGAAATTGAAAGCACTTTTCCACTCATCTCCTTTCTTTATTCTTATTCTATATATTAACCTCTATCAACTCCAGTTTTGAGGGGGGAAAATCTTTCAATAGGTGCGCTAACATGTCTTTCATTAAAAGTAATGGATATATGTTTTCCATGTTCACATTGTCGAGGCTTCTATAATCCACACAGAGACAGAGAGAGCCAGCACTGGGGTCCCCACCTGCCTCCTTTGCTCACAGCTCAGTTGATGCCTTAGTGGAAGCCTGGGAAAAGGCTGCCACGGAGGCACTTGACCGAGTTGTTCCCTTGCGGCCCCTGACCCGGTGCACATCCCAGTGCGCTCCATGGTTTTCTGCGGAGCTCCGGGAGATGAAGCGTCGGAGATGGGGCCTAGAGAGCTGTTGGAGATCCAACCAGTCTGAATCCGACCGATCGCGACTAAGATCCTTTACTAGGTCTTATCTCGCGGCAATGAGGATGGCGAGGTCTAATTACTTCGCTACCCTCATTGCGTCCGCAGATAACCGCCCGGCCACTCTGTTTAGGGTGACTCGCTCCCTCCTTAATCAGGAGGTGAGGGAGGATCCCTTACAGAGTCGTGCCAAGGAGTTTAGCCAACATCTGTCGGACAAAATCGCTCGGATTTGGACCGGTTTGGACTCCGACTGGGCAGAGTCTGATGATCAGGACATGGGTGGTCTTGTCGATGTTATCTGGGAGGAGGTCGACCCTGTGACTGCAAAGGAAGTGGACAGGATTATAAGGAAGCTGAGCTCCACCACTTGTTTATTGGATCCGTGCCCTTCCTGGCTGGTTTATTCGGCTCGGGAGGGAACACGAGGCTGGCTCCAGGCAGTGATATCTGCTTCCTTGAGTGAAGGTTGTTTCCCCTCCGTCTTGAAGGAAGCGGTGGTGAGACCTCTCCTCAAGAAACCTACCTTGGACCCAGCTGTATTAAACAACTTTTGTCCGGTCTCCAACCTTCGCTTTCTTTCTAAGGTTGTTGAGAGTGTGGTGGCGCATCAGCTCCCTTCAGTCCTGGAGGAAACTGACTATCTGGACCCGTACCAATGGGGTTTCAGGCCCGGGCACAGCACGGAGACGGCATTGGTCGCCCTGGTGAATGATCTCTGGAGGGCTCGGGACAGGGGTTGTTCCTCTGTCCTAATCCTATTAGACCTCTCAGCGGCTTTTGATACCATCGACCATGGTATCCTGCTGCAGCGTCTCGGGATTGGGAGTGGGAGGCACGGTTCTTCAGTGGTTCTCCTACCTCGTGGGTTGTTTGCAGTCGGTGTTGGCAGGGGGACAGAGATCGACCTCGAGGCCTCTCGTTTGTGGAGTTCCTCAGGGGTCGGTCCTCTCGCCTCTCCTGTTTAACATCTATTTGAAGCCTCTGGGTGAGATGATTCGTGGCTTTGGAGTTGGGTATCATCAGTATGCTGATGATACCCAGCTTTTCATTTCGACCTCAAACCACCCCAGTGATGCCCTCGACGTGATGTCTCGTTGCCTGGAGGCGGTCCGGGTCTGGATGGGGAGGAACAGGCTTCGGCTCAACCCTGACAAGACGAAGTGGCTTTACGTGCCAGCATCTCAGGAAACTCAGATCATTCCATCTCTCACTTTGGGGGTGAGTTATTACCCCCTGTAGATAGGGCTCGCAACTTGGGAGTTCTCCTAGATTCACAGCTTTCTTTAGAAGATCATATATTAACTGTGACTAAGGGGGCCTTCACCCAGTTGTGCCTGGTGCGCCAGTTATGGCCCTATCTAGACCGTGATGCCTTGCGTACAGTCACTCGGAGGCTCCAACTGGTGCAGAATGCAGCCGCGCGAGTTGTGTTGGGGGTCTCCCGATACTCCCATATTACACCTCTGCTCCGTGAGCTGCATTGGCTTCCGGTTGCCTTCTGGGTGAGATTCAAGGTACTGGTTATGACCTACAAAGCCCTACATGGCATCGGTCCGGAGTACCTTAGGGAGCACTTGCGGCCGGCATCAACTTCCCTCCGCCCAGTGCGCTCCCACAGAGAGGGCCTCCTAAGGATTCCGCCATTCAGAGAATGCCGTCTGGTAGCTCCCAGAGGGAAGGCGTTCTCTGTGGGCGCGCCTGACCTGTGGAACCGTTTACCGGTTGAGCTCCGGATGGCTCTCGACCTTCGCTCCTTCCGACGCGACCTAAAAATCTATTTGTTTGAACAAGCCGGCCTGGTCTGATGGGTTTTGTTTTAATGATTGTTTTAATGTAATTTATTTTCTGCATTTGGGCACTAGGGTTTAATTGGTTTTTAATTTCTGTATTTTGGGTATTTTGGTATTTATGTCTCTGTTCACCGCCCTGAGTCCTTCGGGAGAAGGGCGGTATACAAATCAAATCAAATAAAAATAAATAAATAAATAAATAAATCTTCTCTGAATAACTGGCTGCTACCTGGGGTCTGGCTTGATAAATCCCCGCTCTAAGTTCTTTTTGTAATTTTGTAATTTTTTTCAGTTCATTCAACTCTCTAGGAGTCATTGAGTAAATTTTAGGTTTTGGCAATTTCACCCCAGGATGATTTCTATTGCGCAGTCTGTGGCCTGGTGAGGGGGGAGTTCGTCTGCCCTCTGCTCGCTGAAAGCTTCAGCCAAATCTCGGTATTCCATTGG
This sequence comes from Vipera ursinii, assembly GCF_947247035.1. Lineage (NCBI taxonomy): Eukaryota > Metazoa > Chordata > Lepidosauria > Squamata > Viperidae > Vipera > Vipera ursinii. Next base: position 38,605,171 of record NC_139515.1, read on the forward strand.
GAGGCTTTGTAAGTCTGACTCACTGAGGGCGGAGGCAAAATCATGATGTAATCCACATCTCCCACCGTTTCCTTTAGTAATAGGCGGGGTTTCCCCCTGCGGGAATCTCAGTTGCCCTTCCCTCCAGTTAATCATGGAGTTCCACTGCTTTAGCCAAGCCTGTCCCAGAACTAATCGCCACTCCATTCCTAGGGCCACAATAAATGTTAAAGTCCCTGTGTGGCCACCCAGGTCGGTGTATAAGGGTCTGGTAGGCACCCCTCCTGCAACCAAACCATCCAGTTGGCAAAAAGTAATTGGAGTCTTAAGCCTCCTGAGGGGGATCCCCATTTCCCCTTTAGTTCTGAGCTAATCATACACTGGGTACATCCAGAGTCCAGCAAGGTTGCTAATTTCACTGTCCTCCCAGTGCTAGTTATGGAAACTTCTAAGGGCACTGTTATGAGGTCAGTTGGCCCACTCACCAATGGGTCATCCTCATAGTCCGCTGCTCCTGGGTCATCGTAACGTGGAGTTGGAGCTCGACCCTCTCAATTGTAATCCCAGGGGAGCTATATGACTTCCTCGGATCTCATTGTAGTCTCTTTGGGGTGGAATGGGGTCCTCGGGTAGATGATCCCCTCTTTTGGCAGTTGTCTTACTGTAGCAATCCACAGCATGATGTCCCTCTCTGCCACATTTGAAGCAGGCAGTGCTGTGAGGTAGGGCAGGTGAAGCTCATGCAGTCTCCACTCATTTCTCAGTCTGCTGCTTGAAGCTTGGTCTCACCAGGCGATGCAGATGCTTGCGTTGAACAATTTTTATTTCCTCGAGACTTCCGATGGCGACGCGACGCCGAAGACAGCTATTTCGGTGGCTGTCCGCTCCGCGGCTTTGTAGAACCGCCGAAAACAGCGCTGATCAGCTGTTTCGGCGGTTTGGAAGCCCCCTCCTCGGGAGAAGAGGAGGGGGTGAGTACCCAGGTAGGGGTTGAGCTCTCCGGGGATGCCTGAGCTTAAAGCTCGGGCGGCTGAAGGATTGAGCCCCCCCGAAGCCTGGGTTCCTCCGGGCTGCGCAGCGTTTCTGCTCCGTGTTTTGGGGAGCAGAACAAGGCGTTAGCAACCATCCCTGCCAGCAGGAAAGGATTTTGGAGTGCGAAGATGCAGGCAGAGCGATACAGGAGTTCAAGGTGAAAGTGGATTTTTGTTCTTTAGCTAAACGGACTTTGCAGACTCTAAAAGTGAAAGTGCGTCACAAGTAATAGTGGGGGAAGATGGCGGCTAAATCTTCCAAAGTTCTCAGAAGTGCGGGGGCTTCTCTGGTGCAGCAGTCTTCACTGCAAGCTTTATTGCCCCCTCCACCTGCGCCAGCACTGACAGTTAAAGATCTGCAGGATGCTTTGGAAAAACACTCACAGCAAATAGCAGATATTATAGATGAAAAGCTGAATGAAAAGCTGCCAGAAAAGTTATCTGAAGTTATGGATGAAAAGCTGGAGGAGCAGTTCACAAAAATGAGGGCAGACATCTTGCTTGCACTTCAAGGTATGGCTTTATGTATTGAACGCTTGGACGAAAGAGTGGAAGATCTTAGTCAAAATAATTCTAAATTAGAAGCAAAAATGTTAGAGACTGAAAATGTGGTGGATAAAATTGACAGCGACTTGACCTTGGTCCAGTACCATGAGATGGAGTTTGCTATCAGGATCAGATGTCTAAAAGAGAATCCTAAAGAAGATTTGAAGCAAATAGTCTCTGAGTCATTGGAAGGGGTACTGGGACAGTCAGCAGCTGAAATTGTGGGAGATATAGATAAAATCTTTCGTGTTAATTCTTGGATTGCAAGACAAAGGAAGTTACCTAGAGATGTGGTTGTTTATTTTACAAAGCAATCAGGAATGAAGTCATCCAAGCTTCTTATAATACTAAGCTTGTGGTTGCTGAGCAAGAAGTCCTGGTTTTAAAAGAGATCCCTCCAAGAATCTTAAGGAGAAGGAAGGACTTTGCTTTTCTAGCACAAGAGCTTAGGAGACGTGATATCAAGTTCAGATGGGAGATACCAGTGGGTATGGTGGTGATGCATGAAGGCACATCGTCTTATTACAGTGATGCAGGCACGTGATTTTTACAGTAATGTTTTAAAAGCAACCTCCCTACCACTTTTGGAATCTACAAAGAAGAATTGCGAGGGAAAGCCTCAAGATGCTGGAGGAACAACGCAGATAGATGAAAAAGTTACAGGAGTGGATCAAATTACAGCTTCATCGGAAGATGCTAGAGACCAGAGGATGACGTGTGCTGCTTTGAGACGAGCGAGACGAGAGCAAGAACAGGACCAGCAGAAAGTTATGGAACCTCCAAAGCGTACCTATAGCGAAGCTGTGGGAGGGGCGCGGCCTAAGAACGTCAAGGGGCTTCTGGAAGACGCGCTCCAAAAGCTTCAGGTCGCTAAGGATGGCGACTAAGTTTCTAACTTGGAATGTCAATGGCTTAAACTCACCACAGAAGAGAAAGAAAAATTTTCAATATTTAAAACAATTTAAGACTGATGTTATTTGCTTACAAGAAACACATATTAGGGCTATGGACCAAAAGTACTTATTGAAATCTAGATTGGGTACACAATTTATTGCTTCTGCAATGAATAAGAAGAATGGAGTGGTTATTTATGTCAAGAATACTATGACAGCGGAGTTAATAGAAGCAGACAAACAAGGAAGATATCTTATAATAGATTTGTTGATAGAAGGCAAAAAAACGCTTTTGGTTGGACTGTATGCTCCTAATCAACAACAAGCTGACTTTTATAGTTTATTACACGGCAAGATCACCCAGTTGGATTATAACTCTTTTATTTTTATGGGGGACTGGAATGGTGTTTTGGATGTACAACTGGACAAGTGTAGTTCTTTCAGGCGTACCCCAAGTCACGCTAGATTGCCTAAATCTTTTTTTGAGATGAAAGATGATTTGGAGTTGCAAGACATTTGGAGAGAAAGACATTTACAAGAAAAGGATTATGCTTTTTTTCTGATAGACATCAATCTTTTTCCAGGATTGATTTCATATTAACGACTAATGATTTTTTTTCTAGGATCAAGAAGATAAAGATTTGTCCAAGAATTATGTCTGACCATAGTCCAGTCTGGTTAGAGATTGATAAGGATAACAAAGATAGGCGCTCTTGGCGTCTAAATGAGAACCTGTTTAGAAATCAGGGAAATGTGGAAGAATGTAAGAAACAGATGAAGGTTTTTTTTTAAACTAACATGAATAAGGGTACTTCTATGGATATGGTTTGGGATGCTAGCAAAGCTTACATGAGAGGGGTGTTAATATATATGAACAACAAATACAGAAGCAATTTGGAATTTAGGAGGAAAGAATTAGAGAATGAAATTAGGGAAAAAGAAAAGGCCCTAATTTTGAATCCATCGGATGCGAAGATTAAAGAGGTTATTAATTTGTTAAGAGGACAGTTTGACAAGTTGATGGCTGATCAGGTGGCAACTAATTTACGGTTTGCTAGGCACAACACTTTTTGTAATGCCAATAAACCAGGTAGATGGTTAGCTTACATGTTAAGGAAGAAGCAAAGGGCTTCTAATATAGATAAAATAGAACATAAGGGTAAGGTTGTGTACCAACAGGATCTTATTAAGGAAGCTTTTGTGGACTTTTATTCTAAATTATATGCTAAAGATGAGATTAATGAAGCAGATATTGATGCATATTTGAGGAATGCTGATATCCCAGTTCTTACACAAGAACAAAAGGAAGAGATTAATCAATTGATAACTGAGGAAGAAATTCTTTTAGCATTTAAACAATTGAAGGTGGATAAAGCGCCAGGCACGGATGGTCTGACTGCGTTGTATTACAAAAACTTACCGTTGGAGATGATAAAGCCATTAAGGGAATTATTTCAGACAATTCAAAGGGGAGGAGGGGTGCCTCCGTCTTGGAGAACTTCTTTCATTTATCTGATTCCGAAGGAAGACCAGGATGTCACTCAAGTAAGAAACTACAGACCAATATCACTTTTGAATACGGACTACAAGATATTTGCTAAGGTTTTAGCTAACAGATTGATGAGGGTATTGCAACAGATAATTCATGGTGATCAAACTGGGTTTATTAGTGGTAGACAAATGAAAAATAATGTGAGACATATAGTTGATTTGTTGGAATTTTTGGAAAGGAACAACCAGATCCCTGCGGCGCTGATTTTTCTGGACGCTGAAAAATCTTTTGATCAACTGGATTGGAAATTTTTGATGAAAGTATTAGATAAAATGAATTTTGGGGATAAATTTCTACAACCAATTAGAGCACTATATCAAAAACAAACAGCTTGAATAATAGTGAACAACAGTTTGACTGGAGTATGCAATATTGAAAAGGGCACAAGGCAAGGGTGTCCGTTGTCACCTTTATTATTTGTTTTAACATTGTAGATATTACTGAGTAAAATACGGAATTCGGATAAAATTAAGGGAATTCAAATAAGAGATCAGGATTATAGATTGAGGGCGTTTGCAGATGATATGGTTGTTACTGTGACCCAGCCAAAATATTCTGTTGTGGACCTGATGGAGATAATAATGCAATATGGGAAAGTTTCTGGATTCAAGGTTAACGTACAAAAAACTAAAATATTGGCTAAAAATATGACAGTATCGCAAAAGGCCCTTTTAGAAGGGTTAACTGCATTTGAAATTGTTAAAAGGGTTAAATATTTGGGGGTGTATTTGTCACCCTCTAATGCAAAATTATATAAAAATAATTATGAAAAGGTATGGGGAATCAATAAATTTTTATGGGCAGGGAAAAGGCCACGAGTTAAATTTAAGATTATGCAGGATACGCGTGAAAGAGGTGGTCTTGACTTCCGGTGGCGACGCGACGCCGAAGACAGCCGTTTTCGGGCTGCCCGCTCCGCAGCTGTGTTTTTCCATCGTAAACAGCGCCGATCAGCTGTTTAGATTGATTTGAAGCCCCCTCCTCGGGAGAAGAGGAGGGGTGAGGCCCCAGGTAGGGGTTGAGCTCTCCGGGGCCGCCTGAGCTGAGAGCTTGGGCGGCTGAAGGATGAGCCCCCCCCGAAGCCTGGGTTGCTCCGAGCTGCGCAGTGCCTCTGCTCTGGGATTTTTGGAGCAGAGCCAGGCGTTAGCAACCACCCCTGCCAAAAGGAAATACTTTTGATTATCAAGATGCAGGCAGAGCGGTACAGGAGGTCAAGGTGAAGTGGACTCTTTATTTTTACTCTCTAGCTCAATGGATTTTATAGCTTTAAAGTGAAAGTGCGTAATAAGTGAAAGTGGGGGAAGATGGCGGCTAAAATTTCTAAAGCTCTTCAGAATGCGGGGTCTTCCCTGGTGCAAGAGACCTCATTGCAAGCTTTGCTTCCTCCTGCATCTCCCCCGGTATTGACGCTTAAGGATTTACAAGACGCTCTTGGAAAGCATGCACAATTGATGTCTGATATGATGGATGAAAAGTTGAAAAAGCTGGATGAGAAAATGGAGGAGAAAATGGAGAAATTGGAGAAGAAGATGGAAGAGAAGCTGAGAGCAATGAGGGTGGACATCTTGTCTATGGTTGAATCCGTAGCTGAATGTGTGCTACAGCTGGATATAAAAGTGGAGGATCTCAGTCAAAAGAACTCTATATTAGAAGCAAAGGTATTAGAAAATGAAAATATAAGGGATAAAATGGACGAAGAATTGAGCCTTGTTCAGTATAATCAGATGCAGTATGCTATTAGAATTCGGGGTTTAAAGGAGAATGGTAAAGAAGATTTAAAGCAGCTGATTTCTGAGGCTCTGGAAGGGGTACTGGGCCAGCCAGCATCTGAAATTGAGGGAAATATGGACAAAGTTTTTCGTGTAAATTCATGGATTGCAAGACAGAGGAAGTTACCCAGAGATGTGGTGGTCTATTTTACAAAGAGAGAAATTAGAGATGAAGTCATTCAAGCTGCTTATGATACTAATTTGGTAGTGGCTGAGCAAGAAGTTTTGGTTTTAAAAGAGATTCCTCCGAAGATCCTAAGGAGAAGGAAAGATTTTGCATTTCTAGTACAGGAACTTAAGAAACGTGATATTAAGTTTAGATGGGAGATTCCAGTTGGATTGGTGGCGGCGCACGAAGGTAAAAGACATCGTTTGGTTACTGTGGCTCAGGCACGTGATTTTTATAGTAATGTGTTAAAAGCAACCCCCCTATCATTTTTGGAAGCTGCAAAAGGATACGGTGTGGGAAAGCTTCAAGATGTTGCAGATAGACAGACAGAGGACAATGGTGTTGGAGGGGATCAAGTCACAGTCTCATCGGTTGCTGCAGGAGGCCAGAAGATGACGCGTGCCGCCCTAAGAAGAGCGAGACGAGAGCAAGAGCAAGACCAGCAGAAAGTTATGGAATCTTCAAAGTGTGCTTACAGTGAAGATGTGGGAGGAGAGCGGTCTAAAGAAGTTTTGGGGGTCATGACAGAGGTGCTCCAAAAGTTTTGGGGCGTTAAGATTGCTGATTAAATTTTTAGATTAGAATGTCAATGGAGTAAAATTATTATAGAGGAGAAAGAAAGTTTTTTTTAATATTTTACACAATTTAAGATTGATGTTATTTGCTTGCTAGGAAAGTATATTAGGGTTATGGAATTAAAGTATGTGTTGAACTAAGAATGGGTATGTAAGCTCCTAATTAACAACAAGTTGTTTTAGAGATTGCCTAAATCTTTTTTTTATATACTCTTTTTATTTAGAAAGGTGGGAGAATGCAAATAGCAGGTGAAAGTTTTTTTTTTCTTTTCTTTTCTTTTCTTTTTGAAATTAATATGAATAAGGACTGGGATTAAGAAAATTTATTTTGAGTAAAGCTCTTTTTCTGTTTTCCTCTTTTTTTCTACTTTATTTGTAATATTAATATTGTTTGTACTCATTTTATATGAGCTAGAGAGAGATAGAATTTATAGTTTATTGTTGATAACATAGGGGTGTTTCTGTTTGTTTTTCGATTTTATGCCCTGTATTTAGCTCTGGGAAGTCGGGGGGGGAGGAGGGAGTGGGGGAGAGGGATAGGGAATGTTGGATAGGGGTGGGGGAGGGGGGATTAAAGTCAAAATGTATTGTAAAACTTTTTAAATAAAAAAAAAGAGGTGGTCTTAAAATGCCCAATTTTAAATTATATTATGAAGCTGCTGCGTTGGTAGCGATAAGTGATTGGATTAATTTAACACAAGGGAGATTATTAAATCTTGAAGGCCACAAATTATTATTTGGTTGGCATACATATTTATTGTACGATAAGAAGGTAGATAATGTGTTTAAGGTGCATATTCTAAGACATGCTTTGTTGCGAGTTTGGAAAATGTATAGACACAAGTTAAATTATAAGATACCCTTATGGGCAATTCCGAAACACGCAATTGAAAACATAAATGTAGGGTTTAAACATGATGTGATTACATATAAGGAAATCTTAAGTTTGGAGAGGAATGTATGGTGTTTGAAGCCGTATAATCTTTTACGAGAAGAGAAGATTGTTCAAACTTGGTTTCAGTATGGGCAATTACAGGCCAGGTGGAAAGAAGATCAGAAGATTGGTTTTTCGATGACTGATGAAAATTTGGTAAAGCAAATTAGAAATCAGGGTCCAGCACATATCAAGCGGATATATCTTGCATTGATAGAAATTGACTCAGAAACAGAACTTGTTAAAGATTGCATGATAAAGTGGGCTCAGAATATTCAAGAAGTTATTACAATGGATACTTGGGAAAAGATCTGGGTGAGAAACGTAAAATTTACGCAAGCTCAAAATTTAAGAGAGAACTTTTATAAAATGTTTTATAGGTGGCATTTAGATCCTAAAAAGCTTGCAAGTATGTATCCGAACTACCAGCCTAAATGTTGGAGGTGTGGTGGCGAAGACGCAACGTATTTTCACATATGGTGGACCTGTAAAAAGGTTAAAGCATTTTGGATTAAAATCTGGTGGAATATGCAGAAGATATTTAAGAAAAGGATAAAGTTTTGTCCGCAATTGTTTTTATTGGGCATTATTACTGATACTACTGTTGTGGACACTAAGTTGATGTTGAACTTAATTACAGCAGCAAGACTTTTAATAGGGCAATACTGGAAGAAGGAAGAACTGCCGACTATAGAGGAATGGACTTTAAAAGTTTCTAACCTGGCGGAAATGGCAAAGATCTCGGTCTATTTGAAAGACCATTCACAACAACATTATATTATGGAGTGGAAAAAATGGATTGATTATATCCAGAATAAATATGGGACTAAAAAGTTTCATTTAGCATTTGAATAAGTTTTGATATGATATTTGTATTGCTTGTAGTCATTTTATAAGAGCTAGAGTGCTATAGACTTAATAGTTTATTGTTGTTAGCATAGGGTTGTTTATGATTGTTTTTATTTTTATATCTTGTATTTAGCTCTGGGAAGTCAGGGACAGGGAGGGGGGAAGGGGAGCCATAAATCGATTGAAGTTTCTCAATTCGGGTGCATTTCAGTTGTAGTCTCACCATCCAGTCAGCTGCTCCACCTTCCAGAGCCAGGATGACCACATGAACTTTCTCGACATCGTAGGAAGTGTTCTCCTATAGATTTTCATGTAGGTGAACACTTCTGCCAGGAAATATTCCAATCGCTTCGGGTCTCAATCAAACTTCAGTCTGATTAGAATTGGTTTCACCTCGGCTGGCTGAGGAGGTCTCCCTCTGGCTCCTTGAGACAGACAGGCCCACCACTATGCTGCCTCTTGGGCTCCAGCTGTTGCCGTCTCTTGGGCTTCCGATTCTTCTTCCTCTGATTCCTCCTCCAACTCTTCTTCTGACTCACGGCTTTTCTTCAGCTGCATCTTGAATTCATAAAGGGTTTTTTTCACATGCTCCATCACCACATCCATTGCCCCTGATTTTGATTCCTCCTTTTTTCCATCTTTGTCAGGAGGGGCAGGGTCTGGATTTTTCTTCTTTGCTTTTTTCTTCCCTCCACCTTGAGTAAGAGTGACTTTTGGGGCTTTCTTCTCCTATCCTTCCTTGTAACCAACCCCAAGTGACCATCTGGCTCAATCTTCTTCACCAGAAGGTCCAGCCTCTTCCAGATCCCTGGAGAGGCTTTCATTGACTTTTAGGCAGAGGAGATCTTTGGACCATTTCTCTTCCTGGAACTTTTCCATATAGAAATAGATTGATTACTATGCAGATGTCGCCTTATGTAAGGACCCACTTCAACTAACTATCCAATAAAGCAGAACTCTTGAAACAGGCATTGTCTCAAAAGGATACTTTTATTAGGGGTCAGTGACAGTAGGGAAGTCAAGGCGTGATCTGGAGAAAATCCCACACAAACGATATAATTAAGCAAACAATATTCTTCCACCAAAGTCATAATGTCCAGTTGAAATTCAGCCAATCCACAGGTACTATGATGTGCGGGTAACTGGCATAGTTGTTGTGCATCTCAAATTCTTCTCCAGCTTTTGTTTCTCTGTAATCTCCTCCCTGATAAGCGAGACACATTCCTTTCTCAAGAATAGAGGCAGGAGAAGGAAAGTAGAAAGCAAAAGTTATCCCAAGCTCTCCCTCCCCCAGCAGAATGGCAGGCCTCAAAAGTAGAATATATATGCAAGGGCAAACACAGAGGTTTTGGGGCCCTGACAAGTTCCTTCATAAAAGCTTCCTTTAAAGCCTGAGAAGCTTGTTGCTCTAGGGTGCCCCAATGAAACTGGGTCTTTTTCTGCAAGAGCCGAGTGAGGGGCAGCCGGTCATGGAAGCAAAACCAGGGATGAAGGTTCTATAGTAGCTGGCGAACCCAAGCTTGACATCTTTAATGCGACCTGGGGTTTGCCAAGTACACAAGGGCTCGACCTTGCTTGGCTCCATGGCGATGCCCTCAGGAGAAATGCGATGACCTAGGAAATCAATGGGCGTTTGATAGAATTGGCATTTCTCCAGTTTGGCATACAAACGATGATCTCGGAGCCATTGCAGGACCTGACAGACGTGCTGGTGATGCATCTCACATGAAAGGGAGTAGATCAGAATGTCCAAATAGATTATGACAAACTGATCTAACAGATCCCGGAATATGTAGTTCATGAAGTGTTGGAAGACCGCAGGGGCATTGGTCAGTCCAAACGGCATCACTGTATACTCGAAGTGCCCATACCAGGTGCCAAACACTCTCTTCCATTCATCACCAGGCCAGATCCAAACAAGATTGTAGGCTCCTCTCAAGTACAATTTCGTGAAGATTTTTGCCTCGGAGCCATTCCAGAAGTTCGGGGATGAGAGGCAGAAGGTATCAATTACCGTAATGGAATTTAATTTACAATAGTCACAACAAAGCCTTAATTCCCCAAACTTTTTTTTTTACAAAGAGCACTGTTGCAAACACTGGCGAAGACAAGGGCCGGATAAAACCTTGAGCCAGGTTTTTGACCAGGAAGTCCTGCAACGCGGCCAACTCGGGGTCTGACATGGAATACAAACGCCCCACCAGGAGAGGCATATCAGGGACTAAGTCGATGGGGCAGTCGTATGGCCTGGGTGGAGGCAATTGATCCGCCTCAGTCTTACTGAACACATCAGCCTAAGTTGCCAGTTTGGAGGGCAGGGAGACCCCTGGGGGATCCACCACCTGGCTGGCAGAAACTTGGCGGGTGTGGTCCACACACTGTAAACTCAGAAAGGTGGCCAAGTTCTGGGACCAGTAAATCTGCCGGTCATGCTTCTGGAGCCACACCAATCCCAAGACCACAGGGAAATGCAGGTTGGAGGTTATGTAAAAATGAAAGGCCTCCTCATGCAAGCTGATGGCCATACCCAACGGTTGCGTGGCAGCCTTAATTGTCCCAGACAGACACACTCAGCCATCAATAGTCTCTACTAATAGAGGTGGTTCCACTGGGCATTGGGGAACAGCCCATTTGGCCACAAATGCCATGTCCATAAAGTTTGTGGTGGCACCAGAGTCGATCAAGGCGTGTACTGGAATCCCGTCGCTTCCCGGGGAGGAGCTGTGTGCCGCCAGTATCAAGTGCCATGGGGGTCCGAGTGCAGCATCCGATGGACGTCACTCGGGGTTGGGAGAAGCCCGACCGAAAACACATTTTAGGTCAGGCTCGGGGCATTTCCCGACAGATGTTGTTTTCCTGAGACAGGCTTGGTAGCTGATGCCCCCATTGCTTTTTGGGGCAGAATGCAACCAAGTTCCCCACAATAGAAACACAAATCCCCCAAACACCATCTATTCATTTCTGCCACCGATAGGCGAGGTCTAGCAGCACATAACTCCATAGGCTCTTCCCATAGAACTGGGGTCTCACGCACAACCTGGGCTGCCTGGGTCTCTGGGGTGGCACGACGACTCCTATGCTGCTGCAACCAAGTATCGATCCGCAAACAGAGATGGATCAACCCATTGAGGTCTGGGGGAACATCAACACGGGCCAGCTCGTCCAACAGCCTTTCCGACAAACCATTCTGGAAAGCGTCCATGAATGTAGCTTTGTTCCAGGCTGAATCCTGGCTAAGCAGCCGAAGCTCACTGATATAGCCCTGTAAAGGTCGTCGGCCCTGCTTCAGAGCTTTCAGACGTCTGGTAGTAGTCTGCGTCTTAATCGGGTCTTCATACATGAGACGCATGTAGTCACAAAACCCTCCAAAGTTATCCAGCAACAGACTAGGCTGGACCAGCAGGGATGTGGCCCAACAGGCCGAAGGGCCGGATAGGAGGCTGATCATAAATCCCACTTTATTTTGATCAGTGGGGAAGTCCGCCACTCTCAGACTAATAAAGAGTTGGTATTGTCCCAAAAGAGCTGGAAATATATCCAGAGTGCCATCAAATTTATTAGGCACTACTATTGGACACTTCCACCAAATTGTTGGGAGAGCTGGGCATTCTCCGCATGTAACTGCTCCATGGCAGTAACCCTGATATTTGATTTATTTTAAGTTATATAGAAATATGTGAAGTACTAAGACAAAAATCATTATGTTATGGACCATTTTTTCTGGATTGTTTGCAGCAATCTTTTAGTCTATATATGTGTGAGTATGTGCTTGTGTCTATGTACTCTTATAGCAAATCCAGGCTTTGTAAAAAGAGTGAGATAAAGAGAGTTAAGAGGTTATGGTAACATGAATGGCTTTTAAATGACTAATGTGTTCTTATCTTCAGTGAATATAACAACATATTCACTTATCTATTCTCTCCTCCCTATTTCATCTAGAGCAGCCTAAAAATGTCACAAGGGAGAAATTGCAGCATGTTTTGCAACTTTCAAATAATGATTTAAGTTATTGTTTGACCTCAGCAGTGTATCCCTCTAACCCTTACTGCAAGAAAACATTTAAAAGCAAACACATAAAACAACCTATAATATCTCCACTCAGTTATTTAAATTAATATAACAATAAATAGTTTTGCAAACAATCAAAAACATCAGCTAATTTATCTTTAAGACAAAGAATAATAGTTCTTTCCCCTTTTTTGTCTTGGTTCCAGAGAATAAGCATCCTGCCTCACGTGATTTAGAAAGAGCTTTACAATTTGTAAACACAAGGAAAAAAATCCTTATCTATGGCAGTTATATGATCTTTTCCCACTGATATGTCCTTTGAATTGAACTTGGTACCTTGTGTCATGGATGTATCCAATTCTATCGTAATTTGCCATTGCCTCCTCAGATTTTTTAAAACTTTTCTTTCTAATATAATAATTCTGGTACTATCTAGTGATGTCTCATTCAAGGACTAAGCAGAGCCCATTTATATAGCTTCAAAACTCCAAAAGGATAGGTTAGATACTGCCATCTACTGAGATAATCAAATTTACTGACTGATAGATATTCATCAGAACTTAAGAGGTGCCATTTAAGCTAGTCTGGATAGTATTACCTAGAGGTTGGAGAAGATGAAATTGCTAAGTCAGAATATCAACTCCTATTGTCTTCATGGCTATGTTCATCTAGTTTATTGGCAGCAATGTGGGAATAGTTTAGTACAAGTTTTGGAGTGCTTTTTAAACACTTTGTCTAGCCTATAGCCTTGGAGTTTCCTGGTTTATTCCAACCATCCCAACCAAGCATTAATAAATGATTGAATAATTAATAAAATAAAAAATAATAAAATCATGTCTTCTTTAGTTTTTTGCGATCAGCCAAGTTCAGCTAGATACTATTTAGCTCAATATTTCTCAACTGGGGAATTTGGGCATTGAAGTCCACACATCTTCAGGTTTCTGAAGTTGAAAACTACTGATGTTCTGTATGTCTAAAATGAGATTAAGGTGATAGTCTTTCAGCAGTTATGTTTTAATAGCATCCCTGGAGAATGGCTATATGAACAACGAAGAGAATTCAATTATTCTTAACTATTTGATTGTTGAAGCTCTTTTTACAAATTACACAACAAATTGGAAATAAAGAACAGTTTTGCAGCCAAACAAACAAAAGGTTTGGAATGGGATACTATGCTAACTTTCTTATAAATATTCTCAAGTTTGTGCATCTTTTGTAGATTCGGGCATCAAATCTCAGTGGCGATTGTTCTTTCATAAATGAGATGATGCGGTTTAGATTTGGGCTGAAGCAGCATCAGCAGGTAAGTTGATAATTATCTATAAAAGAAGAGATTTGGGTTCATGTCTTCATTTGAGGTAATTTCTTTTGTAATTTGAGGCTTAGCAAACAATTTCTTATGAAGGAATATAGTGTCAGTAGACAAAAAAATAAGATCAGGTTTTTGTCTCACTTATGCTCTCACTATGTGTGTGTGTGTGTGTATATATATATATATATATATATATATATATATATATATATATATATATATATATATATATATATATACATATATACATATATACATATACACATCACACACACACACATATATATATTGTATGTATGTATATATGTATGTATGTATGTACATAGAGAGAATGAAAAATAATTCCTTCATTTCCATAATTTTAGCTGAAATAGGGATGTTGAAATAGATGGAACAGAAAAATAATCCTCAAAATAAGTTGTTTTGTTACCTGAATTTATTTCCCCATAGAATCATATTCTCTGAACATGTTTGTCAGTGATGGACAAGTTTCTTCAAGAATGAAAGAACTTCACATTTTGGTCTTCTATCAGGTCCTCACAGAGAGGATAAGATAATGAATCCACCTTCAAAATTGTATCTAGGGTGACTTACGTGTTGTGAAGCCTAGCATTGTCTTGTAGAGTCAGAAGTTTCTTCTTCCATATTCTAATTAATTGTTTTTTCAAAGTGACAAAAAGACAGAATGTGAAATACTTTTGTGACAGCATTTAAAAATGTCCATCAAGAGAATGGTGCAGTGAATGGTGATGATTATATGGAGATGTAAATACAGTAATGTATTAAAAAAATAGCTTTCATTTTTTTTTGAGTATGTATTAAAATATTCCTAAAGTTATGGAAGTGAAAGCAATACTTTTAATTCAACCTTCATTTAAAAGAAAGGGGATTAAGGATGCAACACTTACTGTTTATTGGCCAGATCAATCTTTCATAATTTAGCCAATTTGGATTATATTTCTCAGTGTTGATGTGTACATTCCAAATTATGGGACATTATTTTTATGATTAGAAACATTAAGATTACTTGCTTATTTGGACTTGAATAAAATAATTGTTTATTGCTGTTCGCTAGTAATCTGTAGTTCAGGACTACTTTATATAGGCCTTGGGTGCCCCACAACATTTTATTGTTATCTGCGAAGTCATGTCTGACCCATCGCAACCCCATGGACAATGTTCCTCCAGGCCTTTCTGTCCTCTACCATCTTCTGGAGTCCATTTAAGCTCACGCCTACTGCTTCAGTGACTCCATCCAGCCACCTCATTCTCTGTCATCCCCTTCTTCTATTGCCCTCAATCTTTCCCAGCATTAGGGTCTTCTCCAGTGAGTCCTTCCTTCTCATTAGGTGGCCAAAGTATTTGAGTTTCAACTTCAGGATCTGGCCTTCTAAAGTGCAGTCAGGGTTGAACTCCTTTAGGACTGACCGGTTTGATCGCCTTGTAGTCCAAGGGACTCACAGGAGTCTTCTCCAGCACCATAGTTCAAAGGCCTCAGTTTTTTGGAGCTCAGCCTTTCTTATGGTCCAATTTTCACTGCCATACATTGCAACTGGGAAGACCATAGCCTTGACTATACACACTTTTGTGGACAGGGTGATGTCTCTGCTTTTTAGTATGCTGTCTAGATTTGCCATTGCTTTCCTCCCAAGGAGCAAGTGTCTTTTAATTTCTTGGCTGCAGTCCCCATCTGCAGTGATCTTGGAGCCCAGGAAAATAAAATCTGTCACTACCTCCATTTCTTCCCCATCTATTTGTCAGGAATTGAGAGGGCCGAATGCCATGATCTTGGTTTTCTTTTCTTTTTTTTAGACAAGATTTATTGATTTTTTAATATTTACAGATACATGTATTTGTGAAACAATGTGGTGGTTGGGTAGTTAAAATAAGAAAAAAACAGTTGTAAATAGTTCAGGTTACATCAACAGAGATGCCCTCTCTACTTCCCTTAGTTATTACATAGTCAAAATAGGCAAGTTAATACATTTCTAGGTGTAACCTAGTCAATCAACAAAGCTTAAAAATATTTTCAGTAATATATATCAATATCCTGGTTTTAAATTTTATCTAATTGCAATAGGATATTCTAGAGTGGCCTATAGTATATAGCAAAAGCTTAATTTTTGGGTAACCCACAATTTCCTATTTCAATAAAGAATAATTCTTTTGTCTACAACACTTATATCGTTCATTACAAAGCATTCTTATGTTTTACCATTAAAGTCTAATTTTCATCTTAACAAATCACCAGTTATTTTATTTTATTTATTTTATTTTAATCCCATTTATATCCTGCCCTTCTCCGAAGACTCAGGGCGGCTTACAATTTAAGCACAAACCAATGTGCTTAGAAATATCTTTTTTGCCTTAACCATTCAACAATTATTAAAATACTATCTTTTATATATAAAATTCTAGGTTCTATACTATGATTCAAAAGTAACCACTGAATATTCTATAAGTCATCTTGATGGTACATCAATTATTAAAATACTATCTTTTGATATGTCATTCCAAGTTCTAAGATATAGTTCGGAGTTATATTCTAAAAGCTTACATTTGTTTACCTTTGCAGATCTAAAAGCTAAATGTAAAATCAGTTACATTTTTTAGGGATTCCCCTTAATCCACAAAAAAGATGTTCTTATAGTCTATCTTTAGGAACCCCAAAAGACAAACAAGTTCAGTTTTTTTAAAAATCTAACTCTTGCCTTCCTTTTATGCCAATCATGCTTCCCTCTTGGCATCTTTAAAATCTCAAATGTATCTTCCTTTCTTTCTATACCCCTTATTTGAATCCAGGGAGCATATCTAAATATCAGTTTTGCAAGGAAGATGTCCCCTTTGTAACCATTATATTTTTGCTTTGATAATTCAGTTTTTGATGGTTGATATAATATAGGTAAAGGTAAAGGTTCCCCCGCACATGCGTGCTAGTCGTTTCCGACTCTAGGGGCCGGTGCTCATCTCCGTTTCAAAGCCGAAGAGCCAGCGCTTGTCCGAGGACGTCTCCATGGTCATGTGGCCGGCATGACTAGACACCAAAGGCGCACGGAATGCTGTTACCTTCCCACCGCAGTGGTCCCTATTTTTCTACTTGCATTTTTACGTGCTTTCGAACTGCTAGGTTGGCAGAAGCTGGGACGAGTAACAGGCGCTCACTCTGTTATGCGGCACTCGGGATTCGACCCGCCAAACTGCCGACCTTCCGATTGACAAGCTCAGCGTCCTAACCCACTGAGCCACCGCATCCCTTTGATATAATATAGTTGTCATTAAATCAGTCAAATCTTTTTGTTCTTCCAATTCTATCTGGGTTAGGTAGAAAGTAGTAGCTGATATTATTGTTGTCCTTTGATTAATTGAATTCTCGATATATTGTATTTGAAGGCCTTTAGTGTCTTCACTCTTGGTGTTGTTTTCTTCAGGTGTTGCTGCTTTTTGGGTTGCAAGTTTTGTAGTTGCTATTAAAGTGTCGACTTTAAGGTCTTCTGTAGGTTGCTTTTGTTGTTCTTTCAAATCTCCTATTTTAGTATTAGGTTCCATTTCTATTTGATTTTGGGTTATCTTTTCCTCATTTAAAATCAAAATTTGATTTGATGGCTTTAAGTTGTCAGATTTTTCTTGCCATTTGGCTTTAATTTGCTCTGTCATTGCCAAAATCGTGTCCAATATCAGTTTATAATCAAATGGTGGGATGTATTCATCCATTTCATTGTTGTTTGCAGTTAAATCTTCCATGGAGGCTGTTTTAATAATAGTCATAGATGTTCCACCTCCTGAAGAGTTGTATTCAGTGCCAGGTGTTCCCACCCTTATCTTAGTGTCAAGGACAGCTCTGTTATTCAGTGAGCTCTCACAACAAAAAAAGGAAATTTACTTGCTGTACCAGGTTTCGCCACAAGATGTCAGCAGTAACATATAACATGCAATGTAGGAATTTTCTTTTCTTTTCTTTTTCCAAATTAATATAGAACTTTTGTATGATTAGTCGAAATTTTTTCCTTAATTCACAGCTTAGAGAAAAGATAGGGTAGTGGATTCCAAGCAACAAATAGAAACATTTTAGTAAATACAGATGAAATTACTTAATTTCTTTGCTGAATTAATTAACGTTCTTTTGTAGCTTTGAGGCTTTAAGATTTGTTCCCAGAGTAGATATTTGCCGTTTTCTCAAAAAATGGGGAAGGAGGTTTTCAGGAAAGTCCCACAGGAAGATGGTTAGGGAATAAGAAAGGTAAAAGCTCACCCAGGTCCTCCAGATTGCTTCTTAGTGCTAGGTAGTGCTTTGGCTTTCAGCAGGGAGCAGCTTAATGATTGGCCATCTTTATGGCTGGTCTCTTTTCTTCAGACCAAAGGAGATGATTCCAGATTCCAGCGGATGGCTGCTGCCCTTCCACGATCACAGGAAAGTCCTCCTCTCGGTAATTGCCCCTCCAGGGCGATTTTTGACCCTTTTCAGGGTCCTCCAAAAAAAGAAAGAAACGGACAGCAGGAAGCAGGCTGTTCCTGCACATCCGGAAGTGCCGTGCATGCAAACCAGAAGTCATGATCTTGGTTTTCTTAATGTTAAGTTTCAACCCAAGTTTTGCACTCTCCTTCTTCACCTGCAACAAGAGGCTCTTTAGTTCTTCTTCACTTTCTGCCATTAGAGTGATATCATCTGTATATCTTAGGTTGTTAATATTTCTCACGGCAATCTTAATTCCAACTTTTGATTCATCTAGCCCTGCCTTTCTCATGATGTGCTCTGCATATAGGTTAATAGGCAGGGCAACACTATACAGCCTTCCTGGACTCCTTTCCTACTTTTGAACCAATCAGTGGTTCCATGTCCAGTCCTCATTGTTGATTCTTGACCCGCATATAGGTTTCTCAAGAGACAAATAAGATGGTCTAGTACTTCCATCTCTTTAAGAACTTGCCACACTTTGTTGTGATCCACACAATCAATGAAGGCTATTGCTAAGCACATTGATTTGTGCTTCTTAGATTGTAAGCCGCCCTGAGTCTTCGGAGAAGGGCGGGATATAAATGGGATTTTTTTTTAAGAAAAAATGCTTTATTTATTTATTTATTATTGGGACTTATATGCCGCCCTATCTGCCGAAGGACTCAGGGTGGCTAACAACAATAACATACAATAAATACAGAAGTTAAGATAAAATTAAAATTAAAGGCCTCTGTACAATAAACTAAAATTAAAATTAAAATAAATTAAAAATTAGAGTTAAAAAATTAAAAACATAATTAAAATCCCTGTCAGTCCAGGTCAGCCAGGTGGAAAAGGAGTGTTTTGAGGCCGCGGCGAAAGGACTGGAGATCTGGGGCCATCCGAAGCTCATGGGGGAGCTGATTCCACAGGGCTGGCACTCCCACAGAGAAGGCCCTCCCCCTGGGGGTCGCCAGCCGACATTATCTAGCCGACGGTACCCTGAGGAGGCCTTCTCTGTGTGAGCGTACTGGGCGATGGGAAGTCGTTCCCGGTAGCAGATGGTCCTGCAAGTATCCTGGGCCTAACCCATGTAGGGCTTTAAAGGTAAGTACCAGCACCTTAAATCTCACCTGGAGGGCAACCGGTAACCAATGCAGCTCACGCAGGAGGGGTGTAATATGGGAGTATCGGGTTGCTCCCATCACTACCTGTGCAGCCGCACTCTGCACCAGCTGAAGCCTCCGGGTGGTCTTTAAGGGCAGCCCCATGTAGAGAGCATTGCAGTAATCTATACGGGAGGTAACGAGTGCGTGGGTGACTGTGCGTAGGGCATCTCGGTCCAGAAAGGGGCGCAACTGGCGTACCAGGCGAATCTGGGCAAATGCCCCCCTAGCCACGACTCCAATATGATCTTCAAAACTGAGTCGTGAATCCAGGAGGACGCCTAGATTGCGTGTTCTATCAACGGGAGGTAACATCTCTCCTCCTATAACCAAAGATGGAACCTCTTGGACTAACCGAGATGCCGGTACGTAAAGCCACTCAGTCTTGGCCGGGTTGAGCCAGAGCCTGTTCTTTCCCATCCAAATCTGTACCGCTTCCAGGCAACGGGACATCACATCGAGGGCATCACTGGGTTGGTTCAGGGTGGAGATGAAAAGCTGGGTATCATCAGCATATTGATGATACCTCACCCCGAAGCCACGGATGATCTCTCCCAGCGGCTTCATATAGATGTTGAACAGGAGAGGCAAGAGTACCGACCCCTGAGGCACCCCACAACTAAGGGGCCTAGGGGTTGACCTCTGCCCCCCTGCCAACACCGTCTGCGAACGGCCCGAGAAGTAGGAGGAGAACCACTGCAGAACGGTGCCTCCCACTCCCAACCCCTCAAGATGACGCAGCAAGATACCGTGGTCAATGGTATCAAAAGCCACTGAGAGATCTAATAGGACCAGGACAGAGGAATAACCCCTATCTCGGGCCCGCCAGAGATCATTCACCAGCACGACCAATGCCGTCTCCGTGCTGTACCCGGGCCTGAAACCCGATTGGTACAGATCCAGATACTCAGCTTCCTCCAGGATCAAAGGGAGCTGTCGTGCCACCACGCTCTCAACGACCTTCGCAAGAAAGCGAAGGTTGGAGACAGGACGGAAGTTGTTTAAAATAGCTGGATCCAATGCAGGTTTCTTAAGGAGGGGCCTTACCACCGCCTCTTTCAAGGCGGCAGGGAAGTACCCTTCACTTAGTGAGGCATTGATAACTGCTAGGATCCAGCTTCGTGTAACCTCCCGAGAGGCATTGACCAGCCAGGAGGGACACGGGTCCAACAAACACGTGGGGGCACTTAATTTCCCCATGACCCTGTCCACTTCATCCGGAGTCACAAGATCAAACTCTTCCCAAATGTTCTCGGTCAAACTCATCGTTTTCCTCTCGTCAGATACTGCCCAGTCAGAGTCCAGACCAGCCTGAATCTGAGCAATTTTGTCCACCAGATATTTACTAAATTCCTCAGCCCGTCCTCGTAAGGGGTCCTCTCCCGTCACTTGATTTAAAAGGAAGCGGACCACCCTAAACAGGGTGGCCGGGCGGTTATCTGCGGACGCAATGAGGGTGGTGAAGTAAGCGCGCTTTGCCACCTCCATTGGTGGCCCCCAGGGGGAGGGCCTTCTCTGTGGGTGCTCCGGCGTTATGGAACCAACTGCCGGTAGAGCTCCGGATGGCATCAGACCTCCGATCCTTCCATCGCGGGTTGAAGACCCATTTATTTGAACTAGCGGGTCTGGCCTGATGGGGGTACATGGGTTTTTTATATAGGCTTGTTTTATTATTGGTTTTAACTTGGGCATTGATTTAATTGTTTTTTAATGTTTGTATTGTTATTTATATTTATGCCCTGTGAACCGCCCTGAGTCCCCTTGGGAGAAGGGCGGTATAAAAATCTCAATAAATTAAATTAAATTAAATTAAATTAAATTAAATTGCCACAAGATAAGATCTAGAAAAGGATCTTAACTGTGTTCGGTCAGACTCGGACCGACTGGTTCTCGAAATGCTCTCTAGGCCCCTTCTCCGGCGTTTCATCTCCCGCAGGTCCTTGGAGAACCAAGGAGCGAGCCGGGACCTGCGCCGGGTCAGAGGCCGCAAAGGGACAACGCGGTCGAGAGCCTCCGAGGCAGCCTGTTGCCAGGCATTAACTAAGGACTCGACCGGGCTGTGGGAGAGGGAGGTAGGAATCAATCTAAGTGCCATCTGGAACTTATCTGGGTCCATCAGGGGCCTGGGGCAGAACCATCTGGTCGGTTCTGCCTCCTGACAGCGGGGGGTGACGTGACGGAGGCCCAACCGCAGGAGATAATGGTCTGTCCATGAAAGGGGTTGAGATGTTGGAGTAACCCCCCCAGACCATTAAGCCACTGCCCAGAGATAAAAATAAGATCAGGTGTGTTTCCCCCCTCGTGCGTCGGGTCCTGAATAATTTGGGTCAGGTCCATGGCCATCATGGAAGCCATGAACTCTCGGGCCACCTCCGATGTACCACCCAGGGAAGGCAGATTAAAATCTCCCAGAACCATAAGTCTGGGAAATTCAACCGCCAATCCCGAGAGGGCGTCAAGTAGCCTGGGGAGAGCCGTTGCAATGCAGCTGGGAGAGAGGTATGCAACTAGCAGGCCCAACTGACCACCAGGACCCCACCTTAAGAGGAGGGACTCACATCCGTCTATCTGAGGGGCAGTGGCCTCCCGTGGATGGAGGGTCTCTCTAATAACGATTGCCATGCCACCTCCCCTACCCTGAGCCCGAGGTTGATGTAGCACACGGAAACCTGGAGGGCATAGATCAATCAGAAGGACCCCTCCCTCCGGGCCCAACCAAGTTTCTGTGATGCATGCCAGGTCTGCGTCTTCCTCCTCGATCAAATCATGGATGAGGGGAGCTTTATTCACAACAGACCTGGCATTTAAATAGATCAGCCTGAGCTCAGGTGTCTGCCTTCCCCCTTCCCCGGGAGAGCAGGTGAGAGCCAGAGGGTCGGAGCGCACCACAGGTCGAAAATGGGGGCGTGATCCCAGATTACGATATGGCCCTCTGTTCATCCATCTGCCGCCATTCCCAATCACCGTGGGGATCGCTATCCCTACCCCGTCCCCCTGGGTCCCAAGACTCTCACCGGCCCCCATATTGCCACGGCCATCGGCCAACCTAGACTGAGAAAGGTCCAGTAGAATCTTCCTCTCATTCTGCCGGGCCTGACGCTCCCCCTCCCTAACCCTTCAAAAATTTTTAAAAGAAAACCCAAAAGCCTCCTTTTAGCACCATGCCACCTCTCGGGGTCCCAAGACCCGTCATTAAGGAAACGGTGGCGCAGGTTGGATGGCCACATCTGAGAGAGGGAGGAAGCTCTCAGGGCAAGTAGCTCATTTTTGGTGTAAGCCATCAGAAGGTAGAAATAGGAGCAAAGAATGACTTGGCTGGAATAAACTGCATATTAAATCCACAGAGCTGAAACAGTGGTTCCTGAAAACATGGTCACCCTCTCACAGTGACCAAGATTTCAGGAAACCACTATCCAGCCCTGGGTAGGTAGCAGGAGGAGAGAAAGTCCGATGGCTGGTAGAATAGTTTATTGGTGGTGAACTTCGCAGCTCCGGTGATGAACGGTGATAATTCATCCATCTCCATGTTCTAGATATCAACGCGACCAAGGGGCTGTAGTAAGTCTCCGGATAAAGAAAATGGAGGAGGGTTATCTCAGATTTCAAGTATGACCCCCGAGGAGATAAACACCATCCCGGGCGCCATCCGGCATGCCCCACCTCCATTTTTAGCTTCAAGTGGTCCCGGATGTTTCCACGCTCCAGAGCAGTCCAGGAGGGTTCCAAACGGCGCTCTAACCATCGGAAGGGGCCTTCACCATCCAAACCCCCCCCTCCGTCAGGGGGCAAGCTTGTCGCTCTGACAGATGGGCAGATGAGCTTGGCAGCCACAAGTCCAGGAGCCTCACCATCCGGACCGCCTTTCTAGGCTGCCCCAGGCTGTTACATCTCCGCCGCAGGCCGCTACAGGACCGGACCGCCTCTTCAGGCCGTTGCAGATCCGTTGCAGGCCATCGCACGCCACGCGCCGTAGTAGGCGCTTTCCCGGCTGAATTGCAGGTCACCGTAAGATGCTGCCATCGGCCGTTCTATGTCTTCTGCCGGCCCGAACGAGCCAGCATAATCTGCACGCCGCAGGCCGCAGCAGGCCCAACATTGGCCGCTTTGCAGGCTGCCGTGGGATGCCGCTGACCGTTCCCGGCCGTTGTAAGTTGTCCGCCTGTCCGACCGAGCCGTCCCGTTCAGCTATTTCATGTCCAGGAGCCTTGCCGCCCCGCCGGCTTGCCTCCCCCTCTAGTGCCACCCCGCCATCATCTCCAGCGCTCATAGGGGCTCCACCGAAGCCTCGGAGGGTCCTGTCACCCATCCGGGATAGAGAACAACAGCCCCATGCAGGACCCCATGCCAAACTCACTCCCCTCGATCTTCGCGATCAGCAACAAGCGGCCATCTTTTCTGGAGGCGTGGTTACACGTAGTTACTATGCTTTAGCATAGTCAATGAAGCAGATGTTTTTCTGGAACTCCCTAGCTTTCTCCATGATCCAGCGTATGTTGGCAATTTGATCTCTAGTTCCTCTTCCCCTTTGAAATCCTGCCTCTACTTCTGACAGGTCTTGATCCACATACTGCTAGAGTCTAGCCTGTAGGATTTTAAGCATAACTTTACTAGCATGTGAAATGAGAGCAATGGTGCGATAGTTTGAACATTCTTTGGCACTGCCTTTGTTTTGAATTGGAAAGTAAACTGATCTTTTCCAATCCTGCGGCCACTATTGAGTTTTCCAAATTTGCTGGCAAATTGAGTGTAGCGCTTTTACTGCATCGTCTTTTAAGGTTTTGAATAGCTCAGCTGGAATACTGTCACCTCCACTAGCTTTGTTGTTGCTCAGTTTTTCAAAGGCCCACTTCACATTCTAGGATGTCTGGCTCGAGGTCAGTGACCACCTCATCGTGGTTATCAAGGACGTTAAGCTCATTCTTGTATAGTTCTTCTGTGTAATTTTGTCACCTCTTCTTAATCTCTTCTGCCTCTATTAGGTCCCTGCCATTTTGGTCCTTTATCATGCCCATTTTTGCACGAAACGTTCTCTTCATCTCTCCAATTTTCTTGAAGAGATCTCTGGTCCTCCCTATTCTATTGTTTTCTTCCATTTCTTTGCACTGTTCATTTAAGAAGGCATTCTTATCTCTTCTACCTATTCTCTGGAATTCTGCATTCAATTGGGCGTTTCTTTTTCTCCCTTGCCTTTCGCTTCCCTCCTTACCTCAGCTATTTGCAAAGCTTCCTCAGACAGCCATTTTGCGTTCTTGCATTTCTTTTTCTTTGGGATGGTTTTATGTGCTACCTCTTGTACAATGCTGTGAACCTCTGTCCACAGTTCTTCAGGCACTCTGTCTATCAGATTTAATTCCTTAAATCTATTTGTCCCCTCTACTGTATATTCAACAGGGATATGATTTAATTCATACCTGAGTGGCCTAGTGCTTTTCCCTACTTTCTTCAGTTTAAGCCTAAACTTTGCAAAGAGAAGCTCATGATCTGAGCCACAATCAGCTCCTGGTCTTGTTTTTACTGACTGTATAGAGCTTCTTCATCTTTGGCTGCAGAGTGCATAGTCAATCTGATTTCTCTGTTGACCGTCTGGTGATGTCCATGTGTAGAGCCGTCTTTTGGGTTGTTGGAACAGAGTGTTTGCTATTACCATCGTATTCGCTTGACATTATTCTATCAGCCTGTGTCCTGCTTCATTTTGTACTCCAAAGCCAAACTTGCCTGTTATTCCGGTTATCTTTTGCCTTCCTACTTTATCATTCCAATCCCCCATGATGATAAGGACATCATTTTTTGGTGTAAGTTCTATAAGGTGCTGTAGGGCTTTATAGGTAAAGGTAAAGGTTCCCCTGCACATGCGTGCTAGTCGTTTCCGATTCTAGGGGCCGGCTCAACTCCGTTTCAAAGCCGAAGAGCCAGCGCTTGTCCAAGGACATCTCCGTGGTCATGTGGCTGGCATGACTAGACGCCAAAGGTGCACGGAACGCTGTTACCTTCCCACCGTAGTGGTCCCTATTTTTCTACTTGCGTTTTTACGTGCTTTTGAACTGCTAGGTTGGCAGAAGCTGGGACGAGTAACAGGCGTTCACTCTGTTACGCGGCACTCGGGATTCGACCCACCAAACCTCCGACCTTCTGATCGACAAGCTCAGCGTCCTAACCCACTGAGCCACCGCGTCCCTCTGTAGGGCTTCATAGAACCGGTCAATTTCATCCTCTTCAGCACCAGTGGTTGGGGCATAGACTTGGACTACTGTGATATTGGATGGTTTGCCTTGGATTCGAACTGAGATCATTCTGTCATTTTGGGGATTGTATCCCAGTATTGCTTTTCCTACTCTTTTATTGACTATGAAGGCTACTCCATTTCTTCTGAGGGATTCTTGCCCGCAGTAGTGTACCTAATGGTCATCAGAATTAAATTCACCCATTCCTGTCCATTTTAGTTTGCTGATTCCTAAGATGTCGATGTTCATTCTTGTCATCTCTTTTTTGACCACGTCCAGCTTGCCTTGATTCATGGATCTTACATTCCAAGTTCCTATGGAGAAAAAAATCTTTACAGCATCGGACTTTCCTTTCACCAACAGATACATCCACAGCTGAGCGTCCTTTCAGCTTTGGCCCAGTCGCTTCATTCTTTCTGGCGCTACTAGTACTAGCCCTCTGTTTTTCCCCAGTAGCATATTGGACACCTTCTGACCTGAGGGGCTCATCTTCCAGCATCATATCATTTTGCCTTTTGGTACTGTCCATAGGGTTTTCATGGCAAAGATACTGGAGTGGGTTGCCATTTCCTTCTCCAGTGGATCACGTTTTGTCAGAACTCTCTGCTATGACCTGTCCATCTTGGGTGGCCCTGCACGGCATAGCTCATAGCTTCCTTGAATTATGGAAGCCCCTTCGCCAGGACAAGGCAGTAATCCATAAAGGGGCCACAACATTTATGAGGTAATAAATATATTAAACTATTTCTGGCTACTCCTTTGAAAATGGCTATTATTCTTGAAATCATATAATCAGGTAATCTAGATATGTGTATTTCAAATAATGGAAGTCCTAGATATAATGGAAGTCTTAATTTATTCATTGATCTAAAATTACTTTTAGTTAGATAGCAATACATTGGAAGATATCCATGGAATTTATAATTGTTATATTACCTAATATTATATAAATAATTGTTTAATAAAAGCTTCAATTGATTAGATGTGCCTTGGCCCTTTTTATCACCTGTTTCAGGCTTGTGTAAAGATGAAAGCTGTTCGCTCCATGTTGGCTGTTAGAAATATCACTAAAGAGATGGCAGAGAAAGCAGTAGATGAAGTCTTTGAATCCTGCTTCAATGATCACGAGCCATTTGACAGAGTGCCGCACAGCAAATTGGATGCAAAGTATGCATATAGAGGTTTTCAGAACCGTCACCGTTACTATCAAAATTTATGAATGAAAACTGTTCGTGTCTAGGTCCAAACTACCACATTGGAGGATAATTGGAGTCCCTGGAGAGACTATATCCAATTTGTTTAATTTTCATTCTATGTTTCATTTGCCTAATTGATCTAGTAATTATTATTTTATTCAACAAGCAAAATGGATATTTGTGAACATAAGCATCAAGGGCTAGGCTCAAGGGAGGACAAATTATGAAAGTAGCATCTTACTGCAAGCTCAGTAACTTTTGTTTATTTGCTTTTGTATAGAGGGGAACAAAAGGGGAGAAGCTTGCTACAGGACTGAGCTGTATTCATTTTGGCTTTTCAGATGTCTGTCTTTGTATGTATATTACTATATCAACTAGGTTTGCAATTTTTTTCATCATTTGAATAAAGGTCATTTTTAATTGCATGTACTTTATGCCAAGTAGTTGGACAGTGTGATTTTGTCATTTAACGTAATGTAAAGATCATCAAACTCAGAATTGTGTAATAAAACAATATGTTAAAGAAAACACTCAAACAAAATCATAAAATTCGTCTTTTGTAGCGTATTCAGAATGCATTCCAAATACAATGTGCCATGATTAGCCATTTTTATTCATTCCTGCCCTGGATTGATTGATGTGTGTAAGATTTGATTTTTTTTTTAAACTCTGATCTCTACACAAATTGAAGCAACTAAATTGTAGCCAATCTGAACCCTCCAATGACATTTTTATTTTTCACTAGAATTGGATAAAAATTGAAGGAACTTCAGGGAACCACAAAGAATTGGAGGAATCCAAACATCATAAAGACTGGAGAATGAGTTTTTAAATAACAGTTAGGGCGCTTGGCTCTATAGAAGCCAAAATTTGCAGCAAATAGAAATCTTGTAGTGACAAAATCTTATCAGATTTCAGGCAGATAGATTAATGTGTTGGGGGAATGTTTGCTGCACAATGAAAAAATATGATGCTGTCAAAGAACAATGTCTTTCAAAATGCAGTTAAAGAGTGGAAGAGTCAGAAACTATACTCACTAAATTCAGTGGTTTCTCCCATCCTCTTTTCTTTGAACTGTTTTTTGGGGGAGTATAGTTTTTTGTTTGTTTGTTTTTGGTAAATAGCTTTGTGGACAAATTGAAATTGCTGCATTTCCCTTTGAGAAAATTGTTCTGATCCATTCTGGATTTGGGATTCACACACCAAGTCTTTTTTTTAAACAAGTTTTATTGATTTTTAAATATTTACATATACATGTATTTGTGAAGCAATATGGTGGTTGGGTAGTCAAAGTAACAAATAACAAGTTGTTTGTAAATAGTTCAGGTTGCATAAACAAGGATTCCCTCTCTAATTCCCTTAGTTATCACATAGTCAAAATAATCAAGTTAATACATTTCTAGTTATGACCTAGTCAACAGAATTTTCAATAGATTTTCACTAATACATATCAATATCTTTTTAAGTTTTATCTAATTGCAATAAAATACTCTAGAGTAGCCTATGATATACAAAAGAAAGCTTAATTTTTGGGTAACCCACAATTCCCTATTTCAATAAAGAATAATTCTCTTGTCTACAAAACTTACATTGTTCATTACAAAACATTCCTATGTTTTACCAGTAAAGTCTAGTTTTCATCTTAACAAATCACCAATTATCAGAAAAATATTTTTTGTCTTAACCGTTCAACAGTTATTAAAATACTATGTTTTGTTATAAAAATCTAGATTCTATAGTATAGTTCAAAATTATCTTCTAGAAGCTTAATTTTGTTTTCCTTTAAAGATCTAAAACCTAAATATAAAATCAGTTTATATATAAATATTTTAAAGATTCTCCTTAGTCCATCAAAAGAGATTTTTTAAGCTCTGTCCTTACAAATCCCAAAAAAGAGACACATCTAATTTTTTAAATCTAACTCTCGCCTTCCTTTTGTGCCAATCAAGCTTCCATCTTAGTACCTTTAAATTCTTAAATGTGTCTCCCTTTCTTCCTCCACCTCTTATTTGAATCCGAGGAGACCATCCAAATGACAGTTTTGCAAAGCAGGTGTCCTCTTTATAGTCATTGAAATATTGCTTTAATAGCTCAGTTTTTGATATTTGATGTAATATAATTGTCATTAATTCAGTCTGGTCTTCTTCCATTTCCATCTGGCTTAGGTAGAAAGTAGTAGCTGATGTTATCGTTTGATTAGCTGGATCCTCAACGTACTGTATTTGAATGAAGGCCTTTGATATCTTGGCTCTTAATGTTGCTTTCTTCAGGTATTGTTTTTTGAGTTGTAAGTTTTGTAGTTGAAGTTAGAGTTTGGACTTCAAGGTTCTTTATAGGCTGCATTTGTTACTCTTTGAAGTTTTCTATTTTGATGTTTCCACTTCTATTTGTTTTGGGGTTGTCAGTTCATCATTTAAGGTCAAAGTTTGATTTAGTGGCTTTGAGTGGTCAGGTTTATCAAGCAGTTTGGCTTTAAATTGCTCAGTTATTGCCAAGATTGTGTCCAATATCAGTTTGTAATTAAGTGGTGGGATAGAGTCATCCATTTCGTTGGTATTTACAGCTAAGTCTTCCATGGAGGCTATTTTAATAGGTGCAATAATTTTCCACCTCCAATGTTCCTAAAAGTTGTTTTCAGTGCCAGGTGTTCCTACATTTATCTTTGAAGATAGTGTCAAGGACAGCTCTGTTACTCAGTCAGCTCTCACAATAGGCAAAAGGTTTACTTGCTGTTCCAAGTTTAGCCACAAGATGTCATCAATAGCATATAGAATAAGTTGTGAAGTTCTTTTTTTCCCCAAATTGATATAAAGCTTTTGTATAATTAGTCCATTCTTTTTACCTTACTTCACACCTTAAACAGAAAATAGGGTAGTAGATCCCCACCAAAAATAGGAGCTTTTTAATAAGTAGAAATAATATTGTTTAATTTCTTTGCTTAATCAGTTTTTTCTTTCTTTCTTTGAGGCTTTAAGGCTTAAAATGTTATTCTCCAAGTATATAAATGCCGTTTTTTCAAAAAATAGGGGGAGGAAATTTTCGGAAAAGTCCCACAGGCAGGCAGATAGGGGGATAGGAAAGGTAAGGTCTCATCCAGGTCCTCCAGATTGCTTTGTTGTGCTAGATGGTGCTTTTGACTTTTGGCAGGGAACAGCCGAAAGGAGCTGCTCTGGATTCAAGCAGAGGGCTGCTGCCCTTCCACGATCACAGGGAGGGCCTCCTTGCGGTGGTCACCCCTCTAGGGTGACTTTCGACCCTTTTCAGGGTCCTACAATGAAGAAGGATTGGATGGCAGGGAGAGAGCTCTTCCTGCACGTCCAAAAGCACCGTGCGTGCAAACCGGAAGCCACACACCCCAAGTCTTATCCATCTATCCATATGTGTGTGTGCGCCTCATATCGAAATAATTCTTTAGTACAGTGAATAATTCTGTACTAAAGAAGACATGCTCAAATATATGTGCCTGAAAAATATAAATTTTTGCATTAAAAAAAATCCAAGAACTTGTTCAGTTAAGCTGGCTTCTGCCTTTTGAAAATGTCTTTGAAGTGAGACATTACAGTGGCTCAGGAATTTAAGAAAAAAAAGCAAAAAAGAATTAAAAAATAAAAATAGCTAACATACAACTATACCAAAACCACTGTTAAAAAAACTCAAGCACAAAAGCATAATCATAATCAGAAGATAAATATAATCAATACATCCAGTTCAGTATAACCATTAAAGTGGCTCCCTCCAGGAGTAGCTCAACCATATCTTCAGGACCTTCCTAAAGGCTGGGAGGGTTGGGGCCAAAGTAAGTTCCAGGGGAATGATATTCCAAAGGGCAGTCATTGTGGCAGAGGCACCTGTGGCAGGCCTCTTCTGCAACATCTGATGAGATGTATGGATGTAACCAGGGATCTTGATGGAGGGAATGACAAATATTTTATATCAATTTGTATGCACATTTATTGTGGAACATTCTACAATTATATTCATAATTTTCTAGTCCGTAAACAACTAACCCCTTCCTCATATTTCATGTCAAGGTTTTTTAAATCTTGCTTTCAAGCAGTAATTTGATCAGTGACCCACTGTCATAGCTCCTGGCTGTAAAGTGACTCGATATCAGAAGTAAAGTGGTTAGAAAATATTTTCTGCACTTATGGAGAAAATTACGCACTAATTTCTTCAAAGATCCCTCTTGACATAAACAACTTAGTTTTGCAATAGCATAGTCATGCTTGATAATATGCCTGTGAACTTTAGTTACTTTACAGTTTCCTCGTTAATAGTTTCCCCAGTATGGCAGCATTTTCAGGAAGTCGTGCACATAAACTTGTTCATCTGACACCTTGTGTAGTAACATTTTGCAAAGATTCATGATATTAAGTGTAGTCTAAAGAACTGTATCTTGATTTTCTCCCTTGGGTATTTTGATCCTTGTAATTTGAGGCATTTTAGCTGCTGTGGTTTGTGGTAGAAATGGTAGACTTGTCCAAGGTACCTAGACAAGTCTATGCAACAACTCTCCTAGTCTGGTGCCTTGAGACGTTAGCCTTCATCTTTGCATGCTTGCTCTCATCTGCCATAGCAAATGGGGAAGGGGGAGCAGCAGCCAGCTTGGACTTTGCTTATCTCTTCAAGGTCATTTTATCTGGCTTCAAAATGCAGAAGGGAGAGGCAATGCACAGAACTCAAGAGACTTTCCCAAACATCTTCTGGCTGATGACTGATCTTTGGTTACCTAGCTACAAGGGGGGATGGGCTCTAGGGTTTGTTTCAATTCCATGCTTTGTGTGCTTTTGCTCCAGATCTTGTCTCATTCTGCTGTGTTCACTTCTTTCTTTTTCTCTTAAGTATTTTTTCTCTAATTCTATGGAGCCAAGGGTTTTTCTTTCCTAGGAATTGGATAGAGACAGCCCTTGTTAAGGATTTGTTGTGCAGAGGTCTCCTTGTGCTACCAAAGAGTTGCACTGACAAGGAAGGGTACTGAGAGCAGTAAGAGTCACACAGTAAACACAAGAGTACACTGAGTTGTAAAAGCAAAAAATAGTTTAAGGTGGTGTAAAAACAAAAATGCATAGTCAAATATAAACAGTCCATGTAACAATCCAAAATACAAAGTCTTCTTACCGGTCCAGAGGTCAATACACAGTTCAGGTAACAGAGCAAAAACAGTAACAGTAGAGAGCAGTGAATTCAGAGAAAGAGAGAAGCTACGTTACTAGCTCCCTCTTATGGCCATGAGAACACTTACACACCCATTGGCCAATTAACGTCTTAAAGACATAACATCATGGTTAATATATTTTCAACCCAACATTGTAAGCTAACAACATATGCCTAACAGCCCTGACACCAGTTTTTCTTTATTTGTAACCAACATAGTCAAAATGCCCTAAAACATGTTGCCTATTCAAAAAATGGATTGGCTTAAGAGCTGATTGCTATGCCTTGGGAATAAGTTAATTTCCTAATCACATCTGACTATGGCAGGCTAGCTCTGGGAAAGAACATATAGAGTACTACAATGGAAGAAGTGGGTTGGGGAGGTGCAGGAGATGGGGGTGCAAACCCCCCCCCAATAAAAAACATCTGAGGTGTCTGCCTAATAACAGGTTGGGGTTGACTTAGCATGTGTTTGAAAGCTGTTCCTGAGGATTGGTGTATCAAATTAGTAATCTACTTGTTAGAAAATGTCTACACCATATAGAGTTATAACCCTATTGTTGATAGTGGCATGCTGAGTTGAACAAAAGCAGTAATAGTTAAAAATGAATTGAGCTTAACTCTTGGTGACTATATTGGAATATCCACATAGTTTCCAGGTAATACTGTGGAACTGGTCTGACACAGTCTTCTATAATACTTTGTTCAGATTCCCAATCTAGTTTATAGATCAGGATTTTTTTCTGGTGGTCTGGCATCCAAATATTAAGCAGTCCTGACACTGCTTAACTTTTTTTGAGACTACATGCTGCCACCAATGATCATTTGTGAAAGGTGCAAAGACTTAAAAAAAGAATGGATTTTGTATATTGTGTTTCCCTGAAAATAAGACCTGGTCTTACATTTTTTTGCCTCAAAAGAGGCACTAGGCCTTATTTTCGGGGATGTCTTATTTTGCAGACAGAGGCTGTAAGTTCACGATGTGGTTCAGCCTGCTAAACCTCACTTGGACAGAACTTCAGCACCCAGCATACACCAGGTTGAAGAGGAGCCCTCCTATAAGCCAATGATCAAACCAGGTGGGGCCCTCCAATAAGCCAAACACCAATAGGCAGTGCTCCCCTCTCCTTTCAGAGTGGGGCGTGTTCTGCTGCTGAGAAAGTAAACAAGCAAAACTTTCAGCGCAATGAACTCACAGCATCAAGATGCCACTCCTGGCAACTGAAACTCACCCAGCTGCTGCCTCAAAGCCATGTTTGTAGACCCTCCACAAGAAAACAGTCCAGGAGAAGAACAAGTGACAAGGAAAAAAAGCCTGCCCCTCATGGGTGGAAATGGGTAAATGAGGTGGTAGTCAAATGAAAGGGGTGGGATTAGGCTTGCATGCTGGGAAGGGGAGAGAACTGAATTGCTGAGGCTTTGAAGCAGAATTGGAAAGAAGCATGGGGAGCTTGGGCCATACTGAAGGAAAAGGGAAGTGATCCCTGAATTAGTCAAGGGAGAGTATAAAAGCTGAAACCACATTCACTGATCACCTCAGACTAAATGGCTTTTGTGTGGTAACAGTATCTTCTACCTCGTTTGTACCATGCAAAACTCAGTAATTCCTGTCTCTCCCCCAGCCCTGCCCAGGCTCCCTCATGTCCCACGTGAGTGACGTCAAACTAGCCATGCTTTCCCCCCCCCAAGCAAACACAATGCTAGGGCTTACTTTGGGTTGGGACTTATATTAGGCCTAGCCCCAAAATCAAGCTAGGTCTTATTTTCAGGGTAGGTCTTATTTTTGAGGAAACACTAGTTGCAGAAATGACTAGCAGTCAGCATGTACTTCAATGTTAAAATACAGTGAGATAATAGACAGTTGCTGAACTATTTATTGTTAGAAGCCACTGCTTTTCTGTATAATATGAACCTGTACTATTTGCTAGTGATTTTACCGAAGGGGAAAAACCAGGAGAATCAAATTGGTAATCCTTGCCTTTGCATTTGGGGATAGTTATTAGCACAGTAGAGGGAGCTAGAGTATCACCAAAATTATGCTACAGTGAAAAGCAAACCTTGAATTATTTCAGCATGCAATTTCCATTTTTATTTAAATCTTCATTTTAATCCAATTTACATAACTGTAATGTTAAAATAGATTAGAAATTAAACACAGTTCTGCTGCATTGTTCAGTACTAGACAGTTCAAAAATGAAATATTTACTTCCTCATAATAATGATCTAGAGAATATAAGTAGAATATATTTGGCTGGCTCTTGTTCTGATGCATTTACAATGAGGATATTTAGGATAGGTAAGTAAAGGATCTCCCTTGCAGAAAGATATGGAGGCTGAATGTTGACATCAACTGAGTTCGATGCTATGTTTCCCCGAAAATAAGACCCAACCAGAAAATATGCCTAGCATAATTTTTCAGGACACTCGTAATATAAGCCTGACCACCAAAATAATCCCCAGTTAAGATCGTCAGCCAGATGGACACATTTAGTACCGTAAGCCCTAACTGGAAAATAACCTCTAATGCGTCTTTTGGAGCAAAAATTAATAAGACCCAGTCTTCTTTTTGGGGAAACACAGTATTAGAATAAACTCCAATGGAGTGAGTATATACCTTTCTCAGGCCCCCTTGCAGGAACATTTGTGGATGTGCAGGTGAAGTGACAGCGAATGACAAAGGTAGCATCATCCCAGTTTGCCACAAACTCTTACCTTTTGTATACACTTCAGACAATGCAATAGCATGATCCTGTTTTCATCATTTTAATGGCAGAATCTTCAGGTCTGTCGAAGCTTCTTATCTGTTTCCAAATTGTTAAAAGATAATTACAATAGCTGATGTTTGACATCACATTGTGAGCTTGTGAAGTTAATCAAAGTAGACCTCATCCTGCTGCTTAGTAAGCTAGAAAAAGGTGGGATAGACAACGCCAACACCAAATGGATCTGTAGTTGGCTGACAAATGGTACTCAGTGAGTAGTCCTCAATAGTACTACATTCACATGGAGAGAAGTAAGCATGGCAGATCAAAGCACAGGCGACCAGACACAATTGACTCAGACATAAAAATAGAATAGAATAGACCTGGAAGGGACCTTGGAGGTCTTCTAGTCCATCCCCCTTCTCAAGCAGGGGAACCTATACCAACTTAGGTGATTGTCTAGTCTCTTCTTAAAAATCTCCAGTGATGGAGCATCTATGATTTCTGGAGGCAAACTGTTCCACTGGTTAATTGTCCTCACTGTCAGGAAGTTTCTCCTTAATTCTAAATCACCCAGTTGGATCCAGTTCCTGCATTAAATCAGGTGAAATAGCATTAGTTGATCCAAAAGGCAAATCCTGCACCTGTGGGAAAAATGTTAGAACAATTTCTATGGCGATTCTCAGTCATCCAAGTCATGGTTATCTCAAAGATGTTTTTTTTTCCAAAAGGCAACTGAATTATGATTTTTCATTGAGGAAGAAGATGTTTCATTCTCATCCAAAAAAGCTTGATCAGTTCTGACTGATGATTAGGAAGATTTTATTACAACCTTTCAATATGTATGGTGTCAGTTTGTATAGTGTTGTCATGTAAAACCCATGTTACATATGGAATTACTTCCAGAATAATAGGCTAGTTATATTTGTAGTTGTTCCAGAGTTTCTAAGAGTTTCCTTAATGCTATTTCAGCTTCAGTCTCTTAAATACACACACCACACCTACATCCTTATATGCCTCCTTTTCTCTTTTACAGAGAAAGAGACAGCAACAAGCCTTGTCTTATCAGGCTATTTTTTCTCCTCTATATACCTTCTCAGTGATAATATGCTGCTGTGATCACAGCTGGAATTCAGCTCTGGCAATCTGCAACTTGCATGTGTTCCTTTTGTACAGTGTTTTAAATGATTGTGTATATATATATACACAATCATTTAAAACGCACTTTTGTTGACCCTGTCAACAAAAGTGCGTGTAGTCAAGGCTGTGGTCTTCCCAGTTGCAATGTATGGCAGTGAAAGTTGGACCATAAAAAAGGCTGAGCGCCAAAGAATTGAGGCCTTTGAACTATGGTGCTGGAGAAGACTCCTGCGAGTCCCTTGGACTGCAAGGCGATCAAACCGGTCGGTCCTAGAGGAGATCAACCCTGACTGCTCTTTAGAAGGCCAGATCCTGAAGCTAAAACTCAAATACTTTGGCCACCTAATGAGAAGGAAGGACTCACTGGAGAAGAGCCTAATGCTGGGAAAGATTGAGGGCAATAGAAGAAGGGGACGACAGAGAATGAGGTGGCTGGATGGAGTTACTGAAACAGTAGGCATGAGCTTAAATGGACTCCAGAAGATGGTAGAAGACAGGAAAGCCTGGAGGAACATTTATTTATTTATTTATTTATTTATTTATTTATTTATTTGTTTGTTTGTTTGTTTGTTTGTTTGTTTGTTTTTATATACCGCCCTTCTCCCGAGGGACTCGGGACGGTGTACAGAGCAAGGTAGGTATACAGTTAAACAATAGTAAAAACAAATGAAACCCCAAGAGCTATCAGGCCAGGCCGGACTGCTGGAACAGGTAGGTTTTTAAGTCGCGCCGGAAGGTGCGAAGGTCGGGGGCCATCCGGATTTCAGTAGGCAAGCAGTTCTAGAGGGTTGGCGCACCCACTAAGAAAGCCCTCCCCCTGGGGGCCACCAGCCGGCATTCTCTGACCGGTGGCACCCTGAGGAGGCCCTCTCTGTGGGAGTGCACAGGACGGAGGGGTGTTGACGCTGGCAGTAGGTGCTCCCGTAGGTAATCCGGACCCATGCCATGTAGGGCTTTGTATGTCATCACTAGCACCTTGAATTTCACTCGGAAGGCAACTGGAAGCCAGTGCAGCTCATGGAGGAGAGGTGTGATATGGGAGTATCGGGAAGCCCCCAAAAGTGTTCGTGCAGCTGCACTCTGCACCAGCTGAAGCTTCCGAGTGGCTCTCAAGGGCAGCCCCATGTAGAGAGCATTGCAGTAGTCAAGGCGAGAGGTCACAAGTGCATGGGTGACTGTACGTAAGGCATCCAGGTCCAGATAAGGTCGTAGTTGGCGCACCAGTCGAACCCGAGTGAAGGCCCCCCTGGTCACAGCTCCTATGTGATCTTCCAAGGATAGCTGTGAGTCTAGGAGGACACCCAGGTTGCGGGCCCTATCAACAGGGGGTAATAACTCACCCCCGATGTTAAGGGATGGAATGCTCTGAGTATCCTGGCATGCCAGTATGTACAGCCATTAAGTCTTGTCCGGGTTGAGTTGAAGCTTGTTCCTCCCCATCCATTCCCGAACCGCTTCCAGGCAACAGGACATCACATCGAGGGCATCACTGATGCTGTTTGGAGTTGAGATGAAAAGCTGGGTGTCATCAGCATACTGATGGTACCCTACTCCAAAACCACGAATGATCTCACCCAGCGGTTTCATGTAGATGTTGAACAGGAGAGGCGAGAGGACCGACCCCTGAGGGACTCCACAAACGAGAGGCCTCGGAGTTGACCTCTGTCCCCCTGCCAAGCGTCCCAGGAGAAAGGAGGAGAACCACCGCAGAACCGTGCCTCCCACTCCCAATCCCCTGAGGCGCCACAGCAAGATACCATGGTCGATGGTATCGAAAGCCGCCGAAAGGTCTAATAAGACTAGGACAGAGGAATGGCCCCTGTCCCGGGCCCTCCAGAGATCATTCATCAGAGCGACCAATGCCGTCTCCGTGCTGTAGCCCGGCCTGAAGCCCGATTGGCACGGGTCTAGATAATCCGCTTCATCCAGGGCCTGAGGAAGCTGATGCGCCACCACACTCTCAACAACCTTCACAAGGAAGCGAAGGTTGGAGACCGGATGAAAGTTATTCAATGAAGCTGGGTCCAAGATGGGCTTCTTGAGGAGAGGTCTCACCACCGCCTCCTTCAAGGAGGCGGGGAAGTGACCCTCACTCAGAGAAGCAGAGATGACCGCCTAAAACCAGCCTCGTGTCCCCTCTCGAGCTGCATAAGCCAGCCAGGAAGGGCACGGGTCCAGTAAGCATGTGGAGGAGCTCAACCTCCTCATAATCCTGTCCACTTCCTTTGGAGTCACAGGATCAAACTCCTCCCAGATGATGTCGACAAGACTGCCCATGTCCTGTTCCTCAGACTCTGCCCAGTTGGAGTCCAGGCCGGTTCGAATCCGAGCGATTTTATCCAACAGATATTGACCGAATTCCTCGGCTCGACCCTGTAAGGGTTCCTCCCTCACCTCTTGGTTCAGAAGGGAGCGAGTCACTCTAAACAGGGCAGCTGGGCGATTATCTGCGGACGCAATGAGGGCGGAAAAGTAATTGGATCTCGCCGCCCTTATTGCTGCGAGATAAGACCTGGTGTGGATTCTTAGTCGCAACCGGTTGGATTCGGATCGACTGGATCTCCAACGGCTCTCTAGGCCCCGTCTCCGACGCTTCATCTCCCAGAGCTCCGCGGTGAACCATGGGGCTCGCTGGGATCTGCGCTGGGTCAAGGGCCGCAGGGGTACAACTCGGTCAAGTGCCTCTGTGGCTGCCCTTTCCCAGGCTTCCACTAAGGCATCCGCCGAGCTGTGAGCAGGGAGTGCAGGTGGGTTCCCAAGCGCTGCCTGGAACCTATCAGGGTCCATTAGGCGCCTGGGGCGGTACCATCTGGTTGGCTCTGCGCACCCACGACGGGGGGTGGCAAAGCGGAAGTCTAGCCGTAGGAGGTGATGATCGGTCCATGACAGGGGCATAACGGTTGAGGAGCCCCCACCAATATGATCACGCCACCGTCCAGATAAGAAAACCAAGTCGGGGGTGTGGCCTCCCTCATGAGTCAGTCCTGAAATTATTTGCGACAGGTCCATGGCCGTCATGGAAGCCATGAACTCCCGAGCTAGTTCGGACGATCCTCCTATGGACGGTAGGTTGAAGTCGCCCAAAACTATGAGTTTGGGGAATTCAACCACCAGCCCCGAGAGGACATCGAGTAGCTTAGGCAGGGCTGCCGCTGCGCGATTAGGTGGAAGGTATGCCAGCAGCAGGCCCAACTGCGCCCCAGGACCGTATCTCAGAGAGACTCACACCCGACTATCTGAGGGACGGTGGTCTCCCGCGGGCTAAGGGTCTCCCTGATGATTACTGCCACTCCTCCGCCCCTACCATGGGGCCGAGGCTGGTGCAGCACCCGGAAACCAGGCGGGCAGAGGTCAACCAGAGGGACACCACCCTCTGGGCCCAGCGTTGTCCATAGGGTCGCGATGGGTCAGACACGATTTCGCAACTAACAACAACAACAACATATAATTTATGAATTCTTAGCATAGTTTAAAGCACAGAAGATGCCTATCATTCAGCTACATATGAACTCCCAGCATGGTAATGTCTTTAAAGAAGATTGTAGCATTTTATCTGCTTGTTTTTACAACAACCACAATTCAGTTAGATTGGTGTGAGTTTGCATATGTTTAAAAAAGAAATATATATTGCAAGGCAATTTCTCCTACATATTAAAACATGATGTTACAGAAAACATAGTTTTTTAAGTAAGAATGCCAGAATGCTGAAAAGGAAAGGATTCTATGTCCTAATCAGAAATACACCCAATATTTATATATCTTCCACTAATAAAAATAATAATAAATTGCAGAGCAGTTCCACATCTAATTGAATGTCATAATACCAGTGAGTAATTGCACTGTCTATGAAATAAATTTGTTTCAAAGTCAAAATGTCATCTTCCTGTCAAATAATCCCATAAACAGAGCTGGATAAATTGTACTGTGTCTGGAAAGAGATGTGCCCTGAATCCTAGTCATTACCAAGACATGACTTGCATTGTAATTAACTGCCTGTCACAATAGCTTCCTTGTGCTGTATTGCTGCTTACCTACTGCCACATATAAACTCATTAACATTTCTGTTGATGCAATACTATTGTCAAGCAATAACATCAGAAACTTGACAACTATTTCTCAGGTTAACCTTTCCTACACAGTAGGATAAAAATCCTTCTTGCTGATGGATCCTGTAACATCACTTGCAGTATTTACTCAGCAGCTTCACATTTCTTTTTTCTTCATTTATGACTAAATTACAAGTAAGGTTGAACACCTGGCTTTTCTAATGACAGGTTGGCCTTTCCATCCACTGAAAATGTAAGATGTCTTTCCTTGGCAAGGAGACTCCAGATTATTGCTTCAGAACAGAGCAACTTCTGGAATTCTTCTCCACTGAGCTCAAGAAGTTCATTCTTAGCTTTGTTTGAATAACCCTCATTTATTTGAGTTATTTAGTATTTACTGAACAATTTATATGCTATCCTTCTGATGATCCCAGTTTCCTGTGGATAAAATTGGAATCAGAGGATTAAATAAAGGTTATTATGAACAAATGCAAACATTTCTGGGGTGATCTTGTTATAGTTAAGTTCTCCTGTTCCAGGTAGAGCTGCAGCTGGCAAACAAGCCACAACTGAGTGAAGGTCCTTCTGGCCATGGCTTCCATCTGCATAACCAATAGTGACTGTGACTGTCAGAATCCATTTATATCACATTTCATAATTGTATAGGTAGAACAATGTGCTTATTCTGGGGATTCTGCCATGTTTTTTTCCTTCTGAGCATGCCCAAGATGGCGGACGTGCTCGGCTGAGCTCCGTGCGGAGCTCCGGCAATGTGGCGACCTTTGGGAGCCTCACAGGATTTTCCCCTGTGATGGACATGGGATGGGGGACAAGGTGAGCTTCTGGATTATTATCTTTTGGCCCCGTGAACCCCCCGCGAGCCCCGCGAGCCCCGGACTCTCCGAGGTTTTCCATCTGAGCCCGGAAGAGTTGCTGGAGGCCCTAGAGGACACGGAGGAGTTGAGCAGTTCCCCGTGCCGCACGACCAGCTGTTTGTCGGACCGCGGGGGATCGGCGGACTCGGCAAATTTTAGCGGAGGCGGCTGGAGTGCCGGGAAGATCTAGATATTTTTCGGAGCTCTGCTCTACGCGGCGTCGACCAGTGAATGTTGATGCCGAGGGAGTTTGAGAGTTTTGAGAGCCTGACTAAGAACTCGTTGGAGCCGGGCGGAGGATTTTGGAGGTCTGCGCTCCGCCAACCAGCTGATTGTCGGCCCCTGATGGACCAGCTGATTGTTGGCCAGCTGATTGTCGGCCCCTGCTGGAGTCTGCGGATCCTGGTGGTGTTCTGAAGCCTGCGGAGCCCGGGACAACTTTCTAGAGCTTGGTGGTGTTCCGGAGCGCCTTTCAGCTGCTTGGGTGAGCCGCGTGTTGACTGACTAACTATGAATCACGGCTTGGAGCAGCGTTGGCGTAGAAGTGTTCAGGTGGTGGAGATATTGCCTGGCTGGTGTCTGAGATGGCTGGCGGCAAGGAGAGTGGAATACCGCGGCCTCTCTGGTATGGTGACCTGGCCTGGTGGGGGAATGCGGACGCTGATGCCTCGGACGTTAATGAGACACAATTTCAACCTCTGCGCCGCCAGAAACTGACTAGACCATGTTTTGTGGTTCTCTTGAGCTACCATGGTCTTGGTTTCCCTTCCTGGCCGACTATTATCTGGTCCTCTTACCACATGACTTTGAACTGTAACCGGAGTCCTCCTACCATTCTGTATCTCTACAGGCTTATCAGCCCTGATGTATTTCGCTGACACTCTTGCTCTAATTCCCTTCTCTCCTCCCCTCCCCTATAATTTTGGAAGGTCTGGGGTACAACCACTGTAGGAGAGTGGTTGAGGGTTTACATCTGCTGTCCCAGAGGTGAGAGCTCTGGGTGGTATTGCTTCCCCCCCCCCGGTTGCATGTACCAGGCTGCTCCCCAGCCCTGACCGCCGTGAGAGGGCGGGATTCGATCTGTTCCGGGGTTTCCAGCTCTAGTGGCAGTGGAGCTGGGCTGGCACTCTGGTCATTTGCCTTCGATTTATTTTGAGATCCTCCCGTATCGATCTGGTCTGCCTTGCTGCCTTTTGTCAGACTTAATTAATAACCATCATGCGTCTGACTTATCCTAGCACGGTTTTACTCGCCCTCAGGGGGGGGCCCCCATCCTGGGAGCGACCCGCCTTACTTTTTACGCCTCCTCTTGATGAAGGGCCCGATTGTTGGGACCCTGAGAGATGGCTGGGCACGGGTAGGGGCCTCCGATATAAAACAATTAAGAGGCCCCTGGTTAGTTTTTTGGCTAAATTTTTTAGGAGGTTAGGGAGGGGGGTGGGAACTTCTGGTTGTTTGGATATGGGGGGTAGTCCAACAACCATTGTTCGGGCCAGGTCCGGGATTGATCGCGGGAGGGAGGAGCGGGGGTCGGTTGCCCCCGGGGCTCCAGGGCAAGTCGTGGGATTACCCATTCCCACGACGTTAGGGAATGGCAGCAGGTGCAGGAACAGAGGGCCGTATCGATCTTAGGGAAGGCCTCTCCGCTACTTGCAAGCGGTGAGGCGTTCCGACCCTCTTGTTCTGCCCCGAGGTCCCGGGAGTGAGGATGTGCAGCCTCCTGGGCTCCGGCTGGTGTGCTTGAATGCCAGGTCTGTCGTCAATAAAGCTCCTCTC
The DNA here is from genome assembly GCF_947247035.1 of Vipera ursinii. Classification (NCBI taxonomy): domain Eukaryota; kingdom Metazoa; phylum Chordata; class Lepidosauria; order Squamata; family Viperidae; genus Vipera; species Vipera ursinii. The sequence continues at coordinate 38,647,496 of NC_139515.1, forward strand.
GTCCGTGACTTGGTCGAGTGTGAGCAGGCGGACCTGGCTTGCATCACGGAGACTTGGTTGGGCCCAGAGGGCGGTATTCCTCTGGTTGATCTTTGCCCACCAGGTTTCCGGGTGCTACACCGGCCTCGGGCTCAGGGTAGGGGTGGGGGAGTGGCTGTTGTTATGAGGGAGACCTTAGGTCCGCGGGAGGCCACCGTTCCGCAGATAGTCGGGTGTGAGTCTCTCTTTTTGAGATGCGGCCCTGGTGCGCAGTTGGGCTTGCTGCTGGTGTACCTTTCGCCTAGTCACGCAGCAGCAGCCCTGCCTGAGCTTCTCGATGTCCTCTCTGGGCTGGTGGTTGAGTTCCCGAAACTTATAGTTTTGGGGGACTTCAATCTACCATCTCTGGGAGGGTCGTGCCGAGGAGTTTAACAATTATCTGTCAGACAAAATCGCTCGGATTCGGACCGGTCTGGACTCTGACTGGGCAGAGTCTGGCAATCAGGACACGGGCGGTCTTGTCGATATCACCTGGGAGGAGTTTGATTCTGTGACTCCGGAGGAAGTGGACAGGATTATGGGGAGACTGAGCTCCACCACATGTTTATTGGACCCGTGCCCTTCCTGGCTGGTTTATGCAGCCCGGGAGAGGACACGCAGCTGGTTCAAAGCAGTTATATCAGCTTCTTTGAGTGAGGGTAGCTTCCCTGCCGTCTTGAAAGAGGCGGTGGTGAGGCCTCTCCTCAAGAAGCCTGCCTTGGACCCAGCTGTATTGAACAACTTTCGTCCGGTCTCCAACCTTCGCTTTCTTGCGAAGGTTGTTGAGAGTGTGGTGGCGCATCAGCTCCCTTTGGTCCTGGATGAAGCGGATTATCTAGACCCGTACCAATTGGGTTTCAGGCCCGGGCACAGCACGGAGACGGCATTGGTCGCGCTGGTGAATGATCTCTGGAGGGCTCGGGACAGGGGTCATTCCTCTGTTCTAGTCCTATTAGACCTCTCAGAGGCTTTCGATACCATCAACCATGGTATCCTGCTGCGGCGTCTCAGGGGATTGGGAGTGGGAGGCACGGTCTTACAGTGGTTCTCCTCCTATCTCCAGGGACGCTCGCAGTCGGTGTTGACAGGAGGGCAGAGGTCGACCGCGAGGTCTCTCGTTTGTGGAGTTCCTCAGGGGTCGGTCCTCTCGCCTCTCCTGTTCAACATCTACATGAAACCGCTGGGTGAGATCATTCGTGGCTTTGGAGTTAGGTATCATCAGTATGCTGATGATACCCAGCTTTTTCTTTCGACCCCAAACCACCCCAGTGATGCCCTCAACGTGATGTCCCATTGCCTGGAGGCGGTTCGGGTATGGATGTGGAGGAACAGACTTCAACTCAACCCCGACAATACCGAGTGGCTTTGCATACCTTCATCCCGGGTCTATTCGGATATTCCATCTCTTTCTATGGGGGGTGAATTATTACCCCCCGTGGATAGGGCTCGCAACTTGGGAGTCCTCCTAGATTCTCGGCTCACCTTGGAAGATCACATGGTGGCTGTGACTAGGGGGGCTTTCGCCCAGGTTCGCCTGGTGCGCCAGTTGCGGCCCTATCTAAGCCGGGATGATTTATGCACGGTCACTCATGCGCTCGTGACCTCTCGTCTAGACTACTGCAATGCTCTCTACATGGGGCTTCCCTTGAGGACCACCCGGAGGCTCCAACTGGTACAGAATGCAGCCGCGAGAGTTGTGTTGGGAGTTTCCCGATACTCCCATGTCACACCTCTGCTCCGTGAGCTGCATTGGTTACCAGTTGTCTTCCGGGTGAGATTCAAGGTGCTAGTAATGGTGTTTAAAGCCCTACATGGCAGGGGTCCGGAGTACCTCAGGGAACACCTGCTGCCTGCGTCTACTTCCCTCCGCCCTGTGCGTTCCCACAGAGAGGGCCTCCTCAGGGTGCCACTGGTCAGAGAATGTCGACTGGTGGCCCCCAGGGGGAGATCCTTCTCTGTGGGCGCCCCGGAGCTATGGAACCAGTTACCGGTTGAGCTCCGGACGGCGCCCGATCTTCGCTCCTTTCGCCGCGATCTGAAAACATACTTGTTCGAGCAAGCCGGCCTGGCCTGAGGGGGGATTGGTGGGGTTTTTTTACTATTTTTTATTGGGGGTTACTTTTACTATGTATTACTGTATTTTTAATTGGGCATGTATTTAATTTATCTTTTATCTTTTGTAAATCTCTGTGTTTTATTCTTGCCCTGTACACCGCCCTGAGTCCTTCGGGAGAAGGGCGGTATAGAAATATTAATAAATTAAAATTAAATTAAATCTCTCCAAGGGGGTGGAGAGGATGGTTACTTAAGGCAATCTGCAAACAACAGGGAACGTTTGAACTGGGGGAGGGAGGGGGACAGAAAGATCTGGATTGCATCTTCATTTACAACTGAAAAGGAAAGCAATAACCATGAAACCAAGGAGAGTTCCCTTTCCCATGGACGGGCCTGACACCTAAGCAAATGATGAGAGCCTGACCAAATGGATGAGGGGAGGGGCTGAAATGGGAATGCTTTATATAGGATTGAAATGTAACTTTGTTAGATTCCGTCTTGTATTGCCACAATCGATTCCATCCTAGTAAACATTTTCCTTTTGGACTAAACTTGCATCCAAGAGTTCTTATTTCCTAAGATGTGGATTGAGGTGGGTCCTGACAGTAGACGGAATCTGCTTTAAGAGTCAACCTGGAAGGGAAAACCTTACCGGGGGACTTTGCAACAAATACAATGTCTGGCGACGAAGCAAGAGAGGAGGGAAGCCCCATGGAGGGGGAGTCTTCCCCCCAAATGGAATCCCAGAGACGATGGGAAGCTGAAGCGGCATATTACCCTGGGGAAGAAGCGGTGGAGCAGTACAACCAAAAAACCCCGGTGGTCGATGGGCGTTGGAAGGAAAAGTGAGTGGGAAAAGGCTTCGGGAGAAGCGACCCTGAGGCGGAGTAACCACCAACTGGAATGGAGGCAAGAGATGGAGAGTTCCCTGCATGCCAGTGAGGAGGAGCGGATCCTGGAAAAGGCCATTGATCTGATGAAAGCAACCCTGAGCTCACTGAGGGAGGAGAGAGCTGAAAATCGCAACCGAGGCAGTGCCTGGGGACGCAACTGGAAAGGTAACGGAGGGGATCCAACACCTGAAACCCCGGGGCCGTCCAATGGAACAGGAATTGCTGCCTCAGCAGTACCCACCCCCCCAGAACCACAGACGGGGACCAGGATGAGGAGCGATACCGGCCATGGCGCAGACAACACTCCAGACAAAGACTCCCGCCCCTGGAAGTCAAATTCAAGGGGGAGCCATCATGACTGGGATTTTTCCTAACCCAAGTCCTCAGCTACATGGAAGAGTACGGACGGGACATCCCCAGTGACAAAACACGCATCGGAATTGTGCAATCTGCCTTGGGGGGGATGGCTGCAGACTGGGTGGTGAACTTGCATTACTCCAACGCCCCAGAACTCAACGACTTCAACCGATTCATGTCATCTTTGAGGCAGCAGTTCGAGGATCCTTTGGCTGACCGTAAGGCCCGGGAGAGAATCAAAACGGTGAGGCAGGGCAGGCGAGCAGTGGCTGATTATACCCAAGAATTCTGAGCCATTGCCAGCAAGCTGAACTGGCCAGAAGACATACTCCTTAGCCACTTCAAAGACGGTCTAAACTACGACCTGTATGATGCTTGCCTGCCTCGAGGAGACCCACCACATCCTGACGACTGGTACATCCTGGCGGAGGAAGTGGAAATAGACCTACTGAAGAGACACCGCAGAGGAAAACCATGGGGCCGCCTGCCACCCGAGCAAACACGCGAGGGGGAAAAACCACCAGCCACAGCCAAAAAATCAACAGGTTGTTTCAACTGCGGGAGAGAGGGCCACCGTGCTGCAGAATGTCGTTCAAAAGCCCCCCCACGAAAACCAGAGGCATCAACCTCCAAGAAGCCGGGGAAGCCCCAAGGCAACACAAAAGAATCTTCCATGAAGGGGACAGAGGCTGTAGAGTCCACAGTTCCTGCCAGGAACTGGGATTGGACTCCGGCCTGCACCGCAGGGACGGTGGACAACTCGGAAGACAGTTCAGACGGAGATCCATCGGTAAGTGGACCCCTTCCACCCATACTTAAGACAGTGACTATATTAGCTTCCCCTATGCCTGAAGCAGCCAAAATAAAAGCTCTGATACACTCTTGGTGCATCTGCTGCCTTATCAGCCCAACGCTGGTGGAGAGATTGAGCATCCCAGTGATGAGGCTAAAACAACCAATCTCTTTTAGTCAATTAGATGGGACAATAGCAGGGGGAGGACCAGCCACCCTAGCCACTTTACCAATCCACCTATCACTGGGGCCCCATGAGGAGGACATAACGTTTATAGTGGCCCCAGGCATGGAATGCCCAATGATTCTAGGACTGGAATGGCTGAAGAAATGGAACCCCGGGATAAACTGGAGGACAGCAGAACTCAATTTCCCAAAAGGGGGGGCAGAAGAACTTAGACTCCAAAAGCACCCCCGCCACCCGGAGGGAGGAGACAGCAGCAGTGGGGAAAGAGAAGGGGTTACCAGAGATACCGGAGGAATACAGGGACCTGGCTGAGGTTTTCAGTGAGGAAAGAGTAGATGAGCTTCCCCCCACCGCCCCACAGACTGCACCATAGAATTCAAACCTGGGGCAAAACTCCCAAAACCCAGGATGTATGCCATGAGCCCAAGGGAAATGGCAGAAATGGAAAGAGTCATAAAGAAAAACTTAGAAAGAGGATTTATTGAGCCTGCCAAACCCAAAGTGACTGCCCCGGTTCTGTTCAGGGAGAAGAAGGATGGTTCTTTCCGCTTGTGTGTGGATTATAGAAATTTGAACACAATTAGTGAATGTAATCTGTACCCCCTTCCCCTAATGAAGGATATGCTATCCCACCTATCGAAAGGAAAGATTTTTACCAAACTAGACCTGAGGGAAGCATACTACCGTATTAGGATTAAGGAAGGAGACGAATGGAAGACTGCATTCAACTGCCCAATGGGGTGCTATCAATTCAAAGTATTGCCATTCAGACTGAAAGAGGCCCCCGCAGTCTTTATGCAATTAATTAATGACATGCTGAGAGAGCACCTATATAAGGGGGTCCTGGTTTACCTCGATGACATCCTTATCTTCACTGAAACCAAAGAGGAACATATCAAACTAGTCAGAGCAGTCCTGAAGAAGTTGTGAGCTGCCCATTTATATGCTAAATTATCGAAGTGTGAATTCCATCAGGAAAAAATCGACTACCTGGGATATCGCATATCTCCAGAGGGCATCGAAATGGACCCTGAGAAGGTCAGGGCAGTACTAGAGTGGGCACCCCCCCCCCGCACACAGAAGCAATTGCAAAGGTTTCTGGGGTTTGCAAACTTCTACCGCCAATTCATCCCCGCATTTGGCCAAATAGCCATGCCCCTCACAAATTTGTTGAAAACGAAGGGGGGGTCACCCGTGAAACCCAGCCAGCCCCTAAAATGGTCAATGGAATGTCAAGCAGCATTTGAGAGGCTAAAGAGACTTTTTTCTACTGAACCTGCCCTAAAACACCCAGATCCCGACAAACCTTTTGTAATACCGGCAGATGTGAGTGATGTAGCGGTAGGAGCCGTACTATTACAAGAAAAATATGGGGGGACGTTGCAACCATGTGCATACACATCCAGAAAACTCACAGAAACAGAACAACGCTGGCCAATATGGGAAAAAGAGGCATTCTCGTTGAGGTGGGCATTACTAACATGGCGCCAATTTTTAGAAGGAAATAAAATACCTTTCCATGTCTGGACAGACCACAAGAATTTGGAAGCACTAAAAACGCCCAGGAAGCTCACTCCTAAGCAAGCCCGCTGGTCCCAACATTTTCACCGATTCAATTTCACTCTCAAACACTTACCAGGGTGAAAGAACGTCCTGGCAGATGCATTATCCCACATGCCCCAATATAACAGCACAAGAGTTACTGACTTTAAACCACTTGTACCGGAACAACAACTGGCAGCACCAGTCACCACCAGGGCACAAGAAAAAATGAAGCCGAAGGTAGATAGCCAAACTGGAATAGAATTCAGGAAATCTTTGGAAAGTGATGAATGGTTCCAGAAAAATAAACATGTGTGCACAATTAAAAATAGACTGCCATGGGTGGGGGAGAAGCTATATATACCGGCCACACAGAGAATCAATTTCATGCAACTGTGCCATGATACAAAATCAGCAGGACACTTTGGCTTTGTAAAAACCTTACACTTAACTAAAAGGCAATTTTGGTGGCCATCTATGAAAAAGGACATAGAAAGCTATGTGGGTAGATGTCAAATGTGCGCGATGACCAAAAGACTGCAATTGAAACCGCTAGGTCTGTTACAACCGGTGGCAAACCCCTCAGCCCCATGGAAAGAAATAGCCATGGATTTTATCATAGAACTGCCAGAAAGTAATGGAAACACCGTAGTCTGGACTGTCACAGATCTGTTCTTTCTAAGCAAGTACATTTCATACCTTGCCAGAAAATCCCGACCGCAAAAGCATTAGCAAAACTTTTTGTACAGCATATTTACAGATTGCATGGGGTACCACAACGCATCATATCTGACAGAGGGGTGCAATTTACGTCGGCATTTTGGAAAGAATTTTTATCCCTCTTAGGAACCACCCAAGGACTGTCATCTAGTCACCATCCTCAGACAGACGAAGCTTCTGAAAGACTTAATAATGTACTTGAACAATATCTAAGATGCTTTATTAATTTTCAGCAGTCCAACTGGGCGGACCTACTGCCTTTCGCAGAAGTAGCATATAATAATGCAGTCCACTCAAGCACAGGTTACACTCCTTTTCAAATAGCTACAGGCCAGAGTTTCAACCCAATACCAGAACTAACCCCAAAAGAACCGGTTATCCCTGATCTGAAGGAATGGATTGCTCAATTACAAAATACATGGCCAATCGTTAGGAAAGCGTTGGAAGATGCCAGAAAAGCATACAAGACATAGGCAGACAAAAAAAGAACCGATCCCACACCATTTAGGGTAGGAGAGATGGTATATTTATCCACAAAATACCTGATATCACTCCAACCCTGTAAAAAACTAGGACCAAAATATATTGGACCCTTTCCAATTAAAAGAATCATAAACCCAGTAACAGTTGAATTAGAACTACCCAAAAATCTTAGACGAATACACCCAACCTTCCACTGCAGTCTATTAAAGAGAGAACAAAAATCACCACTATGAGCAAAAATCCCACCACCCCCCATCATGGTGGAAGGAGAACAACATTTTGAAGTGAAAGAAATCTTAGATTCCAGAAAACACCATGGAACGATACAATATTTAGTGGCATGGAAACACCTCCCCTCCTCAGAAAATGAGTGGGTTAACAAACTCCATGTTAAAGCACCTAAGTTGCTTAAGAGGTTTCATACAGAATATCCGAACAAACCAGGCTAACACTTATATGTTTTCTTTCCCCACAGATGGACTCATCTTTTTTCTGAAAGGAGAGCCGAATGTCAGAATCCATTTATATCACATTTCATAATTGTATAGGTAGAACAATGTGCTTATTCTGTGCCATCTCTGCGAGGGGGGGGAGAGGATGGTTACTTAAGGCAATCTTCAAACAACAGGGAACGTTTGAACTGGGGGAGGGAGGGGGACAGACAGATCTGGATTGCATCTTCATTTACAACTGAAAAGGAAAACAATAACCATAAAACCAAAGAGAGTTCCCTTTCCCATGGAAGGGCCTGACACCTAAGCAAATGATGAGAGCCTGACCAAATGGATGAGGGGAGGGGCTGAAATGGGAATGCTTTATATAGGATTGAAATGTAAATTTGTTAGATTCCGTCTTGTATTGCCACAATCGATTCCATCCTAGTAAACATTTTCCTTTTGGACTAAACTTGCATCCAAGAGTTCTTATTTCCTAAGATGTGGATTGAGGTGAGTCCTGACAGTGACTTTATAGTGGTGAACTCTTTCCTCCCAACTTTTTTGTGGTTTTTAGAACAAAAGAAGAATAAATTAAAAGGTAGGACCATCTTTAATTAGAATTGAAATGGAATAGGGGAAAAGATTAATCACCCATATTATTATGTTTTTTCAAAGTTACAGGAGTCTTGCTAGAAGGAAGCTATAAAACCTCATTTCCAGATAATATTGTCAGACTGTACTCCAGAAATAAATAAAACTCTTATCATTTATTAAATATGACTGTGCTGGACCAGGGTATAGCCATCTGGTCCATTATAAAGCTATCTTAGGAATTAAAAATTGTGTTAGAGCATTTAGCATTTAAAGGGTTAATGCTGTATCCTTAAGAGAACTGTATGTAAGAACATTTAGCATTTAAAGTGTTAAATGCTGTTTCCTTCTGGGAAATGTAGTCTGGTTGTTAGTCAGTCCTATATCTTATCTAGTCAGTGGCTGGAGCTTCAAAGTTTATTACAGGACATCCTGGTTATGTGCCAGGGTTTTATTATCTCTCTGCATGAATTCTAGCCACAAAGCTAGGCTAGGAGCTCCATAGCAGCATGTAACATTTACATAGAGTGGGGAAATCCATTATTCTTTTACCTATGCAGTGGGTCCAGATTACAACCTGCATTCCAGAAGAACCTCTGCTGTAACTGAGTTATTGACTTAAGGATGCCTGTGAATAAAAGTAATTTTACATGATCCATCTAAAGGAAAATAAATAAAGGTTATTCTTTTATAAATGGTACCAAATGTAACACCAATGAATTGTATAAAATGTAACACTAAGATGTGGGGCTATCTACAGTATTTCCTGCTTAGACAGAGAATTCACACATGGTAATCAACAAACTTCTTTTGAAATGTTAAAAAGGATACTCACCTCAAGAAGGTGAGTAAAACAAGATAGTGTAGTGACGGATGTAAGGAAGTTGTTACAATAAGTCTTTTGGATGTAAAAGTTCAAAGAGGATCTTTTAGAAATGTAAATGACTTCAAAGACTAACTTAAGTTTCTTGGGGGGGGGCATGTATCAAGAAAAGAAAGTATAAATGCCTAGTTTGAAACTTGCTCAGTGCGCTCTTTGAACCCAATCCAACTTGGGAAGGGTCTAAGAGGCCGCGTTTGCAAACGCTTTCTTTCTTCTTTATTTTCTTTATTATTTTCAATTTTCTTTTCAATAAATCTTTGTTTTTGTTAACCAGACTTGTCTTTGAGTTGTGAGTATCAAATTTTGGGTTTTTAAATCTCACACATCCATTGAGTTTATTCTGCCTGTTTCACATGGAATTCAGCAACCCTCTCTGCATGGGACAGGACAGTAAAAGAATATTGTATGTTTCTCTCTTTGTTAAAAGACTTTATATCTTCTTCTATTCTGCCTCAACTCCTCATTCAAGTAAAAAAAATGAAATATTCTTCATCTGCTTAGCTGAAGTAAAAAATAAAATAAAAATAAAGCTAGTAGATTGCATCCTCTTAAAAAGATTTACCGTAATTTCTGCTCCAAGAAAGTGCCTGCTTGCTACTTTATCTGTCTGCTAGCCAGTGTTTCAAAGTGAAAAACAAACATTTCTGTTTATTTGCGAAAAGAATCCAAGCCTTAGTGTAAACTGTTTTCCCTCCTCTTTTGCTTGGAATGCCAGAAATGTGTTACTAGAACTGAAAGAGGTTGACTCCTGGCTGAAAGTAAGAAAGAATTCTAACTGCCTAACTCAGCGTTTCAAAGAATGCTGCTCCCTTTGTTTTAAAACATCACTCAGAACAGTCCAGCAAAGTAAGCATTCACCTTTCTCTGGCCTCTCAGCACAGTCATAAATGGGGCAATCTGTTGCCATGGCGAAAAGCAATTGTCATGACAACAGGCAATTGGTGGGTGAAAGCTGACTCCTAACCCAGTCGTCCCCTCCCCTTGGAATGCAGAGAGAAAAGCAATGATTCCAGCTTGTATTTAACAATACAGGCCAGCCTTTCTCTGGGAAGAAAAATAGAAAACTCAGAGATGTTCCTTTAACTACTAATAGAAGGAAAAATACCTAATTTTGATACCCAATTTATGGAAAGCAGACATTTAAGATCTCAGAAGATTTATAGCTCATTAAAAGGGATCTAACAGCAAAAGCCTATTCCAAGCATTGTCTAAATGCATCAGCACCCCCTGGTGGCAACCTGCAAACAAACTTGTATTTATGCTATCTGCAGACAGTGCACCCTGGTGGTTGATCCGTAAATAAGAGGCTCGTCTCTACCCATGCAGACAGCATACCCCAGTGGCTGATCTGCAAATAATGGGCTTCCATTTACCCATGCAGACAGCGCACCCTGGTGGCTGATCTGCAAACAACAGGCTTGCTGAAGTCTTTACCCATGCAGACTGTGCACCCTGGTGGCTGATCTGCAAATAACAGGCTTGCATTTACCCACACAGACAACACACCCTGGTGGCTGATCTGCAACCAACAGGCTTGGTGAAGTCTTTACCCATGCAGACAGCACACCCCTGTGGCTGATCTGCAAACAACAGGCTTGCTGAAATCTTTACCCACACAGACAGTGCACTCTAGTGGCCAAAGAGTGAAATTTGCTGAAGTCTCTACCCATGCAAACAGTGCACCCTGGTGATCAAAGAGTGAACTTCATGGAAGTCTTTACCCATGCAGACATTGCACCCTTGTGGTCAAAGAGCGAAGTTCACTGAATTCATTCAAACTATCTAGGAAATCTCCTGAGCCTGCCCTAGCCATGGCAGAGAGTCCTATTGGCTCAGAAGAGCTAGTCCAAGCAACCTTGATCTGTGCATAGAACCTGATGTTTAAGTTTCAGTGAGGCCAAAGACATCTCAGAAAGCCTATGACTTGAGGAAACGAAGAAAACCAACTGATGTCAAGTGGTCGAACCTGATGGAGGAACGGGATAGGCTCCATCAACGTCATTAGGAGGCCTGGGAAAAGCTGTGGAGACTCTGCGATGCATCCCAAGATAGGCTTTCCCCAAGGCGCATTCATTCTTCGGAAGAGGATATGGACAGATGTGTTGTGATTCAGGGTCAGCCTGTGGGTTCGGCAATTGGGTCGGACGACTCAGAGGAGGAGTAGGGGGTGTTGAAGAACTTGCTGAGGGGGTTGGAGAGCTTGCTGATGAGAGCCCTCAGCCAGGCCCCTCCCACCTGGTCATGACGCAGACCCAGCTATGTGAGCCTGACAGCATGGATGAAGATGACCCACAGCTGGCCCTGTTCAAGGACGCCCGACGCAGGAGGCAGTCAATCAGGAGTAAACAGGAAGGCAATGGGACAACTTTGTGGGGTTTTGTGATCATATGCGTCTGATGTATGAGGACCCTATTAAGACGCAGACTGCTACTCGACGCCTGAAAGCTCTGAGGCAGGGTCAACACCCCCTACAGGGCTATATCAGTGATTTTCAGCTGCTTAGCCAGGATTCTGCCTGGAATGAGGCTGTGCTTGTGGATGCCTTCCAGGATGGATTGTCGGAGGAGATGTTGGATGAGCTGGCCCATGTGGATATTCCCTCAGACCTGAATGGGCTGATCCATCTCTGCCTGCGGATCGATGCTCTGTTGCAGCAGCGAAGGAGTCGCCGTGCCACCCCACAGACCCCTGCAGCCCCTGTTGTGCGTGAGCCCCCAGTTCGAAGGGAGGAGCCAATGGAACTGGGTGCCGCCAGGTCTCGTCTATCGGTGACTGAAATGAACAGATGACGATCGGGGGGGTTGTGTTTTTACTGCAGGGACCCTAGGCATTTGGCTGCTTTTTGCCCAAAGAAGTGACAGCGGGCATCAGTGACCGAGTCTGCCCCAATAAAGTCCCCTACTTTTCTGTCGGGAAACGCCCCAAGCCCGATTTAGACAGTGTGATAGATCAGGCGACTCACAACAACACTGAGCGACGTCTTTCCGATGCTGCCTGTGGACCTCCACGGCATCTGATATTGGAGGCACGTCTGATCCTTCCTGGCAAGCCAGAGGGGATTCCAGTCCATGCCTTAATTGACTCTGGGGCCACTACAAATTTTATGGACTCAGCATTTGTGGCCAAATGGGCTGTTCCCCAGTGCCCGGTGGAACCGCCCATGTTAGTGGAGACTATCGATGGTTGAGTGCTCCTGTCTGGGCCAATTATGGCCGCCACACAACCATTATGTATGGCCATCAGTTCCCATGTGGAGGCCATCCAGTTCTATATCACCTCAGATCTGCATTTCCCCATGGTCTTGGGACTGGCGTGGCTCTGGGCGCATGACCCACAGATCTATTGGTCACAGAACTTGGTCACCTTCCCAAGCTTGCAGTGCGTGGACCACTCCCGCCATATCTGTGCCGGCCAGGTGGAGGGTTCTGCAGGGGTTTCCTTGCCTCCCGAACTGTCCGACTTTGCTGATGTGTTCAGCGAGACAGAGGTGGATCAATTACCCCCGCACAGGCCCTATGACTGCCCCATTGATTTAGTCCCTGATGTGCCACTCCCAGTGGGGCGTTTGTACTCCATGTCAGACACCGAGTTGGCTGCAGAGTTGGCAACCCCCACGTCACGTGAAGGATGTTCAGCGACTTCTTGGGTTCGCCAACTATTACCGAACTTTCATCCCTGGGTTTGCTGCCTTGACATCCCCCCTCACCTGGCTCCGGCAGAAGAAGACTTGGTTCCAGTGGAACGCTCCAGAACAACGGGCTTTCCGGACTTTGAAGGAAGCCTTCATGAAGGAGCCCATCTTGAAGCATCCTGACCCGCAACGGCCATTCGTCGTGGAGGCGGAGGCCTCCAACATTGCCATTGGGGCGGTGTTACTCCAGGCAACGACACCCAGCGGTACCCTCTTCCCTTGCGCGTACCATTCACGAAAACTGAACCCTTCGGAGCGCAATTATACAATCTGGGAGAAGGAGCTGCTGGCCATCAAAGTGGCGTTCGAGGCCTGGAGGCATCATCTGGAGGGAGTGCGGCATCAAATCAAGGTCTGGACAGACCATAAGAATTTGGAAAGCCTGCAGACCGCTCAGAATTTGAACCAACACCAGATCCGGTGGTCTCTTTTCTTTGTGAGGTTTTACTTCCGAGTTTGGTACATACCTAGCGGGCACAATCAAAGAGCGGGTGCTCTGTCCAGGAAGCCCAAATATTCCCGAGTGGAAGACAAGCTTCTGCCCAGGACAGTGATCCCCGTTGAGTCTTTTGCTGCGGTGCGGGAGCCGGTTGATATACGGGCTCGGATCCGGGAGGCACAGCAGCAGGAGGTGTGGGTGGCTCAGCGGAAGGAGGAGGTGGGGCCAGATTCTCCTTGGATGGTCACGGATGGACTCTTGTATTATCGTGACCGGCTCTACGTTCTGGGAGGGCCACTCAGGGGACTCATCCTCAGCCAGTGTCACGATAACCCAGTGGTGGGGCATTTTGGTCTGTTCCCGTACCTTCTGGTGGCCCCGACACGACGTCCAGTCCTATGTCACCTCTTGCATCCCATGCAGGCAGGCCAAGTCAGCGACAGGGGCCCCGCCTGGATTACTGCAGCCCTTGCCGACATCCAAAAGACCCTGGGGGGCTGTGTCCATGGACTTTCTGACAGATTTACCCCCATCCTCTGGTTTTATGACAGTGTATGTGGTGGTGGACATGCTGACCAAGATGGCGCACTTCATCCCCTGTCGCGGCTTACCGTCAGCCCGCGCCACTAGTCGTATGTTCATTCAGCAGGTGTTTCGGCTGCACGGCCTCCCTGATAGAGTCGTCTCTGATAGGGGGGCCCAGTTTACAGCCCACTTCTGGCAGGAGTTGATGCATGCATTGGATATCAAGATTTGCCTCTCGTTCGCGCATCATCCTCCAACTGACGGGCGAACCGAGAAGGTCATCGGTATCCTGGAACAATATCTGTGCTGCTACGTCAATCTGCAGCAAAACAATTGGGTGGACTATCTGGCCATAGCTGAGTTTGCATTTAACAATTCGCAGCACACCTCCATACAGATGACACCGTTCTTGGCCAATGTGGGATATCACCCCCGGGTTTTCCCCCTTTCTCCCGTGGACTCACCGGAGCCGGCAGCAAACGACTTCATGGCAGAGTTACAGGCGATCCATCGATTGGTGCGACATCAGTTAGAGAAGGCCAAGGCCGATTACAAAAGGTTTGCTGATCGGTCAAGGCGGGATACGCCTCCACTATCGGTGGGAGATCGGGTCTGGTTGTCCACCAGGAACCTACCGTCAACACAGCCGGTGAGAAAGTTAGATCACCAATACTTAGGACCGTTCCCAGTCAAGGCTGTCATCAATCCGGTCGCCTATCGCTTAACTCTGCCATGTTCCCTGCGCGTGCACCCAGTTATTCATCGGTCTCTGTTGGTCCCCGAGCAACCGGCCTGTCCACTCCGCCGAGTGGAACCTCCCCCATCAGGACCTTGTGATGGAGACAGCACCCCTGAGTACGAGATCGCCAGCATCAGGGACTCCCGTTGGCTGAAAGGTCGTTTCCAGTATCTGATTGAATGGAAAGGTTACGGACCAGAGGACTTCACCTGGGAAGACGCGACCACCATTCATGCCCCTGTGTTGGTGACCGCTTTTCATGAACAATTTCCATCCCGACCGCATCCGGATCGGCAGACCCAGGGGAAGGGCCCTGCGGTGCGGGATAGTGTTGTGATTCAGGGTCAGCCTGTGGGTTCGGCAGTTGGGTCGGACGACTCAGAGGAGGAGGAGGGGGTGTTGAAGAGCTTGCTGAGGGGGTTGGAGACCTTGCTGATGAGAGCCCTCAGCCAGGCCCCTCATACCTGGTCATGACGCAGACCCAGCTGTGTGAGCCTGACAGCGTGGATGAAGATGACCCACAGCTGGCCCTGTTCAAGGACGCCCGACGCAGGAGGCAGTCAATCAGGAGTAAACAGAGGAAGGCAATGGGGCACCTCGGAAGGAGGTAGAGAGAAGCCACGCCCTGAACTGTATAAAAGGCGAATGCGTGGGAGGGCTGGTTTGCTGAAGGCAACCGCTTGAATAGCTCCTGTTTCATGGTTCATGTCTTGTTTTGCTCTGTTTTATGTTAATAAATTTGGCAGGCCTAGTTCCAGCCTCTTGCCATTTGTAACGGGGTCATCCCTGCCTTTTCTGCATGGCCGGTAGCAGGCTGGTACAGAACAAGATGTTTCCTAAAATGGACTGATTATGAACGCTGTCTCATAGACATCCAGTTACAACTAGGAGATTCAACACTCCAAGAGGAAGTGCAATGCCTCGAGCTGATAAATGAGGAACAGGGAGAAACTACTTCAAAGATGTAAGGAGTCTCTTCAAGCAGCCACATGTGTCTTCTTCTCATTCCTCCAAGAAAGCTCCAACCTCTCCTCCTGAGGCACAACAGTTTGAGGTGTGCACCAGCAAGACACAATGGCCTCATGTTTCAGGCTCCTTCCACCATTCTAAAGAGCCCTCCCATCATACCCATTCGTCTTAAGCCAATCTTCAGATAAAAGAAACACCAATCGAGAAGGCCAAGTCTGGAGTCTCCCGATATTCATCTGCGTCATCCCAGCAGGCACATGAACCTTCTTCTCACTCATCAAAGAAAACTCCGCTCTCACGTCTCATGCCACCACGGTCCGAGGAGCACAGCTGAGTGTCGCAGCAATCTCATGTCTCAGGTGCCTCCCATCACTCCAAGGCATATTTTCACCTCACCAGTATGTCAGAGCAATCTCATGGTTCGGTTAGCTCTTCCCATTCAAAAGCATCTTCTCGCCACAGCCACTCATCCTGAGTCTCCAGAGCAGAGAGCCTGGCCACTCAGGCTGTACAAGCACAAGTCGATGCCATGGTAGCCACAGCAGGTTTATGTGTAGCAAAGGAGGAGCAGCTGCTAAAGGAAGAAATGGCCAAACTGGAGGACAAACAAAAGGAAAAAATGGCAAATATGGTCATGGATCAGGCCAGATAGAAGGAAGAGATGGCCAAACTGGAGGCCAAACAAAAGGAAGAAATTGCCATGGCTCAGTCTAGACATGAGGAAGGAATGGCCAGGGCTCAGGCCAGGCTTGAGTTTCTACAGCATCAATGGGAAACAGAAGAGAAGGTGACAAGAGCGGAAGCTTCACAGAAGGCACTCCAAGGTGCTACCTTCATGCCCAATTTCGAGAGTCCAGAAGGTGAAATCTCACACAATCGTGTCGAGGCCTATGTGGATGACCAGAATGTACTACGTCAAGAACGGGAGGAGGTGATGCGGTCGGTTACAAATCTCCCAAGGCCAAGTGACCACGGAGGAGAATCTCAACCACCAGATGTGCCAACCAGCCAGGAAGCTGACTGCACCATCTGAACGACGAGAACCCCCCTAGATTTGTGAGATTCAACTGAAATAACCAAGACACAAGGGGTGATCGATGTGACCCATCCACAATGGCAAGCATCCCTCAACAGATAGGCATACTAGAAGCAAGGTTTCCTCAGCTCAATGTAAAGGCAGAGAAGTTCTGGCCAATCTTCAAAGCAATTGGAGAATGGATCAGCAACGAAGAGAACAAACCCAAGGAGCATTATGGGAAGAAGATCACTTTGGCAAAACTCCGAGGAAAACTCCTCCTGGGGACAATGTCTATTGGGAGCATTGAGAAGCCACTAACCCTGCTCCAAACGACTACAACATCTATGCAGTACCAATGTATCCTCCAAAACCCTGGAGAGCAAGGCTAGATTTGGCATCCAAAGGTGTGCAGAAATTCTCTGATAAACTGGGGAAGGAATACTTATTGTGGAAGCACATGTTCAAACATGCCCTCCACAAGGGTTGGAACCAGCCAAAGAGATCAGGTTTATGACGGCATGGCTGGGACCGAGATCTGCAAAGGTAGTAAAGGACATTTACCTATCTCAATTAGGTAACCCAGACACCACCATTCAGGAAGCCTGGGAAAGCCTTGATAAGCAGTATGGTGCACCCGCATTGACAGAGTCTTTGTTCTTGGATTGTATCTACGAATTCCCTGACATTGATATCAACAACCCTAACCAGATGTTGGAATTCTCCAATTTGCTTACACTGCTACAAAAAGTACAAAAGGATCCCAGCATACCAGGACTTATCTGTCTTGATCAGTTTGAGAAGCAAAAGCTTATCATTAAAAAACTACCAAGACAGTTAAGAGAAAAATGGATTGATTTATCTGAGACTCACAAAAAAACAGGACCCTGGCAAACCTCCCCCCTTTGCTGTTCTTGCAGAATTTGTTACCAACCAAGCAGAGCGGTGGAATAATCCCTACTACCTCAACAATGGAAAAAAATAATTTCCAGCAACTAGAAGGATGAGTCAGAATTCTGGCACAAACAAGGATCCATTTCAAATTGCAAGGGGCAAAACCCTTATCTCCATCCACAAGACAGAGGTCAAGACCTGGCCAAGGAAGACCTCAGATAGGCAATTGTCAAGGAAAACTCAATTTGAACCTCTGCAATCAGATAAAAGCCTGATTTGTCCACTTCATAAATCCTCACATTCTCTGAACAAGTGTAGGGAATTTGGAAAGAAGACCCTGGATGAATGAAAAGCTCTGATCAAAAAGCACAATGTCTGTTACAAGTGCTGTGAGTCTATGGAACACATGGCCAAAGATTGCACAGCTAAGGTAAAATGCCACCTGTGCAATAGTGACAAGCACCCAGGAGCCCTGCATCCAGACTCTGAACAGCCACAACAAGCAACTTCCAATCCTCCCATGACGAAAGAGCTTCAACATGGCTCCAAAGAGCACCCCGAGGTGCCCATCATGGTCCACTGCACAGCAATATGTGGTGACCCACCACGTACTCATTCATGTGCTCACATCTGTTTGGCTAAAGTCTACCCTGATGGACACACAGAGGAAGCCATGAAGATGTATGTAGTAATAGATACACAAAGCACTAACACGATAGCTAAGTCAGTATTCTTTGAGTTCTTTGATGTTCCAACTGAAGAAGCATTTTACACAGTAGTGATGTGCACTGTACCCCAGAGCACGGTACATGAAGAACACTTCACGCTTTCGACAACCAAACCCGTTTTAGGAGCAACAGTTTTCCAGAGCAGCAAAGACGACAACCCCTTTTAAGAATTTCAACAAATATGTTTTAGCAACAAATGGAACTATAGTAGTAATGTATACTAGTACTTCTTCCCTGTCAGACACTTGTACATCTACATTGGATAGATAGATAGAAAGAAAGAAAGATAGATAGATGATATAAATAGATAATATAGAACTACCAATGCCTTCATAATTAGATTCATAAAGGGGAAATTTGTTTTTTTCCCCTTCACAGCACACTGTAATTTATGGGATAAGCCAAGCCCCCATAGGCAGAGTATATGTAAATAAAACATTGGGAACTTGCCTGAAATCCTGGAAACCAAGGCTCATTCAGTGCCTAATGAGCCATATGCAGTTCCCAATCCCATTTTAGCAGGCACCAGTCCCAAAGGATAATACCATTAAGAATTAACATCAAAATAATGATTTCTTGTATCCTTAATGCCTGTTTTTAAAACACTGTAGGACTCTGATCAGGTTTCTCAATAGTAGCCATTTTGATTTAGCAGTATTCAGACTCCCAGCTTGTCCCAACTGTCCCACCTCTAGTGATGACATTGTTACATTCATTGCAGCCATCAGACTATAGCCCATTGCTTCAAAGCAAAACAAGGTATTTTATCTCTGCTATTATTGCTATGTTCTGCTATTATACCAGATACAACAGTGATCTAACTTTATACAAGATAGTTTTCTATGCTTCTAGCCATGTTTTATGTAAGAAAATATGCAACTTTTTCTAGTTCTTAAAGAATTAGTGAATATTAAAATCTAAACTTGAAGAGTCTAACATTTTGAATTTTCCATAATCATCATTGAAGAAAGTATAGAGTTGTGCAATAGAACATGAAAAATGGAAGACGATTGATAAAGCAGCCAGATAGCTATGTAAAAAATCAAAACAGATCACAAATAATAAATAGCTGCATATCCAAGGGTGAGATTTCAAATGTCTAGCTGCAATCTTGGGACCAATTTTCTTTCATAAGTTACTGTGAAAATTGATTGTATTGTCAAGACAATAGCAAATTATTTCACCCATCTTATTTTGGGAGGTATGGAAGTCATGTTATTCAAAGTATTTGAAATTGTACTATTCTCCAAACAATCTAGTCTAATTAGAACATTTACCAATAGAAAGTACACTTAAATATAATTCACAAATGTTTAATTGTTCCAAGCATTCAAAACAATCAGGTGCATGATTTTTTCTCTGCAGACTATCATAAAGATTTAGATTATTGAAAAATATTATACATTAGAAAACCAGGATCCATCATGGCATCCTGATGGAGATATTTAAGGAGATAAAAGTATGTGGTGGCTTGTAGACATAAAGACTTGTAATGGCTGGGGTAGTGCAAGGTCACTGACCCTTACTTAAATTTGAGATACCATTAAAAGTCTAATCAGGCATCTCAAATGAAAGCTTCTTGAGGAAAAAATGCTTTAATTGATCAAGTAAAACAGCTGGGTGACAATCTGGAATGCTGGCAGAGTTACGTCCAGAAATGCCACACCTTAGAAAGTTAGTAGCATTGCTTTATAAACTGTTTGCCAATCAAAATCAGACAACAGAGCCATTACATTATAAGGAAGACATCAATCGTTCCTCTACACTCCCTTATTCCCTCCTTCAGTACATCCCATTCATGTACATGTTTCCCACGCTTGCATGAAATTTGTCCCTGATGCAAACGCTGATTACAGAAGTGAGATAGAAATAATTAGGCTAAACAATTTCTTTTTGTTCAGTTACAGGACCCTTTATTAGGAAATAGAGGGCTATCCTCTGACTCTTTCATGAGTTATCCTTTTTAATCTTTTTCTCTCAATTTCTTTTGATCTGAAAGAAAAAAGTACTTCCAGTTCCAAGGCTTCCTTCATACGTATTGTTTCACAACACATGGAAGATAATTGGATATTCCTTTTTTTACAGCAATCACCCCAAACTGAAGAGTTTGCTTCTGGAATAATTTCTCTTTATTTTCTTCTATATGAAGTGAGATGGCTGCAGTTGCCTACATATGAGGGACAACTAAGACCAAATCTGAAGCAGTTGAATAAGCTTTCAAAAATGATGGCTTCTTTAAGTATCAGAAAAGAATGGGCTTGTGCATGCTCCAGCAAACTTAGAAATGTCTCTTCCAAAGTCTTTTAAAATTCTTTCTGGAGATGAGTCAAAAGATAATATCATTCTCCAGTGCATTCCATTATGTCCCTTTCTCTTTCCATTTTCTTTTTCAACCTGTGAAATGGAAAGTTTATTTATAGAAAGGGAGGTTGGCAATGGAAAAGATGGAGCCATGTCACACGGATGGTACTGAAATGTTTTGCTTTTATTGAGGCTGGTGGGATTGATTCTTTGCCCTTTTTATTTTGTTAAGCATATTTTAGGGTCTTTGGGAGATGTATCTTCTTGATCCAAATGGTGGGCAATCAGGTGCCAAAATTTGATAAATTTACCAAGAACTGACAGTGTAATTGGAAAGAGTTCAGGGACTGCAAAAAAGTTTTTGAGAAGCTATGTGTAACCCAGCCAATGGAGACTGAGTACTCTAACTGAGCAGAAAACAACTCAATTCAACAGGATACAGCAGCTATACCAGGAAATAAGTTACTAAAGGAACTATGCTACTTTCCAACAGAATTTTCAACACAAATTTGTTTCAAACTTTTTTTCTATAATAAAGAAATAAATTTCTTTGTTTAAAGTAGAAGGAGACATCTATTGCAAGCTTAGAAGCTGTGGAATCAATTTTGTATTAAATGTATCTATATATAATGTTCATTACTCTTTATTTGTAATGAAATGGAAATAGCTTTTATCCATCATGCTATAGCGTTGGGTGGAAAAGAGCCCTCATATACAGGTGAAACTCGAAAAATCAGAATATTGTGCAAAAGTTCATTTATTTCAGTAATGCAACTTAAAAGGGGAAACTAATATATGAGATAGACTCATTACATGTAAAGCAAGATAGTTCTAGCTGTGATTTGTCATAATTGTGATGATTATGGCATACAGCTCATGAAAACCCCAAATCCACAATCTCAGAAAATTAGATTATTACATGCAATCAATAAAACAAGGAGTGTACATAGAACAATATAAGACCTCGGAAAAATATAAGCATGCATATGTACTCAGTACTTGGTTTGGGCCCCTTTTGCAGCAATTACTGCCTCAATGCAGCATGGCATGGAAGCTATCAGCCTGTGGCACTGCTGAGGTGTTATGGAAGACCAGGATGCTTCAATAGCGGCCTTCAGCTCTTCTGCATTGTTTGGTGTCATGTCTCTCACCTTTCTCTTCGCATTGTGCCATAGATTCTCTATGGGGTTCAGGTCAGGCAAGTTTGCTGGCCAATCAAGCACAGTAATCCCAGGTTTTGGTGCTTTTGGCAGTGTGGGCAGGTGCCAAGTCCTGCTGGAAAATGAAGTCAGCATCCCCATAGAGCTCGTCTGCAGAAGGAAGCATGAAGTGCTCCAAAATCTCCTGGTAGACGGCTGCGTTGACCCTGGACTTAATGAAGCACAGTGGACCAACAGCAGCAGATGACATGGCTCCCCAAATCAACACAGACTGTGGAAACTTCACACTGGACTTCAAGCATCTTGCAGTGTGTGCCTCTCCATTCTTCCTCCAGACTCTGGGTCCTTGGTTTCCAAATGAGATGCAAAAATTGCTCTTATCAGAAAAGAGGACTTTGGACCACTGAGCAACAGACCAGGTCTGTTTTTCTTTAGCCCAGGTAAGACGCTTCTGACATTGTTTGTTGTTCAGGAGTGGCTTGATAAGAGGAATACGACATTTGAAGCCCATGTCCAGGATCTGTCTGTGTGTGGTGGCTCTTGATGCACTGACACCAGCCTCAGTCCACTCTTTGTGAAAGTCCCCAACACTTTTGAATGGCCTTTTCCTGACAATCCTCTCCAGGCTGCGGTCATGCTGCTGCTTGTGCACCTTTTTCTTCCACACTTTTCCCTTCCACATAACTTTCTATTAATGTGCTTTGATACAGCACTTTGGGAACATCCAACTTGTTTTGCAAATACCTTTTGAGGCTTTCCCTCCTTATGGAGAGTGTCAATGATGGTTTTCTGCACAACTGTCAGGTCAGCAGTCTTCCCCATGATTGTGATTCCTACTGAACCAGACTGAGAGACCATTTAAAGGCTCAGGAACCCTTTGCAGGTGTTATGGCTTAATTAGCTGATTAGAGTGGGACACTTTGAGCCTAGAATATTGCACCTTTTCACAATATTCTAATTTTCTGAGATTGTGGATTTGGGGTTTTCATGAGCTGTAAGCCATAATCATCACAATTATGACAAATCATGGCTTGAACTATCTTGCTTTGCATGTAATGAGTCTATCTCATATATTAGTTTCCACTTTTAAGTTGCATTACTGAAATAAATGAACTTTTGCACAATATTCTAATTTTTTGAGTTTCACCTGTATTTGCCGGTTTATACTGTAATTTGATGGCAGGCAAATAAATGCTACAATACGTCAAATTGCAGGAAGAGGTGTCTGAAACTCAGAGTATTTGAGCATTTACGTACTTCTAATTTAAGCACTACATTAAAATAATTTGGCTCCATTGTTAACATTTGTTGTACTTCTTAGCCTAATTTTATTTTTTTAGTTTTTAATCACAATTGTTATTACATATTAATTGTATTTTAATCTTACTGTGTGCTTCCTAGAGTCTTACCTTGTGACATAGGTGGTCAAGTAAATTTGATAAGTAAACCAATAAACTTATGATTCTGATGATAATATCAGAGTTATAAAACTATAAGAAAATGAAAGAAAAAATGATCCATTTGCATATACAGTACATATGATTGTAAATAAATAAATATATATATTTAAAGTAAGCTGTTTCTCAGTATCTGTCACAGCAGAACCTTGAGTATATAATGATTCAAGGTACTGGTACCAAACATCAAAACTACAAAGATATTAAGAGAGACAAAAGGACCTCAAGGAAGGCAGGGATAATGATAAAAGGACATTAGGCCATAAAGTTCAAATCCCTAGTCATTGCAGAAATTAACATCCATGCATGTCAGAAAGATGGCTACGTAACCTCCATTTAAATGAAGCTCATGAAAACGAGTCTGCTATCTCTCTGGGTAATTCAAACTGCAATCAGTTGGAATCTGCCATCTGCAAACTTACATAGAGGTACCTGGGAGCATGGGAATATGAAAAGAACCTGTCTGAAAAAAAACCCAATATTGCATCAATATGGAACAAACTTCACTTCTTGTATATGTACATGGTGATATTGCATACATATTTGAAAGGAATGAAGCTTGTAGCACAATAATGCTGGTGTAATGCTGGTTGCCCTCCAGTTGAGATTCAAGGTGCTGGTAATGACCTATAAAGCCCTAAATGGCTTGGATCCAGACTATCTAAGGCAGGGGTCGGCAACCTGAAACAGTGAAAGAGCCACTCGGAACTGGTTCTCTCACAAAAGTAAAAAATTGGGAGCTGCAAAGGACGTGCATGCGCACGCATGCGCAAAACAACAGGCTTGATTGAAAGAACAGTGGAGCCTAAGGGGAGACATGCAGCCGCCCTGCCCCCTCTGCTCTCATTCACTCGCCTTTGCTTGGAAAATCTTCTTTCGCTCTCATTCACTCATGTTTTGTTTGCAAAAGCTTCTCTCTCACTCTCTCATTACCTCACCTTTGCTCTAAAAAGCCTCTTTCACACACTCATTCACTTACACTGCTCAAAAAACTTTTCTCTCTCACTCTCATTCACTCACCAACACAAAAGGCCAGCCACGACACCTCCATTGACTTCCATGGGGACGCTTGGCAATTAAAACCACTCCTGCTACTCTTTCTACTGCTAACTTTTTCACTTGGTGCTTGGTTCCGATTTAACCTGAGAATCCCCGGATGTCACTGCTGGGGGTGGAGGAGGCTGCCCAGGTTCGGCCTTAGCGGAAGCCAACAACAGTAGCGGTGGAGGCGGCGGCGAGAGAGAGATGCTGGAGTTCTGCTGCATCTCCGTTAGCCTCTGCCTCCCCCGCAGAAACAAATCCCCGTGCCGGCTCTCATGGCAGCAGTGAGCCCCAAGGAGCAGGCAATCGCTCCGGCGGCGGCGGCTGCTGTTGGGGCCACCCAGTGCAGTCTCCTTCTCTTTGTTTCAGTTTGCTTTCTGCATTTGGAACGAAGACACAAGATTTGGTGTTTCTCCACGCCTGCTCATCAGCAGGTGCGGAGAAACACCCATTCCCTCTGCTGAGCCATCCCAGTTACTTCCCTGGAGCACCTTCATATCTTGCAAGGGAACACAGGGAATCCACGTTTCTCCACACGCGCTGATCAGTGGGCGCGGAGAAACACCCATTCCCTCTGCTGAGCCATCCCAGTTACTTCCCTGGAGCACCTTCATATCTTGCAAGGGCGCACAGGGAATCCGCGTTTCTCCACACGCGCTGATCAGTGGGCACGGAGAAACACCCATTCCCTCTGCTGAGCCATCCCAGTTACTTCCCTGGAGAACCTTCATATCTTGCAAGGGAACACAGGGAATCCGCGTTTCTCCACACGCGCTGATCAGTGGGCGCGGAGAAACACCCATTCCCTCTGCTGAGCCATCCCAGTTACTTCCCTGGAGCACCTTCATATCTTGCAAGGGAACACAGGGAATCCGCGTTTCTCCACACGCGCTGATCAGTGGGCGCGGAGAAACACCCATTCCCTCTGCTGAGCCATCCCAGTTACTTCCCTGGAGCACCTTCATATCTTGCAAGGGCGCACAGGGAATCCGCGTTTCTCCACACGCGCTGATCAGTGGGCACGGAGAAATGCCCATTCTCTCTACTGAGCTGTCCCAGTTGCTTGCATTGCAGAAGGCAAGCATTTGGAATGAAGACTTGAGATTCAGCATTTCTCCCCGCGCACTGATAAGCGGGCATGGAGAAATGCCCATTCCCTCTGCTGAGCCATCCCAGTTACTTCCCTGGAGCACCTTCATATCTTGCAAGGGCACACAGGGAATCCGCGTTTCTCCACACGCGCTGATCAGCGGGCGTGGAGAAATGCCCATTCTCTCTGCTGAGCTGTCCCAGTTGCTTGCGTTGCAGAAGGCAAGCATTTGGAATGAAGACTCGAGATTCGGTATTTCTCCATACGCGCTGATCTCTCACTCCTTACAGTCTCCCTCTCTTTGTTTCAGCTTGCTTTCTGCATTTGCGATGAAGACTCGAGAGAGGGAAACGGTAAGGAGAGCGAGATCAGCAGTAGAAGGAGTAGCAGGAGTGGTATTAATTGCCAGGCAAGCAGAGGAAATCTGCCTGGCCTCCCCTCCAGCCCCGAGCTGCACCTCTGCCTTGCACGCGCGTTTGTTCAGGCTCTGCTTGCCTGGCAAGGGGGACAAATCTGCCTGGCCTCCCCTCCAGCCCCGAGCTGCACCTCTGCCTCACGCACGCGTTTGTTCAGGCTCCGCTTGCCTGGCAAGGGGGAGAAATCTGCCCAGCCTCCCCTCCGGCCCCGAGCTGCACCTCTGCCTTGCGCACGCGTTTGTTCAGGCTCCGCTTGCCTGGCAAAGGGGAGAAATCTGCCCGGCCTCCCCTCCGGCCCCGAGCTGCACCTCTGCCTCGCACGCGCATTTGTTCAGGCTCCATTTGCCTGGCAAGGGGGAGAAATCTGCCCGGCCTCCCCTCCGGCCCCAAGCAGCATCTCTGCCTCGTGCGTGCGTTGGTTCAGGCTCCGCTTGCCTGGCAAGGGGTAGAAATCTGCCCGGCCTCGCCTCTGGCCCTGAGCAGCACCTCTGCCTCGCGCGCGCATTCAGTCAGCCTACGTGTCCCCCCCACACCCCATCTGACCAACCTACACACCTTTTTTCCAGCAGTCCTCCATGTCTTCTTCTGCTGCCACCACGTGCAGTCTGAAGAAGAGGTTTGTGGACAATCCCACAAACCAAAGAAGTTCAGCCAATCAATTCGCAAGATTTTTTTTTTTTGTGAGAAATTTGAATTGATTGGTTGAACTTTTTTTTTCAGACTGCACATGGTGGAGGACTGGAA
Organism: Vipera ursinii; assembly: GCF_947247035.1. Taxonomy (NCBI): domain Eukaryota; kingdom Metazoa; phylum Chordata; class Lepidosauria; order Squamata; family Viperidae; genus Vipera; species Vipera ursinii. Next base: position 38,673,663 of record NC_139515.1, read on the forward strand.
GCCGCAGGAGAAGGCTGAAAGAGTCGCATGCGGTTCCAGAGCCGCGGGTTGCTGACCCATGATCTAAGGGAACACCTGCTGCCAGCATCATCTTCCCATTGTCCTGTGCGCCCCCACAGGGAGGGCCTTCTCAGGGTACCACCGGTTAATGAATGCCGGCGGGTTATTCCCAGGGGAAGGGCGTTCTCTGTGGGTGCGCCTGCCCTGTGGAACCAACTACCCACAGAACTTAGGACTGCCCCCGACCTTTGTTCATTTCGCCGGGACCTGAAAACCTGGCTCTTTGATCTGTTTGTTCCAGACTGTGGGGTTGTTAATTTAACTGGGTTTTAGATTTACTCTTGGGGCTTGAATTTAATTTAATTGTTTTAATTGATTTTAATTTTTTGTATTTCATGGTTTTAACTGCCCTGTAAACTGCCCTGAGTCCTACGGGAATAGGGCAGTATACAAATTCAATAAAATAAATAAATAAATAAATAAATCATGATGAAAACAGCAAGGTAATAATTCTTGTTGTTCTTCTTTGAACCTGGTCCAGTTTCTTTGAATACTAAAATACAGTGCTTAGAAATGGACGTAGTAATGTTGTTATTTTGGTAATAGAAGTACTATACCGATTTGTAGCTGTTGGTCATTTCTATGTGATATGTATTTATTTACAACTGTAACAGATATGTATGAAAGATAAAGTACATGAGACTAATGCAAAATAGTTACTGAATTAAATAGTGTGTTTGTGGGAAAGAAAGTTTGGAAGTGAACTACACATACAATATAATACCCCTTTAAGATATAATATATTCTGGGGGGGGGGGAATTAAAAGAAATACTGGAAAAAAATTGGATAGCATAAATTGTGACATGACTTGAATTTCACATGCAGGTTTTTCAATACAATATTGTGCAAGAATCAAACATATAGATTTAGACCAGTGAGTCAAATGACCTGCTAAATTTCGACCAATTAGTCAAGTACTTGGCTTGCAAAAGAACTGAGAAGCAGCAATCTTGGTTCCTCTGATTAAAAGGATCTGTAGAATATTATCAGTTTAGTAGTCCCTTTGCTTGTTATCATTCTAAGCAATCTCTGTTTAACTGAATGGAAATATATGTTCCAAACATTTATAGTCTTAATTCAACCAGACTCTGTATTGTGGAGGTATGACCTATAGGACTGCTGACTTGTCATTTGTAAAGAAACCAAGCCTTGCCTAGTTTAACATAGGGCTTCTTCAAATCCTTCTATTGAGTAGTGTGGGCTTCAGTAGGCAAGGAGCAGACCAGCATAGTTACAACATTATTTATTGAATCAAACTAGAACTAGAGAACTGCAGGCAATTGCCTGTAATTTATACTCTGAACCCACAGGTCCTTAACCAATCACAATACTTGAAAAACCCAAACAAATATGAATGTTCAAAGTTTCCCTCCAAAACAGTTGGACTTAACAGTCAGGGTCATCTAAAGATTAGTTTCATTTTAGCTTCACAAGCAGTTGGAGTTAAGTTAGTTTCACTTTAGCAGGGATTAACAAAACTTTATATATTCAATACATAACACCTTCCAAGAAAGGTCCACATTAAATGCATATTTTTCAGCAGGAGATATCCAAATTCTGTTTACTATCCAAGCAATTCATAGAACTTTTACATGGGGGTTTTTGGTAAATGAAATGTTACTACTTTATGATGTTTTAACAGTTTAATTCTCCCACATAACTTTCAGTTCTATACCTAGTCCTAAGGCAGGGGTAGGCAACCTTGGCTCTTTTATGACTCGTGGACTTCAACTCCCAGAATTCCTCAGCCAGCTGGCTGAGGAATTCTGGGAGTTGAAGTCCACGAGTCATAAAAGAGTCAAGGTTGCCTACCCCTGTGCTAAGGAATACTGCTGTCATGGTTCCGACAAATGAAACTCTTCAAAGAACTTCAAGTCATTGTTTACCTTAAAGAACCTTTAATAGAATAGCATAGCTTCGGCACCTACATGGTTGAAGCCGAAATCTGAATTCCCCTCCCCTAAACACATAGTATCAAAGCACAATTCACACCTCTAATTTGCAGTCATAAATTATATTCTCCAATTAGTTTAAAATTCAAGTTTTCCCTTCTGTTTCCAACCTGCCATTTCTTATCATCTCTTATTTCAAAAGTCCCAGAATTGACATAACAGAATTGTTATGTCTAATTAATTCCCATCACATTCTTCCTCCTGTTCGAGTATCATCTAATTCTAAGAGTAAAGCATAGAAAGAAAAAGACTCTGTTGTCAAAGCAAGAACATCCGATGTTAGCAGCATTGACATCTACTTTGTTAACTGTAGGGTAATACAGAGTCCATATGTTTATCCTATATTGATTTAATTTTCATATTTCATATTTTCTTCAAATAAGAGATAGATAGAGAACTGTCATTAATCATGTATTTATGTATTACACCCTCTCGTCACTGAGGTTTGTTGCATTTGCTATTGTAAAATCTTCCAAAAAAACCATGTTAGTTAAATAAGGTTGAAAATTATGCATGCATACAGTATTTAATAGGAAAAAATCCAGATGTATCTCCAGTTTTAAGCTATAAACTATTACTTTTTTAGACTATTAAAATATTCTGTTCCACTTAAAATGAGACAAGTAATAAAATGGGGTAAAGTAATATTTTTCCAAGAGTTTAATAATAAAAAACACATTTGCAACAATTGTGCCCCTTTTATGCATAATTCAAGTGTTTTTGTTCTGTTTTGCAAAGCAGATATAGAAGCATAACATGATATATAGGTGGCTACTTGTACATTTCCATAAAAGGACAAAATATGTCAGAAAAATAAATCAGACAAATGTAGGCTAATTTCAGTGGCTAAACACTCAGAAATAGTTACTAACTTTAATTCAGCATTTCTTAAAATGTTTGAGAAACTTGGCACACCAAAGTTTCTTTCAGAGGTCTGTAGCATAAAAATTAATTGCTAAATATTGAAGTTATTGAAATCAATGTCAGTCTAAGCAGTATTGATAGAGAATATGGGTGAAGGGTCTTGAGAAAGTACCAAGCTGCAAGAGGAAATAGCTAGCTTGACCATAGAAGTAAATAATTAAAATAACAGAAAAGTATCTACAACTCCAAGGACCCAGACCATAACCACCAGAAGGGGCTTCAGAGTGAGGAATGGAAAGATTTAAGCTGCAAAATAGCTGCAAGAGGAAATTGTTAGCCTAGCCACAAGACAGGGAAATATGAATTGTGAAAAAGTACCTGATATTCTGAAAAATAGGTGGTTTTTCTGAGAAGTGGGTTCCAGTAGAAAACAAAGCACGTGCTTAATAGAATACTGCATATTGGCAAACCTTACATATATTATGTGCTAATTATAATACACATGGAATGTATGATTTAGTATGTTTGAGGAGGATCTAAAAAAAAATTTAGGAAGCAGGCTGAGGTACTACGAGTGTAACCTCATAGTACCTCAGCCAATGGGGAATGAGGAGAGATGTGGCGGCTGGGGCAGGGATATATAAAAAAGGGAATAGTTTGAGTTGCAACTTTGGAGACAACCAAGCTATAATAGTGTCAAGAGTGATTCGCTTTTCACCTAGTTTCTTCTCTGGTCTCAACTTGACAACAATTGGGACAGGGTGGTTGAATTACATGGGGTGGGAATGGAATGCCAAGAATCCATCTACAGATCATGAAACCCTGCTCCTTCCCTTCAAGACCACAGATGTTAGAATGGTCCAGGCAGTTCCCTAACAAAAGGAGTGTGTGATTGGGCATAGCAATGGACTGAAGGCGATGGACAAAGGGGGAAGTCTAGCTTAATTATATGGACATTGGAGCAGGCAATTCAGAGCTGGTTTTGCTTCTTTTGTTCCAGTGTAGTGTATTCAATAAAAGTGTTACTTTTGGGAAGAACTATGTCCCAGGAGTTCCTTATTTGGATTCACTTGCTGAATATTTAACAGATAGATTCTCCCCATTTGTTGCAATAAATGAAACAAATGTCTTCACTGTGTCTTGGCTAGTTATTGGTCAGATGAGCTTGCTACTGGTTATGAGGGAAAACAGCTGGAAGCACATAACAGTATTATTTTAGTTGTAATTTTTAATGAAAACTATTTTATTTATGTTAATATATAATATGTTTACTACTGTTATTGTTACATGATTCAGTAAATAAACATTCTACAAATGCATCAATTTTTAGTATGGTAACTATTGATAAATATTACCCATAGAAACAAAAGCTCTTTTTGTGTCTTCCATACTTTTTAAAAGTAGGAAGAGAATAAAAAATTAAGAAATACTGAAAAAGAAGAACTAAGTAATTAGAGAAATCCTGTTCTTGGTCTGCTGTGGTTCTACCTGGTGATAAGAAAAGCAGACATCTATGGAGGAGCAAAAAAGTCAAGGCACAAAGGAAACATGTAAAAAAAGAGCTAGGCTCTGTAGCCACAACTTCCATTTTTGTTTTTTTGACACATATATCCCTCCAATGGCTGTTCTTATAGAAATAGCAAAGTCCCATATGACTTTCTCTGATTTGTTTTTGGGATTGATAACTTGGGCTTCAGTATCAAAGATGATGGCAACTGAGGAGGCATTGTTACATCACGGGGAGAAAAGTTGCTATTAAACTAATATAGAATGGTAGGAGGAGAGGTGGAGAGGGAAAGATAAGTCATAGAAAAAGACTGGAGAGGGGAAAAGGAGAGGAAAGATTGGAGAAATTAGGAGAAAAACACCAAGAGCAGCAGTGCATGGCTAATTTTCACTTGCCTGCTGAGAGAAGCCCAGCTGCACCTGAAAGGTCTATCCAAGAGACCTGGAGGCTCTTTGAAGTGAGGTAACTGGCAGAGAACAAAGGGATGAGTCAGTGAGTGAATAGAGCCAGCTGCTGCAGAACAAGGAGGAGAATCAGTGTGGGGCAGAGAGGTGAACTGATTGAGGGCAGCCAATGACTGGCAAAAAAGAAAGAGGTGAGCCAGTGGAGGGAGTAGAGCCAGTTGTGGAGAAGTGAGGAGAATCAGCTGTGGGACAGAGAGGCAAGCAGACTGAGGTTGGCACAATGACCTGTGGAGAACAAAGAGCAGAGCTGATAAGGTAGCAGAGCAGGGAGGAGACCCAGCTGCAGAGAGGAGAGGCAAGCTTATATGGACCATCTTGGTGCTCCTGTTTGCTGGTAGAAACAGCATAGCAGTGTGATAAACCAGCAAACAGGAGCAACATGGCTGCGGAGTAGAGAGCAGTGGCAACAGAGCAGGGAGCCAAACCAGAGCTGAGTACAGTGAAAGAAAGCCTGACAGCAGTGTGGAGGGCAGCATGGAAAGCAAAGATGGAGCAATGGTGGAATCAGAGGCTGTTGTTGGCAGTGGAGCACTGTAGTATAGCAGACCAGTAAACCAATGACTATAAATGGCAATGGAACAGAGTGGCAGACCAAGAGTCGGGGTGGGGTGGGGGCAATGATGTGGACTGAGAAAAGCAGGGAGACCTGAATATCTGGTAGGGACAGGCGAAAGGCAGGTAGGAAGAGAGGATTAAAAACAACTACAGAACACAAGGCAAAGAATAAAAGGATAAATTAGTAGGCTGAGTAGACAATAGCACTCAACACTGAAAATTTTAAAAATTGACATTTTAAATGAACTGCTAGAATTTAAAATTTTTAAACTAGACATTTCCCCCTAAATGTTGAAATGTTTAAATGATCTCTTAGAATATCAAATTTCTAAACTGGACATTTTTCCCTTTTAAAAATTGTGGTAAAACCTACTTTTTCATTTTCATTTTTTTTTCAGTCCACTCATGGAGAAAGAAACTGATACTATTGTGATCTGCAAAACATGTTCCATGTATACATTTATGCCCATAGAAGACCCAGACTATGAATGTACCAAATGTAAACTAATTTGAGTTTCTAGAAGAAAAAGTAAAGGGTCTAGAGGAAACTCTAACGATTCTGAAACTCAACCCACAAAATGAGAAACCCCAAATTGAACATAATAATGATCAAACAACTTCTTAAAAAATTGATCCTTTAGAAGAAGAAGATGAATGGAAACATGTCACTCATGGGGAAAAAATATCAACAGTACAAAACCCCTGTCCAGCCCAACCCACTCTGATGCAACCCCACTGGAATTGACCAATTGATTTCATAAACTCTCCCTGGAAGAAAACATGCAGACACCTAGAAAAGAAGCATCATTTCCCTAAAAAAGTAGCCTCATCAAATGCTCCTGTGACAGGTAGAAAAATACCCCAAATCTCCCTAGGGGAAAAAAGGCGAGTGTTGGTGATAGGAGATTCAATTCTCAAACAAACAGAATCAACTGTAGACCAGTCAGTCTAGAGAGGCATATTGTCTCCCTGGAGCAAAAATCAAAGATGTGGCTGAGAACCTAACCAAAATAATAAAATCCACAAATTACTACCCTTTTCTACTACTGTACATATGGATGAATGACACAAAAATGAACCTGAAAACAATATTGAGTGTTATGAGCAGCTAGGCAAGAAAGTTAAGGAATTAGGTGCACAGGTAGTTTTTTTCATTTGTACTTCCAACAAAAGGTCAACATTCAAGAAAAGAACAAAGGATTCTAAAAGTGTTGGTGTTGCCAAGAGAACTTTGGGTTCCTGGACCATGGTCTGCACTACCTCTATGATGGGCTTATGACAAGGGATGGGCTACACCTCACAAAAACTGGGAAGAATGTTTTCTTTTCGTTTATTTTTATTGAAAAGTTTTATTGAAGTTACAATATTATAAATTCTCTTTATATGCGCTCGAGTTTGATCTTTAATCTGTTTTACCAAATTTTCATCCATCAGTGTCAAACCAACCTTCTGGTCTAACTTCCACCTGGCTTGCAATTGAGTGTGCTGAAACCCGGATTGTACAATATTTTCTTGTTTTAGCTCAGCTAGCGACCTTAATTGCCAGTCGCTCCCTTCCAATCTAAGTAGTTGCTTGTAAGAAATCACATCCAAATTCACACCCATAGATATCCCCTCTATTGCGTGTCCAGGAATCCCCCAAATTGGTATTTTATAATTTAACTTGTAATAATACTTTTTCCAAACACACAATATAGCACTTCTTAAAATGTGGGATTTAAAAGTCCTATCAACTTTTTTATCATAAATCAAATATGCATGCCACCCATATAATAAATCCCATCCCTCAAGACAAAGTATACTTTTATTAATTAAATTAAGCCAATCACTAACCAATGTTAAGACCACTGCGTCATAATATAATTTCAAATTAGGCACCTTAAGTCCTCCTCTTTCCCGAGCATCTTGCATAATCTTAAGTTTAACTCTCGGTTTTTTCCCCGCCCAAATAAATTTGGTAATACCCTTCTTCCACTCATCCAAATTGGCATCTTTTTTCAAAATAGGTATCATTTGAAACAGAAAGAGAAACTTTGGTAAAACATTCATCTTAACAGCTGCGATTTTTCCTAACAAAGATAATTGTAGTTTTTTCCAATTATTTAAATCCTTTTGTACTTTTAACCATAACGTCTCATAATTATTCTTGTATAATTTCACATTAGAAGCTGTAATATATACCCCCAAATATTTAACCTTTTTCACAATTTCATAGCCTGTCAGTTTTACTAACATATCCTTCTCCTTCATCATCATATTTTTAGATAATATTTTAGTCTTATTGTTGTTCACTTTAAAGCCCGACACTTTCCCATATTGTTCTATAATTCCTATCAAATCTATAACTGATTGAGTTGGTTGAGATAATGTAACAACCAAGTCATCTGCAAACGCTCTTAATCTATAATCATTTTGTTTTATTTTTATTCCCTGAATTTTAGTTAATTCCCGAATTTTAATCAATAAAATCTCCAATGTTAAAACAAACAATAATGGTGACAGAGGACACCCTTGTCTCGTACCTTTTTCAATTTTAAAAGCATCTGTTAGTCCCCCATTAATTATAATTTGCGCTGATTGTTGATATATAGCCTTAATAGATTGAAAAAATTCATCTTCTCCACAGCTTTCAATAAAAATTGCCAATTTAGTTGATCAAAGGCTTTTTCAGCATCCAAAAATATCAATGCCACGGAGACTTGGTTGTTCTTATCCAAATACTCAATTAGATTAACTAGTTGTCTTACATTGTATTTCATATATCTTCCAGTTATAAATCCAGACTTATCTGTATGAACCATCTGTTTCAAGACTGACATTAATCTGTTAGCTAATATTTTGGCAAAAGTCTTGTAATCTGTATTTAAAAGTGAAATGGGTCTATAGTTCTTAGGCTGAGTAAGATCTTGGTCCTCCTTTGGAATCAATGATATAAAAGCCCTTCTCCAAGATGGAGGCACCTCTCCTCCAGCCTGGATATTGTTAAATAGCTCCTTTAAAGGTTCAACCATCTCTATAGATAAAGTTTTATAATAAATTGCTGTTAAGCCATCTGTACCCGGAGCCTTACCCACTTTTAGCTGTTTAATTGTTGAGAAAATTTCTTCAGAAGTAATTAAACAACTCATCCCTGCCCTTTGCTCATGTGAGAGCTTAGGAATATTTGCTTCTTGTAAATATTTATCTATGTCTAAGTTTTGTACATTCTCACTAGCATATAACTTTTGATAAAAATCCAAAAAGCCCTTTTTGATCAAATTTCGTTGATATGTTTCTTTACCCTTATATTCTATTTTCTCTATTGTACGTAACCTCTGTTTTTTCCTTAGTTGATAGGCTAACCACATCCCAGGCTTATTTGCATTACAAAAAGTATTATGCTTCGCATATCGCAAATTAGTTGCAGCCTGGTCCGCCATTAACATATTAAATTGTTCTTTCAACAAATTTATTGAGCTCTTTAATCTTTTATCCAATGGGTTCAAAATAAAAGCTTTCTCCTTCAATTTAATATCTTCTTCCAATTCTTTACGTTTTTGCATCTGCTTACGCCTATGACCATTATTCATATGAATCATAATCCCCCTCATGTATGCTTTACTGGCATCCCAAACCATATTAATCGGTGTTCCTTTATGCATATTCAGAACAAAAAACTCTCTCAAATAATCTTTACATTTTTCTGAAAGTACATCATATCTAAATAAATTTTCGTTCAGTCTCCAAGATCTTCTTATTCCATCTTCACTAAATAATTCCATCCATACAGGACTATGGTCCGATAATGTTCTTGGAAAAATCTTGACATTCTTAACCCTGGAAATAAGATCACCAGTAACCAAACAGAAATCAATTCTAGAAAACGACTGATGCCTATCTGAGAAGAAAGTAAAATCTCTATCCTCCGAGTTCCGCTCCTGCCAGATGTCTCTTAGTTCAAGGTCTTCTTTCAAATCAAAAAAACTTTTAGGCAATCTAGAATAGATAGGAGAGTCTTTAGATGACCTCTTCTTATCCTTATTTGAGTCCAGGACACCATTCCAATCACCCATCAAAATAACTGATTTGTAGTCCAATTGAGTTAACCGATCATGTAAAAACTTGCAGAATTTTCCTTGCAGCTGGTTAGGAGCGTATAATCCAATAATGAGAATCTTCTTACCTTGTAGTAATAATTCAATAACATATCTTCCCTGTGGGTCAGATTCAATTAACGTAGCAGATAAGTCTCTTCTCAAATAGATAACCACTCCACTCTTTTTATCTTGAGCAGATGCTATAAAATGAGGTCCCAATTGGGAGTTAATCAAGTATTTTTGATCTTTTGCACAAATATGAGTTTCTTGCAGACAAACAATATCATTTTTATGTTGCTTCAGATAATGAAACACTTTCCTTCTTTTTTGTGGTGAATTCAAGCCATTAACATTCCATGTCAAAAGCTTTATCACCATCCTCAGCGACCTGGAACCTCTGGAACGCCACCTGGAGGTCCGCAGTTGGTCTCTTCGGTCGCGCCCCTCCCACCGGCTCCGTATTAACAGGGCCTTGTATTATAGGCTCAGAATCCATCTTCTGTTTCTGTTGTCCCTTTTCTCTCCGCTTGTGTGCTGCACGTGTCATTCTCTGATCTTTTGGATCAGCCTTTAACATCAATCTCTGTTCAGTAGATTCAGCCAATTGTGCCTCACCAACAAGCTGTGCTGATACACCTTCAACTTGTTGCTTATCTTCTTCCAGTCTCTTAAGCGATGGAGATGGTGGTGAACCTGCTTTCAGGACATACGTATAAAATTCCTTAGCCTTGGCAATCGTATTAAGCCTGTATCGTGTCCCTGCATGACTCACCACTATTCCAATAGGGATCTCCCATCTGAATTGTACAGTATTTGTCGATTTTTAAGTTTATCAGACAAGAAACCAAACTCCTTCCTCTTTCTCAGCATCTTAGGAGGTATTTCTTTCAAAATCATAATATCTTGTCCCGCAATTTGAAATTTCTGGTGATAAAAGGCCTGGATGATCTTATTTTGAAGTGACCTCTTAGAAAAATAAATCACCACATCCCTGGGTAAGTTCTTCTGTCTTGCTATCCAGGAGTTAACCCTGGAAAATTTTTCTACCTCTCTTGATAACTCTTTAGGGTCGCATCCCAAGATGGGAGCAGTAACCTTGATCACCTCTTCCAGTAAGTCCTCACGTGGGTTTTCTCTCAACCCCCTTATTCTCAGAGCAAATTCCATCTCTTTAAACTGAGAAACCATTAACTCTTCCTCAGTTTTATCAATTTTATTTTCTACTGTAGTAATTCTATTTTCAACTTTGTCAGTCTTTTCCACAACCTCATCCACGCGATCATCTAGACATTCAACATGTGCAGCCAGCCCTTGAAATGCAAACAGAATGTCTTCTCTCATCTCCCTATTTTTAAGTTTTTTTAATAATTTAATAATTTAATTTGTATACCGCCCTTCTCCCGAAGGACTCAGGGCGGTGAACAGGGCAATACATAATAAAAAACAGAATACAAAAATTAAAAAACCATTAAACCATTATGCCCATAAAATTAATACATATTAAAATTAAAACTATTTATAAAAACCCAACCCCATCCCGTCAGACCAGGCCAGCTTGTTCGAAAAAGAAGGTTTTGAGATCGCGCCGGAAGGAGCGAAGGTCAGGGGCCATCCGGAGCTCAACCGGTAAGCAGTTCCAAAGGTCTGGTGCACCCACAGAGAACGCTCTACCCCTGGGGGCCACCAATCGGCACTCTTTGATTGGCGGCACCCTGAGGAGGCCCTCTCTGTGGGAGCGCACTGGATGGAGGGAAGTTGACGCCGGCCGCAGGTGTTGCCGTAGGTAATCCGGACCCATGCCATGAAGGGCTTTGTAAGTCATCACTAACACCTTGAACTTCACCCGGAGAGCAACCAGTAACCAATGCAGCTCGCGGAGCAAAGGTATAACATGGGAGTATCGGGAAACCCCCAAGACAACTCGCGCAGCTGCATTCTGCACCAGTTGAAGTCTCCAGGTGGACTTCAAGGGCAGCCCCATGTAGAGAGCATTACAGTAGTCTAGACGAGAGGTCACGAGCACATGAGTGACTGTACGCAAGGCATCCCGGTCTAGATAGGGCCGCAACTGGCGTACCAGGCGAACCTGGGCAAAGGCCCCCCTAGTCACAGCTCCAATATGCTCTTCCAAAGAGAGCTGTGAATCTAGAAGGACCCCCAAGTTGCGAGCCCTATCTACGGGGGGTAATAGCTCACCCCCCCATGGCCAAAGATGGAATAATCGGAATTTCCCGGGATGCCGGCACGAACAGCCACTCAGTCATGTCAGGGTTGAGTCAAAGCCTGTTCCTCCCCATCCAGACCCGGACCGCTTCCAGGCAACGGGACATCACATCGAGGGCATCACTGGGGTGGTTTGGGGTTGAAATAAAAAGCTGGGTATCATCAGCATATTGGTGATACCCAACTCCAAAACCACGAATGATCTCACCCAGCGGCTTCATATAGATGTTGAACAGGAGAGGCGAGAGAACCGATCCCTGAGGAACTCCACAAATGAGAGGTCTCAAGGTCGATCTCTGCCCCCCTGCCAACACAGACTGCGAGCGTCCCAGAAGGTAAGAGGAGAACCACTGAAGAACTGTGCCTCCCACTCCTAACCCCCTGAGACGTCGCAGCAGGATACCATGGTCGATGGTATCAAAAGCCGCTGAGAGGTCTAAAAGGACTAGGACAGAGGAGCAACCTCTGTCCCGAGCCCGCCAGAGATCATTCACCAGCACGACCAATGCCGTCTCCGTGCTGTACCCGGGCCTGAAACCCGATTGGTACGGGTCTAGATAATCAGCTTCATCCAAGAACAAAGGGAGCTGCTGAGCCACCACACTCTCAACAACCTTCGCCAAAAAGCGAAGGTTGGAGACCGGACGATAGTTGTTTAAAATTGCTGGGTCCAAGGCAGGCTTCTTGAGGAGGGGTCTCACCACCACCTCCTTCAAGGCGGTGGGAAAACTACCCTGACTCAAAGAGGCAGTAATAACTGCCTGGAGCCAGCCTCGTGTCCCATCCCGGGCTGCGTAAGTCAGCCAGGAGGGGCACGGGTCCAACAAACACGTGGTGGAGCTCAGCTTCCCCATGATCTTGTCCACTTCTTCAGGAGTCACAGGATCGAACTCTTCCCAGATTAAATCGACAAGGCCGCCCGTATCCTCTTCGTCAGACTCTGCCCAGTCGGAGTCCAAACCGGTCCGGATCCAAGCGATTTTGTCCGACAGAAATTGACTAAACTCCTTGGCTCGACCCTGCAAGGGTTCCTCCCTCACCTCCTGATTAAGGAGGGAGCGAGTTACCCTAAACAGGGCGGCCGGGCAATTATCTGTGGATGCGATGAGGGTGGCAAAGTGGTTAGACCTAGCCACCCTCAACGCTGCGAGATAAGTTCTCGTAAACGACCTTAGTTGTAACCGGTCGGATTCGGATCGGCTGGATCTCCAACAGCTCTCTAGGCCCCGTCTCCAACGCTTCATCTCGCGGAGCTCCATGGAGAACCATGGGGCCCGTTGGGATCTGCGTTGGGTCAAGGGCTGCATGGGTACAACTTGGTCGAGTGCCTCTGTGGCTGCCCTTTCCCAGGCTTCCACAAGGGCATCGACCGAGCTGTGAGCAAAGGAGGCAGGTGGGGGCCTAAGCGCCATTTGGAACCGCTCAGGGTCCATAAGGCGCCTAGGGCGGAAACATCTTATTGGCTCAGCAACCCCACGACAGGGAGTGGCAAAACGGAAGACCAACCGCAGGAGATGATGATCGGTCCATGACAGGGGTATATTAATTGGGGAACCGCCCCCCCCAAGATCATCTAACCACCGTCTGGATAGAAAAACCAGATCGAGCGTGTGACCCCCCCCATGAGTTGGGCCCAGAATAACCTGCTTCAGGTCCATGGCCGTCATGGAAGCCATGAACTCCCGAGCTAACTCAGATGATCCCCCCAGGGATGGTAGGTTGAAGTCACCCAAAACTATAAGTTTGGGGAACTCAACCACCAACCCTGAGAGGATATCAAGAAGCTCAGGCAGGGCTGCTGCCACGTGTCTAGGTGAAACGTACACCAGCAGCAAGCCCAACTGAGCTCTGGGGCCACATCTCAGGAGGAGGGACTCACACCCGACTATCTGGACTGTGGTGGCCTCCCGCGGACATAGGGTCTCCCTCACAACAACTGCCACTCCACCGCCCCTACCCATATTATAAATGTAATAAAAATAAATAAATAAATACCCTGAGCCCGAGGCTGGTGCAGCACCCGGAAACCTGATGGGCTAAGATTGACCAGGGGGACCCCGCCCTCTGGGCCCAACCAGGTCTCCGAAATGCAAGCCAGGTCTGCATGCTCCTCCTCAATCAGATCACGAATGAGAGGTGCTTTATTCATTACGGACCTGGTGTTAAAATACACGAGCCTGAGCTCAGGTGGCTGCTCATCCTCGCTCCCGGTATCACGTGCTGAAATCAGAGGGTCGGAGCGCATCACCGCTTGAAGACAGCAGGGACGCACTCCCGGATATTGATATGGCCCTCTGTTCATACACCTGCGGCCTTTTCCAACTGCTGTGGGAATAGATAATCCCACACCCCGCTCCGGAGCCCCGTAGGCCCCCAGCCCAGCCCCCACCACGGCGCGATCAGTCCCTGACCTGGTCTGAGAAACGGTTGGTGGAACCCCCCTAGTTTCCAACCGAACCGATAAACCCACCCACCTCCCTAACCCCTCAAAACATTTGGCTAAAAAACACACCAGGGGCCTCTTGTTAAATTTGGAAGAGAGGCTCCTGTCCCTGCCCAGCCATCTCTCGGGGTCCCAACAATTGGGCCCGTCATCAAGAGGAGAAATCAAAAGACAGGCGGGTCGCTCCCAGGAAGGGGGGGCACCCCTGAGAGCAAACAAATCCTTGCTGGAGTAGCGTAGCCGAGCCATAATTGTCTATGAGAGTCCAGCAGGGCAGACCCATAGTTCAAGAAGATCAGCTACCTCTTCCTTTATTTGTAAAGTCATTTCTTTCAAAGCATCCTGCAGGTCTTTAAGTGTAAGTGCTGGTGGTGGAGGAGAAGGTGGAGGGGATCTGGGTTTTACATTAGACTGAGTGACAGGAGAGGAAATTGAAGTTTTAGAAACAGAAGGAACTGCCTGCCTTCTTGAAGCCATTTTCACTTGTTACAAATCACTTTCTCTTGTCACTTTCGCTTTCCCTCTGTACTCCGGAGGAAGAAAAAAAAGGGGTAAAAATAAAATCCAAAAAAAAGAAAAGGAAATAATCTTAGTAATAAAAAAGGGAGAAAGAAATTCCAATATATTAGTTAGATTGTAACAAAGTCCTCATACTTATTCTTTTAGAAAAAAAACCATTTCAGCGCCATTTTCTTTTCCTTCTTCAAAGTCTGATTTATAAATGGAGAAGATTAATGCAGCTTGGGTTAAAGTTCTAAATACTTGCAGCTTAACTCCTCCTGGTCAGCTCTGTCTGCTTTAAAGGTACACATGTCAATATAATCCGCAGATGTGGTTGCTGCATCTAGCTTCTCTCCTACACGGGGAGAAGGCGTCCTGGGCTCGGAGAAGTCTCGGACTCCGTGGGAGCTCTCACCCTCTGATCCCCAGATAATTCTGGGATATTGGGGAGCTCTACCACTATCCGAGGGGACTCACCTCCCCTTCTTCTCCCAAAGGGAAAGTCTACGAGCTGCGGAACAGCTGATTTTTGCAGTCTCCGTGGCTCCAACGAAGCCTCAGGGCGAGCAGCTAGGAAAAAGCCGCCATTCGGCGCGGCGGAGCCACCAGAAGTCCCTGGGAAGAATGTTTTCAGAAAACAACTGGCTCAACCTATCAGGAGGGCTTTAACTAAAATTGAGGGGAGAGGGTGACCAATCTTTAGGATCTCCAGGACCTAATTCCAGGCAAACCCGCCTGGAAAACAAATCAAATAATGAAGTAAGGAGTGATAGGAAGGAAGACAAACTCAAACACTAAATAGGAGATATAGGAAACATACTAGAATCAGACATAAAGGTCTGAAATGCCTATATACAAATGCTCAAAGTTTGGGGAACAAACAGGGTGAACTTGAATTATTAATACATGAGGGTAGAAGTGATATAGTTGCAATTACTGAAACTTGGTGGGATGAAACCCCTGACTGGAATGTACTGATAGAAGGATACAAACTGTTCAAAAACAAAAACAAAAACCCAGACCCCATAAAAGAGGAGGTGGAGTTGCATTATATATAAAAGACCACTATATTGCTATAGAAATGCATGAGATCAAAGACAAAATCTCCTAGAATGCATATGGGTCAAAGAAAAAAAGAATTGCCATAGGTATATACTACAGCCATCCAACCAAGTAGAAAAAAATAGATGTACCTTTTGCTAACCAATTAACAAATATATGTAGGAAACACACTACAATAGTAATGGGGAACTTCAATTACCCTGACCTCAACTGGAGGACTAATTTTGCATCAAGTGAGAAGTCAAACAGGTTCCTGGCCAACTTAGCTGACAACTTTGTTGTCCAAAAGGTAGAGGAGGGAACTAGAGGGACAGACATACTGGATTTAATTCTTACTATCAGAGAAGAAGTAACAGAGGAACTTGAAATTACAGGGTGAGAGTGACCATGTCATATTGGAATTCAATATAATGCAAATGTCAACTCTACAAATGAGCATGGCTGCAGCCATTTTTCCTACTCATTTTCGGTTGCCACATAGAATAGAGTGGGGGGGGGCAGGTGCTTCGCTAGTCTAAATAATCTTTTGTCCCATGGGAACCAAGTTCATTGGCTGCTCCCGAGACTGCAAGCTGGGCATTGCGTAAAAAGACTGCCAATAAGATGTATTGGGAAATGTAATTGCTTTCATAGTTTTAGGGATGGGATTTTTAAACTTTGTATTGGGGAATTGTTACATGTGTCTCCAGACTTGGTTTCACTTTTGATGTGCTGATACTTTGTAACTAATAAACATATTCTTTGAGGAATCTGCAAGCCTCAGAGTTCTGCTTTATTTGTCTCTGTCTGTCAGAACCATGACATTAAACCAAGTCTCATAAAACTTCATTTTCTCAGGGTGCTGGGCCCTGACCGCCTACTCCACTCACATTTGGGAGAGTGATAAAGACTCGGCGAAGACTTGAGATGGAGGAGAGAATTAAAACCATTGCTAGCTGCAATGGGATCAGGCTGTCAGAGCGCAGTCTGGTGCTCCAGCCACTGAGGAGGCGTCACTGGCAGGGGCTTGGCCGAAAACCAGGTTGGTCCAACCTGGGAAGCTGGTACCGCAGGAAGGAGCTACAGCCCTAGCCCTAGTCTCCATTTGTTGGAACCATGACAGCAAACACACAAACTTTAAAAGAGCTGATTTTAACAAACTCAGAGAGAGCCTAAGAAAAATTCCATGGATGAAAATCCTAAAAGGGAAAACAACTCAAGAAGCACAGGAAACTCCCTAAAATATGGTCACAAAAGCAGAGTCCAGCACAATGCCACTGAAAAAGAAAAATAAGAAATCCAAGAAAAATCAGCATGGCTGTACAAAGATCTCCCTGATAAACTGAAAGACAAAAAGGATAAGTACAAAAAATGGAAAGAGGAATACATAATTAAGGCAGAATATCAGCATATAGCCAGAATCTGCAAAGAAGAAGTTAGAAAATCAAAGGCTCAGAAGGAATAAAGACTTGCAACAAAAGTCAAAGATAATAAAAAAAAGTTTCTTTCAACATATAAATAACAAGAAAATGTCAAGGAAACAGTCTAGTAGAGAGAAAGCAGAGCTGCTTAACTCATTCTTTGCATTGGTCTTCACGCAAAAGAAATTATACCAAAAATATAACTGTAAAAGACAGACTAGAAATAAAATAAGCAAAAAAAAATGAAAACAGAATATCTGTCTCATCTTGATGAATATAAATCATCAGGACCTGATGAATTACACCCCAGAGTTCTAAAGGAGTTTGCAGATGTCATCTCAGAATCACTGTACCATATCTTTCAAAAAACCTGGAGCACCAGGGAACTGAAAAATAGCTGATGGGGTTCCTATCTTCAAAAAAAAAGGAAGAAAAAAAACTGACCCAGGAAACTATAGATCAATCAGCCTAACATCAATACCTGGGAAGATACTGGAAAAGATAATTTAAAAAAACAGATCTCGAATATCTAGAAATGAATAAAGAAATAACTAAAAGTAAGCACAGGTTTGTTAAAAATAGATCATGCCAAACCAATCTTATTTCATTCTTTGACAAAGTGACTATATTAGTAGATCAACGAAATGCTGTGAACATAGTTTACCTAGACTTTAGTAAGGCATTTGACAAAGTAGATAACAACCTACTTCTTGGTAAGCTAGAAAAAGCAAAATAAATAGATACAAATCCAAAGATGGATTTGTAACTGGCTAACAAACCATACTCAACTAGTAGTCCTTAATAGTACTACATATACATGGAGGGAAGTAAGCACAAGGCATACCACAAGGTTCCATCTTAGGCCCAGTACTCTTCAACATCTTCACCTAGATGAGGAAATAGAAGGGGAACTTATCAAATTTGCAGATGACACTAAACTGGCAGGAATAGCCAACACCCCAGAAGACAAGCTCAAGACCCCCAAAAATCTTGACAAACTTGAACAATGGGCCCTATCCAACAAAATGACTTTTAATGGGGAGAAAAGCAAAGTTTTACATTTAGGCAGGAAGAATCAAAGGTATAAGTACAGATTAGGTGAGACTTGGCTCAAAAACAGTAATTGTGAGAGGGACCTTGGAATCCTAGTGGATGATCACTTGACTATGAGCCAGCAGTGTGCAGCAGCAGCCAAAATGCTAATACAATCCTGTGTTATATAAAGAGAGGCATAGAATCAAGATCATGCAAAGTATTAGTCCCACTTTATAAAACCCTAGTGAGACCACACCTGGAATACTGCAACCAATTTTGGTTACCATACTACAAAAAAGAGGTTGAGACTTTGGAAAAAGTTCAGAGAAGAGCAACTAAGATGATCAAAGGCCTGGAGACTAAAACATATGAAGAAGGCTGCACAACTTGGGTTTGGCTAGTCTAAAGAAAAGAAGAAACAAGGCCAACATGATAGCAATTTTCCAGTATTTGAGGGCCTACCACAAAGAAGAGGGGGTCAAATTATTCTCCAAAGCACCAGAAGACTGGACAAGAAACAATGGTTGGAAACTGATCAAAGAGAGAAACAACCTGGAATTAAGGAGAAACTTCCTAACAATGAGGACAATTAACCAGTGGAACAGCTTGCCTTCAAAATCGTGGGTGCTCCATCACTGGAGGTTTTTAAGAAGAGACTGGACAGTCAGTTGTCTGAGATGGTATAGGTTCTCCTGCTTGAGCAGGGGGCTGGACTAGAAGATCTCCAAGATCCCTTC
Source organism: Vipera ursinii (assembly GCF_947247035.1). Lineage (NCBI taxonomy): Eukaryota > Metazoa > Chordata > Lepidosauria > Squamata > Viperidae > Vipera > Vipera ursinii. Next base: position 38,692,543 of record NC_139515.1, read on the forward strand.
CAGATTCTATTCTATTCTATTCTATTCTATTCTATTCTATTCTATTCTATTCTATTCTATTCTATTCTATTCTATTCTATTCTATTCTATTCTATTCTATTCTATTCTATTCCATCCAGTTTTGGTCAACACACTATAAAAATGATGTTGAGATTCTAGAAAGAGTGCAGAGAAAAACAACAAAGATGATTATGGGCCTGGAGGCTAAAACATATGAAGAACTGGGTATGCCTAGTCTGGTGAAGAGAAGGACCGGGGTGACATGATATCAGTGTTCCAATATTTGAGGGGCTGTCACAGAAATGGTATAGGGCAGTGGTGGGATTCAGCCGATGTGTTCCACTTTGACAGAACTGGTAGCTAATGGACTTCCAGAAGCGGCATCCACACAGAGAACCAATTCTTCACATATTTGAATCCCACCCCTAGTATAGGGTCTCCTGCCTGAGCAGGGGGTTGGATAAGATGACCTACAAGGTCATTCTGTATTTTGATTAAATAGTTCTTTGGGACAATAGGTTTTCTGTAGAATAATGAATATGATTGCCTTATAATTCCAAATTCAAAGGAAGCATGAATGTACACACACACACACACACAGAGAGAGAGAGAGAGAGAGAGAGAGAGAATGAGAGACATCTTTGAAGATTGCTTTAACATATTACAAAAATGTGATGATGTGCAAAAAGGAATTCATAATCTTGACAAGAGATGAGAAGGTACCCAGTGAGATGTATGAGATGTATGTTTTAGCTAACAAAAATTCATTGAGCTCTTTGAAACAGAGTGAGGAAGAGATTTTGAATTCTTCTGAATATGCTTTGTACTGCCAGTTCCTGTCACAGTAAAGAATTTGCCCTTGCTGACTAGATTAAAGATAGCCTCTGGTGTTCAACCAACCACCTGTTCATGGTCTCTTTTCACATGAAAACAAGACAAGGAACTTTAAAGCAGCCTCCTCCCTCCCTCTTCCTCCTCCTCCTCCTCCTTGTGGGAACTGAAGGAAGCCTACTTAAATTTTAACTGTGTTGCCTTTGGCTATTATTATCAACAAGGAAAGGAAACTGAGTTAGAAACCCATAATCTGTTTGCTAATGAAGGATGAGTTATGACTCCGTTAGTATTTTTGGGATATTAAAATTAGTTTTGCATTTCAAAAATCAATATCAATAAGGGAGAAAGGAAGTGATTGGTGGAGGGGATGGAAATAAACCAAAAATAATTATCTCCTGGAAGCAGGTCTGGCATGCACAGAATCAACAAAAGTAAACACAAATGTACAAAGGCTCATAGTATTAGAAATAATCAGATGAAACAATGGTTATAGGACTGTCTCCCAAGGCTTTTCAGCATGTTGTAACCCCTCAGAGGCAGTTTTCCCCTGAATTTAATGTTTCCCAGTTTATTTTGAATTATGCTGTTGAAGTTAAGTACAATCTTTCTGAGGTTTTGTGTGTGTGTGTGTGTGTGTGTGTGTAATATAAGTTCAGATTTCAAGTTTGACAGAAATAAAGTCCTTTACATCTTTCAATCTTTAATTATATTTGACAGTGAAATCCAATATTATACTATTGAGTTACAATATATAACATTTGACCTACAAAAAGCAATACCTAGAAAAGATAATAAACACTTAAGCCATCCTTTTTTTAACAAGATATTGCAGCTATTTTTAGATTGCAACTCAAATAATCTCTAGCACCAACCAGCAGCTATAGCTTTGAGTGAAGACAGATGGATGGATCAACTGATTTCAGAAAAATGTAGTGGATTAGTGTCTTTTTATTTAACCCAAAAGGAGAGAAAAAAACAGTATGTTCCTAAGCTTTTGCATAAGCATCCTATGCCTGGACTATTGTTGAGTTGCCTTTCTTGCCCACTCCGAAGAACTTTGTGTGTCTTTTTCCACATTCCCCCATTGGTTTGGCATAGTCTGTTTTTAACAAACCTGTGCCGGCTACTAGTTATATCTTTGTTTGCTTCTAGTTGTTCGCAGATCTGTTTTTTTATTATCTTTTCTAGGATCTTCCCAGATATTGATATTAAACTGATTGTTCTTTAGTTTCCTGGGTCCATTTTTCCCCCTTTCTTGAAGATGGGAACCACATCAGCACTTTTCCAATCCTTAGGTAGTTCCCCTGGTATGCCAGGATTTTTGAAAGATGTGTTGTTAGCCAACATGATGAAAAAAGGAAGAGATGAAGGAAAAAAGAAACAAACTATTGTGTTAAATATATATATAATATTGTAATGTAGTAAAAAAGCTATACACTTATTTTTGCCACAATATTTATATTCAAATTTTTAGCTTTTGGCTAAATAGAGAGTATAACTGTAATCTTTTCAAAAATACAGAAATCCCAGTTGTTAAAGCTCAGAATAATGTAACATCAAAATTTTGAAATGTGTAGATTGCAAAAGAGCTGACTGTACTGTTTTGTTTTGTTTTTTAAAAAAGTAAGTTCCATTTTTGTTTAGGTCAGTGGTGGACGACCTTTCAGAGACCGAGTGCCCTAACTGCAACCCAAAACCCACTTATTTATCGCTGGGTGCCAGGTGGGCATGGCCCACTGGGTGGGTGTGGCTGTGGTGGTCATGGAAGATTGGGTGGGTGTGGCCAAGGTGGGTGTGGTCACCTCAGTGGAGGGGAGGGACACCTGTGGGGGGTGGGCAGGGTTGGGGGAGCTCTAGGATGTCGGGTGGGGCATTAGGCAGGACACTTATCCTGTGGGGTAAGGTGAGGCAAGGTGGGGGTGCCATTGCTATGGGGCAAGGCAAGGACTGGAGCAGCTGTTGTCTGACACCATCGGCTCCCGCACACAGAGGCCAGCAAGTGCATGGGGGCCAACGGTGTCTGTCAGTAGCCACAGCCTGCTGGCCCCTCAACAGGCGCACTCTGGGGCTCCGCAGCCCGTTGCCAGCAGTTCAAAGAAGCTGCCTCCAAGATGGATGGTTGGTCAACAGCTGAGGAGGTGATGCAGTGGGGTGTGCCTGGGAAAAGGAGAGCATGCGAGGCCAGGAGGGACGGGATGGGGGGAGGGAAACCAGCCGTGCTGGGATGCATTCAGCCACGTGGGACCTCGGCGAATTAGCAGGCAGCTGGTTGAAGAGGGACAGTTGCCACCTCTGGGGCATGGCGCAGGTGCCCACAGAGAGGGCTCTGAGTGCCGCCTCTGGCACCCGTGCCATAGGTTCACCACCACTGGCTTAGGTGGTGGACAGCCTGTATTTTCTACAGTGTGAGGAAAAGGCTTAACAGATTCAAATTTGACAAGACTGAGTGGTTGAAGGTCATAGGTTAGAGTGGGTAATGGCCCCCTTGTGTCATTTTTTGTCCTTTTAAGTTATAGTTGAGTGGGAGGTTGAGGGTTGGACTTTATTTTAACGATATCAACATTTTTGAATGTTTTTACTGTTTTTTGTATTTTGTAGGTTGCTCTCAGTCATAACCTTTTTGGGTAGAGATAGATAGATGATCGGTAGATTAATAGGTTGATGATAGGTACACTGGTACACAGATAGACAGACAGGCAGTCCATTATTGGCTTTCAGGTGCATGGATGTGTGTTTTGAATGAGCTATGTTAAATTCGGGAGTTATTTTCCTCCAAAAGCTGGAAAAGTACTCTTAGCATAATGATTTGCAACATAGTTTGTTTATCCTGATAATATGCCTATAAATCCTTTGCAATGTAATGCTTATTAACAGCAGTAGGATTTTTTTCCTTTCAACTTAGCAGTCAGAAGTCCTGGGGTTGTAAAAGTAGTTTCAACCAATGAGAATGCTGGAAGGGTTGATTGCAATGGATGCCCTTAGCATGGTATGTGACATCTGTTGATAAGCAGGAGTAGTAGATAACTTTGAGCATGAGAGTTCCTTGATTCTTTCTGAGCTTGGTTGTTTTCTTATAAACATTTCATTACCCAAATTAGGTAACATGATCAGTGCTAAATGATGTTAGCTAGCTTGGGTAATGAAATGTCTTTGAGCATTTTAAACCAATATATTTATGTTAATGTAGTTATTTATGTACCAGTAGAGACTAAGGCAGCCGATCCAAATCCGACCGATTGCGACTAAGGTCCTTTACGAGGTCTTATTTCGCAGCGTTGAGGAGGGCAAGGTCTAATTACTTTGCTACCCTTATCGCGTCCACAGATAATCGCCCGACCGCCCTGTTTAGGGTGACCCGCTCCCTCCTTAATCTAGAGGTGAAGGAGGATCCCTTACAGGGTCGTGCCGAGGAATTTAGCCAACATCTGCTGGACAAAATCGCTCGGATCCGGACCAGTCTGGATTCCGACTGGGCAGAATCTGACGATGAGAACATGGACAGTCTTGTTGATGTTATCTGGGAAGAGTTCGATCCTGTGACTCTGGACGAGGTAGACAAGATCATGAGGAAGCTGAGCTCCACTACATCCTTATTGGACCCGTGCCCCTCCTGGCTGGTTTATGCGGCTCGGGATGGGACACAAGACTGGATCCATGCAGTGATAACTGCTTCATTGAAAGAGGGCAGTTTCCCCGCAGCCTTGAAAGAAGCAGTGGTGAGACCCCTCCTCAAAAAGCCTTCCCTGGACCCAGCTGTTTTAAACAACTTTCGCCCGGTCTCCAACCTTCGCTTTCTTGCGAAGGTTGTTGAGAGCGTAGTGGCGCATCAGCTTCCTCTGTTCCTTGAAGATACTGATTATCTAGACCCGTACCAATCGGGTTTCAGGCCCGGACACAGCACGGAGACGGCATTGGTCGCTCTGATGAATGATCTCTGGCGAGCTTGGGACAGGGGTTATTCCTCTGTCCTGGTCCTATTAGACCTCTCTGCGGCTTTTGATACCATCGACCATGGTATCTTACTGCAGCGTCTCAGGAGATTGGGAGTGGGAGGCACTGTTCTTCAGTGGTTCTCCTCCTACCTTCTGGAACGTTCACAGTGGGTGTTGGCGGGTGGGCAGAGATTGACCCCAAGACCTCTCATTTATGGAGTTCCTCAGGGGTCGGTCCTCTCACCTCTCCTGTTTAACATCTATATGAAGCTGCTAGGTGAGATCATCTGTGGTTTTGGAGTGGGATATCATCAGTATGCTGATGACACCCAGCTTTTCATCTCGACCCCAAACCACACCAGTGATGCCCTCGACGTGATGTCCCGTTGCCTGGAAGCGGTCCGGGTCTGGATGGGGAGGAACAGGCTTCAACTCAACCCAGACAAGACTGAATGGCTGTACATACTGGCATGTCAGGAAATTCAGATTATTCCATCTCTTAATATTGGAGGCGAGTTATTACCCCCCGTAGATAAGGCTCGCAATCTGGGTGTCCTCTTAGATTCACAGCTCTCCTTAGAAGATCATATAGGAGCTGTGACTAGAGGGGCCTTCGCCCAGGTTCGTCTGGTGCACCAGTTGCGACCCTATCTGGACCTGGATGCCTTGCGTACAGTCACCCATGCACTTGTGACCTCTCATCTAGACTACTGCAATGCTCTTTACATGGGGCTGCCCTTGAGAACCACTCAGAAGCTTCAGCTGGTACAGAGTGCAGCTGCATGAGTTCTTTTGGGGGTCTCCCGATACTCCCATATTACACCTCTGCTCCGTGAGCTGCACTGGCTTCCAGTTGCCTTCCGAGTGAAATTCAAGGTGCTGGTGATGACATACAAAGCCCTACATGGCATGGGTCCGGATTACCTACGGGAGCACCTACTGCCGGTGTCAACGTCCCTCTGTCCTGTACGTTCCCACAGAGAGGGCCTCCTCAGGGTACCACCGGTCAGAGAATGTCGGCTGGTGACCCCCAGGGGGAGAGCATTCTCTGTGGGTGCACCAATCCTTTGGAACCGCGTACCAGCTGAACTCCAGATGGCCCCCGACCTTTGCTCCTTCCAGCGTGATCTAAAAACTTATCTATTTGAACAAGCCGGCCTGGCCTGATGGATTTGGGTTTTAAAATTATTTAACTAATGTATTCTTATTTTATTGCCCTGTACACTGCCCTGAGTCCTTCAGGAGAAGGGCGGTATATAAATCAAATAAATAAATAATAAATAAATAAATAAGGCAACCAACTCTGAAGGAAAAATGTGACAGCTATATACAATAGTTTGTTTTTTCAAAGGATGCTTCACATTATTAACAATGGTGAATAAGAACAGAAAAGACCAACTGTTTTTATATCTTACCAATAGACCAACGCTGGACATCTAGCTGAGAAACAAATGCTTGATTAAAATAGGCTAGGATTGGAAATAGGTCCTTTGTTGTCTGAATAGATTAGATGATGTCAGATGTACCAATATTCTCCACTTCACCCTCCCCAGAGTGAGACTACAGGTAATCCTTGATTTACAAATGTTCATTTAGTGACCTTTCAAAGTTACAATGGCACTGAAAAATGTAACTTATGATCATTTTTCACAGTTATGACATTTGCAGTATCCCCATGATGATATGATCAAAACTCAGATGCTTGGCAACTGGTTCATGTTTGTGGCCGTTGCTGTGTCCCAAGGTCATGTGATGACCTTTTGCAACCTTCTGAGAAGCAAACTCAATGGGGAAACCAGATTCAGTTAATAACTCAGTTACTAACTTACCAACTGCAGTGATTCACTTAACAACAGTGACAAGAAAGATTGTAAATTGGGGCAAAACTCATTTAACAAATATCTCACTTAAAAACAGAAATGTTGGGCTCAATTGTGGTCATAAGTTGAGGATTATCTGTACTGCCACATAGTATATCTGTATATCTCTATCTCTACCTCTATATCTCTATCTATATATATGTTTGTGTGTATGTATATATAATAGATAATATAGATAATATATTATATAGATAATAGTTAATTATCATAAACATTATGTTAATTAATTGCTCAATCGTCTTCTTCTTGCTAATATATATTCAAAGTTATATATTCCTTTCTCTCCAACTCTTTTTTCTAGCCATTGTTTATTTTCAAGCAGGCCACTTCTCCAAATTTTTCTATTTTCTCCATAAGTTTAGTGCTTGTTTCCAGTGGATCTTCCAATATAAAAACCAAGTCATCTGCAAATGCTTGTAGTTTATATTTTTCATCTTTTATCTCCAGTCCTTTAATTTCTATATCTTGTCTGATGTTTCTATTCAATACTTCCAGAGTTAGTATAAATAATAACGGAGATAGTGGGCATCCCTGTCTTGTGCCTTTTTTAACTTTAAAGTTTTCTGTAAAATCTCCATTTACAATTATTTTAGCTGTTTGTTTACAATAAATTGTTTTAATTACCTTTATAAAGTTTCCTCCAAAATTCATTTCCACTAGTTGCTGGAACTTGAATTACCAATTTACATTATCAAATGCTTCCTGTGCATCTAGGAATATTAAAGCCATCTGTTTCCATGGATGAATTTCATAGTACACTAACACATCAAGAATCATTCTTAAATTATTATTTGTCTGTCTCTTAGGTAGAAAACCATTTTGGTCTGTATGTATAAATTTGATCAGAAATTTCTTTAGTTTTTCTGCTATTATTGAGGTGAAAATTTTATAGTCTACATTTAATAGCGATATTCATCTATAGTCTTTTATTTGCATTACATCAGAGTCTTCTTTGGGTATTAAAGTAATATTGGCTTCAATCCATGTATTTGGCATTTTAGCCTCCAGGAGTATTTCATTACACAGTTCTTTCAAGATAGGACTAAGTATATCTTGTAATGATTTATAAAGCTCTGCAGGTAATCCATCTGGACCTGGAGTCTTATCATTTTTTTGCCTTTTTATAGTCTCTATAATCTCCATCATAGATATTTTTCCATTTAATATATTTTGAATGTTCTCTGAAATTTTTGGTAAGTCTGCTTTTTAAAAATACTGCTGTATTTTTTCTTTTGGAATTATCTCATAATAATCTTTATTTTTTTAAGTTGTATCATTTTGAAACTGTAATTCACCTTTTGTTTCTTGCAACTTGTTTATCAGTTTTTTCTCTTTTTCTTTTTTTCAGTCTATATGCTAACCATCTCACCATTTTGTTGGCATTTTCAAAAAAGTTCTGTTTAGCCCTTTTAATCTGTTAAGCCATTATTTCCATCTCGGCCAGATTTAATTTGTGTTTTATTATCTCCTTTTGTTTCTTAAGTATTTTCTTTTTTGGGCCTATTTGTAATTCTGATTCTAACTTTCTGAATTCTTCCTTCAACTTTAACTGTTGTTGTTTCTTTTCTTTATTCTTTTTAGTGGTATAGGTTATAGCCAACCGTCTGAAATATGCTTTGGCCTTATCCCACATATTTCGAAGCAATGTTTCTTCTTTCTTGTTTATTTTGAAGAAAGAAATCCATTTCCTTTGTCACTAGTTTATACATTTTTTTCTTTCAATATAGATTTGTTCAAGGACCATCTTAATTTTTTCTTGGTTCCTCTCCAAGTCATCTTTGTTGACTGTGATCTGCCCAGAGATTAGTTTCTATCTCAATTTCTTGTATCATCATATTAAGTTCCAAAGATGTCCATATCATATCAATTCTAGACCATGATTTATGTCTATTTGAGTAAAATGTATATTGCAATTTCTTTGGATTTTTTCTCTCCATGTCTTGGATACAAAGTTCTTCTGTCATTTTTGAAAATGCTTTAGGTAATATATTTCCTCCTTTCCTCCCTTGTTTAGCACTTTTATACTCCAAAGTTCCATTTGTTATTACATTAAAGTCTCCCAATATACAGAGATTTAGAAAATTTAAATCTAATATTTTTAATGTAATTTTTCTTTCTTTTTCCCCCCCAAAAATTGTGTACCTCTTAGGGGTTGAGTTACGTTAAGATAGGAAATTGTTTCATGGAGAGTCATGGAAAGTCTGCCTTGATTCAAGGTCATCTTGAGGCCAATGCATTTTAATTAATTAATCTGTCTCACTGACAGAAGCTTCTATGCATGTGCAGAAGCCATTTTTGCCAGCTGAAGTGGCTACTTTCCACGGATGAGAAGATGGGTACACTTGCATTCTACAGTTGCTTTAAAGGGGTGTTTTACTAGGAATTCTAAGAAAATAAGATGCTGCTTTGAAACATAAACAGCTTTAAGTAGACCTTTATGTACTCTATATAAATTGTATTTTCAAAACAATTTCTCAGGTTACATTGCCACAGTCCTTTCAGTGAAATAGAAAAAATAATAGAAAACCACCATTGACTGCAGCTACAGGATTTTACCTATGCAAACTTAAGTATTTTAAAATGTCTGTAAGGAAAGTGATGAGAAATGAATTCTCAGGAATGAGTCAAGAGTAAATTGCTGCTTAGATCAAGTTCTAAAGGAACAACATTAACATTTGGTTACATCTCAGTCTTTTATTCTGTTTAAAGCTAAAAGCAAAAAAAAATAATTATCCCGTATCCTGCCCCTACCTCCAATTAATCCTGGTGCCTCAGATTCAGTAGAGATTCTTCATCCAGTCAGCAAAATATTATCTTGGCCTAGTCCTGTCCTTCTACATTTACATTAAAGGACAAGTCACAATCATAAAACAGAAGTTATTTCTAAGCAATTTACTCAGAATATCAAGAAGACAATTTACCCCAATATGGTCATCTTGCATGCTAGGGACTATGATCCAGAAGTCTAATGCATATGGAGAACATAATTTATGAAAGACTGAGAAATAAAAGAAATAAAATTAAAGCAGGGTTAACATGTAAATTTGCCTCGTGACTTAGTTATATATGACATATATTGAATTACAATCACAATCAATGTAAAGAAAGAATGGGAAACGTTTAATTCTAAGTAATGTACTATAGACATATAGGCTAATTTTAAATGACTTCTCAATGAACAATTCAGATATTTTAGTAAGAGCAATTTGTCCCTTTTCTAGCAGACTGCTGCCTTCAAAGAATGGTGGGCAGGGATATAAGAGAATGTTTGAATCCCATTTAAATGTTTGGAAAGAGGAAAAAGCATGATCAGAACTGATTTGCTCTAAATGTCATATGACCCTCCAACTAATTAATCCAGACATGTCAAACTCGCGACATCACAGTTTTGCCATTGCAGGCAGTGGGGTGTGTGCGGCTTCCGGATGATGCATCCGGCCCACGGGCCAGCAGCTTGACACCACTGACAAAGGAATAGAGCCTTGGATAGGAAGAAAATACCACTTCTCCACTAGAATATAGGGAATTACATTCTGTAAAATAATGTAATATTTTACATTCAGCTCCCTGTTTTATAACCTGAGCTGCAATTACAATTTCAGTACATATTTCAGCAAATTCCCTGTACAGTGTTATAAAGAGTCCAATTTAAAATATAAGACTTCCCCCAAGTTTTCATGAATGTACACATAGCTCATCTATAATAATAGAACATTACAAAGCACAAAATTGAATCAATCTTTAAACTGAGTTCATTTTTAACACGAAATCATAAAAGACTTATACTACTTCCTAAATGTATCAAATTATTAAAAATGGAAAAATGGGTCCTGAAAAGAATTTGTATCCCATCAAAAGTAACAGACAAACAAATGTAACAGAAATATGTCTCTTTTATGCTAGTTATTCTGGACAAAGTATATAAAGGATTAGAATCTTATTAAGAATAATATCCTTGCAATACAGTAGAAATGTACTCTGCATTTAAAAGCTTTAGGTGCTTACTGTATATAAATTCAGAAAATATGGCTAATGTATTTAAGCTTTTTTGCCTGTTTTTTATTTTATTTGAAAATAACAATATATAAAATAATGATCATCCATTATAATCACTAGGTAGCATCTATCAACTATTATTTTTTCTTAAAAATGAATCTAGCTGCAGTGTGTGGTCAAAAAAGTTATCATGCCAATTGCTAGCTAGCCATATCCCCAGCAGTTTCATAGTTATTTTTTAAAATCTTCAAATGAGATTTGACATTCTCTATTAAGAATAAAGGTAAAGGTAAAGGTTCCCCCGCACATGTGTGCTAGCCGTTTCTGACTCTAGGGGCCGGTGCTCATCTCCGTTTCAAAGCCGTCTCCGTGGTCATGTGGCCGGCATGACTAGACGCCAAAGGCGCATGGAACGCTGTTACCTTCCCACCGTAGTGGTTCCTATTTTTCTACTTGTATTTTTACATGCTTTTGAACTGCTAGGTTGGCAGAACTATTAAGAATAGATACTATTAAAACCAAACAAGTGATCAAGAAGTGCAAGTAATAATACACAGTACTCTTTGCCAGATAATAATAATAATAATAATAATAATAATAATAATAATAATAATAATAATAATAATAATAATAATCCATTAATACATGGGCAGTCCCAGTGATACACTACCAGCTGGAATTATCAACTGGACATTGGCCAAATTGGAACACCTAGACCGGAAAATGCGTAAACTTTTGAACATGCACCATGCTCTACATCCACAAAGTGACATCGACAGATTTTACCTGCTGAGAAGAATAGGGGACAGAGGGCTACTGCAAATCCACCAAACTGTAGAAGAAGAAAAATGAAGTTTGAATGACTATGTGAATCAAAGTACAGAAAAATTGCTGCAGGCTGTGAAAACAGAGAGCATTATCAAAATAACAGAAACAAAGGCAGAATATAACGAAAAATGGCTGGATGATAGATTAAATAGATGGAAAACCAAAGCTTTGCATGGACAACATTTGAAAAACATTGAAGGAAAATGTGATAACAACTTGACATGGGCATGGCTTAAGATGGGAACCATCAAGAAAGAAACAGAAGGCTTAATACTTGCTGCTCAAGAACAAGCACTACAAACTAATGCCATGAAAGCGAAGATATAAAAATCTACTGACAGTCCAAATTGCTGACTTTGCAACAGCAAAGTTGAAACTGTTTCACATTTAATATGTGAGTGCAGCAAAATGTGCAAACTGATTACAAAACTAGACATGACCAAGTTGCTAAACTAATCCAGTGGGCATTGTGTAAAAAATATGACTTGCCTGTGTCCAAAAAGTCGTGGGAACATAGGGTGGAAAAAGTTGTTGAGAATGAGAGGGTGAAGATCTTGTGGGACTTCTGAATACAGACAGATGGCCATTTGGAACACAACACACCAGATATCACAGTTGTAGAGAACCGAAGCATACAGCTGATTGATACCGCTGTACCAGGAGATGCCAGAGTCGAAGAAAAAGAACTGGAAAAAATTATGAAATACCACGACCTGGCCATCAAAACTGCACGATTATGGATGAAACATGTAACAGTGACACCCATTGTCATCGGGGCACTGGGAACTATGTCCAAAAACTTTGCAAAACACATCAAGAAATTGCAGCTTCCTGCAATAATTCCAGCAAAGCTACAAAAAACTGCACTACTCGGAACATCTTACATTTTAAGGAGATACCTGGTTGATACCTAGGATGCTGGCAGCAACCGGTGTCAACCATTAGTGCCAGTCAATTTCAGTGATCAGTTGACTGAGTTTCATGTTTTATGAATAAAACAACAACAACAACAACAACAACAACAACAACAACAACAACAACAACAACAATAATAATAATAATAATAATAATAATAATAATAATAATAATAATAATATTGGAAGGGACTTCATCTAGTCCAATCCCCTGCTCAGGCAGGAAACCCTATACCATTTTGGACAAATGGCTGTCCAGTCTCTTCTTAAAAACTTCCAGTGTTGGAGCATTCACAACTTCTGGAGGCAGGTTGTTCCATTGGTTAATTGTTCTAACTGTCAGGAACTTTCTCCTTAGTTCTAGGTTGCTTCTCTCCTTGATTAGTTTCCATCCGTTGCTTCTTGTCCTCCTTTCAGGCACTTTGGAAAATAGCTTGATTCCCTCTTCTTTGTGGCAGCCCCTGAGATATTGGAACACTGCTATCATGTCCCCCCTTGTCCTTGTCTTCATTAAACTAGACATACCCAATTCCCGCAACTGTCCCTTATATGTTTTAGCTTCCAGTCCCCTAATCATCTTTGTTGCTCTTCTCTGTACTCTTTCTAGAGTCTCAACATATTTTTACATCGTGGTGACCAAAACTGGATGCAGTATTCCAAGTGTGGCCTTACCAAGGCATTGTAAAGTGGTATTAATACTTCACATGATCTTGATTCTATCCCTCTGTTAATATAGCCCAGCACTGTGTTGGCTTTTTTGGCAGCTGCAGCACACTGCTGGCTCATATTTAAGTGATTGCCCACAGTTACTACTATTGAGCAGAGTACCCCCTATACTATACCTGTACATTTGGTTTTTCCTGCCTAAATGTAGAACCTTACTTTTTCACCATTGAATTTCATTTTGTTAGATAGCGCTCAGTGTTCAAGTCTGTCCAGATCCTCCTATATCTTAAGCCAGTCTTCTAGAGTATTGGCTATTCCTGCCAACTTGTCTGCAAATTTGATGAGTTCCCCATTTATCTCCTCGTCCAAATCATTGATGAAGATGTTGAAGAGCACTGGACCCAAAACAGAGCCCTGGGGCACCCCACTACACACTTCCCTCCATATAGATGCGGTTCCAATGAGGACCACACGCTGAGTACGGCCTGTCAGCCAGCTACGAATCCATCTGGTGGTGATGCTGTCTAACCCACATTTTTCTATCTTATCAAGTAGTAGGTTGTGATCTACTTTATCAAATGCCTTACTGAAGTCCAAGTAAATTATATCTACAGCATTCCTCTGGTCCACTAATTTTGTCACTTGGTCAAAGAATGCAATAAGATTTATATGGCATGATCTGTTTTTTACAAACCCATGTTGGCTTTTAGTAATGACTTTGTTTGCCTCTAGGTGTTCACTGATTCATTGTTTGATTGTCTTTCCAGAATCTTCCCAGGTATTGAGGTCAGGCTGATAGGTTTGTAATTTCCCGGATCCATTTTTTTCTTTTTTTGAAGATGGGAACTACCAGATGTAGTTCCAGGATCTTTGAAAAATATAGTTCAGTGGTTCTGAGATCACATCTGCCAGTTCCTTGAGAACCTTGGGGTGTAATCCATCTGGTCCTGGTGATTTGAACTCGTCTAGGCTGGACTGGTGCTCACTTACCATTTTCTTGCCTATCTTAAGGTGTTTCTATTCTGTTTTTATGGCACTATTTTTGATAGGCTGGACTGTGTTTTTCCCTTTCTGTAAGGACAGATGCAAAAAATGAGCTAAATAGTTATGCTTTCTCCCTGTTGCTTGTCACCTTCTTGCCACTTTCCCCCACTAATGGACCAATCATTTCATTCACTTTTTTCTTGTTGTTTACATGTTGAAAGAAGCTTTTTTTGTTATTTTTGATTTTGGTCACAAGCCTTAGTTCATTTTGAGCCTTAGCTTTCCTCACTTCGTCTTTGCAGGCTTGGGCTATTTGCTGATATTCTGCCTTAGTTATGTGCTCCTCTTTCCACTTTCTATACTTGTCCTTTTTATCACTCAATTTATCAGAGAGCTCTTTATGCAGCCATGCTTGGTTTCTTTTGAGAGCTGCTATTTTTCCTCTTCATTGGTATTGTGCTACACTGGGCTTTTATTATCTCACTTTTCAAAATTTCCCAAGTTTCTTGAATTGTTTTCCCCTTGAAGATTCTCATCCATTGAATTCTTCCCAAGCTTCTCTAAGTTTATTGAAATTAGCTCTCTTGAAGTCCAAGAATCTAGTTTGACTATGTTCTATTGCTTGTGCTTGCATAATATTGAATTCCAATATTGCATGATCACTACCTCCTAAGGTTCCTGTGGCTTCAACACCTTTTATCATTTCATCTCTGTTAGTGAGAATTAGATCCAAAATGGCTAATCCCCTAGTTCTCTTCTCTACTTTTTGGAAGACAAATTTGTCTGCTAGGTTTGTTAGGAATTTGTTTGATCTTCCACTTGGTGCAGTGTTTCTCTCCCAGTTGATGTCAAGGTAGTTAAAGTCCCCCATTACTATTGTGATGTGCTTTCTACATACCTTAATAAGCTGACTAGCAAAAAGTTAATCTATTTCCTCTATTTGGTTGGGTGGCCTATAGTATACACCTATGGCAATGTCATTTTTTCTCCCTTTTATATTGACCCAAATGCATTCAAACCAGTTTTCATCATTGTTGTGCTTTATTTCTGTAGAGAAGTAGTTATTTCTTATATAGAGAGCAACTCCACCTCCTCTTTTATTTGGTCTGTTTCTTTTAAATGATTTAAATCCCTCTAGCTGTGTGTTCCATTTGTGGGTTTCATCCCACCATGTTTCCATAATGGCAACAATATCATATCTGCCCTCATTAACCTGAATTTCTAGTTCACCCTGGTTGCTGTTCATACTCTGTGCATTGGTGTGTAGACATTTGAGTCCTTTATGACTGACCCTGTGTTATATACTGGGTTCGTTGCTTGATTGACAAGATGAGGCAAGTGAGGACTTCTGGTAGCGCTGCCGCGCTGAATGGCCGCGTTTCGAAGCCACCCAATCCTGGGAAGCGTCAAAGTGCCCGGAGGCAGCGAAAATCAGCTGTCCTGCGGCGCTGGAGCTTCTCCCTCGGGAGAAAAGGGAGAGGCGAGCCTGCCTGGGTAGAGGTAGAGCTCCCCTGTGATTCTCTCAAGTAGTTTGGGGGATAACAGGGTGAGCCCCCTCGGAGCCCAGGCTTTCTCCGCTCTCAGGACATTTTCGGTCCAAAAGGAGTGGAACCAGACGTGACAACTGCACCTGCTGCTTAGATGGGACTGTGAGTATTTTGTTCTTTGAGAAGCAGGCAGAGCAAAGCAGGAAGATCTGAATTTTTAAGTTGGATTATAACTTTAACTCAGCTTCATTATCTTCTTCAAGTTTCAAGTTTGAAATGGAGTAAAAATGGCGCTGGAATGTTTCTTTCCTGTGCGAAGTGAAAACTGTTATATTTTGCTATAATGCAAGAGATACAATTTGCAACTGACTTTACCCACTATCAGATTTTGATTATTTGAAAGCCTGTTTTCGAAGATTAAGAACTTTGTGAGAATTTTTATTTTTTCTTCCCTTTTCTTCTTTTTTTCCCTTTTTCTTTCTTTTTTTTCTGAACTTTGAAAGAGGAAATCGAAACCTAAGAGACGGCTGCGAGACATGGGGAGGGCCTCCAATCTCTAAACCTACAGTACAACCATCCTCCTCCCCACCTCCTGCATTTACACTGACAGATATTCAGCGAGTTGTGATGCAGTTAACACAAGTTTTGCAGCAGGAAATAAAGGAAACAAGAGAAGAATTTGTTAACCAAAACAACCAGATGAGGGAAGATATAGTGCTTGCACTTCAGGGTCTGGCTGTACATATAGAAGGCCTGGATGTTCATGTGGACTCAGCTATGGAGTATGTGGAGAATTTGGAAAATAAAATCATTGATGCTGAACAGAAGCTTGACAGAGCAGAGGCTAAGACTGACAGAACAGAAGACGAGCTTACTATATTAGAATATAAGAATATGGAGTTCGCTTTGCGTATCAGAGGCCTCAAAGAGAATCCTAAAGAAGACTTGGAATGGGAAGTGGCATGAGCAGCGGCTCCTGTTTTGAAATGTGAACCTGAAGAATTACTTAAGGAAATTACTTAAGGAAATAAGACATTTAGGGTTAACTCCTGGATTGCTAGACAAAAAAAATTACCTAGAGATGTATTGATTTATTTTTCCAGGAGATTAACCAGAAATTCTATTATCCAGGCTTTTTATCGGGAAAAATTTCAAATTGCAGGCCAAGATATTATGATTTTAAAGGAGATACCTCCAAAAATTCTTAGAAAACGGAAAGATTTTGCCTTTCTGTCTGATGAGCTTAAGAAGCGACAAATCCAGTTCAGATGGGAAATACCTATTGGAATTGTGGTAAATTATGCAGGGACCAGATACAGATTGGATACAATTTTAAAAGCAAAAGATTTTAATACTAAGGTCCTGAAAGCAGGCCTACCACCGTCTCCTCGAATCAAAAGAATAGAAGTAAGACAAGAAGACAAACAATTGAGTGAAGGGGCAATGTCATTGCCTCTTGAGGAGATGCGGCAGGTGGAGTCTACGGAGCAGAGTTTGGCATTAAAGAAAGACCCAAAAGAACAGAGGATGACAAGAGCTGCGTATAAGCGTATGGAAAAAGAGCAAAAACAAAAGCCTGTAACTGGCCCAGTTACGCAAGATGTGGCTGTCAAAGAGCCTGTGGGAGGAGCACATCCGAAGAGAACAATAGCTGATCTTTAGGCCATGTTCGAAAGGCTCATGGTCATCAGAGGTGGTGAAGTTCCTGACAAATTCACCACAGAAAAGGAAGAAAGTCTGAAACAACATAAAAATGATGTTGTTTGTTTACAAGAAACACATATTGTATTAAGTTCTTTTTATTGGATTATATGCTCCAAGTCAACAATAGTAAAAATTCTTTAAATTTTTACATCAGAGACTAATCGAACTGGATTATAAATTTGTTATTATGATGGGGGACTGGAATGGAGTTTTGGTGCCGTTTGAAGACAAGAAGGGATCCTCTAAAAACTTTTTAAATTCGAAATTGCCTAAAGCTTTTTTTTTATTTGAAGGAAGATCTGGAATTATGGCGGGAAAGGAATATGAGAGACAGACTTGTTCTTACAAAAAATATATGAAAGAATCTTTTGTTATAAATATGTATAGGTACCTTGATAGAAAAGGTTTGGGATGCTAGTCTTATTTTGAATTCATTGGATAATGGGGTATTATTGTAGATTGTGATGTTAAAGAAACTAATTTGATGTTGAATATAAGATGCTCCAAGTCAACAATAGCAAAAATTCTTTATTTGAAGGAAGATCTGGAATTATGGCGCGAAAGGAATATGAGAGACAGACTTGTTCTTACAGAAAACATATGAAAGAATTTTTTGTTACAAATATGCATAGGTACCTTGATAGAAAAGGTTTGGGATGCTAGTCTTATTTTGAATCCATTGGATAATGGGGTATTATTGTTAAAGAAACTAATTTGATGTTGAATATAAAAAGGATAGTTTGTTTATTATAGAAGAATGGGTGTCTAAAGTTTCGAATCTTGCAGAGATGTCTAAGATTTTTTGTGTATTTGAAAGATTATTCACAGGAAAGATATATTTCAGTTTGGAGGAGATGGATAGATTATATTTAGAACAAATATGGGACTAAAAAGTTCCATTTAGCTTATGAGTCGATTTTAGTGGGATATTGTTATTGGTACTTTGATTGTAGTTATGTTAAAGGGGAGTTAAAGCACATTATGAATTTGGTTAATTGTATACTTGCATAATTTTTATTTAGAATATGATTATTATAACTATAATCCTGTATTTAGCTCTGGGAAGTGGGGGAGAAGTGGGTGGTTTTGGGGTGGGGGGGATTTGGGGGTAAAACTTTGTTTTTGTAAAACTTTTCAATGAAAAAAAAGACGAGGCAAGTGAGTTCAGCAAGAACCATGGTGGTCAACGTTGCTGGACTTCGTGCTTGGATTCGTCATGCTCGTCTTCACTCTTCTTCACCACCTTCTGACACTGAGGACCAAGTTGCTTGGACTGTGGCTCCTGGTGCTGAGGAAGACCTTGGGCTGAAATTTCAGTTTAAGGACCAACGCTGATCTGTATGCAGGGACGTTTTGATCATTGTGATACCTGTACCTGCTGGGCTTCTACAGGGGCGATTTTCTCTCACTGGCTTCCTGCTTACTAACACCACAGCTGTTGCTTCTCTCTCTCTTGGCTGACAGCTGGTTGTTGTTTTTTTGTTTGGGTTGTTCATTTTTTCTTTTTTGGTACTGTGTCTTGTTTTTCTTTCCCTACTCCATGGTCTCTTTTGCGGGGGGATTATGGGCAGTGGTCAGGTTCAATTATGGGAGGTGGTCTCCAATTTCCCAGTCCCTCTTTGGGAACTTGAGGCTCCAACAACCATATACTGGATATGCAAGCATGGGTTCAGCTTTTGGACATGACAGATTGCTGAATCTGCACACTTATATCCCCCACTGGTATACATGGATTCGGCATGGAAACTACATCCTTGGGAGCCTTCATGTTCAGCATGGCCAATGTAACAAGGGGCTGGACTCTTCCTGTGTTTGGGGCAGGAAAGTTCTTTTTCCAGAGATAAATTAGGGATCTATACACCTTGCACAGTCACATGGAAGGTCAGTACTGGCATGTGGGATGGTTGGCATAGATGTCATCAGAACTTTGGCCTTGACTACAAGAAGGTCCCCTCTGCTCTTTGTAGTTCATTTGCAGCAATGGGACTCATGACTTATATGTCTGGTGTTAGAGCTTATATGCCTAAGAGGTTCGAAGGCAAACCTGGCATTTATCTTGCTAACTACCCAGACTGGTGGTTCCTTTGTGGTTGGTTTGCCTGTAAGTCTTTGCCAGCTTATTGATCTGGTACATGTACCATAGGGATTATCTTTCCCTCTGTTCATATTATCCAACATAAGGATACCATTGATCTCATGGAGGAAGGAATTAGGAATTACCCTAAAGATCTGAAGATTTCTACTGATACTGTATGGGGATGGCTTAGGGCAGGGGTGTCAAACTCAATTTCATTGAGGGCCGCATCAGCATTGCGGTTACCCTTGAGGGGCCGGGTGGGTGTGGCCAGGGTGGGCGTGGCCTACTAGTTGGGTGTGACTGGAGTGTGTGTGACCTACTGGGTAGGCATGGCATCAATGGTGCCTATGGGGGCCTGGGCAGGAGTGGGACAAATCTGAGGGTCTCTGGCAGAAGGAGATGGGACTGGGACAAGTGCTGAGGCATGGTCCACTTGCGGAGCCTCACTGTTCCTCTAAGGCCATGCGGGGGGGAGGCTGGACGGTGATGTGGAGGTCAAATGCCCAGCCTAGCCCTCAAGCATCCGCAGCACTAAGCCCACCCCCACTTCCCCAAGGGGGTGTCCGGCTGCTGTGCTTGCTCTCCTTAGCCAGGTTGCTCATGATGGGTATGAGGGTAACGTCAAGAGGGAGGCCCACTTCCTCTCCATGTGAGGAGACCTGGCTTTGTTTCCAAAGCTTCCTTGAGCAATAGGATGAGAGACCACCCAGGTTAGGCCAGGAGGAGGGGGCAAGGGGATGGTGAAAGGGCAGCAGGGAAGGACTAAGGCAGGACTTCCCTCAGACCCTCCCTCTCCTTCCTTCCTTCCTTCCTTCCTTCCTTCCTTCCTTCCTTCCTTCCTTCCTTCCTTCCTTCCTTCCTTCCTAAGAACAGAGTGATGGGAAAATATTTGAGATGAGGGAAGGAGAAAAACAGGCAAGAGACGCAGCTGGGGAAGTGTCATTCTTCATGAGGAATGAAGAAATGTACCATTGCCTGGAAGTGGCCAGCACATGGCCCTCTCCTCACAGCACCGAGAGGCTGAGCCGGGTGGCACAACTCTGAAGAGAAGCACAACGCTGCCCAGCCCCTAGCCTGCCCGAAGTAGGCAGGGCCATGTGCTGGCCACTTCCAGGCAATGGTGCATTTCTTCATTCCTCACAAAGGGTGATACCTCCCTAGCGTGCACCCAGGGGGCGGGGCCGATGCGGCAGGGGCCGGTCCCTCACTGTTTCCAGATGGCCTTGTGGAGATAAGACTAAATGTATTTCAGCATAGATGACCACCACAAAATTGTACATTGGCTCCTGGCCGGCCTGGGCCAAAGCCAAGGCAGCGGGGGCCGTTCCCTCACTGTTTCCAGGATGGCTTCGCGGGCCACATGAAACCACTTCGTGGGCCGGATCTGGCCCCTGGGCCTTGTGTTTGACATGTCTGGCTTAGGGAATTATTCTTGGTACTCTCTTTGTAGTATTCCTTGTTCTTGTATCCTGTTGTGTCATTCACTGCTTGCCCCTATTCACCTCTGCCTGTCCTCAACAATATGGCCCGCATACTGCAGAAGCCTATCCCATGTTCATACTTTTGTGCACTGCTCTAAGTATGAAAGGGGGGGGGGTTATGTTGATGCGGAATTAGGGGACATTATAGGAAATATCAATTGTGAATATTCAGATGGCCCTACTGTCTTTGGGCTTTTGCAAAGTCCTGGATGCAGGGCCATGAAAGGTCAGCAAGGAAAATACCCAGTGTCCTAACCCACCCAAGAACATACATTATCTTTAGGGAAACACCCAAAAGGGAACATGTTTGTTACTTCTGCTCTCATTTAGAGGAGCCCGTCTTTTATTCAGCCAAATAAAAACGTAAAGCTTGAAGGCAACTTCTGGTTTCCTGTATTTTTTACCAGCAAAACCTCAGAATCTGCATATCAAAACCTCATGATACTTTGGCCATTTCTGTTTCTTGGCTTGCCTACAGATCCAGGAGGGAGGGAGGAATGAATGGAATCTGTATTTGCAGGTGTGAGCTGTGATGTCTGGGAATCAAGGTGATTCAGATTATTTACAAAGTAATGAAATATTTCTCATAACAATTGTCTGATGTTTAATTGAGGAATGTGACTTGCACTGTCAGGGGGAAGGGGAGTTTCTATACTTTTAATTTACTGTTCTGGTGCCAATTTAGCCAGAGCTGGTTTTCTATCCATCAGTGCCTATATGCTGTACTCAATAAAGTTTTGCATTAGAGATTGGAATGTCTCAGCTATGCTTACTTCGTTGGGATCATC
Source organism: Vipera ursinii (assembly GCF_947247035.1). Lineage (NCBI taxonomy): Eukaryota > Metazoa > Chordata > Lepidosauria > Squamata > Viperidae > Vipera > Vipera ursinii. Next base: position 38,714,114 of record NC_139515.1, read on the forward strand.
AGTTGGAATCTTGACACTAGAATCATGGCTATTAACCTCTTTAATAAGCATAGTTTATTTGACCATAATATTTTCATTGGAGACTATAATGTATTGGCATATGGAGACAAGCAGTCCTTCAGGTGTCTGACTTCAAGCTTTGAAAGACAGTGAAAGTCAAAAATAGACTTAAAGTTTGTAAATAATTGTTTTGTTACCTACTTAGTGTCTCCAGATTAGTGTATTGAAGAAGCTTCATTATTCTGGCTAATACCTCTGTGATTCCCACCTTTGACCATTGCTGAATGGGAATCTGTAGCCAATAAGTTAAAATATGAGGAACATTTGTGATGTTGCTGGAGGGGAAGAAGGTGACTATCAGACCTGATCTTTAAAAATCCAGCTGACCATTTGATGGTAGTAAAGACATACTACTACTACTACTACTACTGCTGCTGTTGCTACTACTACTACTACTACTACTACTACTACTAATAATAATAATAATAATAATAATAATAATAATAATGATAATAATAACAGCAGCAACAACAACAACAACAGCAACAACAACAAAGTTGGAAGGGACCTTGGAGGTCATCTAGTCCAACCCACTGCTCAGGCAGCAAATCCTATACCATTTCATTTTTTTGCTGGTACCTAGTGATCATGCCGTTTTTGCAGCATTGCACACCTGGTAACAATTATCTTACATTGGATATTTTATGACTTGTGGACTTCAACTCCCAGAAATCCTGAGCCAGCCACGCTGAGGGGAAAGAGAGAGGTTTCCAAGCTGAGCGATGCTGGCTCAGAATTCTGGGAGTTGAAGTCGTTGAGTCATAAAAGAGCCAAGGTTGCCTACCCCTGCACTAGAGGAGGACATTAAAATTATTTACAAGGTTACTTCTTTAGGAACTAAACTTTTAGAATCTAAAACAGCTAATTCAAAAAAGCCAACAGGAAAGAACCTCACATTTTCATCTGCTTCTGTCTTTTGGAAGGCAAAATTAGATAACAAAATAATCTATTTCCTATGTTAACATCACTGTAATAAAATCAATAAAGGTAACAGGAAAGAAATGAGAAACATTTTTCTCAATGTAATATGTCTAATTTAGCTGATGCTAGAAAAAATAGTATCTTTTGTACATACTCTTGAAAACTATTTTGAATCTATAACTATTACAACTAAACCACTTTAAATTAAACAATTCTTAAGAATGAAATATTCTTAATTTGGACTTTACTTTTACTGTTTGGACTGTTGTGTGACTTGAAAAATAGATTATTTAGAATCTACTTATGTTGCACTTCAGTCTTCAAATAATTAAGCTACTATATACATAACAATATACGATGTTTCCCATGGTGAGCTTAACATCAATAACAACATTTATTAAAAAGGCTAAAATAATTTCTGGTGATATTATCTGTACATTAAAACTTTGTTTAGTCATAATCTTTTCACATTCTGGAAAAGCAGTAGTCTTGTATCCTAGCAAAAGATGTTACATATGTGCATAAGCATAATCAGTAGCATATGCCTTTTTAAAAATATCAGACATGCAAAGAAACAAAAATAAGTCCAAAATATCTGTATTACATCCAGAAATACCAACCTTGCAACCAATATTTCTCATCCATAACTATGGCACCCTAAGGATACCTGCATACATGCAAATGCTTCTCTGGGATCAGTAAAGCAGCAGGGATTGCTTTTTCCTTCCAGTAACAGATTGCTGGGAAATACCAAACATGGCCTTGAGAATTCCAATGTTTGTTACAAATTTTTCTGGATGTGGTTGGAAAGAGGCCTAGAAATGCCAGCACAAATACATCACACTTGCTGAATGTGCACACACAACTAATTACAATCTTCAATTATATGTGATATATCTAAAATGAGATGGGCTGTCTCAACTGCAACTTGCAAACCATTCCATTTTGTAGCAAAACAATCCAGGACAAGCTGATCAGCAGAGCTTAGAGAGGACTCATTAACACAATTTTTGGGAAGGAAAGAAACAGAAGGACAGTTTAACATCTTCTAGTTGATGTTATGTTATGTAACATGTTCTGGGAGTTGAAGTCCGCGAGTCAAGAGCCAAGGTTGCCTACTCCTGGATTATTGGCTTTTGAAAGCCAATAGGAATTTCTGCTGAGTGTGCCAAAAGACGTGGCCGGCAAACATTGCACAGGCAAGTTGTCTGAAGCGAAGGCAGGAACTTTGCACTTCTCCCTGCTGCCCAACTACTCCATCTCAAGTAGGTAAGTAAGATATTATTTGCAAATAGAATGGCAATAAACAATTTAAGCTGCATTTACATCAGGGCTTTTCAACCTTTTCAGAAATTGTACTACTTTTAGGACAGGACAATATTCAAGTACCACCAGAGCTTAACAAGGTGTCAAAAAATTGACTAAAAAAGGGGGGGTGTATTTGGGCTTCATTGGTTAGATTCATTTATTGTTATAGAAATGGCTAGTTTATAATATTATAGAAAAGCAAAAAGTTGAGGTTCAATGTTAATACTTCCTTCTACTCCTGCAACAGAGGAAGTCAGAAGTCAGTGCCTTTTCTTTTTCCCTTCTCCCCCTCACTTTTCCCTTTTTCTCTCACCTTTTGCTCACAAAAGCCCCTCCACTCACTCACACTTTGCTCACAAAAGCCTCCAGTTGCTCTCACTCCTCCGTTTCTTTAAAAGGCACCTCATTCAGTCTCTTCCCCACTCACTCAGTCTCCAGTCGCTCTCACTCACTCCTTCGTCTCTTTCAAAGGCACCTCGTTCAGTCTCTTGCTTGGTAGCTCTCTTACTGCCCCGTTGCTTCCAAATGCCATTTGCTCGTTCACACACTCACTTACTGCCCTGATGCTTCCAAATGCCATTTCCTCATTCACTCACTCACTTACTGCCCCGTCACTTCCAAACGCTTCCAAACACCACTTGCTCGCTCGCTCACTTACTGCATTTGGAAGCAACAGTAAGTGAACGAGTGCCTGTGCTGGAGGCCATCAGCTTCTTTGGCGCCAGAGACTGCTGCCATGAGGAACACAGCTCTGGGTCGGGGTTTGGAGCAGCTCTGGGTGGGGGCTCAGCATGGCAACTGTGGGGAGGGGAATCCCCATGGCTGGTGGCTCTGAGCCGCAGGGGCGGGGGTGCAAAAGATGGGCAGTGACGCCATAGCAAGACACCGGCATTGCTCCCAGTGACAGCACCTCTGAGTTCCGGCACTTTTTTTTTTTTTGAAAAAAAGCACTGAATAGAGCTATAGCTATGGCAGAAGATACTGTTGTGACTCAGGGCCAGCCTGTGGGTCCGACAGCCGGCTCCGACGTATCGGAGGACTCAGATGAGGGGGAGGAGGGAGACGAACCGGCTGATGATGGTTTGGAGGCTTTGCAGAGTCCTCAGCCGGGGACCTCTTCTCAGCTGCGTGAGCCCGAGAGTGCGGAGGATGATGACCCACAGCTGGCCCTGTTCAAGGACGCCCGACGCAGGAGGCAGTCGAGCAGGAACAAACAAAGAAAGGCTATGGGACTCCTCGGGAGGAGGCACAGGGAGACCACGCCCTGAGCTCTCTATAAAAGGAGTGTTTGGGGAGGGGCTGGTTGCTGAAAGCAACTTTTCCGCTTGAGAAGACAAGCTCTAGTGTTTTTGTTAACTGCGTAATTAAATCTTGGCAGAAGCCTTTTAGCCTTGGACGCTCTCCAGTCTCTTCTTTCTGATAAGGGGTTTGTTAGAAGAGGGCTGGTTCAGAACAGATACTACCCTAATGCACATATTGAAGAAAGACTTAGCTTCCAGTCCATTCAATAACTGCATGTGAACTGGGAAAAAGGTATTTTTGGCAATAAACTTTCTTGACTCTTGTCTGACTAACAGTACAATAGTTTTGATTCAAAGCACTATCTCCAGCAAAAACTTCTATAACAAGTTCTAGCTCAGCATGTCAGTATCATGGTTTTCAAAATGAAATATCCAACTGAGTCTTCGTCTTTCCATCCATCTTTAAGCAGCAGGTATTACAACATGTGAAACTCTCTAATCACCACAGTCATCTGTAGGAAACAACATTTTTATATACTGTTTCTTCATCTGAAATTCCTGTCAGAGCTGAAGATATAAATCATAATACCTGTGAATCAATCCTAAAATTTCCTCACTGAAAAATCTTCTCTGGTATACAGTAAATTAAACCTGTTAGGCAGCTCAGATAGTTGAAGCTTGAAGTTTTAAAATTATGAGTTAAAAAAATAAAATGTGGAAATGTTCCCAACATATTGTTGAAGGTGCCTAAAATTCAACAGCTCAATTCTTGAGCAGGCAGACTAAGAATCAGCTATTGGGATAACTCATTCTGTATGCAGAAGGGGAGATCATATTGCTTTGAGTTCTCTACTTTGGCTTCAAAAACCATAATTTGTGCCTCAGGGTTATCAGACATCAGTACATAAAATTATTCACAAAAGGTTTATGGTTCAAATGGTAAATCCAATCACTTGCAAAATGTTGACCTGAGTGAGTCAGTTGAGGAAGCTTGATCTTTTAAATTGATGAAAATACAATTTTAAGGATGTCAAGCTGAAGTTCAAAAGTGACATGCAGTGTCATGCAGATAAACAGTATTGCCAATAGCAACGCCATCCTTTATAAATCCATGTCTTGCCAATCATAACTATCACACTAATTACAGAGACTACTTGTTAGTGAATGAATGTTTTATGTATAATGCATAACTCCATAAAACTAAATCATGCCCCATTTAAGCATAGAAGGAACATTAGTAATTGTCTTTTAAGGGATGCTTAATGAAAACTGGTCTTAACAAAGCATACCAAATCATTTACTAAAATAAGCAAATCTGTCAGTTTGGACTGCAGAATGATTCCAATTAACCTAAAACAATGAGTTTTTGAGTAGACTTTTAGTGTCAATTATATTAAACTTATCCCTGAATCAAAAGACATGCTTGCACAGTTGGTCTTAAAATGTCTACTTACCATAGCTATTTCCTTTGATTGTAGAAAGAAAAAAATAATCTATGAACCTTTTGCTTTCATCCTTTTTTTCTTTAAGATCAGCAGAAAAAGCAAAATTAATATGGGGTAACACATCTCACTTCTATGGGCCTTTGCTCATGGCTGTATTAATGTGCCTTCCTGCAGTCCCTGGGATGCCAGAACAGTATGCCAGCATAAATTCATTGCTTTGATGGCTGAGCTCTAATTTGCCTCAGTAACAAGGTTTGCAAATAGTGCTTTAAAATGGGATAAATTAAAGAAAGTGATGAATTTTGTGCCAGCAGTAACTTTCCCTAATTTGGGGAAGCAAACAAGTTTTGATAGATGGCTATATACATAGGTATAAGTCATCTGTCAAAACCTGATCTATGGGATGAGGGATCCTAGTAACCAACTGATGGGCATTCTACAATGATCAATCCCCTGCTTGCCCAGGATTTCAAGCCTGTGAATCTGATGTACCTTCTCCTGGAGATCATGAAAACCCACTCTTTTGAAATCTAGTATATAGATACGAGTCTTATTGTGGAAGAAGGGAAGGCATTGCCTTAGTTTGTCTGTTTCCTTGTCTTTTTATTTCAATATTTAGTCACTGAAATATATGAGACAATTCACAGTAAGAATTAAATTGATATTTGAAAGTGTATGTTAATATTTTTATAACACTTTCATGCAGTTGGGGTTATTCTTTAGTGAAAAGCCATTGTGAGGTTATGGTAGCCAGCACTGTCAAATTTAATAACTAATAAAATAAATAAATAAGTAAAATGATTAGAAAGACAATAAAAAAATGAAATTTTGCTTGGAAAAAAACAAATTATTGTTTATATAACATCTTTGGTGTTGATTCCTCTGTTTGTTCTGAAATACCAAACTGCTAATCCCTCCTATACCCATGGTCATTATAGTTGGTCATGAAGTCTGAACATATTATGATAAATGTTCTGTACAAACCAATGTATCCAGTATTGCTATATTCCCATACTGTCAGATTGCTTCTGTCTAAATCAGGGGTGTCAAACTCATATCACGTGATGTGTTACAACGTATTGTGACTTTTTTTCTATTACCGGCAATAGGGTGGGTGCAGTTTTGTCATGATGCATCCAGCCCATGGGTCAGCAGTTTGACACCCCTGGTTTAAATCAACCATTGACAAAGTTGGAGATTTAAAGGGAAAGCTTACAGTCAATTGCATCATTGCGGGGAGAAGCAACATGTGTTGTATAAACATCAATAGAGTTTGTATTGATAGAGCTTGTATTCTAGACAAAAGCTCAACCAAATATAAATATAAATATTTATTTATTTATTTATTTATTTAATTAAATTTTTATACCGCCCTTCTCCCGAAGGACTCAGGGCGGTGAACAGGGCATATCTTAAAACTACAAAAATACAAAAGTTAAAAAAGAATTAAATTATTGCCCACAATAAAAACAATAATATATATATATAAGTATTAAAACCCTAAGTAATTCCCCATCAGGCCAGGCCAGCTTGTTCAAATAAATGGGTCTTTAACCCGCGCCGGAAGGAGCGGAGATCCGGTGCCATCCGGAGCTCAACCAGCAGCTGATTCCACAAAGCCGGAGCGCCCACAGAGAAGGCCCTCCCCCTGGGGGCCACCAGCCAACATTCTCTGACTGGAGGCACCCTGAGGAGGCCCTCTCTGTGGGAACGCACGGGGCGGAGGTGAGTCGACGCCGGCAGCAGGTGGTCCCCGAGGTATTCTGGACCCATGCCATGTAAGGACTTAAAAACCATCACTAAGACCTTGAACCTCACCCGGAAGACAACTGGTAACCAATGCAGCTCACGGAGCAAAGGTGTAACATGGGAGTACCGGGAAACTCCCAAGACAACTCTTGCGGCCGCATTCTGTACCAGTTGGAGCCTCCGAGTGGTCTTCAAGGGAAGCCCCATGTAGAGAGCATTGCAATAGTCAAGACGAGAGGTCACGAATGCATGAGTGACCGTACACAGGGCATCCCGGTCTAGATAGGGCCGCAACTGCCGCACCAGGAGAACCTGTGCGAAAGCCCCCCTAGTCAGGGCTACTACATGATCTTCTAAGGTAAGCCGTGCATCTAGGAGGACTCCCAAGTTGCGAGCCCTATCTACGGGGGGGTAAAGACTCACCCCCCATAGAAAGTGATGGAACATTTTGAATGTCCCGGGATGCCGGAATGTACAGTCAAGAGTGACCAATCTGGTATGTGATGTTAGGTCAAACTTACCAGTTTCTGACAAAGATCCACTAGCTTAGCAGTGTCCTCTTCCTGAGTTAAGGCAAGGCAATGGATGTAGGGTTTTTTTTCTGTCAGCCTTTTCCTCTTGCCTAACTTATTGGCCTAGTGCCTAATTGCACCAGATAACTTTTGCCTTGATTAATTGAATATTAATTGAATACTGCCAACAAGCCACAAGCTTTATACAGTTATACCGATTCTCCTGTACCCTTACAATGTCCAGAGATAAGAGGCAGCAAAGCTCACCACAAGGGCAAATCAAGGGATTGTGTTTATTTCAAATACCAGAAAAGCAAAGAGAAAAAAAATGCACAGTGTATGCTGTTTTGTTGGACATTTTGGATACTTTTTTTCTCATTCTTTATATCTCTGTCTTAGAAGAGGAATCCAGGAAAAAGTATTGAGGTAAACCTCTTTGAAATATCTGACAGATATTTTGTTGGGTTAATATCTTTTAAAGAAGCTACTATAGAGAAGTAGCTGCAGGTGTTTTGATACTTTTGTGATTTGCTGGTCTGTGATCAAATAAATATTGTATTATATTGTATTGCTATGACTTGTGGAGTGTTATATATTTTAAAGTCAAATTTTAAACTAAATTAGCTGGCTGTTAAATTTCAAATCAGTTTTAAATAGAATTATTATCTTTAAATCTTGAGTGTTTATTTTAAATTGAATTAGGAACGATTTGCACAGATCTAACTTTCAGTTTTTAGGGATAAAAATACATATCCCTCCCAGTTATCAGAAAAAACTAGCAGTGCATTCTGCTTGACATGGTGAAGATTTGTTGTTTGAATGTTATGGCTTAATTGATTATTGATCTTCATCTGAAGGCAGTTCTTTATATTATTCTTATACATTAAAAAACAAAACTATTTTTCATAATTTCTTTTACATTTCTATGAGGCATTGATGAAGATGTAATGTCTTCCATTCATTTTTCATTTTGAATTCCAATAGTCTTGAACTAGTCTAGAATGGACTCCTAGCTACCTGTCAGAACCCACTTCAAACCACATCTTAAGAAAGAAGGACTCTTGGAGACAAGATTTTCCAAGTAGGAAAACTAAGAAATAGGAGATAGCAAGCATAATAGACAGGATCTGAGAAATCCCTGAACAGATCGTCCCCAAGCAAGCCCCACTCCACAGTTCATTCGGTCAGTTCTGGATCAGCCAAGTTCCAGGTAGTAAGCCCCTCATGGGAAGAGGAGAGACATCAGTCCATTTGTAGCAGGATCATTTCCATGCCCTCACATTCCATCTGGAGAAAGAAACCAGATTCCAGAGGGTTTCATTCCTCCCTTTTCCACCTCCTTTATTAGTTTCCTGTAAGATGAGAGGGAAATGCTTAGTGAGAGAGAAATTGGTTATATTGTGATGGATAGCAGGCAGGCAGAATAAACAAAAGGTTACATTTGAAGAAGGAAGTGAAAGCAATAAAAATCCATGCTTCTTGGCTCTCCTCTTTGGGAATGGCAGAATCCAGGGGGGTGGTGAGATTTGGGTTTTGCACAGAAGAGATAGTTAGAAATGAAATATAAATGGATTCTGACACTACCAATGGGGAAAAATAAGTTTTGTCTCAATTATTAAACTATCCACTGTGGGATATTCATGTAACACCACCATCATGATATGAGTTCTGATTATGTGAGAACACAGTAAGGGAAGGAATAAATATACATTATAAAATCACATTTTCTTCCCTGTTGTATCACATTTCTTTCAATATACTTGATAGTTTTAAAAGATATTTAGGATTCTTCTGTTCTGCTCCCATAAATCTCCCAAGAAATTGTAAATAGGGATGATCTCTTAATATTTTGCTAAAACAATTGCATTTGGTGATTCATTCTCCAGAGGATTCATCAGCTGAGTGTTTCTTTCCAATGGGCATTGAATTTTGTACCATCTGTTGGTAGTATGGGATGACATATGGGTGATAGATGAGTCCTTCTCCTTGTGGCTAAAAGAACGCTAAAGAACATGTGGTTGGTTGGTTGACCCTTCTGTCACTAGCAGCTAATTCACAACCATAAGATCAAATATTTACCTAGCTCTGAGGTAAACGTAATTACAAGCTTATTTTGCTAGATCTTAAGCAAACACTGATTGATGAATTTTTACTAATTATTAGAGGCCATTGAAAAAAATATGTCCATACATCTCATCTACTAGTGAAAATCTCAGTTGGCAAAAACATATTCAGTTGCTGCAAGGGAGCTCTTCAAATATGTCAATGAGAAGAAATTACCATGATGTCTCTGACAAATTAAAATGGCTCATATTTAAGATTACACTTTGCCATAGTTATTTCTATGCAAATAGGTTGCATTTTTCAAATGACATGCACATATTAATTAAATGTCAAATTTTACAATAATAAGAATGTTCAACTTTCATATTATTAAAATAGTTGCAGTCTTAGCAACAAAGGGAAAGAATACATTTCTTTGGTTGTAGCCATTTATCTACAGTCAATCTTTAAATAATCATTATGTTGTATTGCCTAAATATATATCCATCCATAATTTTGCATTTTAGTTGTTCTGCTTTCACTTTTTTGTTTTTGTTATCTTAAGGTTTATTTTCAAAGAAATTACAAGTATACAAATACAAAGTGAAATATTAATGCTGTTTTTTCTTTTGTTGGGGAAACAGTAGCCTGAAAAAAAGAAAGAGTTTTGAAGTTTGTTTATGAATAGCATGAATCTATCAATACAGAAAGAAAAAATTGAAGATATTGGAAAAGACAGAATATGTATGTGTATATGTACGTATCTATAGATTCACACATTCACATATAGACATTTATCTATATACAGAAAAGCTCTTATTGTGCATTTATATTACTCTTCACATGAAGAAAGCAATAATATGTGGTAAACAGTTCCTAACTTTGGCAGTTCTCTCTACAACTAAGGTAAGAAATACATCAATTTGCCCAGCAAACAGATGATTTGTCACTGGCTAAGCCCATGAGAAGAGTAATTTTGTGAGTATCCAAACGTTTCCATGAAAGCTGTTGCATTATAATATATTCTCCAAATTCCTAAGATGTCTACCATCTTTACTTACCCTGCTCTGTCTATCCAATTATTTTCTTAGAATTTTTTTCTCTATGCCAATAAATATTTTCTAGTTGACAATCTAATCCAAAGTGATGATAGCTGAGGCACATAATGAAATTACAGATCATATAAAATATCATTTTGGACTTTGTGGCCTCAAATGGGATATCTTCAATCTATACTGAGCATTAGGCTAGGAAACAGGTGAGCAAATACTCAGTGCCGACATCTTCACCTTGATGGAGACATCATATATAAATAGGATGTAGCTCAACATCAAAGCATCCATGATTATATTGGCTATGGATTTCTGACAGCAAGGACAGATGATTAGTTAATATAATATAACCAAGCCAACTCTCATTTTGGAATACTACTTAGAGTATTTACATGCTCAATATACCTCAGAGTTACTATAAAAAGATAATAAAATGGACACATTCTAATTCTTCCTTACCCAGTCAAATATCAAACAATGCTTCAGAGTCTACTTCAGACACTTAAAATGCTATAAACTAAATCTTGGGTGAGAGAGTTAGAGTTTTGCATACTGACCTTGTATTTCTGAACAGTCTTCCTAGAAAAAACCTGGAGGGCAAAACTGTCATGCAATTCTGATTTCTCAAAACAATTTATTTCTTGAATAAGGTGGAGATTTGATCTAGGGCTTTTTAATTTTTTTCTATTTCTTGTGGAAATTAATGACCCTCAGTTGGCTTGGGGCTGAGTATGCCATCTCCTCATTGTTGTTAGGATGATGTTGTTCTTTGATTGGAGTTAGGATGATAGAATAGAATAGAATTCTGTATTGGCCAAGTGTGATTGGACACACAAGGAATTTGTCTCCAGTGGATAAGCTCTCAGCATATATACAACCAACAAGTGATAAATCATGATCATAATCATAAAATACAATAATCATAAATCATAAGATACAACACTGAGTGATAGTCATAGGATACTAAATAATTAACATAAATCATATTAGGATACTAATAAAAGCAATCAACATAAACCACTGAACCACAGTCCTAGAACAAACACAGTCCCAGCATTTGAGATGTATTTTGGGTGTAGATCCAAGAACATCTGCTGCAGCAGTTAGAGCTGAATTGGGAATTAATACAATTCATGCATTATCCAAAATTAGAGCTTATAACTACTGGTGAAAAGTTAATGAAATGGAGACTGATAGACTCCCCACGTTATGCCTACTAGAGCAAATAAAACTATAATAACCAAACTAACAAAATTTGTAAGAAGCTGTGGCCTTCCTGTCTCTTGTGTAACAGGAGAACAACCCAAAATAAGAGTTGCCCAAAGAATTAAGGATATAGAAGCACAAAATGATATAGCTATCCTTGGTAAGGTGGGTAACTTGAAATGGCTGAGTAAATACAAACATACTTTTCAAGTAGACAGTTATTTGAAGTTACAACTGCTAAAACATCTTAGGGAGATATTTACGCAAATGAGATTCGAACAGCTTGACACAATGGTCAGATATGGGAGATTTCATGCTATACCCTACAATGAGCATCTCTGCATTTGTGGAGTGGCAGAGGTAGAAAGACCTGGATCACATCCTATTTGACTGTTGCCTGTATAAGAGGGTGAGAGACAGGTATTTTGGTCTATATACCAAATGAATGACCCATTGGGATCCCCATATCAAAACAACTTACTTTATGTCCAGCCAGAACTTGAAAATAACATTTAACGTAGCACAGTACTTAAACAAAATGGTTCGGTTGAGATCTGCATATGTGGGACTGATTGGGGTAGATTGCAAGGGCGACACCAAAATATAATTTTATCATATTTTACCTATATCTTAAATTATTGTACACTATTACAATTTCATTTTAGATTGTATTTTATTCCCATTTCATTTTAAATCATATTTTATTCTAATTCCATTTTAAATTGCTTTTATCAAATTTTAGTAACAATTTGTTGCTGGAACTTTGCACTTTGATATGGCCCAAGGGCTAATCAATAAAGACTTATAATTAACATAAATCATGACATACAAACAACAAAGTTATAGTCATAAGAAACTAAGGAAATAGGTAATAGGAAAGATGAGAAGGATAATACTAATAGTAATACAAGCCTACTAGATAGTTTGACATCTAGGGTATAAGACAGAGTTGTGGGAATTAGTACGGGGAAAAAACTGTCTTTGTGTCTGGTTATTTTGACGCCCAATGCCCTATAGTGTTATATTGAGGGAAAATGATGATGATCATGACAACAAGAATTGTAGTAGATCATAAAGTATCAAGATCTGAAAATCCAAGTTGAAAGATTATGGCATAATAATAATAAAGGCAGTTTTATTTGGAACAGTTTAATTTCTATGACAATACTTTTAACACCATCAAAGAACAATATATATCTACCCTACATCTTTGGGAAGGACTCTATAGGTGAGCAAAAATGCCAAATCCAGTCTAAACATTTGGCCGGCTCTGTGACTTACTATAATACTTTATTAAATTTATATGCTGCCTGACCCCCAGCAACACTGGACAATTTACAATCATTGGGCAATTTACCACATAATGTATCTAGAAGAACTGTGATATGTTCCCTTTTGTAAATTACAGAATTGTGCAGCAATCTTCTTCAGTTTCTTGCTCAACCAATGTTCACAACAACACTGAGATAACTTCAGAGCTACTGTGTAAATGTTTTGCAAACTGTTGTTTTGTTTTGAAGGTCATCACATCAGCTGAAATAGATGGAAGCAAAAATGATATCCATTTGGCAATAATCCTGTTGTCTTTTGCAGTTCCTCTGTAGTGGCTGTAAAAGAAAGGTGGGGAATGTATTGTCCTCCAGATGTTATTGAAGTAGAATTACCAGAGGCCCCAATCAGCATGACCAGTAGTGTAGGATTTTGAGTTTCTGCACATTATTAGAGAACTGCAGGTTGCTAACTTTCATTGTGGATATTATAGTGGAACAACAAGGAAAGATATGGAATAGCCAAAATTACGAGAGTATAGTGATTCAATATTCTTTTCATAAAGTCTTCCATCTGTCTGCCTAGACCTAATCTGTCCATGGATATCCATTTTCATACTTCTCCTACAAGCAGTACCTTGACATATAGCTGTGCCAAAATAACTCAGACAGTTGTTCTGCTGTCCAGACGCTTTAGCCTTATTTCTTTTTCTGCATTCTGCAATTTATCCTTCTTCCTATTCTTCCCAACCCAAGAAACAAGATCTCAGATGAATAATTATCCCCATCTGGGTGGAATAACCTAGTGGGGGCAAACATTTATTATTATATTATTATAATAAAAAGAGTTTATTACTTCTATTTCACACAAGGGAAGAATCTCAACTTTCATTCTGGAGAGACATGAATTAATTTGCAAAAACTATACACATTTTTTTTTAAAAAATACACATTTTGGGGCTATAGATATTTCATGTTTGAGGGCTTCCAACAGCTAGCCAATGACATAATGACATTCAAATTGACAAGGAATGCCAAATCTGTTATTTTTCTACATGTAGTGGTTCTTATTTTGCCCCCTTAATTCATTTAAGCCAGGAGTGTCAAACTGCTGGCCTGCAGGCCGGATGTGTCATGCCAAAACTGCACCCACCCCAGCTCTGACAATGGGGGAAAAGTCACGATACGTCACAACACGTCATGTGACGTGGCAGGTTTGACACCCCTGATTTAAGCAATGGCTTTAAAAATTTATTTATTTATTTTATTTAGTTACATTTATATACCGCCCTTTCCCTGAGGACTCAGGGCGGTTTACAGGGAATTAAAAAATCCACCATACAAAAGTTAAAAACCAAATTAAAAAATATTAAATTGACCCTGTACACTTAAAACCCCAATTAAAAATTTCTCCTCAGCCTGGGCCCGAGAGCTCAAAGAGCCAGGTCTTCAGGCGCCGCCGGAATGATCAGAGGTCGGGGGCAGTTCTCAGCTCCACCGGCAGCTGGTTCCAGAGGGCAGGTGCTCCCACTGAGAAGGCCCTATCCCTGGGTATCACCCGCCGGCAATCTCTTACCGGCGGAACCCTGAGCAGACCCTCCCTGTGGGAGCGCACTGGGTGAAGGGCGTTTGATGCCGGCAGCAGGTGTTCCCTCAAATAGCCCGGACCCAGGCCATGTAGGGCTTTATAGGTGATAACCAGCACCTTGAATTTCACCCGGAGGGCAACCGGAAGCCAATGCAGCTCGCGGAGTAGAGGTGTTACATGGGAGTATCGGGAGACCCCCATTACAACTCGCGCGGCTGCATTCTGCACCAGTTGAAGCCTCCGAGTGGTCTTCAAGGTCAGCCCCATGTAGAGAGCATTACAGTAGTCCAAACGGGAGGTCACAAGCGCATGAGTAACTGTGCGTAGGGCGTCTCGGTCCAGATAGGGACGCAACTGGCGCACCAGGCGAACCTGTGCAAAAGCCCCCCTGGTCACGGCTCCTATGTGGTCTTCAAAATTGAGCCGTGAGTCCAGGAGGACGCCCAGGTTGCGAGCCCTATCAACAGGGGGTAACACCTCACCCCCCATCGTTAGAGGTGGAATAACTTGGTTAACCCGAGATGCCGGGTTAACCAAGTTATTGGTTGCAAAAATGCATTACAGGAATTACTGTGAAATCATGCCTTTTTTCTTTTTTGGTGAATTGTTACTAAATGTTGGCAATGTAATTGGCAGGGGATGGATCAGCGGTAATGGTCACCAATAGCCTAAAGTTCATTGACATATCTTTTCTAACCAAATTATAACTCAATTTACTTAGTTTACATCAGAACGAATTTGTAGTGTATGTCTTTAAAGTATACACGGAAATGTCAGCACAGCAGGGGGCTGGACAGCTCCAGGCTATAACCGCTTTGGCGGGAAAGCCTGAATAAAGCGAGTCGTTGACAGCCCCAGGGCATGGTCAGCTCTGGCGGGAAGCCAGGGTTTAAATCCATTGGCCACCTGCACTGGTGGGAAGCCCAGGTTTAAATCTATTGGTCACCATTCACCTGGGCAGGTATAAAGAGACGCCAGGTAACCCTTTTGCCCCAGCTTCATTTCTGCCTCAATAAAGAATCAATACCCAGCTCAAGTGTCCGTCTCTCTGTTCAACCACACGACATTGCACTGGCGATGAAGGTGGGATCCTGCAGCAGACAACGCTAGCCGCGGACGGAATCCAACCGGCAGCCCCGGATCCAGACGCAGGACGACTGAGATGGCGGAATGGCACAACTGGGTCAGTATCCTCTTTTCCATAGCAACCGCCCGGAGGAGTGGGAAGCGTTCGTGGGGCAGCTCGAGTGCTACCTACGGGCGAACGGGGTGAAGGATGACCGGCAGAGAGCAGCGGCGCTACTCTGCAGCTGCGGCACGGAAACCTACCAGCTGGCGGTCGGTCTCTGCGCACCCCACGACATCCACTCCATCGGTTACAACGAGTTCTTGGCAAAACTAACTGAGCATTTCAAGCCCGAGATGTCCGAGATCGCCTGGCGATATCGTTTCGAGAAGTGGGACCAGTGGCCAGGTGAGTCTGCCAAGCAATACATGGCCACCCTGAGGCAGGCAGCTCGCCTCTGTAATTTTGAGAATTTAGAGATCCGGCTGTGGGCTGAGGGACAGGAAGCTGCACCAGAAAATTTTTGCTAAACAGAAACTGACCCTGAGGGATGTCCAAGAGGAATTCCTAGCCTGGGACGTGGCTGAGGAGTCCGACGCAAGGGAAGGAGAGTCCATCCACCTGTTGAGCGGTTGCGGCGACGTGGACGGTGCAGAATTGGAAGTGGACGCCATCAAGCGACAGCAGCGACCAGTCACCTCCAACCGGGACAACGTGAGGGAGCCAAGACCAGCCGTGGCGGACGCAAGAAGCCAGGAGTGCAGGTGTGGAGCAAACGGCCCCCGGTCTACCCAACTCCACGGGTACAGCATGAATCGGTCCCAGTCTACCCAACATTGCGGGTGCGGCCCCCAGTCTACCCAGCACAGCGGCTGCAGACAACCCCAGTCTACCCAGTGTTCTGGCTGTGGCACGAACAGCTCCCGGCCTACCCATTGCGCCAGCTGCGGAGGACAGCATCCCCGGTCTACCTGCCGTTTCAAGTCGGCCAAGTGTCGGGCTTGCGGAAAAACCGGACACATCGCGGCGGTCTGCATGAGGTGGAGGCAGAGTTCCAGTTCGCTACAGGTACCGGGGAGCGGTTGCCGGAATAGTCGGTCAGCCACACGGTGGGACGGCCGAACGTTCATTTAACAGGGGCTCCAGCGGCACTAACCCCGAAAATAAAATTGAGGGTGAAGCTGCAAGGGGTCCCCTGCACAATGGAACTGGACTCAGGGTCAGCCGTGTCCATCATCTCCGCCAGAACGTTTAAGGAGATTTGCAAATGGAGCGGTCAAGGTGTTCCCTTGAGGCCATCCAGACTGACCCTCTCCGACTTTCAAAATTCACCCATTAACATCCAGGGGGAGGCATTGGTGAGGGTTCAGTACAAAGGGTTCGAGGGCAAATTGAGTGTGCTGGTCGTCGAGGGCTAGCAGACCAGCCTTGTGGGGTTAGGGTGGTTCAACGCGCTGGGCATCAGAATCACGGGGATTCACCAGACGCGGAGCTGCCTTTCCCGGGAAGCAGTCTGCAAGGATTTTGTGGATGTGTTCGACGGGCAGCTGGGAAGGTACACGGGTCCCCCAATTTCATTTAAGTTAGACCCCCAGGTGAAACCCATTAGAATGAAAGCCAGGAGGGTTTTGTTCGCGCTAAAACACAAGATAGAGCGGGAATTGGATAAGCTGGTAGACCAGGGGGTGCTAACGCCAGTCGATGGAGTGGAATGGGAAACCCCCATCGTAACACCGCTCAAGGCAAACGGCGAAATTAGAATTTGCACCAATTATAAGGGGACGATCAACCGGGCTCTGAGCGCTCACTCTTACCCTGTTCCTGCGGTAAACAGCATTCTGGCTTCCCTGCAAGGCGGGTCGGTGTTCGCTAAACTGGATCTCACCCAAGCTTATCAGCAGCTGCTGGTAGACCCAGGGGCTGCTAGAGCACAAACAATCATTACACACAAAGGGGCATTCCGGGTAGACCGGTTCGGGGTCAGCGTGGCACCTGGAATATTCCAGGAGGTGATGGAAAGGACCTTCAAGAAAATACCAGGGGTTTGCCCCTATTTCGATGATGTCTTGATCGCAGCCAGCTCCGAGCACATACTGGCAGCCCGATTGAAGGCAGTACTTGAGAGGTTCAGGGGTGCAGGGTTAAAACTCAAAAGGGAGAAGTGCAAAATTAGGGTAACTGAGACAGAGTTCCTGGGATTCAGGATTGATGCTCAAGGCATCCACCCTTTGGCATCCAAAGTCAGGGCCATCAAGGAAGCCCCCACTCCCCCAAACAAGTCTGAGTTGCAGGCATTCCTGGGCCTCCTCAACTTTTACCATGCATTCCTGCCACACAAGGCCACTATTGCAGAACCCCTACACAGGTTGCTTGACAAGCAAGCGTCCTGGAACTGGACTGATACACACGCTAACATATTCAAAACACTGAAGAACCTGTTAGCAGGCAATGCCACAGTCACCCACTTCAGGGAGGATCAGCCAGTCTGCCTTGCTTGCGATGCATCCCCTTATGGGATCGGGGCAGTTCTCAGCCATTTAAGGGAGGATGGAACTCAGGCCCCCATTGCCTATTACTCCAGGACCCTGTCAGCTGCTGAGCGCAACTACGCCCAGATAGACAAGGAGGCACGGGCAGTGGTTGCTGGGGTAAAGAAATTTCATGACTACCTTTATGGTAGGGAATTCCTGATCTATACAGACCATAAGCCATTATTAGGGTTATTTACAACAGAGAAGCAGACACCACAGATCCTGTCACCCCAGATGTTACGCTGGTCCATATTCCTGTCCGCTTACTCATGCAAATTGGTACACAGGCCGGGCAAAGAGATGGGGCACGCCGATGGTCTCAGCAGGCTTCCCCTAAGGGACACTGAGCCAGACCCAGCACCGTCAATCCAAATACGGGGAATACAGGAACTGCCAGAATGCCCCCTCAACGCAAGGGACATAGCCACAGAGACCCCCAAAGACAAGGTTCTGAGCAGGGTTCAATCATGGGTGAGCAGTGGGTGGCAGGACAAATCACCAGGGCAAGAGTTCACTGCTTACTTCTCCAGAAGGCATGAACTGTCCACACACAAAGGATGCCTATTGTGGGGAAGTAGAGTCATCATCCCCACTAGGCTCAGAGAAAGAGTTCTCCAGTCATTACACGAAGGCCACCCAGGAATAGTAAGGATGAAAGCCCTGGCAAGGAGCTACCTGTGGTGGCCAGGATTAGACAAGGAAATAGAAGGACTAGTAGCAGGGTGTTACACATGCCAGAGGACACGGCCAGAACAACCACACGCACCAGTCCACAAGTGGGAGAAGACACACTCACCATGGTCCAGAGTGCATATAGACTATGCAGGCCCATTCCAGGGCCACACATTTCTGGTTGCAGTAGACAGCCATTCTAAATGGCTGGAGGTGGTGCCTGTGGGCAACATGACCTCGGCAGGAACCATTCAAGCATTGAGGGGGATGTTTGCTACACATGGGCTGCCTGATGTAATCGTGACAGATAATGGAACACAATTTACCTCCTCGGATTTCCAGGTGTTCCTGAGGACCTTGGGGATTAGGCACGCCACCTTGGCTCCCTTCCACCCTGCCAGTAACGGATTGGCAGAACGATTCGTGCGGACGACAAAGGATGCCCTCAAGTGCATAGTACAGGGAAATTGGAAACAAAGACTAGCCACATTCCTCCTACACCAACATGCAACACCCTGCACCGCCACAGGCAAAAGCCCAGCGGAACTCAGATGGGGCAGATGCCTCATAACAACTTTGGACAGGCTTCACCCAGACAGGGTAACAGCAGACGCTGGTACCCCCAACATCAAAACAAGCTTCAACACAGGAGACCCCATCTGGGCTAGGAACTATAGCACAGGTCATCCATGGGTGCCAGGGGAGATATTAGAGCAAACAGGACCCCTTTCCTACAGTGTAAGGGTGGAGGGGGGACTCCTTTGGAAAAGGCACCTGGATCAGCTGAGGAAAAGGGCTCCTGAAAGGGTTATAGAGGACACACTGGGGGTGGAGGAGGAAGAGCCAACACAAACACAAACGCAAACACCCAGGAGGGTTACCAGAGGGGCACAAGGGCAACCCCACCCCAGGCAGGAGACTGACAGAGAAACCAGGCAGTCACCAGAACCCAGCAGAACACAAAACCCGGGCACCGCAACACACACACACACACACACACTCACCACAATCCACCACAACATTCACAACAAGGAAGAGAGCTTAGACATAGCAGCACACCACCAGGTGAACCAGTCCCAAGAAGATCAAGCAGGCCACACAAGGCTCCAAGCTACCTTGCGGACTATGTGCGTTCTTAGGGGGGTGGAGGAGCAACCGAGGAATAACAATTGTAAACTTTTGTATATGTAAATTTTGTAAATAAGTGTATATAGTTATGGAGACAGAATGACAGAGGATAATTCCTCACTATGGGGGAAGGGGTGTAGTGTATGCCTTTAAAGCATACACGGAAATGTCAGCACAGCAGGGGGCTGGACAGCTCCAGGCTATAACCGCTTTGGCAGGTTATAGCCTGAATAGAGCGAGTCGTTGACAGCCCCAGGGCATGGTCAGCTCTGGCGGGAAGCCAGGGTTTAAATCCATTGGCCACCTGCACTGGCGGGAAGCCAAGGTTTAAATCTATTGGTCACCATTCACCTGGGCAGGTATAAAGAGACGCCAGGTAACCCTTTTGCCCCAGCTTCATTTCTGCCTCAATAAAGAATCAATACCCAGCTCAAGTGTCCGTCTCTCCGTTCAACCACGCAACATTGCAGAATTGAATTCACTATCAAGTGATCAGGCAAAACATAACATCTTGAATTATTGCCATAATAGAAAGCTGTGCCTTTTATAATATGTCCCACCTTTAAATAATCAGCAGCATAAAAGCTGCCTGCTGATGAAAGGAAGGAATACAGCTTTAAAGCAGGAAAGTCTGCTGAAAATACAGGGTTCCTCACTAGCATTAAAAATAATTCTATAATTTAATGTCATACCATAGAAAAGATCTGGCATAACTATGTCACTCTAAAATATCAAGGCAATTTGTCATTTCAGTTAGTGGTTGGAAAGTTAAGGGAAACTGATCAGCTAAAAAGACTTTTGGAAATATTTTATAATTTGATGAGATCAGTTTAGTTTCTATTGACTACCATGAGCCTTCTGTATATCCTTCATAAATACTTCAAAATATATACAACATGGCAGAGGCCTAATAAATATTTGAGTATTGTAGTTCAGATATATTGCCTGTTAAAGTATTCTGTCTCCAGAAATTGTGGGTGCTCCATCACTGGAAATTTTCAAGAAGAGATTAGACAACCAATTGTCTGGAATGGTATGTTTTCCTGCTAGAGCAGGGGATTGGACTAGACCAGGCATCTCAAATTGCCAGCCCTTGGGCCGGATGCTTCACACCGAAACTGCACCCACCCCATTGAAAGCAATGGGGAAAAAGTCCCGATATGAGACGCAATGTCACTTGACATTGCAAGTTTGATATGTCTGGACTAGAGGACCTCAAAGATTCCTTCCAACTTTGTTATTTTATATTCTATGTTATATTTTCCACTCCCTGACATATATTTCACATGCTATTTAATGAAGAAATATTGTATTCCAAATTAAATAGTTGGTAAAAACAGATCTGCAGTTTTATGTGAATCTATTCCAGATTTCCTAGAAAGTACTTACAGATTTTGCTATACTAGCATTCCAGCTGAGGTGGAAATAGTATCATTAAGATGGCGGCACCTTGCTTGGCTGCGGCTGCTTAAGCTCTCAAAAGTGTGGGGGTTAGGGAGGGAAAAGAACAATCTGGACTGAACCACTTTTTGGAAATAGGGAAAACTAAGCAGAGTTGGGCTGCTAAACTTTCATACGAACGTCAATCCATACTGGAGTTGAAGAAATTCAGCATAAAAGAAACAGTGGAGAAAACTGTTCAGGAGAGCCTGCATGGATTTCTTCGGAGGAGTAAATCAACGATGGAGATCCCGGTTGCTGACATGGAGGGTGAGAGATCAGCTGCTATGTCTGGAGGAGTGGAGAGGAAGAAAGGAAGTTGCTGGATGTGGAAAAAGCAGCATGCTCGGTGTTTTGAGCAGCGAAGGCTGTGTTTCGGGCCACAGAGGCAGAGGCGAGGAGCAGCCATTGCAACTGGGAAATTTCCCTCTATTGCTGACCATCCTCGTAAGAAAAGGAGGAGGTTTGACCATAAAAGGAAGCGTGGAAAGCATGGAGGCCTAACATCTAGGCTAAAGGTTAGCCCTTACAGAGTGTTTCTTCCATCTATTTTGTTTGCAAATGCTCGCTCCTTAGAACCAAAAATGGATTACTTGAGGCTGCATTTAACAACAAAGTGGGAGGTGAGAAATTGCTGTGTCATCATTGCAATAAAAACTTGGTTAAAGCCCTCTGTCCCAGATAGTGCTGTTAGCTTGATGGGATTTTCAACATTTCGGCTGGACAAGAGTTTTACTCTTAGTGGCAAATCCCGGGGAGGGGGTGTCTGTCTTTATATAAATGACAAATGGTGTAATAATGCCAAGATGGTTTCAAGTCTGTGCTCCCCAAATATGGAACTTCTGACCATCAAATGCAGACCCTTCTATCTGCCTAGAGAATTCTCTGTTACCATTATCACAGCTGTGTATATCCCCCCTGATGCAAACAGAGAAGGGGCCCTGAAGGTTCTCTGTCATACCATCAGTGACTTACAAACTACTCACCCAGAGGGTGCATTTATTGCAGTGGGAGACTTTAACCAAGTGGATTTGAAAGCTACCCTGCCACATTTCCATCAATATGTGGACTTTGCAACCAGAGGGGACAATACACTGGATCTTGCTTATTCCAACATCAAGAATGCTTTCAAAGCTATCCCCCACCCTCACTTGGGCTCCTCTGACCATCTCTCAGTGCTGCTTATTTCCAGCATATAAACCTTTATTAGTCAGAGTGAAACCTACAGTAAAGCGGGTGAGGGTTTGGACAGAGGGAGCTATAGAAGCATTACAAGACTGTTTTGAGTGCACAGACTGGGGCATGTTTAAGGAAGCAGCTACTGATAACCAACATACAAATGTTGAGGAGTATACTACCACGGTGTCTGCATATATCCAAAAGTGCATAGATGATGTCTGTGTCGTGAAAAGCATTGTAGTGAGGGCAAATGATAAACCATGGATGACTTATGAGGTCTGCAAGATGCTGAAAGTACAGAACATGGCTTTTAAATCTGGTGACATGCTGGCACTTAGAACAGCCACAGCAAATCTGAAAAGTGCCATAAAAGATGCAAAGCAAGTCCATTGCCAGAAAATTCAGAACTTTTTTCAAGACCCTACAAACAGCTGGTGAATGTGGAAAGGAATCCAGACCATTACGGATTACAAGGTGAATCTACTGAGATGGAAGGACGACACAGACTTCCTAAACAAACTGAATGCATTTTTTGGTAGATTTGAGACATCAAATATCAGTCCTGCTAGGAAAATTTTGCCCATCCTGATGAGCAAATGTTAAGCTTTGATGTCAACTCTGTCCAGAAAACACTGAGGAAAGTTAACATTTGGAAAGCAGCAGGCCCAGATAACATTCCTGGACATGTCCTTAGAGATTGTGCAGATGAGCTGGCTTGTGTTCTCACAGATATTTTCAATCTCTCATTGCAGCAGGCAGTGGTCCCATCGTGTTTTAAGATGGCCATCATCTTACCAGTGCCAAAAAAGTCCATAATTACAGGCCTCAATGATTACAGTCCAGTTGCACTGACATCCACCATTATGAAATGCTTTGAAAAGCTGATAAAGGACTTTATTGTATCTAGCCTCCCACCAGCATTTGACCCACTTCAGTTTGCCTACCAACCAAATCGCTTTACAGAGGATGGTATCTCTTCTGTTCTCCATCTGAGCTTGAAGCACTTCAAGGAAAGAAATACTCATGTGCTTTTGTTGTTTGTCGACTTCAGTTTGGCATTTAACACAATCATTCCCCAGCATCTAGGAGACAAACTGGGCCTTTTAGGCTTAAACATGCCTTTGTGCACTGGATTCTGGATTTTCTTACCAACAGGCCCCAATATGTGTGAGCTGGAACAAATACCTCTAACACCATTTCCCTGAGCACAGGTTCTCCTTAGGGCTGCATCCTAAGTCCGCTGCTGTTCACCCTGTTGACCCATGACTGTTGTGCTTGGTTTGCCACCAACCATATTGTAAAGTTCACAGATGATACAACAGTAGTGGGCCTTATTCATGATGACAATGAGGAAGCTTACCACAAGGAGGTTGAGGGGTTGGTGAACTAGTATAAAATAAACAGCCTAGTTTTAAATACTGGTAAAACCAAATAAATTATTGTTGATTTCAGTAAAGGTAGGTACAGCCACACTTTTCTGTGCATTAATGATTCACCTGTGGAGATGGTTACCAGCATCAAATTCCTGGGTGTGCAGCTAACAAGTAGGCTGGCTTGGTTGCTCAACAGTGAGAAACAGCGCCTGCACTTTCTGTGTCGCATGAGAAAAGCTCATCTTCCTTCCCCTGTTCCGACCACTTTCTACAGGGGGACAATTGAAAGCATACTGTCATACAGCATCACAGTCTGGTTTGGAAGCATCACTGCTTCAGACAGGAAGGTGGTGCAGAGTGGTGAAAATGGCTGAAAAGATCATTGGCAGTTCCCTCCCTCCCATTCAGGACATAGCACAGAAGCATTGTTTGAACAGGGTCCATAAGATTATCAGGGACACTACTCATCCTTTTCACAACATGTTTTTCTTGTTACCTTCTGGGAGGAGGCTTCATGGTATCCGTACTCTCAGGTTTCCTCCTTCCATTATATATTCAAGTTGGACAGTATTTAATATTTTATTGTTATGTATATGTAGGGGTGTGGTCTATACATATGTTGTATGTAGTATGTTTCAGGTGTGTCATGTATGTGTCTCACTTTGAGAGTGGGCAACTAAATTTCATTTTTGATGTGCGCCATTGTGCCCACAGTAAAAAAAAATGATAATAAAGATTACGGTATCTTATCTTATCTTATCTTATCTTATCTTATCTTATCTTATCTTATCTTATCTTATCTTATCTTATCTTATCTTATCTTATCTTATCATCTTATCTTATCTTATCTTACCTTACCTTACCTTACCTTACCTTACCTTATCTTATCTTATCAAAAAGCACTACACAGGTTGTATATTATAGCCTTTTGAAAATATGAGTCAAATGCTACTGTTGCCAGTAAAACAAACATACAAGTTTTGGAAATTACAAGAGACAAGCATTCACTAAATCTGCATTAAATATTTTCACTTGACAGTCAAAAAAAATTGTAGTGAATATTGTAGAATATTGTGATGGTATAGTATTCCTCTGTATAATTAGAATAAAAAGGTGAAAGGCTTGTCATTAGATTAATGGGAATCAGAACTTTTAGTTAATTTTCTACAGTATTAATAAATGGATGGATTTATGGATAAGTACACTGTTGAATGCAGCGTGTCTTAACCTGCATCCATTAAAATTCTGAAAGTTGAACACTCAAATAAATGTGTTAGACACCAAGCTGGGGAATTAAGCCAAACATTCTTCTAATAAAGGGCTGCCTTGTGACATGTAAGTGAAGATTTAATCTTGTGAAATCCTGAATTAGAAGCAGCTGACTGCATCTTTTTCTGTGCTGCTTAGCCTTTTTCCTGGACAGTCTCTGAGCCTTACAACTCTGCTATATGATTCAGGATATTGTAGAATTTTATTAGGTAGGCATTTTTAACAAGTTAACTTGCCCTCTTAAATGAACACTGCAAAGAAATAGAAGAAAACAATAGAATAGGGAGGACCAGAGATCTCTTCAAGAAAATTGGAGATATGGAGGGAACATTTCATGCAAAGATGGGCATGATAAAGGACCAAAATGGCAGGGACCTAACAGAGATTAAGAAGAGGTGGCAAAATTACACAGAAGAACTATACAAGAACAAGCTTAATGTCCCTGATAGCCATGATGAGGTGGTCACTGACCTCAAGCCAGACATCCTAGAATGTAAAGTGAAGTGGGCCTTAGGAAAGCTGAGCAACAACAAAGTTAGTGGAGGTGACAGTATTCCAGATGAGCTATTCAAAATCTTAAAAGACAATGCAGTAAAAGTGCTACACTCAATTTGCCAGGAAACTTGGAAAACTCAACAGTGGCCACAGGATTGGAAAAGGTCAGTTTATATTCCAATTCCAAAAAAAGGCTATGCCAAAGAATGTTCAAACTATTGCACCATTGCACTCATTTCACATGCTAGTAACGTTATGCTTAAAATCCTACAAGCTAGACTCCAGCAGTATGTGGATCGAGAACTTCCAGAAGTACAGGCAGGATTTCAAAGAGGCAGAGGAACTAGAGATCTAATTGCTAACATATGCTGGACCATGGAAAAAGCTAGGGAGTTCCAGAAAAACATCTACTTCTGCTTCATTGACTATGCTAAAGCCTTTGATTGTGTGGATCACAACAAATTGTGGCAAGTTCTTAAAGAGATGGGAGTACCCAACCATCTTATTTGTCTCTTGAGAAACCTATGCAGATGATACCACTCTAATGGCAGAAAGTGAAGAGGAACTAAAGAGCCTCTTGTTGCAGGTGAAGAAGGAGACTGCAAAACTTGGGTTGAAACTTAACATTAAGAAAACCAAGATCATGTCATCCGGCCCTCTCAATTCCTGGCAAATAGATGGGGAAGAAATGGAGGTAGTGACAGATTTTATTTTCCTGGGCTCCAAGATCACTGAAGATGGGGACTGTAGCCAAGAAATTAAAAGATGCTTGCTCCTGGGGAGGAAAGCCATGGCAAATCTAGACACTAAAAAGCAGAGACATCACCCTGTCACCAAAAGTGCGTATAGTCAAGGCTATGAATGTTGCAATGAATGGCAGTTGCAATGAATGGCAGTGAAAGTTGGACCATAAAAAAGGCTGAGCGCCAAAGAATTGAGGCCTTTGAACTGTGGTGCTGGAGAAGACACCTGCGAGTCCCCTGGACTGCATGGTGATCAAACCGGTTAGTCCTAGAGGAGATCAACCCTGACTGTTCTTTAGAAGGCCAGATCCTGAAGCTGAAATTCAAATACTTTAGCCACCTAATGAGAAGGAAGGACTCACTGGAGAAGAGCCTAATGCTGGGAAAGATTGAGGGCAATAGAAGAAGGGGACGACAGAGAATGAGGTGGCTGGATGGAGTCACTGAAGCAGTAGGCGTGAGCTTAAATGTACCCCAGAAGATGGTAGAGGACAGAACAGCATGGAGAAATGTTGTCCATGGGGACATGACTTCACAACTAACAATAGAACAACAATTTGCACTCATCAGATCAATGGATCGATCAGCAACAATGTTCACAGAAAAGGTCAGAAAAGACAAGATGGGGAATCACAGCAAGTTAATTGAAGACTTGTCCCTTTGCACATGCATTCGACCGTTGATAGGGCTCGCAACTTGGGCATCCTCCTTGACTCCCGGCTCAATTTTGAAGACCATATAGGAGCCGTGACCAGGGGGGCTTTTGCCTAGGTTGGCCTGGTGCGCCAGTTGCGACCCTACCTGGACCGAGATGCCCTATGCACAGTCACTCATGCACTCGTGACCTCCCGTTTAGACTACTGCAATGCTCTCTACATGGGGCTGCCCTTGAGGACCACTCGGAGGCTTCAGCTGGTGCAGAATGCAGCTGCACGAGTTGTGATGGGGGTTTCCCGATACTCCCATGTAACACCTCTACTCCGCGAGCTGCATTGGCTTCCGGTTGCCCTCCGGGTGAGATTCAAGGTGCTGGTTGTCACTGCACGTTTTTTTATGTTCGTCAGAAAAGTTCATTTCTAACTGTACATTTTCCCCTGCTCTCTGCACCTGTTGTGATAACTTATCTGGTAACCATAGTGAATCCCATATGACTAGTTATGTTATGGTTTCAGTCTGTTTAGTGCGCATGTCTAGAAAAAGTTCTCAGAGTTATTGTTTATAGTTTTATTCACTTTGCTGTTACTGACTGTTATGTTAGGATGTAGTGAGCTAGCTCTGTATAATATATATTTAGTTTTTATATTTTTGTAAGTAAAAGGTATTTAGTAAGATTATGCCTCGTGTTTTTATTGCCTTCCTGCATGCACATCATGCATTCTCTGAAGCACGGTCCGTCGCCCTCTACAAAGGTGATTTTTACCTTGACATTTTGGTAGCAGAGGATGGTTTGATTTATGTTTTTGGAGATGCATGTTTCTGCGGCTGTTATCAGTTAGTTAGTGCTAGTGAGGCAGCGGTGATTAACTGCTGAAACATGTCAGGAAGGAAGCCATGGCTGAAAAGGAGTCTTTCTGTGGGGCAGCTCCCTTCTACTTTAAGAACTCCGATAGCTTCGGCCACACGCCTTGGAGAAGACGCACCTGCTCCTGTCGACGATGCAAGGTCAGTCACTCCTTTTTCTACTTTTCCAAGCTCCCTGGCAGCTGCTTTTGGAAATGTTCACACTCCAGGGGCTCAAGATGAATTTCAAAAGCTTGGAGCAAAACCTAAAGTTCAGCCGAAGAAAATTCCTTCTGCTCCTTCAAGCCCCAAGCAAACTATGCGAGATAGGGCTATGCAAGGCTACTGTGAACAAATTGGGGTTTTTGAAAGGCGTTTGCAGCAGACAAAGGAATATGTGTCAATGGTTCAGCAATATGAGAGGAATTATGAGCATGAACCGGCCATATTGCCACACCCACAAGGAGAAGCCATATTGCCTCCTTCTTCCCCAAAGCCAAAGTCACGCCCATCATTGAGTGTCATGCAAGACGAATGGGAACCGGAGGCTCCTATGTCACATGATCATGGGCTGTCCCAAAGGACATACAGAACCACAGTGATGCCTGAAGCAAATGTTATAGCACCATCTACTGGTGAAGCTGCATTAAGACATGAATTGGAGCTCTCACTCTCGCAATTGTCTATGGAGGAGTCTTTGCTCAGAGATACAAGATTTCTGCCGTTATCTGAGGCTCCAGCCCCTGATGGTGCTAGGATTCCTGTTACTATTGCTTCTCCTGTTAATATTGCTTCTATGCAAGCCCTTCTACCTGGCAGAGCACAGCCATATGTAGCCCACATGCAATTGCCACCGGGTTCTTATATGCGAAGGCCAGTGTCATCTGCAGGTTATGCTACTGCACCAGCCCCAGCGCCAGTGCCTCCTGCTGGCCAGGGTGGAATAGCAGCTCAAAGACAGTCACAGCCAGCACCAAGACTACCGGCAGCTTCAATGCAACTGCCGCATGTCCAGGCACAGATGCCACTGGTGCCCCCTGCAGGTTATTTTCGGATTGCACAACCTGCACAGCCAGTACCTCAATTGTATTTTCCTCATCAAACACCTTCCATTGTACCACTGGCTGGTGATTCAAAATTAAAGAAGTCAGGACAGAATTACAGGGCATGGGTCAGTGAGGTTGGACTTTTGCTACGCAGAGAAGGTACTCACATGATGGTGTTTAATCCTCCTGCCCAGCCATGGACTCCTGACATATGGGACTTGGATAATAGAGCATGCACAACATTATTGATGTCAATGGACACTGAATTGCAGCTCACGTTTTCACAAGATGCAACTGCCCAACAAATTTGGACTCAGTTAGAGGCATGTTATCGGCCTACATCAATTGAGTCTACATGTTTGCTTTTGTCTGAGTTCCATGGTTCCAGATTAAAACCTGGTGAACATATTGGAGCACATTTGACTAAAATGAAAGGTATTAGAAAAGAACTGGGTGAACAAGGCTATCCTATTGATGATTTTCAAATGATCAGCATTATCATTAACTCTTTGAATCATGAGTGGAAAGATGCTATTTCCAAGATCAATCAAGTGCCTATTGCTCAACGCACAGTGGATCATGTATGCAGAATCTTAGCCGAAGAAGAGGCACTTATGCAAGCTGCGCCACATTTAAGGGAACCACCTGCATCAAGAGCTTCAGCGAGGCGTGCCTTCCGTGGAAGGACCTACGTTCCAAGGATGCCAAGATGCTACATCTGCAATCATGTGGGACATGTCACCCAGGATTGTCCCCAACGAGTTCCAGCGCCCATCACATACCAGCCCAGAGGAACAGATTCCAGAGGAGGCAGAGGTAGAGGCAGACGAGAAGGTCGTGGTCGTGGTTCCAGGCATGATCCACAAGCTCCACTTGTCACATTGGTTGTGACCAACGATCCACAGCCTCAATCAGAGTATGACAGACGACTTCTTTGGACTTTGGACAGCGGAGCAGCGTTACATGTTACCTACAGAAAAGAGCTTTACACAGAGATGCACGAGCCTGAACCTGAACTTCGTGAACTTTACTCTTTTTCCAATCATCCTGTTCAGGTCATGGGAAAAGGAACTGTTTATATTGAAGAGCTCGGTGCTCTCATTCCAAATGTTTACTATGTTCCGTCTGCCAGTAGTAATTTGCTTAGTCAGAGTCATTTGTCTAGGTTTTCTCATTTTCAGGTCCACCATCTTGAAAAAGCAAGTTATATAGTCAAAGACGGAGATATTGTTGCTGAAACCATGTTGATTGGTGGTGTTTATTACTTAAAACCAAAGTCTAAGCAGCAAGAGCAGGCAAGTATACACATTCCAAAAAGCACAGGCCCAGAGAGAGACGTCCCAGAGAGAGATCCTGTTGCTACTCCAAAGGTTCCTAATAATGATAAAAATACAAAAAAGACACAGGTTGCTCACAGCAAGCCTGGGGTTCCTAATAAAAATGCTAATGTTGAGAATTCACTAACAGGTAAACCTTTGCATTCCAGGTGTATCCATAAGTGGCACAGAAGATTGGGTCATGCCAGTTTCCGTGTTCTGAAGAAGATGCCAGAGTTCGCAAGAGGTTTGGATCTAAAGGGGTGTAAGGTGTTCTTGGACTGTGCTGTCTGCAAGAAAGCCAAATCCAAAGCAGCAGCAATTCCAAAACGCGCTACACGCCTGTCAACACGCATTTTTGATTTGGTACACACTGACATAGTTGGTCCTTTTGCACCAACACTTGGTGGTAAAAGATATTTCTTGACAATCGTTGACAATTATTCTAGATATGGATATGTATATCCTATGAAAGAAAAATCTGAGACCTTTCAGATCTTTAAAGACTTAGCTAGTCTTGTCTATACCCAATTCTATGTCAACATTGCCAGAATCCAGAGTGATCGCGGTGCTGAATTCATGTCTCAGCGTTTCCAGGACTGGATGCGTGAGAATGGGATAGTACATCAGACATCTGCTCCTTATACTCCAGCTGAAAATGGGGTGGCAGAACGCAGAAATGGGGTTTTGCAAACCATGATGCATTGCCTCCTTGAAGATGCTAACCTCAGTTTTCCATACTGGGGTGAAGCTATCAAATATGCTAACCACATCATCAACCGTACTTGGAGTAGTGTGATAAATCAGACCCCTTATTTCATGTTGTATGGACACAAGCCTGATCTCTCACATCTCCATATTTTTGGTTCCTATGCTATGGTCAATATTCCTTTAGCCCAAAGAAAGAAAGGGGGTCCTGCAGCAAAAAGGATGAGATTTATGGGCATTGATGATAATTCAAAATGGAGCAAATACATTGACTCTCATCATGTTATTGTGGTTTCACAATCTGCTATTTTTGAGGAAGATGCTGACTGGTCCAGGATTCATTCTAACGATCCTGGAGTTTATTTTCCTAGAGATGATGTTGCTGATGCCACACAACCTGATGATCAAGATTCACAGGATAATGTTCCTTCCACGAGTTCTTCTCAACCTACTGTTCCGTTTTTGCAAGTCTCCGATGTTGCTGCTGGCGACGATGATGAAGACGAGGACGACACGGCAGAAGAATGGACGGTTGGCCCGAGACGTTCTAAGAGGACCACAAAGGGAATCCCTCCAAAACGGTATTCGTGGCAAGTAACAAAAACACCTGTACCTTTGATTTGTAATGTTAAACTTCCACCTGAGAAGTTCACACAGATCAAACATCTTCCTGAATCAGAACAAGATAAATGGTTTGAGGCAATGCAGGCTGAAATGGACAGTCTAAAGAAGCTCCAAGTGTTTACGCCTGTAAGCCCTCCAGCAAACAAGAAAGTTATTGGTACTCGATGGGTCTACAGGATCAAAAAGAAGCCGAATGGTGAGTCGTTGTACAAGGCCAGACTCGTAGCCCAGGGTTTCGCTCAACGTTATCCTGAGGACTATACAAATACATACTCACCCACAGTGCGGACTGAAAGTGTGAAAATTGCTTTAGCCACTGCAACTATCCTTGGCCTAGAAGTTTTCCAGTTCGATGTTCAAACGGCTTATCTACACGCTGATCTTGACAAGGACATCTACGTCAAAGGTCCTCCAGGTTTCCGACAGCAAGAAGGGGATACCTGGTTTCTACACAAAAGTCTTTATGGTCTGAAACAGTCTGGTTTAATGTGGTACTTATGTCTTTCTGAGAAACTAAATTCAATGGGCTTTATTAAGTCCGAAACAGATGAATGCGTGTTTACTAAAAGATCCGGTAATAGGTATGAGATAATTCTTGTTTATGTCGATGATATTGTTTATATTGGTCCAAATAAGCAGATGAGTGAGGTTTTTGCTAAAGCTTTACAAAAGTTTTTCACTTTGAAGTCTTTAGGATGTATTAACACTTATTTAGGTGTTCAAATTGACAAAACTCAGAAGGGGTTTAGTCTTACACAAGAAGAGAAGATTGAACAACTGTTACATCACTGTAACATGGAGGACGCTAAGCCTGTGAGTATACCCATGCAAACTGACTTTCACATTTTGGCACATGAACCAAGTCCTGAGTTCGAAGATCAAACACTATATCGCTCAGTCATTGGGTCGCTGCTGTATATTAGTAGTTGGACTAGACCCGACATTGGACTTAGTGTTAATCTTTTATCACGACATGTAGGCAAAGCAAAACAGTTTCATTGGACATGTGTTAAAAAGTTATTGAGGTATCTAAAAACACACCAAAGACATGAAGTTGTTATTGGAACCCAGACATACTGACTATGCAGAGTTATGTTGTTATGCAGATTCAGATTGGGCGAGTGATAAGAAGTCACGGAAAAGTACATCAGGTTACATGATGTTTTTAAATGGATGTCCTGTTTACTGGCATGTGCGTAAACAGAATTTTGTTTCTTGTTCCTCTACAGAAGCTGAGTATGCTTGTGTGTCTGATGCATGCAATTCTTTAACCTGGTTTGATGCTTTAGTCACAGATATCTGGACACATCCGATTCGACTGATCACAGTAATGGAAGATGATGAATCTGTGGTTTATATTTCTAAAACACGTTTTACAGGTTCAAGGTCCAGACACATTGACATCCGATATCAAAACATAAGGCAACTGGTTAAACAAGGTTTTGTGACGTTACAGTATGTGCCTACACGTGATCAAATTGCTGACATGCTGAACAAACCACTTCCTACAGCCCAGCATGAGTATCTGCGTGAGAAGATGTGCCTTACTTGAGTCTTCACTTTGCTGACGAAAGAAGGGGAATGTCACTGCACGTTTTTTTATGTTCGTCAGAAAAGTTCATTTCTAACTGTACATTTTCCCCTGCTCTCTGCACCTGTTGTGATAACTTATCTGGTAACCATAGTGAATCCCATATGACTAGTTATGTTATGGTTTCAGTCTGTTTAGTGCGCATGTCTAGAAAAAGTTCTCAGAGTTATTGTTTATAGTTTTATTCACTTTGCTGTTACTGACTGTTATGTTAGGATGTAGTGAGCTAGCTCTGTATAATATATATTTAGTTTTTATATTTTTGTAAGTAAAAGGTATTTAGTAAGATTATGCCTCGTGTTTTTATTGCCTTCCTGCATGCACATCATGCATTCTCTGAAGCACGGTCCGTCGCCCTCTACAAAGGTGATTTTTACCTTGACACTGGTGATGACCTATAAAGCCCTAAATGGCTTGGGTCCAGGATATTTGAGGGAACACCTGCTGCCAGCATCAAGTTCCCTTCATCCAGTGCGCTCACACAGGGAGGGTCTCCTCAGGGTGCCGCCGGTAAAAGATTGCTGGTGGATAACATCCAGGGGGAGGGCCTTCTCTGTGGGTGTGCCTGCCCTCTGGAACCAGCTGCCCGTGGAGCTGAGGACTGCCCCTGACCTCCGTTCATTCCGCCGGGACCTGAAGACCTGGCTCTTCGAGCTCTCTGGCCCAGGCTGAGAATTTTAATTTTAATTTTAATTGGGGGCTTTTACCTTTTCAGGGACTGTTGTAATTTTTAAAATCATTTTTAACTTTTGTATTTCTTGTTTTAATTACCCTGTAAACCGCCCTGAGTCCTTCGGGAAAGGTTGGTATACAAATCTAATTAAATAAATAATTAATAAGTATAAAAATAGTGTGGTTTCAGTTATATTGTACCACCAGGACTGCCATCTTGACTTTTTAAAACCACCTTATCCTGCCCATCCCACCACAGATACCAGTATGTACCAACATATGTTACTAACTTTTGGTTCTCAAAGGTAATAATAAAAATAGATGATACTCAAATGAGTCTCTAGAAGTTAACATTTATCTGAAGTTGTATTTGATTCACTGCAATGTTTGCCTGGGTGTAATGCTTTGTTACTTTGATTGCAATGGATTATATATAAATTAAAGAAAACATTTTGTTTTGAAGTAATGTAAATTAATGACTGTTGTTTTGAATACTTGTTGGTACAAATATTTACTTATTTGTCTATCTACATGCTTAATTTGTACCCCATCTTAATCAAATAACTCGTGATGGTTAACAAGATAAACAGAAAAATAATTTTAAACATCAATGGTGGTCATAAAAACTAAATAACAATAAAATAACCACTCAAAAATAAAACAGCTAAAAATAAAAGTAGAAATGACCCAGATGGCTAGAATGACTTCTGGAATAGTATTCCATTTAGATCTTTCTGAATTCTATCAAGATGGAGCCAGGAGGCTGTTCCAGCACTGCACTAACAAAAGCTTCAAGTCTAGAAGGGTCACCAAACACTGAACCTGCTCCTTCAGAGATAGTGCTTGCTCATCCAGAGATAAAAAAATGATATTGATGGTGTGGTCTAACTCTATCTTGATTTTAATAAAGGTGTGACTTAAATAAACTTGAAGGAACTTTCACAATTCTGTTATTAAACCTCACAACAATAAAGTAACATTCTTGGAGTCTCTCTGATCACTCTGATCTCTGTTTCTTGACCTGAGGTCTCCTATTAAACAAATATTTTGGTATTCCATTTCTGCTATTTTTTATGGAGATTTTGATAGAATTCTTCTTGTTTATTATTTGGTGCATATATTGCTACCAAAAGTGTTTGTTTTTGGTGTAGAAATATTTCTACCATCAAATTCTTCCTTCTTCATCTGAATAAATCATTTAGAATCTATTGTCTCTTTAACATATACAGCAACTCCTCTTTTTTCTGTTGTGCTAATGCATAATAGAGTTTCCCAATTTTTGGTTATTCCAAGAGTTTATAATATTGGTTTTTTTATACGTGTCTTTTGTAAACAAATTATATCAATATTTAATTTCTGTAATTGTTGAAGATCTTATTTCTTTTTGATGGGGAATTCAGTCCATTTATGTTTACTGAAAAAATCCATTTTCTTTCTCCATTTTGTTTACTTATATTTAGGTATTGTTGATCTCATAGTCTTCTGCTCCCTTGCCATTCCCTCATTGTCTTGATCAGGCTTCTTTTTCTCTTCTTCTATTTGTGAAGTTGTTTCCTTTATTGTTTGTTCGGTCTGTTTCTGGTCTTTCCTCTTTTCTTGTTGATATTATACTCTTTTGTTTAGGAATGCTTGATTTCTTTCATCAAATTCTTCTGCCTTCCAAACTGAGTCCAGTCGATACCTTATATTGTTCCAGTTGATTAAAATCCCTTCTGGGATTAACCATCTAAAGTTTATACCTTTTGCATTTAACTTTGTAGTCAAAAAGTGATATTGTCTTCGCAGGTCTCTTATTCTCTTAGGGATCTGCTTTAACACCACAATTTCTTTATTTTTATATTGTAATGGTTCATCTCTAACTCCTCTCTGTATCTCATCTCTTATTGTTTTCTTTATAAATCTTACATGGACTTCTCTGAGTAATTTGTATTTCCTTGCACAGCTTGAATTCATTCTAAATATTTCATCTATTTTCATTTGTATCTCTGTTCTCTGTTTTTAAAGCCTCCGCAAATAAATTAATAATCACTTCTGCTATATCTTCTTCTTTATCTTCAGTTACAGTATATTTTGGAATCTTAGATAGTGTACAGCTTTCTCCATTTCTAAGGCTGCTACTACTCCTTCTAGGCTTTGATTTGCTTGTTGTAATTTTTCATTTTCTTACATTAATGCCACCATTTTTAATCAATATCTTCTGATTTATTTTCCATTTTCTGAATTCTTTGTTCATTTTTAGTAATCATTTGTTGATGGGCATCAAATTGTGCCTTTGTAGTCAACATTTGTTCATCTAACTTATCAAGTTTACTATTTGTCTCTTCATTATTTTTCTGTATTGATTCTTGAATTATCTGTAATGTGGTTTGCATCTCTATTTGAGCATTATTTGTTTTTTCCTCGCTGCAACATTGAACTAGGTGTTCCAACAGAGGGTGCAGAAAAGGGATTTTTTTTCATAATTTTAGTGAGACTAGGTGCACTCATTTTTCAGTTGAGTGAGTTTTGTAAAACCACAAGAAGAAAAGCAAGATTTAAAAAAGCCAGCTGCCTTTGGCTTTAATCCAACCATAAAATAAGCCAACTGCTTTAGGCTAATCCAAATGGTCCAATTACTTTAAAGATGTAAAAATCCCCATTTCCAAATAGTTTCTGTTGTAGTTATGTCCATGGTCAAAAATATGATTGTAAAGAGTCTTTTCTAACACAAAGTCATGTAAAGCTTTTTGTTTATACGAGGTGTTTCATGGTCATGGTATTATTGTAATATCTCCTTTCACCACTAGATGTCCTTATTTACTATATTATATATATCCAGGATTAGAAGATTTTGTAAAAGTTTTTTTAAAGTTCTTTTTAAATTATTTCTCATAGAAATTGAATATGAAAAGATTTTTCACACCATAGGGGTTAACTAAGTTTTCTTTAAATCAGTCCAAATTCCATTTTTATATATTCTTTTGTATTCCTTAATTTTCTTCCCCTATTTGTAATTTCTCATCACTTTTAATTTCCTTCTTCCCTAGTCTTTCTGGGGTCTTTGCTTCAGAATTTTTTTTCCAATCAGGGAATCTCTATTTCCGAGTCCAAAAGGAAGAGGAATAAAACAATCCCAGTTTTCAGCACATTGTTGACAGTTGTTCAGCAGCATGCTGCAGCTCTTTGCTTTTTTCCTGCCTGACAATGACTTAGACTGCCTGTGCCTACAGGCAGCCTTTCTTCCATCCATTTGAAGAGTTTACTTGGTTTGTCTGGACTGACCACCATCTGGTCCAGACTCCCAAAGCATTTCTTCTTCTTCACTGCCTCTCCAGGGCAACTTTCTGACCCCATGGGGTTGCCAGACAGAATGAAATTGGGCTAAGAAGCTGGAGCTCCAGTTTCTTCCACCCATCTCATCATGGCATCAGACCAGAAACCTCTAGATCCAGTATAGTTTTCCCTCTAGTTTCCTCCTCTACCTTTTTGATGACAAAGTTGTTAGCTAAGTTGGTTAGGAATCTGTTCGATCTCCCATTTGCTACAGAGTTTGTCTCCCAGTTGATATCAAGATAGTATGGGAAGTCAGACCCCTCCTCCAGATAAATAAATATTTTGGGGAATATTAAAAAGGCAGAATATATTTCTCCAAAGGAATAATGGAAAATCTTAGGCAGAAACCACCCCCCCAAGTCTTTCTGCCCCAAACAGAGGCCAGGTCTGTAGAAATGCAGATGTGATAATCCTTTCAAAAAGATTGGAGCCAGAAAGCTTAGAGCTGATGGTATTAGAAAGACAAAAGATTCCTAGAATCAACAACCACTCACCCACAAAATCCAACACATCAGTCATAGTCCTAGAGAAGCAGGATATGACCTTTGGAACATAATATGATTAACCCACCAATATCAAATAGGACACACTCAAAACCTCAGGTCAAAGTACATGCCACAGGAACAGGAACTCCAAACACAAAAGCCCAAGAAGGTATAAAACCCACATAATAATAATAATAATAATAATAATAATAATAATAATAATAATAATAATAATAATAATAATAATAATAATGAAGAAGAAGAAGAAGAAGAAGAAGAAGAAGAAGAAGAAGAAGAAGAAGAAGAAGAAGAAGAAGAAGAAGAAGAAGAAGAAGAAGAAGAAGAAGAAGTTGTTGGAAGGGACCTTGGAGGTCATCTAGTCCAACCCCCTGCTAAGGCAGGAAACCCTATACCATTTCAGACAAATGGCTGGCCAGTCTCTTCTTAAAAACTTCCAGTGTTGGAGCATTCATCACTTCTGGAGGCAGGTTGTTCCACTTGTTAGTTGTTCTAACTGTCAGGAAGTTTCTCTTTAGTTCTAGGTTGCTTCTCTCCTTGACTAGTTTACATCCATTGCTTCTTGTCCTGCTTTCAGGTGCTTTGGAGAATAGCTTGGCTCCCTCTTCTTTGTGGCGGCCCCTGAGATATTGGAACACTGCTATCATGTCACCCCTCACCCTTCTCTTCATTAAACTACACATATCCAATTCCAGCAACCGTTCCCTATATGTTTTATCCTCCAATCCCCCATTCATCTTTGTTGTTCTTCTCTGTACTCTTTCTAGAGTCTCAACATCTTTTTTACATCGTGGTGACCAAAGCTGGATGCAGTATTCCAGGTGTGGCCTTACCAAGGCATTGTAAAGTGGTATTAGTACTTCACGTGATCTTGATTCTATCCCTCTGTTAATGCAGCCTAGCACTGTGTTGGCTTTTTTGGCAGCTGCAGCACACTGCTGGCTCATATTTAAGTGATTGTCCACTAGGACTCTGAGATCTCTCTCACAGTTACTACTATCGAGCAAGGTACCACCTATACTATACCTGTGCATTTGATTTTTCCTGCCTAAATGTAGAACCTTACTTTTTTCACCATTGAATTTCATTTTGTTAGATAGTGCCCAGTGTTCGAGTCTGTCCAGATCCTCCTGTATCTTAAGCCAGTCTTCTGGAGTATTGGCTATTCCTGCCAGCTTGGTGTCATCTGCAAATTTGATGAGTTCCCCATCTATCCCCTCATCCAAATCGTTGATGAAGATATTGAAGAGCACTGAGCCAGAACAGAGCCCTGGGGCACCCCACTACACACTTCCTTCCATGTAGATGCAGTTCCATTGAGGACCACACGCTGAGTATGGCCTGTCAGCCAGCTACGAATCCATCTGGTGGTGATGCTATTCAACCCATCCATCTGGTGGTGATGCTATCTAATTTTTCTATCTTATCGAGTAGTAGGTTGTGATCTACTTTATCAAATGCCTTACTGAAGTCCAAGTAAATTATATCTACAGCATTCCTCTGGTCCACTAGTTTTGTCAGTTGGTCAAAGAATGCAATAAGGTTTGTGTGGCATGATCTGTTTTTGACAAACCCATGTTGGCTTTTAGTGATAACTTTATTTGCATCAAGATGTTCGCTGATTTGTTGTTTGATTATCTTTTCCAGAATCTTCCCAGGTATTGAGGTCAGGCTGATAGGTCTGTAGTTTCCTGGATCTATTTTTTCCCTTTTTTGAATATGGGAACTACATCAGCTCTCTTCCAGTCCTCTGGTAGTTCCCCAGTGCTCCAGGATCTTTGAAAAAAATAGTTCAGTGGGTCTGAGATCATGTCTCCCAGTTCCTTGAGAACCTTGGGGTGTAATCCATCTGGTCCTGGTGATTTGAACTCGTCTAGGCTGGACAGATGCTCACTTACCATTTTCTTGCCTATCTTAACTTGCGTTTCTATTCTGTTTTTTATGGCACTGGTTTTGGTAGGTTGGACTGTTTTTTCCCTTTGTGCAAAAAACAAGTTAAATAGTTCTGCTTTCTCCCTATTGCTTGTCACCTTCTTGCCACTTTCCCACACTGTGGTCAGCTTTTCCAGAGCCATATTTCAGTCTGGCTCTGCTCTTCAATAAACTACAACCTTCTTTCTAAAGCAGTCCATTTTGTTTATTCCCAACTTGGACTGGACCCTGATGAAGATTTTTTTTCTACAATTTGGCACCCAGGATGGGACTTCAAGTTAACTCTCCAGTGGACTGAGACTGGGTAATCCCCATCTTGCTGGCAGCAGACCCCTTGTGTCTGTGGATGGGATTCCCAGACCCTGTCCATGTGGAGCGAGGGTAGTAAAGGGATTTTTGAGTTTGAGCTCAAGGACTGCTTTGGAAAGAAGGTGAGTACCTCTAAATTTTAACTTTAAAGCCCAGGGAAGTGATGGAAATGTGTGTGTGTGTGTGTGAGAGAGAGAGAGAGAGAAGATCCTTTTCCCAATCACAGTGGGATCTTGTTTCCTCTGGTCTTCCTAACCACCAAAAATCTGTTCAACCAACAAACTCTGGTGTTTGGCCAGAGTGCAGGACTCTTTATTAGGGAAAAGGGAGAGGCTGTGTGAAAATAAAATGGAAAAGTGAGTGAGTCAGATCTGGGCAACCAGCTGGTAAGGCCCTGTAAGCAAAGCCCAGTTGTAGGAGGTACACGTACTACTGCATTGGATATTTGTTCGAGGGACAAGAGGCAAGTGCCTGTCCTAGACTGTATGAAAAAGAAGCGAGCAAGAGAAATTTGTGAAGAATGGGCTTTGCTCAGGGTTTTGCTGGGAAACCAATTTGGCTAAATAAAGATACTTAAAAGGAAAAGGAAATGAAAATATAGGAATAGTTATTTCTCTCTCTTTCTATGCAACCACATGATATGTGTAAGATTTGTGCCTTCCCTAATTTGAGTTAACTGAGATTTATAGTGGAAATGACCAGGGTGTGAAAACTGAGTGTTCTGTTTTCCTCTCCTTTTCTCCTTGTCTTTGTATGTGTGTGTGTCAAGGTCTTTGTGTGTCCTCAAGGTTAAATGTTAACTGCTGGATGTCTCTAATCCCTAGAGACAAGAATTTTAAAATTCTGCTAGAAATTCTGCTTAAAATACCTTCACTCTAGTTTGCCTGGCCAACAAAATAAAGTGAAGAGACCTGTGTTTCTCTCTCTCTCTCTCTCTTTCTCTCTCTCTTGGTTGTGACAAACAAAGGCAGTCAAGACCTCCTCTTTTGTTCAAATGAATGGATCACAATAAATGGGAAACAATTGTTCGGTGACAAGGCAAAGAGCTTTTGAATTCAATAACTTTTTAAAAAATATTTGATCAGAACCTTTACAATGGTTTCTAGCTAATCCTTGTCAATGTCTAAATATTTTTCCCTGTTTTTTAAAAAAATCATTATTCAGATAAAACTCTCCATAAGCCTTCTATTACTACCATTCAAATATTGAAGTGTCCACTTATGATTGAATTAAATAGACAGAGTGAACTGGCAATCCTGATTTTTGAGAGTTTCTCAGCTATCATCCTAGTAGGAGTTTTCTAATTATAGCTGTCCTGGCTTGACACAACTCTGTCAATGCCTCAGCAAATTTTCATTATGAAATTCCCTTTCTGGCAAAAACAATATTTTTCACCAACTTACAAAACAAAAATGTTTACAAATGCCACCAGAAGAACTCCTAAAATATCCCCAGAGTGAGGAATAAAAAACAAACAAAAGAAAGCCCCTTATGGAGGGAAGAATGCTTTCCAAGAATTGGAGAAGAAGTCGTTCCAGGTGTGAGTCATACCAAATAATATAGCTCCACAAATTTGGAACAGAATTTTGCTTTGATGATGCTTTATGCTGTTGCCCAAAATAATATGGCCTTCTTTGATAGTTCTGTAACTGGAAAAGGCTTCTGTATCTTCATTATACAAATGCATAAACCAGCCCCTCTTTCCCTCTTTCCCCACTCATTGCTTCCCAGCATCATAAAGTAGTCCTCAATGGTACTACATCCATATGGAGAGAACTAAGCAGTGGGATACCACAAGGCTCCATCTTAGCCCCAGTACTCTTCAATATCTTCATAAATTACTTATATGAGGGAATAGATGGGGAACTCATTAAATTTGCAGATGACACTAAACTGGCACGAATAGCCAACAACCCAGAAGACAAGCTCAGGATCCATAAAGATCTTGACAAACTTGAACAATGGTCCTAGCCAACAAAATGAATTTTAACATGGAGAAAAGCAAACTTTTACATTGGTTTGGCTAGTCCAGGGGTAGGCAACCTTGGCTCTTTTATGACTCGTGGACTGCTGGCCCAGAAATTCTGGGAGTTGAAGTCCACGAGTCATAAAAGAGCCAAGGTTGCTTACCCTTGGGCTAGTCTAAAGAAAAGAAGAAATGGGTGACATGATAGCAGTATTTCAGAATTTGAGGGTCTGCCACAAAGAAGAGGGTGTCAAATTATTTTCCAAAGCACAAGAGGGCAGGACAAGAAACAATGGTTGGAAATTGAGCAAAGAGAGAAGCCACCTGGAATTAAGGAGAAACTTCCTAACAGTGAGGACAATTAACCAGTGAAACAGCTTGCCTTCAAAAATCGTGGGCACTCCTTCACTGGAGATTTTTTAGAAGAGACTAGACCATGGGTCAGCAACCCGCAGCTCTGGAGCCACATGTGGCTCTTTCAGCCTTCTACTGTGGCTCCCAGTCCTCCTCTGCCATTTGCAGAGACAGAGACAGAGAGAGGCACTTGTGCTTCCCTTCTCTCTCTCTCTCTCTCTCTCTCTCTCTCTCTCTCTCTCTCTCTCTCTCTCTCTCTCTCTCTCTCTCTCTCTCATTGGCCCCCACATGAAGCCTTAGAAGACAAAAGACAACTAGTAAGACTATGGGGGGAGGATGGAAACTCATTGTAAGGTTTTCTTTCTTGCCTCATTTGTATTGTAATTAAGCAGTTGAATGGATTTATGGAGAGATAGCTTTTGGGAATGGTTGGCACAGCAAATATTGAACACCTTGGACTTCTGTCTAGTGGGAAGAAAATTTGTCCAGGATGTTTGTATTACCTGTCTTGTAGAAGTAGCTGCATGCACACATGCACACACACACACACACACACACACACACACACAGAGGCACACACACACACACACACACACACACACACACACACACACACCATTCAGATTCACACTAAGGCTATCCCCTTCACCTACCTTCAGTAAAGCTCCAGGCTGGTTCTTGCTCTGTGGCACTAAAGCTTTGCATGCACAACTTCTTGCAAATTTCAAGGGGGAGGGAACCAGCCACCCTCAGGTGATTTACAATGCATATTCCCCCACTGAGGAGATAGCAGGAAAGGGATTTCCAAACCCAAGCCCTAAATATGTTGCACTGGTAGACTCATAGCGGGAGTCCTAGGGCTCACTTTGCGCAATTTAAACAAATATTAATAGCCTGACTTGCACCCTGGCTAACCTTAATTGAACATCACAAACCTGGATGCACTGAACTAAGAGCTAAAGCAGGAAGCAACCCTTGAAAATGGGCAGCCAGTGGTTATGTACTGAGGTAAACATGGCTGTGAAGAATTTTGGGAGGCATGTGTTTCAAAAAAACCTGACTGGAAGCTCAAAGTGATATCAAACATCTAAAAGAATTGGCACAGAATATTGCCCATATTGTACACTATAAATTTCTTTTCCACCTAACAAAATTTGCCCTGACTTTTAGACCTTTATGGGTTGAAAGGCTCCCCTTTTGGGGGCCACTGCAGGGATCTTTTTCTGCTGCCTTTATTAGTGTCTTCCCCTTCCTGCATTAACAGTTTAAAAGCTTGTTTCCCCACATCCTGGAGCCCCCATAGAAGCACCCATCAAGTCTCCCTGACCAGATCAGTTTTTAATCTTGTGCCAGAGTGTCACCCACACTCTTATAGCACAAAGGGGGACCTTGATGAAGATTTTTCTTTCTACAGTAGTTAAAGTCTTGTGTTATTACTGTGGTATATTTCCTACATACATTTGTTAACTGATTAGCAAAGAGTTCATCTATTTCTTCTGTTTGGTTGGGTGGCCTGTAGTATACGCCTATAGCAATGTCAGTTTTTTCCTTTTATATTGACCCATATGGATTGGGTGTGTCTTGGTTCTAAGCCTCAATTTATTCATGCCCAGATGGATTTGTATGGGTTTTAATACCCTGAAATTGTAGAGCCAGGCATGTCTATTTAAACAATCCTCTCCACTACTGTACTTACTTTTAAAATCTTTAGGGCTTTCATACCGAATATATGCTATTTCAGTTAATATTCATGAAATGCTTATGGTAAGGCAAAAAACCCGTTACATTATTATTGCTCTCAAATATTAAGAGGGAAGGAGAGAAAAAAGTATTTTTGGTGCTGCTTGATTAATATGAATTATTGCTCAGCCTCTTTTTAATGAGGAATGCATCAGAGGTTCAGTTCTAGCTCATTATGTATCTGATTGCAGTACTGGAGTATGCAAATACCTAATGTGAAACCTGCCAAGACCCCAAGAGCACTCTCCTGATTGCTCAGGGTTTGATACATGATCATTGCTACTCACAGTGGGAAGGAAATGAAAAGCTTTCAAATCCTAGGAAGTTGTCAAAACAACTTCACAGGATTTTACAGAAAAACATTTCACTTTGGAGAGAAGAAAATTGTACATCCTTATAAAAACACGATGTATGGGAAAAACAAACCAGTCAAGTTTGCAGAACATGCCTGTGCAAGGCCAAAGCTAAATTAAAAAATTGGGATAGAAATTTACATGTAAAAGCTGAGAAAATAAGATTAGGCCTGTAGGGGGAGGGGATAAATATACAAAGA
The DNA here is from genome assembly GCF_947247035.1 of Vipera ursinii. Taxonomy (NCBI): domain Eukaryota; kingdom Metazoa; phylum Chordata; class Lepidosauria; order Squamata; family Viperidae; genus Vipera; species Vipera ursinii. Next base: position 38,758,529 of record NC_139515.1, read on the forward strand.
TGATACATATTTTTAGAAGGAGTTTACACTTCAAAATGAACGGTGATGAAATGACAGCAAACAAAGAATTCAAATCCTTTGGTCCATAAATGTTTACCTTGATTGTTTTTGGTGGGGGGAGAGAACAGCATTTTTAAGCAAAACAAATCAAATTGTTTATTACAGCTCTAAAGTTGGATGCAGTGAAATATCCAATAATAGAACTGTTACATACATCTATATATAAAAAAGAAAAAGTGTTTAATAATATCTAAGGCAGTGGCTCCCAACCTTTTTGGGCATCAGGGACCAGTTTCATGCAAGACAATTTTTCCACGGATGGGGGGGTATGGTTTTGGTTTTGCTTGCTCCCCAGCACTCATCTCCAGTGTGCAGCCCAATTCAGGCCACAGATTAGTATCAGACTGTGACCTGGGGGTTGGGGACATCTGATCTAAAATTAATTTTAAGCATTTAATCAGTGTTTCTCAAACATTCCAACTTTAAAAGATGAGGACTTTAACTCCCAGCCAGCTACACTTAAAGTCTGAGAAACACTGATTTAGATCTTCCTCTTTTGTTTCTTTCCCTCTTACTCCTTTTCTTCTTACTGGATATGATCAGAGGGTTACAGTATTCAGTATTCAGGTAAAATATATAAGATAGGAACAAGGATGAAGAGAGAAACATAAAATGAGTAAAAGGAAAACAGGATCTAATATCGTATCAGTTTTTACAGTGAACATTATTGGTATTGTTTATCATGGTTGGACTGGAAATAAAAATAGTTTGTAGGTTTTTCAGCTCAGTCTATGGAATGATATTTCTCTTCCCTTTCTTCTATGGATACTATAGATAAAATAGCTAACTCCCATTAAACAGAAAAGGAAAGTTACAAGTGAGAGCAGTATTTAATGTGACATAAGGCATGGAAATGTAAGATAAAAACCTTGGTGATAAACTATTTTAGATTCTGTCTCTGTAATCTAAGCCTTGTGATTTATTGCTTCTGAGATAATAGCTAAAATATTGATATCATGAAGCACAGGGCTTTTCAACCTTTTCACCCATTGTACCACTTTTATGATAAGGCACTCTCCGAGTACCACCAGTCGCCCAGCATGGTGTCAAAAACGTGACCAAAAAAAGGAAAAAAATGATAACGTACAGGTAGTCCTCGACTTACATTTTGCTTAGTGACTGTTCAAAGTTACGATGGCACTGAAAAAATGACTTATGACCATTTTTCACACTTATGACTGTTGCAGCATCCCCAGGGTCATGTGATTTACATTTGAATGCTTGGCAACTGATTCATACTTATGATGGTCAGTGTCCCAGAGTCATGTGATCACCTTTTGTAACTTTTTAACAAGCGAAGTCAATGGCTGGGGGGGGGCAGCTCATCACTCAGGTTGCAGGTTGCCTGTGTGGGTGGGAATCCATGGGTCTCTGGTGGAGGGGGGGGGTGGGACTGGGGTGGGTGCTTTCCTTCCCTCTCTCTCTCCCATTGTCCCTTCCTTCCTTCCTTCCTTCCTTCCTTCCTTCCTTCCTTCCTTCCTTCCTTACCTCCTTCTTTGTCCCTTCCTCTTTCCCTTCCTCCCTTCCATTGTCCCTCCCTCCCTCAGGTTGCAGGGTGCCTGTGTGTGTGTGTGTTTGTGTGTGTGGGAATCCATGGGTCTCTGGTGGAGGGGTGGGACTGGGGTGGGTGCCCTCCTTCCCTCCCTCTCTCCCATTGTCCTTCTTTCCTTCCTTTTGTCAATGCTGCAACCATTAACATGTTTTTGCACTGACAAAATAAGAGGCAGCCTGTTACTTTAATTGCTTAGCTTGTGGGGGGGAAGGAAAGATAAGAACTTGGTGGGTTGTCTAATGGAAGAGAAACTAATTCTTTAAATTAATTGGAGAATGTGACTAATGACAAAAATAGAAAGGTGGAGAATTGCATTTAATATATTATGCAAGGGGGCAGAGATTTCAGATTCTGGCATCCCTCCATGCCGATGTTTCGTTTTACGATTAAGATTTTTTAGATAAACAATGCTTGCATTTTGTTTCATTTGTCTCATTTATTGGAACCATGACACCTTTCTTACCTCCTTCTTTGTCCCTTCCTTCCCTCCCTCCCATTGTCCAGTGCTACACCGCCCAGACCCCAGCCTGGAGAAAATCACGGCCCTCCCTGTGCATGCACAGAGGCAGAGGAGAGTGCCACCTTTAGGACATGACAATATTCAAGTACCACCAGTGACTTAGCAAAGTGTCAAAAACTTTATTGACCAAACAAAAACAGGAAAACAGTGAACCAATTTACCACACTTTTAATGGGAAACTTGTGCCTGCTTTTCTGCCATTATTCTTTGTAGTCGTGGCTGGAGAGTGCTTACTGTCAGAATTAAGTCAGTTTCCAGCTGAAGGGAATTCCTTTCCTTAGTTTTTATACATGTTGAGGAAGAAAATGCCTTCTTGCACAAGTATGTGGAACCAAATGGCAATAAGGCTGCAATAGCCTTTCCCCTCACTTCTGGGTATAGTTTTGCAGCTTGGCTCCAGAACTCACTCAGTGTTTTTTCATTAAAAAGTTCTTACAAACTGTGGCTTGATATCAATTCCAGAATGCCCTCTTGCTCTGGAGAGGAAAGGTCAGAGTTCTGAACATGGCCCATGGTGAAGGGTGATGCAACCCAGCAAATTCAAGTATCACATCCTGTTGAGACGAATGGAAAATACAACGCAAACTCTGTGTGCAATTTTTCCAAATGATTTTTGATGGCTGTTTCAATGCCCTCAGTGTCAACCATAGAATTTAGTTCAATAAACTCTGATACATTGGGAAATAAGGCAACATTCTTTTTTTTCTATTTGTCCTATCCACAGGGAGATTTCTTTGTGGAAAGCACTGTAATGTATTGGGCTTGCTTTGTTAAGAGAACACCACGTGGTAATTGCTGGAAGGCTGTTTGAGCAGGGAAGCTATCTAACGGCTCCCAGCTCCTCGGACAACCCATCTCCAGTGCTGATATTGGTTGCCCCTAGGGTGGCAATAGGTTGCTTCAAACCTATTGGCCGCCACCTAGGGGCCAGGGTATAAATTGCTGCATCTGCAGCCCTGTTCTCCAGTTCAGTTCCTGCAAGCAATAAACCATGATCTTTGCTGAACTCACTCACCTCGTCTTCATTCCTGTGCAACGAACCCAGTACACAACACTGGCGATGAAGGTGGGATCCTGCTTCTCTGTTGAAGCTGAAAATCACTAGGGGAGAGGCAGCACATGCCTGGCGGGAAAGCAATTCCCCCCCTTGGTCGGCTAGCTAAGCCATGCTAGTGACCACATGCTCAGAGGACCAGTCCCTGGGAAATGGAGAGGCAGGATTCGAAGTTGCTGAGATCCAGCTGCGAAGACCAGCAGAATGCCCAAGGTCGGAAGGCTGCAAGAATTTAACATCAAGCAACCAGAAAAATGGTCCTCGTACCTGTCCCAGGTTGAGAGCTACCTTCGGGAGAACCAGGTCACACAGGACGGACTGAAGGCTGCCACGCTACTCTGTGTGTGTGGCCCAGCGACGTTTGATCTAGCAGAAACCTGTTCATGCTAACACCGTTGGAGTCTGTCTCCTATGCAGATTGAAGAAGAAGCTCGGAGAACATTTCCAACCAAAGATGTTGGTGATTGCATGGCGCTACACCTTCGAGCAAAGAATACAGCAACCGGGAGAGACCACATCCGAGTACATTGCGGCCTTGAGGCAGGCCGCACGCTGGTGCCAATTCTCAGACGTCGAAGAGAGACTTCTAGACCGGCTTGTTGACAAAGTTGACATGTTGCACAGACAACCCAACCAACAGCACAGCAGCAGCAAGCAACAAGAGACTACTTACAAGAGACAACTTCCTGACAGTTAGAACAATTAACCAATGGAACAACCTGCCTCCAGAGGTGGTGAATGCTCCAACACTGGAGGTTTTTAAGAAGAGACTGGACAGCCATTTGCCTGAAATGGTATAGGGTTTCCTGCCTGAGCAGTGGGTTGGACTAGATGACCTCCAAGGTCCCTTCCAACAACTTCTTCTTCTTCTTCTTCTTCTTCTTCTTCTTCTTCTTCTTCTTCTTCTTCTTCTTCTTCTTCTTCTTCTTCTTCTTCTTCTTCTTATTATTATTATTATTATTATTATTATTATTATTATTATTATTATTATTATTATTATTATTATTATTAGCCTTGGTGGAGCAGTGGGCTAATGCCTCCTTAAGTAACACCAGCTGCCTGCAATTAGTGCAGGTTCGCATCCCACCAGGCTCAAGGTTGACTCAGCCTTCTCTCCTTCCGAGGTAGGTAAAATGAGGACCCAGATTGTTGGGGGCAATTAAGCTGACTTTGTAATAATGCCGCTTGGGGGGTGTATGAAAGCCCTAATAAGCAGGCATATACATAGAATGAAGGCTACTGCTAAGCTTGTAAGCCGCCCTGAGTCTTCGGAGAAGGGCGGGATATAAATGGAATTAAAATAAAAAAATAAATTATTATTATTATTATTATTATTATTATTATTATTATTATTATTATTATTATTATTATTATTATTATGCAGATCCCTTGCCTAGATGTCCAGGTTGTGGCGGCCGCCACCAACACTTGGACTGCATGTTCCGGACAGCCATGTGCCAGGCCTGCAGAAAAACTGGCCACATCGCATCTGTAGTGGTCGCCAGAGGGACCGGCCAGCAAATCGTCAGTAAGAAGATCCAACCAGGAGAGGTACTGGGGCCCCAGAGCCGTACAGGATGGGGGTTTGCTCAAGTCGCAGAAGCATCAGCCGTACTGGGGCCCGCTGCCCCATTAAGCCCAAGTATAGACTGTAGGTGGAGTTGCAAGGGGTCCCCTTTAAGATGGAGCTAGACACAGGCTCCGCAGTCTCCATTATTTCCCTGGAAACATTTAATTTCATTTGTGGTCGCAGTAAGAGGTGGGCTAAGCTGAGGCCCTCTGACATAATTCTAACAGATTTTCAGAACGCCAGAGTCATAGTCAAGGGTGAAGCCACCTTGGCTGTTAAATTTAAGTGGTTTGCAGGGCACCAGGATGTTGTTGTAGTAGGGGGACAGAGAACAAGCCTAATCAGACTCAATTGGTTTGATGCACTAGGCACCCAAGTAACCGGAATCAACCAGACACAAGTTGCGAGTCTAGCGACAGTTTGCGAGGAATTTGCAGACATATTTAATTCAGCTCTAGGAACTTACACGGGCCCGCCAATAGCATTCAAACTAGACCCAAATGTAGTACCAGTCAAGATTAAGCCTCGTAGGGTCCCATTTGCCCTCAAGCACAAAATAGACATGGAACTAGACAAACTTCTTGAACAAGGCGTTTTGCAACCAGTAGATGGTGGGGAGTGGGAAACGCCTATTGTAACACCACTCAAAGCCAACGGGGAAGTCAGAATCTGTGCAGGTTATAAATGCACAATTAACCGGGCCCTTAAACAGCACACATACCCAGTTCCAGTAGTGAGCCACTTCCTGGCATCCTTGCAGGGTGGCACCACTTTTGCGAAATTAGATTTGGTGCAGGCCTATCAGAAACTTCCTGTTGATGAGGCCACGGCTGCAGCACAGAATTGTAACCCACAGGGGGGCATTCAAAGTTAAGAGCCTGCAATTTGGGGTCAGTGTAGCCCCAGGCATTTTTCAGGGAACCATGGAACGCACACTCAAGGGCATTCAGGGGGTTTGCCCCTATTTTGATGATGTGCTTATTGCTGGAGAATCCACAGAGATGCTAGCAAGGAGGCTCAGAGCCATCCTGTAGAGGCTGTGTGAAGCAGGCCTCAAACTAAAAAAGAGCAAGTGCAGTATTGGGGTCTATTCAACCAAATTTTTGGGGTTTCGCATTGATGCTGATGGCATCCACCCCGCTGAGTCCAAAGTAAAAGCCATTCAGATGGCACCTACCTAAAACCAAAGGAGAGCTGCAAGCATTCTTGGGCCTCCTCAACTTCTACCACACATTCTTTACTAACAAGCCACAGTGGCAGAGCCACTTCACAAGCTCCTAGATAAAAAAAGCTTCCTGGAAGTGGACTAGCATTCACGAAAAAGTTTTCAGGACCTGAAGGCACTTCTGTCGGTCAGTTCCACTATCACTGATTTCAAAGAATCTAAACCAGTTTGCTTAGCATGTGACACATTCCCATATGGGTTGGGTGCAGTCTTGAGTCACGTAGAGAAAGATGGAACTCAAGTTCCCATTGCTTTTTATTCGAGGACACTGTCCTCTGCTGAGCGTAATTACGCTCAAATTGACAAAGAGGCATTGGCCATTGTAGCTGGAGTTAAAAAATGCCACGACTATTTATATGGCAGGGACTTCACGATCTTCACAGACCACAAACTGCTATTGGGGCTATTCACTACCAACAAACAGACACCCCACATATTATCCCCTAGAATGCTGAGATGGTCTATTTTTTATTGGCTTATACGTATAAACTGGTCTGGATGGGGAGGAACAGACTTCAACTCAACCCCGACAAGACCGAGTGGCTTTGCATACCTTCATCCCGGGTTTATTCGGACATTCCACCTCTCGCTATGGGGGGCGAACTATTACCCCCCGTAGATAGGGCTCGCAACTTGGGAGTCCTCCTAGATTCACGGCTCACCCTGGAAGACCACATAGGAGCTGTGACTAGGGGGGCTTTCGCCCAGGTTCGCCTGGTGCGCCAGTTGCGGCCCTATCTAAGCCAGGATGATCTATGCACGGTCACTCATGCGCTCGTGACCTCTCAACTAGACTACTGCAATGCTCTCTACATGGGGCTGCCCTTGAGGACCACCCGGAAGCTCCAACTGGTACAGAATGCAGCTGTGAGAGTTGTGTTGGGAGTTTCCCGATACTCCCACGTTACACCTCTGCTCCGCGAGCTGCATTGGTTACAGGTTGCCTTCCGGGTGAGATTCAAGGTACTAGTAATGATATTCAAAGCCCTACATGGCAGGGGTCCGGAGTACCTGAGGGAACACCTGCTGCCGGCATCGACTTCCCTCTGCCCTGTGCGTTCCCACAGAGAGGGTCTCCTCAGGGTGCCACCGGTCAGAGAATGTCGACTGGTGGCCCCCAGGGGGAGATCCTTCTCTGTGGGCGCCCCGGAGCTATGGAATCAGCTACCGGTTGAGCTCCGGACGGCGCCCAACCTTCGCTCCTTTCGCCGCGAGTTAAAAACATACTTTTTTGAACAAGCTGGCCTGGCCTGATGAAGGGATTGGGGGGGTTTGTTATGGTTATTTTATTGGGTTTTAAAGATGTATTTTAGTATGTGGGCATTTATTTAATCTTGTTTTAACTTTTGTAATCTGTATTTTTATTCTTGCCCTGTTCACCGCCCTGAGTCCTTCGGGAGAAGGGCGGTATAGAAATAGTATTAAATAAATAAATAAATAAATAAATAAATAAATAAACTGATTCACAAACCCGGCAAAGAGATGGGCCATGCAGACGGCCTGAGCAGGCTTCCACTACCGCAAATCAAACTAGATCCAGCCCCAGTGGCCTGTGTTTTGTCCATTCAGGACTTGCCAGAGTTTTCCCTCCACACAGGGGACATAGCTTCAGAAACGGTGGCTGACAAGACACTAAGTAGAGTGCTTTTTGGGTACACACGGGGTGGCTGGATAAAAGCCCAGGCCCTGAATTTCAGAGTTATTTTACAAGAAGACATGAGCTATCAGCTCACTAGGGTTTTATTCTTTGGGGGAATAGGGTCATAGTTCCTACCTCACTAAGAGACAGGGTTTTACAATCACTGCATGAAGGCCATCTGGGTATGTATGAAAGCTTTAGCTAGAAGCTACTTATGGTGGCCAGGATTAGATAAGGCCATTGAGGCCCAGGTGCATGGATGTTATACATGCCAGCAATCAAGGCCTGAAATGCCACACACTCCAGTTCACAGGTGGGAGGAGACTCACACTCCCTGGTCTAGAATTCAAATAGACTTCACTGGGTCCTTTCAGGGACAGTTCTTCCTTATAGTGGTTGACAGCCACTTTAAATGGCTTGAAGTAATACCAGTTGCAAACATGACTACTGCTAGGACCGTCCAGATGCTTAGGAAACTCTTTGCCATGTACGGGCTGCCAGACATCGTAGTATCTGACAACAGAGCCCAATTTACTGCGGAAGAATTTCAGGCGTTCTGAGTGCGAACCTAATTAGGCATGCAATGTTGGCCCCATTTCACCCTTCTACTAATGGTCAAGCCGAATGCATGGTTCGCACCACAAAAGAGTCACTGAAGCATATAGTAACTGGGGACTGGTACCACAGACTGACAGATTTTTTGCTTTGCCAACATTCCATGCCATGCACGGGAAAAGCCCAGCAGAGATGCACTGGGGGAGGCGATTGATCATGAAACTGGACAGGTTGCACCCAGACTGGGTGGCAGCAGAAGCCTCTCATCCAACCCCCCCGAGGGAGCTGCAAGTGGGCGATGGGGTGTGGGCCAGGAACTATGGGCATGGGAATTTGTGGGTGCAAGGAAAAATCACTAAAATGACAGGCCCTCTCTCCTACGAAGTGGGCCTAGAGGGCAGGCGAGTTGTCCAGTGCCACATTGATCAGCTTAGGAAGCATTTCCCAGAATGGCCACAAAGTGAGGACTTCATCATAAGTCCGTACCCAGTGCCTTATTGAGCTGCTAAGTGAAAACCTGTTTTCACACCAATGTTAAACCTTTGTAATTTGTATTGCTGTAATTACTTCTGTTTTTGATATAATGTTGTTCGTTCTAGGGGGGAGTGATGTAATGTATTGGGCTTGCTTTGTTAACAGAACATCACGTGGTAATTGCTGGAAGGCTGTTTGAGCAGGGAAGTTAGCTAACGGCTCCCAGCTCCTTGGACAACCCATCTCCAGTGCTGATATTGGTTGTCCCTAGGGTGGCAATAGGTTGCTTCAAACCTATTGGCCGCCACCTAGGGGCCAGGGTATAAATTGCTGCATCTGTTCTCCAGTTCAGATCCTGCAAGAATAAACCATGATCTTTGCTGAACTCACTCGCCTTGTCTTCATTCCTGTGCAATGAACCCAGTACACAACAGGCACAAACTTTGTCTTCCATAACAAACACGTTATGACCGTGGCCCTGCAGTGACTAATTAAGTTCATTTAGCTTTTTAAATATATCAGCCAAATAGGCAAGGCAAAATAGTCAATCTGATTTCTGTGTTGACCCTCTGGTGATGTCCATGTGTAGAGCCGTCTCTTGGGCTCTACACAATGGGCTCTACACAATGGATAGGAATGGGTGAATTTAATTTAATTCTGATGACCATCAGGTACACTACTGTGGGCAAGAATCCCTCAGAAGAAATGGAGTAGCCTTCATAGTCAATAAAAGAGTAGGAAAAGCAATACTGGGATACAATCCCCAAAATGACAGAATTGTCACTGCAATTTTTTTTTTTGTTCGTCAGAAAAGTTCATTTCTAACTGTACATTTCCCCTGCTTTCTACACCTGTTGTGATAACCTATCTGGTAACCATAGTGCCTTTCTTTCTATCCTTTTTAGTTAAACAATTTATGCCATCAAAATGTGGAGAAATGTTCTTTATTGCTTGAAATCTTTTGTTACTGAAGTAGAGCAACAGAACAGATATATTCCAAACTGATAATAACTCTCATATCTGATGCTTAATAAAAACATTTATTCCATTGTTAGTAACTCAAGATAGAAAGAACGACAACAAAAAAGTCAAAACAAAACAGCATTCTTTTCATTTAAGAATCTCTTTTAGAGACATGGTAAAACTTTATGATTGTTACTGCTCTCTGTTATACAATGAATTTGAACTGGAAAATGAAAAGGATGGATCACATGAATAAGGACAATTTAATTCAATTCATCATAATACTAGAATCCAAAACATACCATGTCAGATGTGGATACAGTATTGAACTATTTTTTTTCTCATATAAGGAACTTTCCCTCTTTTTTCTTTTTTTAAAAAACATGGAGTAGGTTTCAAACACCAGAAGTTTCCAGATGACCATGATCTCTACTCAACCACTCAAGGAGAGAAAAAAAGCCAAGGCATCCCACACCAGGAGCTGAAAGTTATGGAGACTGTTCAAGCAGGTTGCTAGGCAACCTGTTCATTCTCAGCCGTTCTTACCCTCCCACTTTTGAATTAGCCTGTACGGAATGCGTTTCCTTCTATTTGAGCCATCTGAAGGCCCGTTGCTGCGGTGCATTCTGGTCCTCTGCAATATGTCTGCCTCCTTGGTGTGCTGCTGAGGAGAATTTGGCTCTGGAACAGTTTCCTTCAGCTTTTTGTGTGTGTGTGTCTGTGTATGCGCAAAAAATGCTGCTGGAATGCCATTCTGAGCATTCTATGAGGAAAAAAGCCCTGGAAACAACTAAACAAGTGGAAGAAAAAACAAAGAAGATGAATCAAGAGGGTGAGGGAATGGTAAGAGAGCAGAGGACTACAACATCAACAAGACCTTAATATAAATAAAGGAAAATGGAAAAGGAAAATGGAATCTTTTCAATGAATATAAATGGACTGAACTCCCCATCAAAAAGAAAAAGAATTTTCAAACAACTACAAAAATTAAATATTGATATAATTTGTCTGCAAAAGATACACAAAAAAAACATTACAAATTTTTGGAAAATTCAAAAATTGGAAAACTTTATTACGCACCACCTCAGCAACAAAAAAAGTGGAGTGGCTATATATGTTAAAGAGACAATAGATTCTAAAATGATTTATGCAGATGAAGAAGGAAGAATATTAATAGTAGAAATACTTTAAAATCAGAAACAGATACTTTTGATAGTAATATATGCACCAAATAACAAATAAGAAGAATTTTATCAAAACCTTCACAGAAAAATAGTAGAAATTGAATATCAAAATATATGCCTAATTGGGGATTTCAATGCAATAGTAGATGGGACATTAGATTATAAAAGTAGTAAATCAGGGAAACAAGGAAGAAAAAGATTACCTAAGACTTTTTTCAACATGATAGAGGAAATTAGTGTACAAATAGTTAAAGAGAAATGAACCCAGGAAAATCATAATACACATTTTATTCTAATAGTCATAAATCTTGGTCTAGAATTGATATGATTTGGATGATGCCTGAACTAAGGGTTAATATGCAGGAAATTGAAATAGAATTAGGTACTTGGGCAGATCATAATCCTTTAAAAATGGTGTGGAAAGGAATGCAGAAAAAATTAAGATGGACTTTGAATCAATCTATATTAAAAGAGAAAGTATTTATAGACTTAGCAACAAAAGAAATGGAATTTTTCTTCAAAGAAAATAAAAAAGAAGATACAACATTACAAAATGTATGGGATACAGCCAAAGCATATTTTTGAGATGTAGCGATAACATACATGGTGAAAAAAAATAAAGAAAAGAGACAACAATATCAGTTGTTAAGAGAAGAATTTAAAAAAATTAGAATTAGAACTACAAATAAACCCACAAAAGAAAATATTGAAAAAAACAATGGAAATAATAAAACATAAATTAAATTTAATAGAAAAATTGGCACAGCAAATCAAAAGGGCAAAGCAAAACTTTTTTGAAAATGCAAATAAACCAGGAAGATGGTTAGCTCATAAACTTAAAAAAATTAATAAACAAGTTAGTAGATGAAAAGCTGTTTACAATTTAAAAATGAAGCAATAAAAAGATAATTAAAGAATACTATGAGAAACTGTATGTTAAGGAAGAAACTCCATGGGAGAAAATGATTCAATATATTGAATAAAATAATTTACCAAAAATTCCAGAAAATTTCAAAATTATGTTAAATGAAAAAATAACAGTGCTGGAACTGACAGAGCCAATAAAAAGACACAAAAAATACAAAAATGAAAAAAATACCTCCCGATCCAGAGTATCTTTGGGCTTCGGGGAAGCTCCCACCCTTCAAGCACCAGAATAAATATTCTAGGGCTCTAGGGGAGCTCTACCCCTACCCAGAGCACTCCCCTTCCCCTCTACACCCGAGGGGAAGGGTTTTCAAGCCGCAGAACAGCTGATCATCGCTGCTCTGTGGCTTTAACAAGATCGAGGGGCTGGCGGTCGATCCCGACTGTTCGTGCTGCTGAAGAGCCACCCAGAAGTCAACTCTATAAGCAGAACAAGACGCTGAATCCACTCCTGCTGGATTTGATTGTTATCGTGAGTAACTGAAGCAGGCAGAGCGGATGAGGGAGCTGTATAACTAGCAAGTATAAGACTTTAACTCTGGAACTTCAACTTTTTTCCTGTTTCAACGATCATTTTAAAAAAGAAGGGGAAGATGATGCCTGAGTGATTTTTTTTTTGTAACAAGAATTGAAAGTGTTTGGTTGGTGTTTTTTTTCTCAAAGTGAAAGTGATTGTTTGGATATTGAGGAGGAATATGCAAAGTGGATTTTCAAAACTTTAAAAGATTTTGTTAACTTTGGAGCTGTTTAAAAGTGATTATAAGACTTGGATATTTAATAGTTAAACTACAATAGCAGTGGGGTGGAAAAGTGAAAGTGTGTAACGAAAGTTAATTAGGTGTTAAAATGGCTTCCAAACCACCTAGAATTCCCATTTCTAAAAGTCCGGGGGCATCGCCTGTTCAGCAATCTGGAATTCAATCTTTGATGTCATCTTCTGCAGCTGCTGCACCTGTATTGACTTTAAAAGATTTAAAAGATTCTTTAAAAGATGCTTTAAAACTTCAGTCTGAAAAAATATCTGAGCAGGTGGCAGAACTTATTGAAGAGAAAAATAAGGAAATACAGGAGGATATTCTGTTGGCATTTCAGGGGCTCTCAGTTTGTATTGAGAGTCTGGATGAACACGTGGAAGAAGTGAAACAAAATAATCTGATGCTGGAGGCTAAAATGTGTGATGTTGAGAATAAAATGGATAAAATTGATGATGAAGTGGTGATGATACAATATAGAGACATGGAGTTTGCCCTGAGGATAAGAGGTTTAAAAGAAAATCCATAGGAAAATCTGGAGGAGATGTTGGTGGATGCTCTGGTGCCTATTTTGGGAATTCAACTGGAAGATATTTTTGTGGAGATAGATAAAGTATTCCGTGTTAATTCTTGGATTGCTAGGCAAAGGAAACTGCCAAGAGATGTGGTTGTGTATTTTACAAAGAGAACGATCAGAAATGAGATCATTCAAGCTTTTTACAATAATAGATTTTAAAGTGGCTAATCAAGAGGTTTTGATTCTGAAAGAGATTCCACCAGGAATTTTGAGAAAAAGGAAAGATTTTGTTTTTCTGACAGATGAATTTGAAAAACAACAGCTTCAGTTCAGATGGGAGATACCAATGGGGATTGTGGTGAATTATGCTGGAGTAAGATATCGTCTTAATACAGTCCTGAAGGCACATGATTTTTATTCTAATGTATTGAAAGCAGGTTTACCGTCATCTTCAGAAGTTAAAAGAGGAAAAGAAGAAGGAGAGTGACAGTTACAAGAAATACAGCAAATTTTGGAAACCGTGCAACCCCTGGATTTATTAGAAGAATCTAAGACTCAAAGAGTGACACGGGCTGCATCTAGACGTAAGGAACAACAACAACAACAACAGAAACAGTCTTCTATAACTACAAGTCAGGAATCTACTTCTAGTGAAGCAGTGGGAGGAGCTAGGCCAAAGAGGCAGATGCTTGTGGATTTGCAAGAAATGCTCCGAAAGCTTCAAGTCACAAAAGATGGAGACAAAGTTTCTAACTTGGAATGCTAATGGATTAAATTCACCACAAATGAGAAAGAAAGTATTTCAGTATTTGAAACAATTTAAAAATGATGTTATATGTTTGCAAGAAATGCATATTCGTGCATCTGATCAAAAATATTTGATAAATTCTAGACTGGGTATATAATTTATTGCATCTGCTCCAGAGAAGAAAAATGGAGTAGTTATTTATGTAAAGAAAGACTTAACAGCTAATTTAATTGAAGCAGATAAACAAGAAAGATATATTATAATTGAACTATTAATAGAAGGGAAAAAACACTTTTAATTGGAGTATATGCACCTAATCAACAGCAAGGAGAATTTTATAAACTGTTACATAACAAAATAATTCAATGGGATTATAAATTGTGTATTTTAATGGGAGATTGGAATGGAGTGCTGGATACTCAGAAAGATAAGAAAGGATCTTTTAAAAATACTCCAAGCCACACTAGATTGCCAAAATCTTTTTTTGACTTGAAAGATGACTTGGAATTGAGAGATGTCTGGAGAGAATGAAATTTGGAAGAAAAGGATTTTACTTTTTTTCTGATAGACATCAATCTTTTTTGAGGATTGATTTTGTATTAACTACTAATGATTTCTTTACTAGGATTAAGAAGATTAAGATATGCCCAAGAACTCTATCAGATCATAGTCCAGTTTGGATGGAATTGGACAAGGGCAAGGGGGATAGAAGTTCATGGAGGTTAAATGAAAATTTGTTTAGATATGAAGAAAATGTGGTAGAACATAAAAAGCATATGTGAGAATTTTTTATTATGAATATGCATAAGGGTACTCCCATTGAAATGGTCTGGGATGCAAGCAAAGCTTATATGAGAGGAGTGTTAATATATTTGAATAATAAACATAGATATAGATTGGAATATAAGCATAAAGAAATAGAGGAGGAAATAAAGTTGAAAGAGAAAGCTCTTATTTTGAACCCATTTGATAAGAGGTTGAAAGAAGTAATTAATTTGCTAAGAGGACAGTTTGATATGTTAATGGCAGATCAAGTAGCAACTAATTTACGATATGCCAAACATAATACTTTTAACAATGCTAATAAGCCGGGTAGGTGGTTAGCTTATTTATTAAGGAAAAAACAAAGATCACGTAATATTGATAAGATAGAATATAAGGGTAAAGAGGTGCTTCAGCAAAATCTTACTAAAAAAGCCTTTGTTGAATTTTATTCTAAATTATATGCTAGGGATATAAAGCAAGGTTTAGATATGGATAGTTATTTACAAGATGTGAATATCCCAATACTTACACAAGAGCAATGGGAAGGGATGAATCAATTGATAACTGCTGAAGAAATTATTTTAGCAATTAAACAATTAAAAGTGGGTAAAGCACCCAGTACATATGGTTTAACAGCTATTTATTATAAAAATTTACAATCAGAAATGGTGGAGCCTTTAAAAGAATTATTTAGAACAATTAAATCTGGAGGAGAAGTGCCTCCATCGTGGAAAACAGCATTTATAACTTTGATTCCAAAGGAAGATCAAGATCTTGTTCAACTTAAAAATTATAGGCCTATATCGCTTTTAAATAATGATTATAAAATATTTGCAAAGATTTTAGCAAATAGATTAATGGGGGTTATGCAGCAAATGATTTACTCTGAACAAACAGGATTTATATGTGGTAGGGAAATGAAAAATAATGTGAGACATATTGTAAATTTATGAGAATATTTGGAAAGAAATAATCAAGTCCCTGCAGCGCTGATTTTTTTGGATGCTGAAAAAGCGTTTGATCAATTGAATTGGCAATTTTTATTTAAAGTTTTGGAGAAGATGGAGTTTGGTGATAAGTTTTTACAACTTATTAGGGCAATATATCAAAAACAAACAGCTCAAATAATAATCAATGGTAGTTTAACAGAAGTTTGTAAAATTGAAAAGGGTACAAGACAGGGTTGTCCACTGTCGCCATTATTGTTTGTTTTAACATTGGAAATATTGTTGATCAAGATACGTGATTCAAAGAAAATAAAGGGAATTAAAATTAAAGATCAAGATTATAGATTGAAAGCGTTTGCGGATGACTTGGTCATTACATTAAGCCAACCAACTCAATCGGTTGTAGATTTAATGAAAATAATTTTACAATATGGACAAGTTTCTGGATTTAAGGTAAATAGGCAAAAAACCTAAATATTGTCTAAAAATATGACTAAAGTACAAAAGGAAGTTTTAGGAAAACTAACGGGATTTGAAATAGTTAAGAAGATTAAATACTTGGGGGTATATCTTTCAGCTTCAAAGGCGAAATTATATAAAAATAATTATGAATTGTTATGGTTAAAAATACAAAAAGAACTAGATAGTTGGGAAAAATTACAACTGTCTTTATTGGGAAGAATTACAGCTGTGAAAATGAATGTTTTACCTAAATTCTTACTCTTGTTTCAAATGAAACCTATACTTAAAAAAGACTCAAATTTCGAGGAATGGCAGAGAGGTATTAATAAATTTATTTGGGCAGGGAAGAGACCGAGAGTTAAACTTAAGATAATGCAAGATGTGCGTGAAAGAGGTGGTCTTAAAATGCCCAATTTTAAATTATACTACGAGGCTGCAGCATTATCATCAATTAGTAATTGGTTCAATTTAACACAAGGGAGATTATTGAATATTGAAGGATATGATTTGTTATATGGTTGGCATGCTTATTATGACAAAAAAAGTGGATAATGTTTTTAAGACACATATATTAAGATATGCCCTGTTA
The DNA here is from genome assembly GCF_947247035.1 of Vipera ursinii. Classification (NCBI taxonomy): domain Eukaryota; kingdom Metazoa; phylum Chordata; class Lepidosauria; order Squamata; family Viperidae; genus Vipera; species Vipera ursinii. The sequence goes on from NC_139515.1 coordinate 38,775,032, forward strand.
CGAGTTTGGGAAAAATATCGTTATAAGTTGAATTTTAAAATTCCAATTTGGACAATACCTAAACATGTGATAGAAAATATAAATGTGGGATTTAAGCATGATGTGATTACATATAAAGAAATTCTTTTAGTTAGAAAGAAATGTATGGCAATTAAAGCCATTTAATATTTTAAAAGAAGAAAAAAATAGTACAAACTTGGATTCAGTATGGGCAGTTACAAGCTAGATGGTAACAGGATCAGAAAATTGGTATTTCCATAGTAGATGAAAATTTGGTTAAACAAATTAGAGATCAAAGTCCTGCACATATAAGAAGGATATATAATGCATTGATAGAAATAGACTCAGAAACGGAACTTGTTAATGATTGTATGACAAAATGGGCCCAGAATATTCAAGAACCAATAACGATGGATACTTAGGAAATAATCTGGGTCAGAAATGTAAAATTTACACAGGCACAAAATTTAAGAGAGAATTTTTATAAGATGTTTTATAGATGGCATTTAGATCCTAAGAAATTGGCATGTATGTATCCAAATTATCAGCCTAAATGCTGGAGGTGTGGTTGTGATGATGCAACGTATTATCATATATGGTGGACTTGTAAAACAGTTAAAGCTTTTTGGATTAAAATTTGGTGGAATATGCAGAAGATATCTAAGAAAAAGATAAAGTTTTTTCCACAATTATTTTTGCTGGGTATTACTATAGACTGTACTGCTATAGAAACTAAATTGATGTTGAATTTAATAACGGCAGCAAGACTTTTGGTAGTGCAATATTGGAATGGACTTTAAAAGTTTCGAACCTGGCAGAAATGGCAAAAATTTCACCATATTTGAAAGACCATTTGCAACAAAGATATATTTTGGAATGGAGAAGATGGATTGATTACATTCAGAATAAATATGGGACTAAAAGTTTCATTTAGCATTTGAATAAGTATTAGATTTATGAGATTTATTATTATTTAGTTATTTTTAAGGAGAGTTAAAGTGCGATAGGATTTAAAGTGTTATTATAGTTAGCATATTATAGTTTAAGATTGTTAGATTGATTTGGAATTCATTTTAGATAAAAGATAAAATAATTTGGAGAGATAGCAGTATAAATAGCAGTATAAAGATAAATAGAGAAAAAAGTAAAGTGATAGTTAAAATTTTTACAGACAAACAAAAAAAGCAACTATCAGAAAAAAAATAGAATTGCAAATAGTCAAAAAGGTCAAATACTTGGGAATATATCTGACAGCAAGATGTTCAACAATAAAAGAAGATAACTATATTGAATTGTTAAATCAAATAAAGCTTGATTTGGAAAAATGGAAACATCTGCAACTGTTGATGTTAGCAAGAATTGCTATGGTGAAAATGAATATATTACTAAAATACTATTTTTGTTCCAAACAATACCTATAAAACTGGAGAAAAAATTCTTTGAAGATTTAAACTAATTCAAAAATTTATCTGGCAAGGAAAGAAAGCTAGAATTAAATTGAAAATGCTACAAGAAGCTAAGGGAATTGGAGGTTTTGGCTTGCCAGAATGGGTTTTATCAAGCATCAGTGCTAACATGGGTAAAAGAATGGATAACTCTTAGAAATAAAATATTGTTGTATTTGGAGGGACATGACCTGCAACTTGGTTGGCATGCTTTTTTATGGTATGGAAAAAATAAAATACATAAATACTTCCAAAACCACTATATTAGAAATATACTATTATTAACATGGGGAAAAAATAAAATGTAAAATCTATTTGAAAATTACAGGATGGCTCTCAACAATGGAAGCATTTGTACATCCAAATCTAGTTAGTCTCAATAAAATATGGACATATAAAGATATTCTAAATTCTGAAGGGAACTTAAAATCTAGACAAGAGATGGAAAATTAGGGCATCGACTTAACATGGTGGTCATATTTATAAATGCAAGTGAGATATGATAAAGAAGATATTAAACAGTATGCATTTTACAAAGATCAGACTATGTTTGACCAGACAGTACTAACTTCTAATGAAAAGTTAATTAAAAACGTACAGTTTCTTATTAAATTTGAAAATGGAAGATGAACAGGTAAAAGAAACGATAATATGGGCTAAGAATTTTGTATATAATATAGACTTAGAAAAGTGGCAAAGTTTGTGGGAAAGAAACTATAAATTGACAGTGTCAGCCTCCTATAAAAAAACCTATACAAAATGTTCTACAGATGGTACTTGCCACCAACAAGATTAGCAAAAGTGTTTAAAAATACGTCAGAGAAATGTTGGAAATGTAAGCATAAACCAGGTACTTATTATCATATGTGGTGGACATGTGTTAAAGCAAGGAGATATTGGACAAAAATTCATACTTGGTTAGAAAAAATGTTAGAGAAACATATAGAGTATAAACCTGATTTTTTAAAATTTAATTTTTAATTTTATTAGATTTATATACTGCCCTATCCCGAAGGACTCAGGGTGGTTTACAGGGTATTTAAAATCAGCAATACAAAATACAAAAGTTAAAAAACAATTTAAAAAAATTAAATTATCCCTTAAAATAAAAGCCCCAGTTAAAAATTCTCAGCCTGGGCCGGAGAGGTCAAGGTCCCGGCGGAATGAACAAAGGTCAGGGGCAGTCCTAAGCTCCACGGGCAGCTGGTTCCAGAGGGCAGGCACACCCACAGAGAAGGCCCTCCCCCTGGATGTTATCCACCGGCAATCTTTTACTGGCGGCACCCTGAGGACACCCTCCCTGTGTGAGCGCACTGGACGAAGGGAACTTGATGCTGGCAGGAGGTGTTCCCTCAAATATCCCGGACCCAAGCCATTTAGGGCTTTATAGGTCATCACCAGCACCTTGAATCTCACCCGGAGGGCAACTGGAAGCCAATGCAGCTTGTGGAGTAGAGGTGTTACATGGGAGTATCGGGAAACCCCCATCACAACTCGCGCGGCTGCATTCTGCACCAGTTGAAGCCTCCGAGTGGTCCTCAAGGGCAGCCCCATCTAGAGAGCGTTGCAGTAGTCTAAACGGGAGGTCACAAGTGCATGAGTGACTGTGCATAGGGCATCTCGGTCCAGGTAGGGTCACAACTGGCACCAGGCGAACCTGGGGAAAAGCCCCCATGGTCACGGTACCTATATGGTCTTCAAAATTGAGCCGTGAGTCCAGGAGGATGCCTAAGTTGCGAGCCCTATCAATGGGGGGTAACACCTCACCCCCATCGTTAAAGGTGGGATGGACTGGTTAGTCTGAGATGCCGATATGCACAGCCACTCAGTCTTGGCAGGATTGAGACGAAGCCTGTTTCTCCCCATCCAGACCTGGACTGCCTCCAGGCAATGGGACATCATGGTGAGGGCATCGCTGGGTTGGTTCGGGGTGGAAAGAAAAAGTTGGGTATCATCAGCGTACTGATGATACCCCACCCCGAAACCACGAATGATCTCACCCAGAGGCTTCATGTATATGTTGAACAGGAGAGGCGAGAGGACCGATCCTTGAGGAACTCCACAAACAAAGGGCCTCAAGGTCGGGACTTCCGGTGGCGGCGCGGCGCCGGAGACAGTCTTTTCGGGCTGCCCGCGGCTCAGCTGTGTTGTTTTCACCCGAAACAGCGCCGATCAGCTGTTCGGGTGGATTTGAAGCCCCCTCCTCAGGAGAAGAGGAGGGGGTGAGGCCCCAGGTAGGGGTTGAGTTCTCTGGGGCCACCTGAGCTTATAGCTTGGGCGGCTGAAGGATTGAACTCCACCATAGCCTGGGTTGCTCCCAGCTGTTCAGCGTCTCTGCTCCGTTTGGAGCGGAGCCAGGCGTTTGCGACCACCCCTGCCAGAAGGAAAGACCATGGAATAAAAGGAGCAGGCAGAGCGGTACAGGAGGAAAAGGTGAAGAGGACTTTTATTGCTGCTTTCTAGCTTAATGGACTTTATAAACTTAAAGTGAAAGTGCGTAGTAAGTGAAAGTAAAGATGGCGGCTAAACCTCCCGCAAAAACTCTTCGGAGAGCTGGAACTTCTCCGGTGCAACAATCATCATTGCAGGCGTTGCTTCCTTCTGATGTATTGACACCGAAGGATTTACAAGATGCTCTTGAAAAACATGCCCAGGTAATTCTGGAATCAATGGGTGATAAATTTGCAAAGATGGAGGAGAAATTGGAGAAATTGGAGGAGAGAATGGAAGAGAGGATGGAACAGAAGTTCAGTGTGATGAAGGTAGACATTTTGTCTTCAGTGCATAAAGTGGCTGAATGTGTGGAAGATCTGGATGAAAAAGTGGAAGATTTGACTCAAAAGAATGCCATATTAGAAGCAAAAGTATTGGAGAATGAAGATTTAAGAGACAAAATGGACAGAGAACTGAGTCTTGCTCAATATTACCAGATGCAGTATGCTGTTAGAATCAGAGGCTTAAAAGAGAATATTAAGGAAGACCTAAAGCAGCTGATTTCTGAGGCTCTGGAAGTAGTATTGAATCAGCCAGCATCTGAAATAAAGGGAGGCATGGATAAAGTGTTTCGTGTGAATTCATGGATTGCTAGACAGAGAAAGCTACATAGAGATGTGGTGGTTTATTTTGCAAAGAGGGAAATTAGAGATGAAGTTATTCAAGCTGCCTATGATAATAAAGTTGTGATTGCTGATCAAGAAGTTTTGGTTCTAAAAGAAATTCCTCCAAAGATTTTAAGGAGAAGGAAGGATTTTACATTTCTTGTGCAAGAGCTCAAGCAACGAGATATAAGGTTTAGATGGGAGATCCCAGCTGGGTTGATGGTGATGCATGAAGGTAAAAGGTACCGTCTGGTTACTGTGATGCAGGCGCGTGATTTTTACAATAATGTTTTAAAAGCAACCCCACTATCACTTCTGGAAGCTGCAAAGGGATCTGGAGAAGGAGAACATCAAGAGGCTGAAGATGGACAGACAGAGGAGAACGGTGCTGGAGGAGACCAAGCTACAACTTCTTTGGATGATCCTAGAGAGCAGAGGGTGACGCGTGCTGCTTTAAAACGATCAAAAAAATAAAAGAACAAGAACAGCAGAAGTCTATGGAACTTCCAAAACGTACTTACAGCCAAGCAGTGGGAGGGGCACGGCCTAAAAAAGATAGTCCTATTAAAGCAGTGTTCCAAGAGCTTTGGGATGATATGCATGGCAACTAAATTTTTAACTTGGAACGTTAATGGACTAAATTCACCACAGAAGAGGAAGAAAGTTTTTCAATATTTAAAACAATTCAAGATAGATGTTATATGTTTGCAAGAAACGCATATTAGGGTTGTGGACCAAAAGTATTTATCGAACTCAAGGTTGGGTACGCAATTTGTTGCTTCTGCAATGAATAAGAAAAATGGAGTGGTTGTTTATGTTAAAAGTGCTTTAACAGCGGACTTAATTGAAGCAGATAAGCATGGAAGATACGTTATGATAGAGTTGCTGCTAGAAGGTAAAAAGACGCTCTTAGTTGGATTATATGCTCCTAATCAACAACAAGCTGACTTTTTTAGTTTACTTCATTCAAAGCTTACCCAGTTAGATTATAAATCTTTTATTTTTATGGGGGATTGGAATGGTGTTTTGGATGTACAGATGGACAAGGAAGGCTGGAGCTTTTAAGCGTGTCCCAAGTCATGCTAGACTGCCTAAATCTTTTTTTTGAAATGAAGGATGACTTGGAACTGCGAGATATTTGGCGCGAGAGACATTTGCAGGAAAAGGATTATACTTTTTTTTCTGACAGACATCAATCTTTTTCCAGGATCGATTTTATTTTGTTGACTAATGATTTTTTTTAAGGACTAAGAAGGTGAAGATTTGTGCAAGAACTATTTCTGATCATAGCCCAGTTTGGCTAGAGATTAATAAGGAGAATAGAGATAGGCGCCCGTGGCGCATAAATGAGAATTTGTTTAGAAATCAGAGAAATGTGGAAGAATGTAAACAGCGGATGAAGGATTTTTTTGAGACTAATATGAATAAGGGCACCTCTATGGACATGGTTTGGGATGCTAGCAAGGCCTATATGAGAGGGGTGTTGATATATATGAACAATAAACATAGACGTGCTGTGGAAGCTAGGAGGAAAGAACTGGAGAATGAAATAAAGGAAAAAGAAAAGGCTTTGATTTTGAATTCAGAGGATGTGAAGACTAAGGAGGCTATTAAACTGTTAAGAGGACAATTTGTTAAATTAATGGCTGACCAAGTGGCAACCAATTTGCGGTTTGCCAGGCATAATACCTTTTGCAACGCTAATAAACCAGGTAGATGGTTAGCTTATAGACTGAGGAAAAAGCAAAGGGCTTCTAATATAGACAAAATTGAACATAAAGGAAGGGTTGTGTTTCAACAGGACCTTATCAAGGATGCTTTTGTGGATTTTTATTCTAAATTATATGCTAAGGAGAAGATTAATGAAAAAGACATTGATATATATTTGGAGAATGCTAGCATCCCGGTTCTTACGCAAGTACAAAAAGAGGGGATTAATCAATTGATTACAGAAGAAGAAATTTTTACAGCAATTAAGGAATTGAAGGTGGATAAAGCACCAGGTACGGATGGTTTGACTGCGGCTTACTACAAAAATTTACAATTAGAGATGATAAAACCGTTAAAGGAACTGTTCCAGACAATCCAGAGGGGGGGAAAGGTGCCACCGTCTTGGAGAACAGCTTTTATTTCCTTGATTCCGAAGGAAGACCAAGATGCTACTCAAGTTAAAAATTATAGACCGATATCACTTTTAAATACAGATTATAAGATATTTGCTAAGGTGTTAGCTAATAGATTGATGAGGGTTCTGCAACAGGTGATTCATGGGGATCAAACTGGGTTTATTAGTGGTAGACAAATGAAAAATAATGTGAGGCATATAGTTGATGTGTTAGAGTTTTTGGAAAGGAACAACCAGATCGCTGCGGTGCTAATTTTTTTAGATGCTGAAAAAGCTTTTGATCAATTGAATTGGAAATTTTTGTTGAAAGTTTTAGACAAAATGGATTTTGGGGAAAAAATTTTACAACCGATTAGGGCATTATATCAAAAACAAACTGCCCGAATTATAGTTAATAATAGCTTGACAGAAGTATGTAATATTGAGAAGGGCACAAGGCAAGGGTGTCCGTTATCGCCCTTGTTATTTGTGTTAACATTAGAGATATTATTGGTTAAAATACGGAATTCGGAAAAAATTAAGGGTATACAAATTAGAGATCAGGATTATAGATTGAGAGCATTCGCAGATGATCTGGTTGTTACAGTGACCCAGCCAGAGAACTCTGTTGTGGACCTGATGGAGAAAATAACACAATACGGGAAGGTTTCTGGATTTAAAGTTAATATACAGAAAACCAAAATTCTGGCCAAAAATATGACAGTTTCGCAAAAGGCTCTCTTAGAAGGATTAACTGGATTTGAGATTGTTAAAAGGGTTAAATATCTGGGGGTGCTTTTGTCGCCCTCTAATACAAAGTTATATAAAAATAACTATGAAAAACTATGGGGGAAAATTCAAAAAGAATTGGAGAGTTGGGAAAAATTGCAATTGTCTTTGTTGGGACGGATCGCAGCAGTGAAAATGAATGTCCTGCCTAAATTTTTATTTTTATTTCAAATGATACCGATTCTTAAGAAAGATTCTAATTTGGAGGAATGGCAGCGAGGTATCAATAAATTTGTTTGGGCAGGGAAAAGGCCACGAGTTAAACTTAAGATTATGCAGGATACTCGTGAGAGAGGTGGTCTTAAAATGCCCAATCTTAAACTATATTATGAAGCTGCTGCATTTGTAGGAATAAGTGATTGGATTAATTTGACACAAGAGAGATTATTAAATCTTGAGGGCCACGATTTGTTGTTTGGCTGGCATGGATATTTGTTGTATGACAAGAAGGTTGACAATGTGTTTAGAGTGCATATTTTAAGACAGGCATTGTTGAGAGTTTGGAAGAAGTATAGACATAAGCTAGATTGCAAGATACCACTGTGGGCAATTCCAAAACATGCAATAGAAAATATACATGCTGGTTTCAAACATGATGTGACTACGTACAAGGAGATTCTGAGCTTGGAAAGAAATGTCTGGTGTTTGATATCATATAGCCTCTTGCGAGATGAGAAGGTTGTTCAAACTTGGTTTCAATATATTCAGTTACGGGCCAGGTGGAAAGAAGACCAGAAAATTGGTTTTACAATGACTGATGAAATCTGATAAAGCAAATTAGAAATCAGGGTCCAGCACATATCAAACGGATATATCTTGCATTGATAGAAATTGACTCAGAAACAGAGCTTGTTAAAGATTGTATGATTAAATCGGCCCAAAATATCCAAGAAGTTATTACAATGGACACGTGGGAAAGGATTTGGGTGAGGAACGTAAAATTCACACAAGCTCAAAATCTAAGAGAGAATTTTTATAAAATGTTTTATAGATGGCATTTAGATCCTAAAAAGCTTGCAAGTATGTATCCGAATTATCAGCCTAAATGTTGGAGGTGCGGTGACGAAGACGCAACATATTTTCACATATGGTGGACTTGTAAAAAGGTTAAGGCTTTTTGGATAAAAGTCTGGTGGAACATGCAGGAGATTTTTAAGCAGAGGATAAAGTTTTGTCCGCAACTTTTTTTGTTGGGAATAATTACAGATGCTACAGTTGTGGACACTAAGTTGATGTTGAATTTAATTACGGGAGCAAGACTCTTAATAGGTCAGTATTGGAAGAAGGAGGAACTGCCGACTATAGAAGAATGGACTTTAAAGGTTTCTGACCTGGCAGAGATGGCAAAGATATCGGCATATTTGAAAGATCATTCGCAAGAACGCTATATTATGGAGTGGAGAAAATGGATTGAGTATATCCAGAACAAATACGGGACTAAGAAGTTTTATGTAGCATTTGAATAAGTCTTCCTTTCTTTTTTCCTTTTTTTTATATATATTTTTATATATTTTATATTCATAGTGTTTGTAGTTATCCTATATGAGCTAGAGAGTGATAGATTTTAGAGTTTACGGTTGTTAGCATATGGTTGTTTATGATTCTTTTTTTGTTTTTTATACCTTGTACTTAGCTCTGGGAAGTTGGGGGGGTGGGGAGGGGGGGAGGGGTAAGGAGGGAGGGACAGGGGAGGGGTAGGGGGGTTTGTTAAAGATAAAATGTATGATAAAACTTTTCAATTAAAAAAAAATAAAAATAATAAAAAAGGGGCCTCAAGGTTGACCTCTGCCCTCCTGCCAACACCGACTGCGAACGCCCCAGAAGGTAGGAGGAGAACCACTGAAGAACTGTGCCTCGCACTCCCAACCCCCTGAGACGCCACAGTAGGATACCATGGTCAATGGTATCAAAAGCCGCTGAGAGATCTAATAGGACTAGGACAGAGGAGCAACCCCTGTCCCGAGCCCACCAGAGATCATTCACCAGTGCAACCAATGCTGTCTCCATGCTGTGCCCGGGCCTGAAACCCGATTGGTACGGGTCCAGATAATCAGTTTCCTCCAGGAACAGAGGAAGCTGATGCGCCACCATGCTCTCAACAACCTTCGCCAGAATGCGAAGGTTGGAGACAGGACGGAAGTTATTTAAAACAGCTGGGTCCAGGGCAAGCTTTTTGAGGAGGGGTCTCACCACTGCCTCCTTCAAGGCGGTGGGGAAGACACCCTCCTTCAAAGAAGCAGTTATTACTGCCTGGAACCAGCCTCATGTCCCTTCCCGGGCTGCATAAACCAGCCAGGAGTGGCACAGATCCAACAAACAGGTGGTAGAGCTCAGCCTCCCCATGATCCTCTCCTCATCATCAGGGGAAACAGGATCTAACTCAGTCCATATAACATGCTCAAGACCGTCCGATTCCTCCACGTCAGACTCCGCCCAGTCAGAGTCCAAGCCGGCCGGATCTGAGTGATTTTGTCTCTCAGATGATGACTAAACTTCTCGGCCCGTCCATGTAAGGGATCCTCCCTCACCTCCTGGTGAAGAAGGGAGCGAGTCACCCTAAACGGGGCGGCCGGGTGATTATCTGCAGACGCGATGAGGGCAGCGAAGTAACGGGATCTGTGCCGGGTCATAGGTCGCAAGGGTACTTCACAGTTGAGTGCCTCAGTGGCCGCCTTTTCCCAGGCATCCACCAAGGCATCAACTGGGCTGTGAGTGAGGGCGATGGGTATAGACCCAAGCACCATTTGGAACCGTTTGGGGTCCATTAGGCGCCTGGGGTGGAACCATCTAGTTGGTTCTGCTGCCCAGCAGCGGGGGGTGGCATAACGGAAGACCAGCTGCAGGAGATGATGGTCAGACCATGACAGGGGGTAACAACCGGTAAACCCCCTCCCATATCATCCAACCACTGTCCAGATAGGAACACCAGGTCGAGAGTGTGGCCCCCCCACATGGGTCGGGCCTTGAATTACCTGGGTCAGGTCCATGGCCGTCATGGAAGCCATTAACTCCCAGGCTAGCTCTGATGACCCTCCCAGGGAAGGCAGGTTGAAGTCACCCAGCATTGTGAGCCTGGGGAACTCCACCGCCAACCCTGAGAGGGTGTCGAGCAGCTCGGGCAGAGCTGTTGCCACACAGCTGGGCACCAGGTATGTAAGCAACAAGCTCAGCTGAACCCGAGAACCACATCTGAGGAGGAGGGACTCACTCCTGCCAATCTGGACAATGGTGGTCTCCTGCGGGCATAAAGTCTCCCTGATAACCACCGCCACTTCGCCGCCCCTACCCTGAGCCTGTGGCTGGTGTAGCACATGGAAACCTGGGGGGCATAACTCAATCAGAGGGACCCCTCCCTTCGAGCCCAACCAGGTTTCCGTAATGCATGCCAGATCCGTGCATTCCTCCTCGATCAAGTCACGAACGAGGGGAGCCTTATTAGCAACAGATCTAGCATTAAGGTAAACCAGCCGGAGCTCAGAGGCCTGATCACCCTCACCCCTGGGCAAAAGGGTGCTAGCCAGAGGGTTGGAGCGCGTCACCGCTCGCAAGCAGTTGGGGCGCGATCCCGGATGTCTATACGGCCCTCCGTGCACACACCTGCTGCCATTCCCTATTGTCATGGGGATTTGAAGCCCCACCCCAACACATCCAGAACCAGCCGCCTCTAACCCAAGCCCCAACCCGCCGGGATCCCAAACCGGTCCGGACTGAGTGCCGATTAATAATCCCCTCCCCTCCCTCACCCTCCCTAACCTTTTAAAATAACCGGCTAAAAAGTGGATCAGAGGCCTCTTGATACGTCTCCGCTCGAGGCCCCTATCTAAGCCCAACCACCTCTCAGGGTCCCAACACTTGGGCCCGTCATTAAGGGGAGTGCAGGAAAGGGCGGCAGGTCGAACCCAGGAGGGAGAAACCCCCCTGAGGGCATACAAACCGGCTCCAGAGTAGTGCAAGGGAACCATAAATAATGAAAAATGTCCGCATAGGGCTGATGTTAATAATGGGTGGATCGATGGTATTGATAGCATAAAGTCCGGTAGATGTTTCACAGTCCAATTAGTCCAACTCAGCTCTCACCTGGGTGGAACTCAGAAAAAGAAACCCCAACCGTCCTCTCACTACAGCTGAGGCATCTATCCTGTCATGGACAAAGTGAGGAATCCCGGGGTAAACCTGCCCCAACTGGTCTCTCATACCAGTGGGGCAGTTGATTAACAATCCAAGACCGTCCTCCCACCACGGTCCAGTCCCAGGTCCAATCCGGAATATTAATGGGAAGCACTAGCCCCCAACCGGGCATTAAGCTTAATTCTGGCCGATCTTCGGGCCACAGTAGTGCCTGCCAGCCAGCATAAGGAGAAGGGCCAAGCCCCGGCCGATCTTCAGGCCACCGGCCATTACCGCCATTCCGGGGAGGGGGGGCAAAGACATCCCCCCTACAAACACCGTACAATGGCCAGAAGGCATTTCCATCCCCAAATCCAAGCATCTACCAGCAAATCCAGCAAGTCCACGGTGATAGGATAAAACCACAGCCAATTTCCAGGCTGGGAAGCCACCACTGCCATTCGGGGGAGAGGGAGGGCTCCGCCCTGCCAAAACAGCACCAGTCAGCTGATATAGTTCCCAGCTCCAAACCGAGTCCCCAGATCGCTCGATCGTCGCCGCTGCTCCTCTGACAGGCGGGGGGTGTCCATGGTGAAAAGATAGTAAGAGGAGCCTGTAGAACAAGCCCTGGCCGATTTCCAAGCCAGGAAACTGCCACTACCACTCGGGGGGAGAGGGAAGGCTCCGCGCCGCTGAAAGCAGCGCCCGCCAGCTGATATGAATCCCAGCTCCAGCCCGAGTCCTCGGATCACTTGATCATCACCGCCGCTCCTCCGACAAGCAGGAACTGGAGAGAGCCCACAGCAACCATCTGGGTGGCCCGGATGACAGGCCCGACCACAAACAATCTCCGAGCCGGTAGGCAGACGCCGCTATCCAGAGGGGGAGGGAAAGCCCAGCGCCACCAAAAGCAGCACCTAGTAAGACGTCTCTGTATCCAACTCCCCCTTAAAGCTGTTCACCGTATCATGCCCCAGTCGGGTCTCCCCAACCGACCCATGTAAAGCCCGTTGCGGAGTGCCCGGAGCTCAGCCTGCAGCCGCCGCCATCTTGGGCAAAAAAACAACATATAATGCCAGAAAAACGTGACCAGCAAAGTACATATTTGATTTTACATGTGATAACAATGGCAAGAATTATATTTGCACAATACTGGAAGAATGAAGAAACACCACCATAAGGAGAAAAAATAAAAAAATACTAGGCTGTGTGGAAATGGACAGAATTACTTTAAGGTTGAAAGAAAAAGAAGAAATAGAACATTTTCAAACTTGGGACCTATTTTATCAATGATTAGAGAAAGGATTTAGGGATTAGGAATTTAATTTGTATTAGTGAATAAGAAACTCAGACAACATGTTTTGTTAAATGATTACTACTGAATTCTATTAAAAAAATAATTAATAAAACTTTATATAAAAAAGATAAATACACAGCTCCACTAGGGATTACAAATTCATGTCAATATGATTTTCTTGGTAGTAGAATGAAAGTGATTTTCCACTGCTTTTTTAAATATATATATATATTTAACCCCCTCTGGCAGTTTAAAAAAGAGGAACAAACAGCCACATGCTTCTCCCAGAAGAAGGAAACAGAAGCCTGATGATGATGGATGGGATTCCATCGAAACGTTGCGCCTACACCTTTAATTCTACGCGGGGAAAAACCCGAAAAACCAAGGATCCATATATATATATATATATATATATATATATATTATTGATTTTTTGGAACAACAATCTTTAGTGCTTAGTAAACAATGTGTTGTCTGGGTTCATATATTTAACAACAATCAATAATAGTTAATTTCTATGCTTTCATAATCAATATACTAACTAGAAATACTTTCCTTGGTCTTCTCTTCTTCCAATAGTATTCTCCTTTTATCAACATTAAGCAAATATAGTTCTTAGTACTTTCAATGCATACAAAGTTGAGTATAAACATTTTTCTAATATTTAACAATAACATCAGTATATAACATCTCTTCTAATCATCTTATTTTACAGTTGCAGTTGCAAAGAATCATCTTATGTAAGTAGCTATAAGTCCTGTTTTCAGAACTCTTATTTAAGCTTAGTTTCCCCTCAGTATTCAAAACGTTTCTTTCTTTTTTATGAAAAAACACTTTTCATTAATTTTCCAATATTACAATTATATCTTTGAAAAACAATGTGGTGTCTGGGTTACAATAATTCCATTACATACAAATGTGTATTAATAGAAATCTCCAACTATTACAGCCAGTATTTCCTCTCTTTTTTCCTTTAATACATTCTGTCTCTTGTCTAAATTAATATACTTCTTATTTTATCCATCAGCTACTTAATAGCTTTCTTACATTTATCAACAAGTTTATATACCTTATTTATTTTGACATTCCATTTTTTGAACAATCAATAACCTTATAAATTTTCCCAGTTTTAATTTTGCATTGATATTTAAATTAAATGTTTAATATTTATCATTTCCAAATTTTTGAATGACCCCAATTCCCTTTGTCATAATTCCCCCCAACATCTAGATACATATCTTATCTATCTCACTTCCATATCAACAGATTAGTAATACAGTGTAATATTCTTATTTTAATTATAATTTCCAAATATCGTAGATTTAATAACCAAGATTTCTCTCATTTCAGCATTTAATACATCCTCTCTTTTCTTTATGCCCACTTTCTCATAATTAAGCTTATAATTTTATTCTTATCACTACATCCAAACATATTAATTATGCTACATCACTCTTAACATATATATGTCTTAATCACCTTTATCTAACCTTTATAAACAATTCAATATTTCAATTTAACTATTGACATTCATACATCTAGGTTTTAATTAGCCAACATAAGGTTACATGAATCTTATCTTGTTTTCTAAACTGTCAGCCAAGTCTCTTTTCTTTAAGAATAACACATTGCAATTTCACGTTTGGCCACAAGTTGTCCCCCAACTGTTCAGGGAATTCCTTTCAATTATTTCTTCTATTTTAGGACAAAAAACCCAAACTTTCAAATAAAAATAGGAAGTAAAAAGTAGATAATCAAAAGCTTTTAATCCACAAGTTTTAGAAAATAAAATTTTAGTTGTGGTCCAATTATTTTTTCAATGTTTTTAAACTCTCCCCTGTATATTCGATCGCTGCTGTTTCTGGAGGGAGGGCTAAAATCTCCCTTCCCTCTCCACAGGGGGGAAAAGTACTTTAGCAGCTTACTTAGATGGAAAAAAAGTTGGAATTTAAGAGAGGTAGATCTCACCCAGTCTCTCCCACACTGCTTTAATGTTGCCTGATGGTAAGTGTGACTTTGGCTGTCCACAGCCTAGTGACCGGCCATATTGCTATGGCTGGTCTTTCGCCTGCTGGTTCAAAGGGAATGCAGGCACTGACGGGAGAGTTGCCACCCTCTTGCAATCTTGCAAAAGCCCCTCCTTACTGGTTGCCTTTCCGGGGCAACTTTTCAACCCTTTTAGGGTCCCCCAGTGATGTGAAACTGGATGTGGAAGATAAGTCATCCTCCAAGTGTCCATAGTGTTTAGTCATGTAGTACTCGATCTGGTAGGTCAAATCATTTCTCTTGAGTCTGACTTTCGCCTTCCTCTTTTACCTAGCAGCTTTCCAAGTCAGTGTATTCAGCTTGCCATGGGATTCTTCCTGTATTTTTATAGGTGTTGTTAAGAATGGGAAAGACAGTTCCGGTGGCGGCGCGGCGCCGAAGACAGCCTCTCTGGGCTGCCCGCGGCTCAGCTGAGTTATTTTCGCCCGAAACAGCGCCGATCAGCTGTTCGGGCGAATTTGAAGCCCCCTCCTCGGGAGAAGAGGAGGGGGTGAGCTCCCAGGTAGGGGTAGAGTTCTCCAGGGCCGCCTGAGCTTATGGCTTGGGTGGCTGAAGGATTGAACTCCCCCGTAGCCTGGGCTGCTCCCAGCTGGCCAGCGCCTCTGCTCCTGATTTCTTGGAGCAGAGCCAGGCGTCTGTAACCACCCCTGCCTGAAGGAATGACTATGGATTAAAGGAGCAGGCAGAGCGATACAAGAGGAAAAGGTGAAGAGGATTATTATATTTTACTCTCCAGCTTGATGGACTTTTTTGGATTATAAATCTGAAGTGAAAGTGCGTCACAATTGGTAAAAGATGGCGGCTAAACCACCCCCTAAAACTCTTCGGAGTGCTGGAACTTTTCCGGTGCAACAATCATTACTGCAGGCGCTGCATCCTCCTGATGTATTGACATCAAAGGACTTACAAGATGCTCTTGAAAAACACACCCAGGTAATTTTGGAATCAATTAATGATAGATTTGCACAGATGGAGGAGAAATTGGAGAAATTGGAGGAGAGAATGGAGGAGAGGATGGAACAGAAGTTCAGAGTGATGAAGGCAGACATCTTGTCTTCAGTGTGTAAAGTGGCTCGTTGTGTGGAAGAATTGGAGGAAAAGCTAGAAGATTTGACTCAAAAGAATGCTATATTAGAAGCAAAAGTATTGGAGAATGAAGATAAAATGGAAAGGAACTGAGTCTTGCTCAATATTACCAGATGCAGTTTGCCATTAGAATTAGAGGCTTAAAGGAGAATATTAAGGAAGATCTAAAGCAGCTGGTTTCTGAGGCTTTCGAAGTAGTATTGAAACAGCCAGCATCTGAAATAAAAGGAGGCATGGATAAAGTGTTTCGTGTGAATTCATGGATTGCTGGACAGAGAAAGTTGCCTAGAGATGTGGTGGTATATTTTGCAAAAAGGGAAACTAGAGATGAAGTTATACGAGCTGCTTATGATACTAAAGTTGTGATTGCTAATCAAGAAGTTTTGGTCTTAAAAGAAATTCCTCCAAAGATTTTAAGGAGAAGGAAGGATTTTACATTTCTTGTGCAAGAGCTCAAGCAATGAGATATAAGGTTCAGATGGGAGATCCCAGTTGGGTTGATGGTGACGCACGAAGGTAAAAGGTACCGTCTGGTTACTGTGATGCAAGCGCGTGATTTCTACAATAATGTTTTAAATGCAACGCCATTAACACTTCTGGAAGCTGAAAAGGGATCTGGAGAAGGAGTGCATCAAGAGGCCGAAGATGGTCAGATAGAAGACAACGGTGTTGGAGGAGATCAAGATATAACCTCGTCGGATGATCCTATAGAACAGAGGGTGACGCGTGCTGCTGCAAAACGATCTAAGAATAGAAAATAGCAGGATTTGCAGAAGTCTATGGAATTTCTGCGACGTATTTATAGTCAAGTATGGGAGGTGGGAAAAGGTTTGGGTGTAGACGCAATATATTTTTATATGTGGTGGTTTTGTGGAAAGGGTGAGGTTTTTTGGATTAAAGTTTGGTGGAATATACAGAAGATTCTCAAATGGAGGTTAAAGTTTTGTTCGCAATCTTTTTTTTTTGTTTGGAATAATTATAGATGTGGCACTGGAAGAGGAACGGCCGATTATAGAAGAGTTGACTTTAAAGTTTTCTGATTTGGTTGAGGTGGCGAAGATTTTGGTTAATTTGAAAGATTATCTGTAAGAACGTTATATCATGGAATGGACAAAATGGATGGAGTCTATTTAGGATAAGTATAGGGTTGAGAAGTATTATGTAGTATTTGAATAACTCTTTTTTCCTTTTTTTTCTTTTTCTTTTTCTCTTTCTATCTTGGGGTTTTTTTTCCTTTTTTTTGTTTTTAATATATATTTAATACTATTAAGGTTTGTTTTATCCTATATAAGCTAGAGAGTGTTTCTTTTTTTATTTTAGTTTTTTATATATATTTAATATTGCTAAGGTTTGTTTTATCCTATATAAGCTAGAGAGTGATGGATTTTAGAATTTATAGTTGTTAGTATATGGTTGTTTATGTTTGCTTTTTTTATATATATACCTTGTATTTATCTCTGGGAAGTCGGGGGGGAGGGGGGGAGGTAGGGGGGGAGGAGGGAGGGGGAGGGGGGGAGGTAGGGGGGGAGGAGGGAGGGGAAGGGGGGTTTTTTAAAGGAAAATTGTATCTTAAAACTTTTCAATAAAAAAAAAAGAATGGGAAAGACAAATTGAATAAGGTGCTTTTGAGGGGGAGTTTTGCCCATTTATATTCATTAAGAAGCTTCTACTTTCCTTCTCCCTTGATTTTTCTTTCATTTTTTGTCTCCCAAAATTCTAGTGATTCTCCTGACAGCTAATATTGTCCATTTTATCAAATCTTCTTTCTTATCTTCAGGTTTGTTTTAAAGTTCAGAAACATAAAATATGTTTTCAATTTCCAATTTTATAGCAAAATCTTGCAGATTTTTCTGTCTGTGTTAAAATGTAATTTTCTTCATTTGTGGCCTCTATCTTTGAATCACTTTCCTCTGTTTTTTGTTCTATTATCTGATTTACTTGTTCATTCTTTGTCACCATTTTCTGAGAATTTTTTAATTGTGAGCTTAGGTCAAGGATGTGCTCATTTATATCATCAAAATTATTTTTAATCTCATTATGATTTGAAGCAATTGTCATTTGGATTAATTGGAAACATAGCATACATTTCCTCCTGGAAAGTATTTGTTTTATCTTGAAATATTATTCCTGCAGATCTCTGATGTTCCAGACTGGGGATTTTAGAAAAGAATATTGCTTGTGGTTTCTTACCACTTTTAGTTGTATACGCAACCTCCATTTTCATCAAATCAGCCAGTCTTAAATTCCAAATACTATAATCTTATATGTTTCTTATCTTTATGAACAGTCTAAAATGTTCAACCATTTAAAAATAGTCTGGTAATTTCCCCCTAGAAGAATAGTCAAAAGGTCAAAGTTTTTCTTTCTCACAAATGATTCTTAAACTTAAATATCACACCTCAGTAAGTGTTTATAATCCAAGAAGGTCAGCAGTTTTCATAACAAATGTATTTCTCATTCTGTAATAGATAGCCCAGTGTATTTTCTTTCCTCTATTTCCAGCTGTTTTCTGTTTAGCTAAGAGTCATTGAGGTTCAAAGGGATAAATTGTGCTCTGTTTCTGGGCATCTTGCCAATTTCTGAGGCAGGGCAGCTGTAGTTCTATACTCTGTTCCATCACTAGATGTCAGTAGCTGTTTATTTTCTAACTTTTAAAATGAAAAGATTATTTTCTTATAATTTCATCAATATTCTTTTAAATGGAAAATCTTAACAATTTCCATAGTTTTCAGTTTTATCCAGATTATATCTTTATATTAGTCCATTTCAATATATTTCTGTCCCCATAAAAATTAATTTGCCGTTTCCATCTATGGAAGGGTAGAGTTATAGTCCCTTTCCTTCTCACTTTTGGAGGATTTTTTTTGCTTATTGTGGATCTTTTCCAGGAAATCAGTTTCAAAATAGAGAAGACAAAGATGAATATTCTCACCCAGCTGCAACGCGCTGTTCACAGTTGTTCTTAGTTGGTGCTATTAGACTTCGGATGCCAGTAGCTTGGGCTAGTCACCAGAGTGCAGCTAGGCTTTCTCCTGTTGGGTTGGAGGGATTCACTCAGATCAAACAGATTGACCACCATTTTTCTGTGATCAACAGGCAGCCAACTCCTTCTTTGTCACCTCTCCAGGGCAACTTTAGACTAATTTAGGGCCCCCATGCAGGGCAAAACCAGCCATGGGGTGCGGAGCTCCGTAATCTATTGGCCGCATTACTACGATGCAAAACTGGAAGTCAATTTGCCACTGCTTTTATTCAGAATGTTTGTTCAACTTCCCAGTTTGGTCTACACTCTTCTATTTCTTTAGTGTCCCATTTTCCCACTAACTATACTTAGCTTTTGAGTCCAGAGAAGGGGTTGGAACTATTGCTATTCCAGGAACTTAACAATATGCAATTAAATTAGCATTTAATTGTATATCATTTAGTATAACAAGAATACAAAAAGTAAATCTGCTTTCTTTTACTAAAATTAGAAACAAGTCCTTCAAAAGAAGAATGCAGACTAAAGAGCAGAATTCTGGGTAAGGACTCTGCTCTGTGAAACTCCTTCCTCCCCTTCCAACCTTCTTTCTGTGCAATGTATAATTTAAACATAGCAGTGAATAATTTAAACCCTGCATGGTGTCAGAAAAGCTTCAGAATAGTCTATATGGGCATTATTGTAAGATTTTGCTCCTTGCTGTGCTTGTTGAGATGTTGATTCTGCAGTATATTGCTCTTTTCTTTTCTTTCTCTCTTTTTTAGTATACTAATGGCAATTCTGACTTGTCTATTTTTTCCACACTTGGGATGAAAGCAAGAAGACAAAGAATCTGGCTTGTATCTTTTAGGGACATTTCTAGCAACCACATATTTGTATCTAGTCACCATTTGACCAAGACATGCCAATTTTCTTTAATTATTGCAATATTAAGAATGCTTTGGTTGGTATTTTTTGGGAGGCTCAGGACAAAGCAATACAAATGTCATTATGTATGTTTTGACTTTGCAAGAACAGGTGAAAATATCAACCAAAGCATTCTCATTATTGCAATCTGAAATAGCATAACTTACTTTAGTTTCACAGTGGAGCCAGAAATTATGTTTCTTAGTAATTGTTTTGATATTTAAATCATGCATTGGCTGTGTGAGTTTGAAGCAAAATATGCATTCCTAGATGGAAGCAATACATAAATCAGTAATGTGAGCAAAATCATCTACAGAACTATTACATCTACTTACTGAAGATCCTTGATCTGCTCTGATAACACAAAAACTATACTGGAGAGGATTCCTACATGATTAATGGAAGAAAAAGGTTTTATGTCCTGTTATAACTTACCATATAAATTAATTCTAAAATAATCATCTCATTATTTAATCATATTTATCCCATTCTTCTTCTGATTTCTCTATAGTCTATTTGCTCTTTCAACTGTTTGGAATAAGGACATATTTAATTGCTGGTAACTTGTCTTATGTTATTTTTGCAGGACTGAGAATGGACAGATATAAATGTCCACAATAGAATAAATATATATTTAAGAGGTATAATTACAGATATTAGAGCCAATTTGGTTAAAGTACCAGGCGAGAAACTGGGAGAGTGTGAGTTCTAGTTCTCCCTTAAGCACAAAGCCAGCTGGGTGACCTTGGGCCAGTCATTCTTTCTCAGCCCTAGGAAGCAAACAATGGCAAATCACTTCTGAAATCTTGCCAAGGAAACTGTAGGGATTTATCCAGGCAGTTGCCAGGAATCAATACTGATGTGAAGGCTCATACATTATGTTCCTGCACATGTGCTCACATACAAAAACATTATCACACATACATTTTAGAATGGAGAAATTGTATTGAGCAGATCTTTATCCCTGTTTATACAGGTGTGGTCAAAGGGCATTCAAAAAAGTCACAATGACAAAAACATAAAAAACAGATCTTTGATCTCATCTCTGTAATCACCATCCTAGTGGACAATCACTTAAATATGAGCCAGGAGTGTTCTGCAGCTGCCAAAATACAGTGCTAGTTTTCATTAATAGATGGATAGAATCAAGATCACGTGAAGTGTTAATACCACTTTACAATGCCTTGGTAAGGCCACTCTTGGAATATTGCATCCAGTTTGGGTCACCACAGTGTAAAAACGATGCTGAGATGCTAGAAAGAGTATAGAGAAGAGCAACAAAGATGATTAGGGGACTGGAGGCCAAAACATATAAGAAACGGTTGCTGGAATTGGGTATGTCTAGTTTAATGAAAAGAAGGAGTAGGGGTGACATGATAGCAGTATTCCAATATCTTAGGGACTGCCACAAAGAAGAGGAAGTCAAGCTATTCTCCAAAGCACCTGCAGGCAGGACAAGAAGCAATGCATGGAAACCAATCAAAGAGAGAAACAACAAAGAACTAAGGAGAAACTTTCTGACAGTTAAAACAATTAACCAGTGGAACAACCTGCCTCCAGAAGCGATGAAAGCTCCAACGCTGGAAGTTTTAAAGAAGAGACTGGACAGCCATTTGTCTGTAATGGTATAGGCTTTCCTGTCTGAGCAGGGGTTTGGACTAGATGACCTCCAAGGTCCCTTCCAACTTTATTATTGATCATCGCATAGTCAGCCAGATGTTCAGACTGGATTTGGCATTTTTGTCTACCTATCGAGTCCTTACCAAGGTCCTGGGATAGGCAGATGTGGATGTTTGATGGTATTACAGATATTGTTGCAGGATGGAAGCAGTTCCTAGTAAGGCCGCCTTTTGCAATTGACTAATGGCAAATTTGTCAATGCCAATGGTGTTCAAGTGGTGCTCCAGTTTGTTTTCAGATTGCACCCAAGGCGCCTATTACTATTGGTACTACCATTGCTTGCCTTTGCCACAGTCTTTCTATTTCTATTTGTAGGTCTTTGTATTTTGTTATCTTCTCCAGTTCTTTCTCATCTATTCTGCTGACTCCAGGCACTGCCACGTCCACTATCCAGACTTTTTTGTCTTTCTTATCGACAATTGTTAAGTCTGGGGTGTTATGTTGCAGGTGCTTTTCTGTTTGAATTCTGAAGTCCCAGAACAGTTTAACTTTATCATTTTCTATGACTTTCTCTATTTTATGATCCCACCAGTTCTTGCTTAGGGGCAAATGATACTTCTTGCAGATCTTCCAATGCACCATTGTTGCTACTTTGTCATGCTGCTGTTTGTAGTCAGTCTGTGTGATCTTCTTGCAGCAGCTTATCAGGTGGTCCACTGTTTCTTTAGCTTCTTTGCATAGGTGGCACTTACAGTCTGTTTTTGTCTTCTCAATTTTGACTTTGTATGCATTTGTCCTTAAGGCTTGGTCTTATGCAGCCATAATAATAATAATAATAATAATAATAATAATAATAATAATAATAATAATAATAATAACAACAACAACAACAACAACAACAACAACAACAACAACAAAACAACAACAACAACAACCATCTGAATGTTTTGGCCATTTCCAATGGATACCTGATACATAGCCCCATTTCACTCTCATAATGGTATACAAGCACATATACAAACATAATACAAGAACTAAAGAAATATCAGACCTGCCCCAGTCTGATCCCTTAGGGAAGAGAAACTCTCAACTCCATTTGAAGGGAAAAGGCACTTTTACTAAGAGATACTGATTGCAGGAGAGTCAAGTGGATTCTAAAATTGCCGCGGACTAATACAGAGCTAAAACCCCTGGTTTTCCCAAACTCTCCCCTCATGGTCCACCCATGCATAGCCAATCCAGAACCACTGAGATGTTGTAAGAAACTCTGGAGGCCTGTTAAAATTCCACATTTAGGGAAAATGGCCTTGAAGATGCCAGCACCAGTGTGAACTAGATTCCAACTGCATCTGTTCTTTCTCAAATGTTAATCCCTCCCTCCTAATTTCCCACCATAAATGTATACAGCAAATTGCCCATTTGTTCCCCCTTCCCCCTTCCTTTGATGACAGAACACCAGCAAGGCACCAAGGAAGAAGTTCCATTTATATGTGAGTGTCAAGTCTGGAGTGGGGTATGTAATATTTGTCAATGAAATACAATTTGTGTCTCCTCCTTTTTTAAAAAAGGAAAGATTTATGGATGTCATTGTTGATCAACTTAGTTATTCAAAAGGAAAATCATGACTCACACTCCTTTCTGAAAAGGAAAATTAAACTAAAAATCCCTTAACTGACTCCATTACCATATCCTTGGTGAAACTTAAACAGCCCACTCATGTCAAATATAAATTATTTGAAAAACAACAACAATGAACTTTTCAGGTGACTACATTATTTGCTTTCCATCATTATTTTTAACACCTTGAACAAAATATAGCTTCCAATTGTGTTTTATACTAACATAAAACCTTTCTAATGTTGCAGTAACACTACTTGGGCTGGTTCCCTCTTAATGTAATGCCATTCTATATGTTGTATTGCCTACTGTTATGGTGAGTGCCAAACTAAACTTTTTAAGTAGCCACAGAATGTTGTAGCCAGTTGGAAGAATTAGTGGAAACAGAATGCTCTTTTTTGCACAACTGGAATGAAATTCAGCTAGAGTAAATTCACCATCACATAAAATGCATTTGAAAGAATGTGCAAAGGTTCTCATATTATATAGAGGTGAGTGGTTGCTGTGTCCATGTGCACAGTTTTCATCTTGCAGCAAATGATCCTATGGGATGGGGGTTTCCCGATACTCCCATGTAACACCTCTACTCCGTGAGCTGCATTGGCTTCTGGTTGCCCTCTGGGTGAGATTCAAGGTGCTGGTAATGACCTATAAAGCCTTAAATGGCTTGGGTCCGGGATATTTGAGGGAACACCTGCTGCCAGCATCAAGCTCCCTTTGTCCAGTGCGCTCGCAGAGAGAGGGTCTTCTCAGGGTGCCGCCGGTAAAAGATTGCCAGCGGATAACACCCAGGGGGAGGGCCTTTTCTGTGGGTGCACCTGCCCTCTGGAACCAGCTGCCCGTGGAGCTCAGGACTACCCCTGACCTACATTCATTCCACCGAGACCTGAAGACTTGGCTCTTTGAGCTCTCTGACCCAGGCTGAGAATTTTTAACTGGGGCTTTTATTTTAAGGGATAATTTAATCTTTTATTTGTCTTTTAACTTTGTATTTTGTATTGGTATGATTTTAAAATGCCCTGTAAACCGCCCTGAGTCCTTCAGGAAAGGGCGGTATATAAATCTAATAAAATCTAAAATCTAAATTAGTCTCTCCATACCTCATCCTTAATGAAGTGTGCAAACCAGCATCTACATTTCCTGCATCAGATGAGAAGAGCACATCTCTATCCTTCTGTCTGGGCCACTTTTTACAGAGGCACGATTGAAAGCATTTTAACAAACTGTATCACTGTCTGGTTTGGCAGCAGCAATGCCTCAGACAGAAAGTCCATACAAAGATTGGTAAGGACAGCTGAGAAGATCATAAGAAGCTTGCTTCCTAGTATTCAGGATGCTGGTTATAAGCACTATGTGCTTAGAGCTCAAAGCATTGTTAGAGACTGTTAGGCATATGGTGCTAGCCTAAAATGTTGGGTTGAAAATATATTAACCATAATGCTATGTCTTTAAGTTGTTAATAGGCCAATGGGTGTGTAAGTGTTCTCATGGCCATAAGAGGAAGCTAGGAACGTAGCTTCTCTCTCTCTCCTGTAAATATAAAAGATGAAGAGGAGATAGGGGAGATAAAAGATGAATCAGAGAAAGAGGAAGAAAAGGAGTCAGAAATTCAAAACCCTGTAATTCCTTGGTGTTCAACGCGCATCAGACGTCCACCTGATCGCTATGAAGCAAGTGTAATATGTCAAGTTAGTGTAGAGCCATCTAACTATGATGAAATCAGGATGTATCCTGAAAAGGAACAGGCATCATGGAAAGCTGCAATGAACAGGGAGTTGAAGTCTTTGCAGGATCTTAAGGTCTATGAGAAAGCAAAACTGCCACCTGGTGAGCAAGCTATAGGTTGCAAATGGATATATAAGTTAAAGAAGGGTGTAGACGGGACTGTAACCCATAAGGCATGTTTGGTTGCACAAGGTTTTGCCCAAACTACTGAGGATTATGACGAAGTGTTTGCACCCAGTCTGAGGGCAACTACTTTAAGAGCAGCTTTAGTATGGGTGGCTAAAAACCAATATATGGTTAACCATGTAGATGTTGAAACTGCATATTTACATGCTCCATTGAACCATACTATTTATTTAAGAATACCACCAGGATTGACCAATGATAGAAACCATGATTGTTGGGAATTAAAGAAAAGCCTCTATGGATTGAAACAATCAGGCTATGAGTGGAATACATGTTTAGTTAATGAGTTAAGTGCAATAGGTTTTGTAGCCAGTAATGCTGATCCTTGTTTGTTTAGAAGAGAACACAATGGAGCATTATCTTTTATTTTATTATTCACAGATGATATTGCAATTATAACAAAAACTGAGTTAGAAGCACAAACTATCATTTCAAGATTGGAAAATAAATTCACAATTAGAAATCTTGGAGAAATAAGCCACTATTTGGGGTTAGATATTGTGAAAACGAATAGGGGTTTTAAGGTGTCGCAAGCCAGTAAAATATCTCAGTTATTAAAGAGATACAATATGGAAATGTGTAAACCAGCAAAAACTCTGATGGCTATGGATTTTAAGGACACTAATGTTGAGAGTCCTGTATTTGATAAGACTATGTACCAATCTTTGATAGGAAGCCTTATGTATCTGAGTAATTGGACTAGACCTGATATTTCTTACTGTGTAAATCAATTGGCTAGGTACAACAATAATTCAACTGTTAGACACTGGCAATCAGCTAAACGAGTATTAAGGTATTTGAAGCAAACTATTCACTACTCGTTATATCTAGAGCCAAATCATGAGTTAATCCTTACTGCATATGCAGATGCGAGTTTTGCCTCTGATACAAGCACTCGTAAATCTACTTCAGGGTTGGCTATAATGTTGGGTGATTCTTTGATTGGATGGAAATCTATTAGACAAAAACACATAAGCTTATCTACAATGGAGGCTGAATTTTCATGTCTATCAGTGTTATGTACAGAACTGCTAGTGTACAAACAATTATTGTTAGATATGGGTTTAAATGTAAATGATCCATTTATTGTGTATGAGGACAATCAAGCTGCGATAAAGATGGCTAATAATGCTGCAGTAAGAACAAGATCTAAACATACTGATCTTCGTTATTTAAATGTCAGACAATGTGTCAAAGATAAATTAATACAGCTAGAGTATTGTTCATCTGATGTAAATATTGCAGACCATTTTACGAAGGTACAAAGTGCTGTGAAACACAATGCTAATTGTGAAAGAATGTGCATAAAATTGTAAGAGTTATATATTATTCTACCCAAAGGGGAGAATGTTAGGCATATGGTGCTAGCCTACAATGTTGGGTTGAAAATATATTAACCATAATGCTATGTCTTTAAGTTGTTAATTGGCCAATGGGTGTGTAAGTGTTCTCATGGCCATAAGAGGAAGCTAGGAACGTAGCTTCTCTGTCTCTCTGAATTCACTGATCTCTACTATTACTGTTTTTGCTCTGCTGTTAGTTTACTACTGTTGTAACCTGAACTGTGTATTGACCTCTGGACCGGTAAGAAGACTTTGTAGTTTGGATTACTCCTTGGACTGTTGCTATTGTTTATGACCTGGACTGTTTATTTTTTGACTGTGCATTTTTGTTCTTACACCACCTCAAAAGTAAACTACTTTTTGTTTTTATAACTCAGTGTATTCTTGTGTGACTTTTACTGCTCTCAGTGCCCTTCCTTGTCTGTGCAACTCTTTGGTAGCACATGGAGACCTCTGCACAACAAATTCCTTAACAGAGACCCCACACAACCCTTCATGGTCTGTTTTTGTTGCTCCCCTCTGGGAGGAGGTTTCAAAGTATTTCTAGCAGGACTACCCATTTCTGTAATTTCTGTTCCCTATGCCATCCATCTGGTAAACTTGCAAGATTTATTTTTCTCGCCATGCACATGTATACATAATCCAAACTAGACTGTGCTGTTTCTCTGTGTTATATAATATATGTGGGTATATGCATAATTCTGTATTTATTTAAATTTTTTGTCATATTTATGTAGTGTATATTGGAGGTGGTGACCCTTTGAGAGCTGTATGCAATGAAATTTCATTTTAATGTATGCCAATTAGTGTACATTCAAAGTGACAGTACAGTTATAATTCTATTCCAGGGGTCTTCAAACTATGGCCCGTGAGCCATATGTGGCCCACCTTGTCTTTTTATCCGGCTCACATCAACCTCATGGGCAAGAGCCTTGGTGGAGCAGTGGGCTAATGCCTCCTTAAGTAACACCAGCTGCCTGCAATTAGTGCAGGTTCACATCCCACCAGGCTCAAGGTTGACTCATCCTTCCATCCTTCCGAGGTAGGTAAAATGAGGACCCAGATTGTTGGGGGCAATAAGCTGACTTTGTAATAATGCCGCTTGGGGGGGCAAAAGCCCTAATAAGCAGAATATACATAGAATGAAGGCTATTGCTGAGCACATTGATTTGTGCTTAGATTGTAAGCTGCCCTGAGTCTTCGAAGAAGGACAGGATATAAATGGGATTTTTTTTAAAAAAAGTCATCCAATCGCGTGGAGAGGGTGGGTGGATGGTGGCGAGAGCCCCAGCCAATGGCCGGATGGTGAGTTGGTGGGAGAAGATTTTTTCCCCAGTTTCTCCCTCGTATACCAACGTGTGCACTTATGCTTTGGCCATGCCCCCTTCCTCTCTTCCTCTCACCTATTCACGTTTTTACCTCACGGCTGGGCTGAGAGGTTTAGGCCTCACTTACAGCCTCTATGTCACTTAAGGCAGCCAAGCTGAGTGATGACGACTTCACTGCTGCTGCTGCTTCTGAGGCAGATCCCTTGCTAGGTGCTATCGAATGCGAACCCTAGCCTCTGTCACTGCTGCCGCTGCTGCCATGCTGCCCAAAAGGAAACTGGTGCTGCTGGCTCTCAACCCCCACCATCACTGAGGCATCCAGCACCACCGGCAGTGGTGAGGGCCACAGCTCTGAGTGGGCTTGACCCCCATGAGTGGGGCTGCTGGAATGGAGCACCAGTTATGGGTCTGAGGGGAGCAGGCAAAGGCAAGGTATTTGTGAGGGGCAGCCAGGTGACCGAGAAAAAAGGAGGAGAATTTGCTCCTGGAAAGTTATTTTGGGGTTGCGAGTGGTTGTGTGGAGCTGAGGCAATGAAAGATCAAGGGAGCCGCCAGAAGGGAGGATGCATCAGCCTTTGGAAGATTGTCCTGATCCATGAATGTGTGTGTGTGTGTGCCATATCCAGGTGAAGGTAGACAAAGCTGGAGGCAGTGGAGCAGCTTGGGGAAACTGGGGGTGCCAGTTCTGGTGGTTGAGAGAAATTTCATTGATGTTTAGGGTCCAGGAAAGGGTGGAGGAAGGATGGGGCCATTGAGATGCACCCCATGGAAAAGAGAAATGAGGTCGTACCAGGCAGATTCTTCTGCCCTGAGATGGTCCAGAATGCCAATCAAAGAGAATATTTCTGGCTCAGGGTTTAAATGAAGGGTCCTTGGGTCCATAACCGCCCTCCCTCTCTTCTTCTCCTCCACTCCACAAGCCCTGCTCTCTTCTATCACTGCTAATGTTATCAGTATGGGTCATGAAATGTCTTCAAGAAAGCCACCTAGCTCAAAGAGCACCAAGGACTCCACAGACGCACTTCTTCTCCTCTTCTCCTCCTCCATTCCACAAACCCCCTCTCTTCTGGCATTGCTGATGTTACCTAATTTGGGTCATGAGATGTCTGCAAGAAATGCCAAATGGAAATAGCACCTTGCCTTTCTGACAGATGTAACAGAGCTACTCAACAGTTTCAGTATGCAACTTCAAGGAAAGGGGAAGCTCATCTATGATATGCATTCATATGTGAAAACATTTGAAGAAAAATTGAACATACTCATTAAACAAGTGCCATCTTCCCACAACTCAAAAACTATTTGCAGAAAAAACAGCAGTCGTGTACCCAAATAAAATGAGTGGATTCACTGGAAATGTTGTATATTTTCTTCACTTAAAAACTAATTCAAATAATTAACCAATTCATTTTTCTTGTTTCATTTTTTCATTTTATACGTGATTTTGCTGCTGCTGCTGTTAGCTGCGAAGTCGTGTCCGACCCATCGCGACCCTATGGACAAGGATCACGCTTTTTCAGAACTCTCTGCTATGACCTTTCTGTCTTGGGTGGCCCTGCACAGCATAGCTCATAGCTTCATTGAATTATGCAAGCCCCTTTGCCATGACAA
The DNA here is from genome assembly GCF_947247035.1 of Vipera ursinii. Classification (NCBI taxonomy): domain Eukaryota; kingdom Metazoa; phylum Chordata; class Lepidosauria; order Squamata; family Viperidae; genus Vipera; species Vipera ursinii. The sequence continues at coordinate 38,804,317 of NC_139515.1, forward strand.
GGCAGTAATCCACAAAGGGGATATTTGATTTTACATTATTATATATTCATTAATTTTTTTCAAACTATAGCTCCCCACCCAACAATCTGAGGGACAATGAACTGGCCCCCTGTTTAAAAAGTTTGAGGACCTCTATTCTATTCTATTCTATTCTATTCTATTCTATTCTATTCTATTCTATTCTATTCTATTCTATTCTATTCTATTCTATTCTATTCTATTCTATTCTATTCTATTCTATTCTATTCTATTCTATTAAAGCTACTCTATTAATATTTATATGTTTCTGAGTTATATAGCATGGTAGGTACCTCTTTCTTTGTCAAGAGTAGCATTTCTCTAGGGCTAATCACTTGAAAGCTATAGAGTAGAGTAAATGAACCTATAACAGAGCCCAAAGTTTTTTGTTATTCAATAATCCCTTCTTTTATTTCTAAGAACCTTCTTAACTTTTTCTCTTAGTTTTCATTTCTTCCAAACATTAGGCTACCATGGAGTTAGTAAAAACTGTTCTTTCTAAGCATCTGAATTAATCCATTTCAGAAGGTTTTGGAAATTAGTATGAGAATAACATACAGATCTACAATCCAACGGTTAGAAGACCCCATTATGAAGTAATCACATAGACAAATAACAATATGACAGAAGGTAACCGCTTCTTAAAGTAATATGTGTTTTTATGAGCTTTGCATTTCGAAAGTGGAATGTTCTAATAATCATTATAATGGCTGACATGTTGGTAACATATAGTGAAAACCAGGGTTTTTTTTCTCATGGAACTCTCAGAACGGAGTTCCGGCACCATTTTTGGATGGAACCTTGTAGGGTAGGCAAGGCAGGTTGTTTGACATGTGTGAGTTCCGGCACCTTTTTCTTTTACAAAAAAAGCACTGGTGAAAACAAATGTCACAGGATACCAGGGAGGCTTCAAATGTTAAATATTTTTTCCAATGAAAAAAGGTATTTCAGTATTTACACATATGCTGGCAGTTCATATTCAGGTGAGAACCCCTCCACACACTGCAGCTTCAATTTTCCCACTGTGAAATTTTAAGACAGCTCTTGGATGCTGACTCTATTAATATTTATGCATTCCATACACATCCTGGTCAAAGCCTATAAGTTGCAGATCCTTCTGATTGGGAAGCTATTAAGATTCATGACCTCTTTAACTGTTTACTTTGTGGACTTCGAGCCTTTGTTATCAGCTTACAAATCATTGCTGTTCAAATATTGCCCTTCTACCATGTCCATTTGTAGTCCATCAAAGAGCAGTTAAGATCTTTAATGCATTCATTTATTTCCAAAGTACAGGTTATTAAGACAGACAATGCAAGAAATGCGATTGAAGACCAAAATGCCCTTTAATTTGGGACTAATGATTATATGAAGAAAATCTCTCCTATTCAGAGATAGGGAAAAAAAGGTCATTTTCCCTTTATACATTAATATACCGGTAAACATTTTCTAATATAAAAGTGTATGAAACCCTGCAGAAAATAATCTTTTCTGTTTTTGTGGAAACATAATTCAGTGTTACTGCAGCAGACAGCAGCAAAAAGCCAGTTTACACTTTCTGTTGTTCATGTTGTTTAAAAGGGATGCTCAGATGTGACATTGCTTTATGGAAGGAAAAGAAGTAAAGATCACAAAGATCACAAAGATCCTGATATTCTCACAATCAGATAGAAACACTATGCCAAGTTTTCTACTAAACGTTGGTTGCAATTTGCCCTTCATAATTCTGTTTTTAGAAAGCATATTCTAGATAGATGTCCCATAACTTCTTCTTCTTCATTATTAGTTAATAGTTAATTAATTATTACAAAAATCTATATTTGCATTTTATGCATAATTTTCTAGTGCTGAACTACAAGATGGGCCCCTTTTGGAGATATGTAGTGTTAAAGGTTATGTGGTTTCTATCCACTTCCTATCATTCTTTTCTGCTGGTTTTATTTCCATTGATTTTTAAAATTACACATCATCCAGAATTACTATGGAGTTGGACAGCCTTAAAAATGTGATAAACAGGTTTGTTTATTTAGAAAGAAAGAACATCCCATAGCTTTTTGTAATTAGATACACTACAGCAGACATGTCAAACACAAGGCCCGGGGGCCAGATCCGGCCCGTGAAGTGGTTTCATGCGGCCCGCGAAGCCATCCTGGAAACAGTGAGGGAACGGCCCCCGCTGCCTTGGCCCTGGCCCAGAGACCCTCCTCCTGCCAGAGACCCTCAGATCTGTCCCACTCCTGCCCAGGCCCCCGTAGGCACCCTTGATGCGAACGATGTAGAGCTGGCCACACCCACCCAGTAGGCCATACGCACTTTAGCCATGCCCACCCAGTAGGCCACACCCACCCAGGCCACACCCACCCAGCCCCCTGAGGGCAACCGCAATGCTGATGCGGCCCTCAATGAAATTGAGTTTGACACCCCTGCACTACAGGATTGCTCTGCCTTAAAGAGGGACATAATTCAGTGGTAGAATATCATTTTGCTTATTTCAAAGCACATGTTGACTTTTTGACATCTCTTGTTGGAACCTACAGAACTGGAGTCATGTAACTCCACCTTAAAAACTGAAGGAAAATGTGGTACTTTCAGGATTAGACTTCAGGGATCAAGTGAGGGACCTTTGAAAACCTAGAGAGGCAAATAAGAGTACCTGATTAAATGATGTAAGTATAGTGCCTTTTAAAATGTGATTGAGGCAGGCAGGAGTATACAGCTTTTGGTAAAATAAATCTTCTAGAAATCCTCTCTATTGTCTTGGTTTTTCACAGATTGTGTGCAGAATGGTTCTTTGTAGTCTTGTCACATTGGACATGAGCACCTGAAGCTTTGCCTTACCATATTTAGTATGCTTGCTCTTAAATAATAAAGTCCAAATATGTTTGGGAAGGATTAATCTTATAGCTGAGTTATGCTACAACTGTTAGCATCAGCCAGAGGAATGAAAGGAAGCATTTTTTTATTAGCTTCCTTCTTGTTTAAATTGTCCAGCTTGTCATTTAGCAGATAACATTCTTTAAAAAATTTATTCATAGCCTTGAGAGAGATGCAGCTATTCTGCTTTGCTAATATGCTTTCACCTACCTCTAGAGTTACCAGTAGAGAAATTCTATTATCCAAACATATTATCTCAACCACTAATGGTTTCCACAAGTTTGTACCCCCCAAACATGCTGGATTTCAGTGCCATAATTTCTAGTATTCAGTTTAGGAAGAAATGCAAGTGAAATAGAGGAAAGAAAAGAAGGTGTTCTCTACACCTTAAAGGTTGCAAGCATTTATTGGTTCAGACCAAGCCTGAAGGTGCATCTAAAGAAGATACCTTAACATATTATGCTAAGTAATGGCTTGTTTAAACTTGGTTTCTTGAATAGACTACAGTTGGATGGATTAACACAGTATACTAAGTCAAAATTAAAAGAAGAAAAGTGTTATTGCTTCTGCAATATTTAAAATCACCCTAAGTCTAATTATAGAGGCTCAGTGGTTCAGTGCCTTAATAAAGACACTAGAAAAGGTCTATACCCTGGCAGTTAGAATGAGCTCCCATCACTTGCCTCAGCTCCTGCCAACCTTGCAGTTTAGGTTCCACTTTGCTGAGAAGGTAATAGCGTTCTGTGTTTTGCCAAATGCTTTGTACTGCAACATGATGCCATGCTGGTCATATGACCACAGAAATCTCTTTGGACAGCACTGGTTTAATAGCTTAAAGAAACAGCTTAAAGAAACAGAGATGAGCATTGCCCCCCAAAGTCAGCTACAACTACCTTTATAAACTACTGACATAGCTATTCCTCAGAATATTTGTTAACTGACTTACCTTTAAACTCAGATTTTAGATTCTGATTGGTTTGATGTCTTATTGGCCTGAACTATCTTTTGGGTTATTGTTTGAATTGTTGATCAGTCTGCCATAACTTAGACAACATGTCAGTTTTCACATTGGATATGAAGGAACTAGACTTGCAGTGGGATCTAGATTACTCTTGGCCTGCAAGTAAACAAAACTATCCTTGTTCATTTCAGGGTTGGTCAGTTTATTGCTTGGGTAGGAAGACTGAAATCAACTATTTTACTAAGTATACCTTTTTCTTCTAAGAAAGGCACAGAATTATCCATTTATACTTGGTGGATTAAATGTTGGCTCTCAACCTCCATTATTCTTATAAATGTATTTCAAATGTAACATAGAAATGAATCCTTAGTGAATCTATCCCTGCTATGTAAGAAGAACAGAGCAATTAAACCCTATGATAATAATCATGAAAATCTAGCTGCAAGAGATGTATTAAAAAGAAAAAGGAAAAAGAAAGAATAAAAGCAGAAGGGAGAATATCTAATGATTTCACCACGATACAATAGTTTATAAAGCCAAGTTACCCTTTCAAAATCATTTTTCATCTCCCCAGAAAAGATGAGCAAATTCTGAGATTCATTGTTCACACCTTTTTCAATTACAAACTCTCTACAGATGAGGCTTAAGAAAAACAAGCCGAACCAGTCTCTTTTTAAGAGTCATTTTATTTTTCATCAAGGGTAACAAAAAGAGCCCTCCCACACTTGGAAAGCATTTTAAAGTCGAAATAATTGATTCTGAAAACTGGATGGAATATAGATGTGACTGTTATTATCTTGGTTGTGACAAAACAAAGGCAGATCAGGACCTCCTCTTTTGTTCAAATGAATGGATCACAATAAATGGGAAACAATTGTTCAGTGACAAGGCAAAGAGTTTTTGAATTCAATAACTTTTTAAAAATTATTTGATCAGAACCTTTACAATGGTTTCTAGCTAATCCTTGTCAATGTCTAAATATTTTTCCCTGGTTTTCTAAAATCATTATTCAGATAAAACTCTCCATAAGCCTTGTATTACTACCATTCAAAAATTGAAGTGTCCACTTATGATTGAATTAAATAGACAGAGTGAACTGGCAATCCTGATTTTTGACTGTTTCTCAGCTATCATCCTAGTAGTTTTCTAATTATAGCTGTCTTGGCTTGACACAACTCTGTCAATGCCTCAGCAAATTTTCATGATGAAATTCCATTTCTGGCAAAAACAATATTTTTCACCAACTTACAAAAATAAAGTTTACAAATGCCACCAGAAGAACTCCTAAGATATCCCCAGAGTGAGGAAGAAAAAACAAAACAAAAGAAAGCCCCTTATGGAGGGAAGAATGCTTTCCAAGAATTGGAGAAGTCATTCCAGATGTGAGTCGTACCAAATAATATAGCTCCACAAATTTGGAACAGAATTTTGCTTTGATGATGCTTTATGCTGTTGCCCAAAATAATATGGCCTTCTTTGATAGTTCTGTAACTGGAAAAGGCTTCTGTATCTTCATTATACAAATGCATAAACCAGCCCCTCTTTCCCTCTTCCCCCACTCATTGCTTCCCAGCATCATAAAGTAGTCCTCAATGGTACTACATCCATATGGAGAGAACTGAGCAGTGGGACACCACAAGGCTCCATCTTAGGCCCAGTACTCTTCAATATCTTAATAAATGACTTAGATGAGGGAATAGATGGGGAACTCATCAAATTTGCTGATGACACTAAACTGGCAGGAATAGCCAACAACCCAGAAGACAAAGTGCAGGATCCATAAAGATCTTGACAAACTTGAACAATGGGCCTAGCCAACAAAATGAATTTTAACATGGAGAAAAGCAAACTCTTACATTGGTTTGGCTAGTCCAGGGGTAGGCAACCTTGGCTCTTTTATGACTCATAGACTGCTGGCTCAGAAATTCTGGGATAATACAATCTTTTACGAGAAGAGAAGATTGTTCAAACTTGGTTTCAATATGGTCAATTACGGGCCAGGTGGAAAGAAGACCAGAAAATTGGTTTCTCAATGACTGATGAAAATCTGGTAAAGCAAATTAGAAATCAGGGTCCAGCACATATCAAACGGATATATCTTGCATTGATAGAAATTGACTCAGAAACAGAACTTGTTAAAGATTGTATGATAAAGTGGGCTCAGAATATTCAAGAAATTATCACAATGGACAATTGGGAAAAGATTTGGGTGAGGAACGTAAAATTTATGCAAGCTCAAAACTTAAGAGAGAACTTTTACAAAATGTTTTATAGGTGGCATTTAGATCCTAAAAAGCTTGCAAGTATGTATCCGAACTATCAACCTAAATGCTGGAGATGTGGTGGCGAAGATGCAACGTATTTTCATATATGGTGGACCTGTAAAAAGGTTAAAGCTTTTTGGATTAAAATCTGGTGGAATATGCAGAAGATATTCAAGCAAAGGATAAAGTTTTGTCCGCAATTGTTTTTATTGGGCATAATTACGGATACTACTGTTGTGGACACTAAGTTGATGTTGAACTTGATTATGGCAGCAAGACTTTTAGTAGGTCAATATTGGAAGGAGGAGGAACTGCCGACTATAGAAGAGTGGACTTTAAAAGTTTCTGAACTGGCAGAAATGGCAAAGATTTCAGCTTATTTGAAAGACCATTCGTAACAACGTTATATTATGGAGTGGGAAAAGTGGATTGATTATATCCAGAACAAATATGGGACTAAAAAGTTTTATTTAGCATTTGAATAAGTTTTTTATGTGATATTAGTATTGCTTGTAGTCATTTTATATGAGCTAGAGTGCGATAGACTTAATAGTTTATTGTTGTTAACATATGGTTGTTTATGATTGTTTTTACCTTTATACCTTGTATTTTGCTCTGGGAAGTCGGGGAGGGGGGAGGAGGGAAGGGGAGGGGGGAGGGTTAGGGAGGGTTGGGAGTGGTTGGGGGGAGGGGGGAGGGATTGTTAAAGATAAAATGTATTGTAAAACTTTTTAATAAAAAAAAGAAATTCTGGGAGTTGAAGTCTACAAGTCATAAAAAAGCCAAGGTTGCCTACCCCTGGGCTAGTCTAAAGAAAAGAAGAAACAGGGGTGACATGATAGCAGTATTTCAGTATTTGAGGGGCTGCCACAAAGAAAAGGGTGTCAAATTATTTTCCAAAGCACAAGAGGGCAGGACAAGAAACAATGGTTCGAAACTGACCAAAGAGAGAAGCAACCTGGAATTAAGAAGAAACTTCCTAACAGTAAGGACAATTAACCAGTGGAACAGCTTGCCTTCAAAAATTGTGGGTGCTCCATCACTGGAGATTTTTAAGAAGAGACTAGACAGTCACTTGTCTGAAATGGTATGGTTCTAATGCTTGAGCAGATCCCTTCCTATTCTATTCTATTCTATTCTATTCTATTCTATTCTACTCTACTCTACTCTACTCTACTCTACTCTACTCTACTCTACTCTACTCTACTCTACTCTACTCTACTCCACTCTACTCTACTCCATTTGTAAGTGACAAGGACTCTGATGGTTACAAAAAGCCATCCAAGGATCACCTGTTGCCCATCTCTACTGTGCAAATGTCCTGCATGGAAAAGGTAAAAAGTTTCATACACTGTAATCCCCTAATATTATTCTATAAATTATAACTGATTTGTAGCTCCTCAGACTTGTTCTGTTGCACAAAAAGTATGGAAGGTGTTTTCATGTATGTTCCCTTGAATATAAGAAACCTGTAATTGGCAAGTAGTCTTGGTTCACTTATTTGTTTTCAAATAATATAAGTTTCCTAACTCACCAGAGGAAAAACAAAGACAGTGATTTTATAGGAAAACTGGTTGACATGGACTCATTCCCCTTACATAAATTTGTACAGTGCAAAACAGTACCTATATTTACATCAGTGTGTATTTATAATGCTGTAAGCATGCTTTCAATTTACCCTGATGATCCCAGAAGACCATATGAAATTCAATAAATAAATAAAATTCCTTTAGCAAAAAGGGCTAGACTGCTATTGTTCTGGAGAGCCTGCTATGTAACATTTCTGATAACCTGCAGCATCTGATCTCGCTACCTTCCTCATCTTCTTTGGCAAATTGTGGGACTGATTTGATGTATCGAGATTTCAGATTGTAGTTGTTCTGCAAGGCTGTTCACAGGAACATCTAAGGGGAACAATAAATGTAAGTTCTGCATATATCTGTCTTTTATCCATTGTTGATATTCTTATTGCATACTAGGAGGATATATATAGATATAGATATAGATATAGATATAGATATGGATATGGATATGGATATGGATATAGATATAGATATAGATATAGATATAGATATAGATATAGATATAGATATAGATATAGATATAGATATAGATATAGATATAGATATAGATATAGATATAGATATAGATATAGATATAGATATAGATATAGATATAGATATAGATATAGATATAGATATGTTTTCGTAGATTTTCACGGGTACAGGTATGTAGGTCTTGGCATATTCGTGTCTTTTCCCGTGTAAGATTGAGAGTGTCTTGACGACGTTTCGACGAGGTCCCACTCATCATCTTCAGGCTGGTGTCTTCAGCTTTGTGCTTGTGCAAGCAAAGTGTGATCGGAACTGCCGTCTCTCTATAAATATTGGTGGGGTTGTGTGTGGTGCTGGCTTTGTTGCTGTAAGCGGGTTTTTTAGCTGTGTTGTTACATCCTGATTGGATGATGGAGTTATTGTTTACAGCTTAGTCGGCTGTTTTGTAACATCCTGTGTGGCTGAGGTGTTGGCTGTGTGCCCATTAGTCTTTTGTGTTGTAACGACTTGGGTAATGGGCTGTGTGATGACATCCTGAGCTCTAGTGTAGTGATATCCTGAGTTCTGTGCTGCAAAACCTGGGTGGTTGGCTGTGTTGTGACATCCCGAGCTTTAGTATTGTAACCTCCTGAGTTCTGTGATGTAATGTCCTGAGCAGAAGGCTGTGGTATAACATCCCGGGCTCTGGTTTGGCTCCGAGTTTGCGGTCTGGCTTTGTGTTCATGGCGTGTGTCAGTTTGCTTTGTGTGGGGGTCAGGAGGGGGTGCAGCAGCTGGAGATGCCGCCGTGATTTGGCTTCTGGATGGTGGTTGCATTTCGTCTATGGGGTAGGTTTGGGTTTGAGTCTGGTGAGGATGATTGGTGGTGGCATCCTCAAGTGATGAAGCACCCACAATGTCTGAAGGCAAGCTGGTCCACTGGTTAATTGTCCTCACTGTTAGGAAGTTTATCCTTAATTCCAGGTTGCTTCTCTCCTTGATTAGTTTCCATCCATTGTTTCTTGTCTTGCCTTCTGGTGCTTTGGAAAATAAATTGAACCCTTCGTCCTTGTGACAGCCTCTCAAATACTGGAGTATTGCTATCAGGTCACCCTAGTCTTTCATCTGCTCTGATATCCAAATGTGACTGACTGTATGCTTTGACCCATGATGACATGTGACAAGCTCATGGTTGTAATGACAGACATAAATAGTTGACATGCCTCTGACTCCAAAGAGAAAATTTTAACTTACCCTGGATTCCAGTAAATCTATATAAAACAAGTCCACAATGAGTTTAAATAGCTCAGGCTATGAATCTGAGAGGATGGTAACATAAGAGCATCACAGATTATCTCTCTTGCTCAACCTCATAAGTACACACTCAACTACTTATAGAAAAAGTTATTCCCAGTTGTGAAGCTCTTCTTCTATACAGCTTCCAAACCCACCTCCTCTTCCAACCCAACCCTGGGATTGCTGCTAATATTTCACTCAAAACCTGGCTGCACAAATCTTGTCTCTTCCCCTTATCCAGCCAGGTTTGATTCCTATATTGCATAATGAATAATGCTAGGTGTGAAAAAATAAATGAACAAATATCTATCTGGGCTCTATCTGTTAGAATGTATAGGCAGTAGTAGTTTCATATGATCCTCAGCCTGAAAACTTTCCACAATTTTTTTCATAAACTCTATTTGTTTTATTGGAAAGCTGAGGAATCTTGTGCTATAATATCTTCTGGAGCGTCATAACATTTTAGCTTTTTATTTGTTTCCTTATGTAGTGCCACACCCGAAGGGACTGCAGAAGTCTGGTTTCTCCTGGCCTTCTTGGTCTGGCCTTTACTTGGACACCTCTGCTTGACAGAGACACGTGGTGCAGTGGTGCTCTGTTTCTATCAGCAGCAACTCATGTGAGGTAATGGTAGTCACTCTCTCAGCAATAGCTCACATGAGATGATGATGGTCAGTTTCTGGCAGCAGTAGCTCACATGAGATGATGATGGCCAGTCTCTGGCAGCAGCAGCTCACATGAGATAATGGTGGTCAGTCTCTTGCAGGCAGCTACATGATGATGGTCGGTGTCTCTCAGCAGCTCACAGGAACCTCCCTTATTCTATCTCCTCTTCTCTCTCTGGCCATTGAATCTTCTCCTTCTCACGTCCCTTCTCTCCTTCATGCTTGCTCTACAAAAACCTCTCTATCTCTATTCCCTTCCCTCTCTGTCCGGCTTGCCCCACTGAAAGGAATAAAACCAAAACTCAGCCAACCTCCTTCCTCACTCTCCCTTCATCTGGCTTGCCCCACAGAGAAAGAATCAAAAACCCCTGCCAACCTCCTACCTCACTCTCCCTCTGTCCTGGCTTGCCCCACCAAAAAAAGAATAAAAACCTCTCACCAACCTCCTGCCTCACTCTCCCTCCATCTCGCTTGGCCCACTGGAAAAACAGCCTGAAAGCACACACACACACACCCAGTCAACCTCCTCTTCCTTTTGAATCCCTCCCAAAATGCCCCACCCTGCCTCCAGCCACCACGGAGGCCGCCAGAGCTCCCAAACTCCACACCAAATCCACAGAGCTTGAGCAAAGCCTCCCAGCCAGTGCCAATCCCACCACAACTCCCCTCTCCGCTACACTTATATCTGAATTTCAAGGTCTAATGCTAGTGAGTGGAAACCAGTCAATGTGAGTAATAAGCAGATGAGAAGATGTCATCAGACTAGATAGTCATTGGAATCAAAAGGCAAGTCAGCATTAATAGTCACAGTCAAGGCATAAGCCAAAAGCAGAATTAAAGCAAAACCAAAGATGGGAATACATAATACTTTGAGAGTACTGATCTTGCTGAGTTATAATTCCCAGCATCCCTCACCATTATCCAAACAGGTTAAGACTGATGATACAGTAATTGCACTTCAACATCAGTTTTTAGATATACAATAATAATAATAATAATAATAATAATAATAATAATAATAATAATAATAATAATAATAATAATAATAATAATAATAATAATAATAAAGTTGGAAGGGACCTTGGAGGTCATCTAGTCCAACCCCCTGCTCAGGCAGGAAACCCTATACCATTTCAGGCAAATGGCTGTCCAGTCTCTTCTTAAAAACCTCCAGTGTTGGAGCATTCACCATCTCTGGAGGCAGGTTGTTCCACTGGTTAATTGTTCTAACTGTCAGGAAGTTTCTCCTTAGTTCTAGGTTGCTTCTCTCCTTGACTAGTTTCCATCCATTGCTTCTTGTCGTGCTTCCAGGTGCTTTGGAGAATAGCTTGACTCCCTCTTCTTTGTGGTAGCCCCTGAGATATTGGAACACTGCTATCATGTCAGCCCTCACCCTTCTCTTCATTAAACTACACATACCCAATTCCAGCAACCGTTCCCTATATGTTTTAGCCTCCAGCCCCCTAATCATCTTTGTTGTTCTTCTCTGTACCCTTTCTAGAGTCTCGACATCTTTTTTACATCGTGGTGACCAAAACTGGATGCAGTATTCCAGGTGTGGCCTTACCAAAGCATTGTAAAGTGGTATTATTACTTCACTTGATCTTGATTCTATCCCTCTGTTAATGCAGCCTAGCACTGTGTTGGCTTTTTTGGCAGCTGCAGCACACTGCTGGCTCATATTGTTGTCTACTAAGACTCTGAGGTCCCTCTCACAGTTACTACTATTTAATTTAATTTAATTTAATAATATTTATATACCGCCCTTCTCCCTGAGGACTCAGGGCGGTTCACAGGGCAGAATAAAATACTAAATACAAACGTTAAAACAAGATTAAATAATTGCCCATATTAAAACAGTTGGAATCAAATTCTAAAGCACCAAGTTAAAATTAAAACACAAGAATAAAAACCCCACCAATCCCCATCAGGCTAGGCCGGCTTGAACAAACAGAAACGTCTTGAGATCGCGACGAAAGGAGCGAAGATCGGGCGCCATCCGGAGCTCTACCGGCAGCTGATTCCACAGCTCCGGAGCGCCCACAGAGAAGGATCTCCCCCTGGGGACCACCAATTGACATTCTCTGATCGGTGGCACCCTGAGGAGGCCCTCTCTGTGGGAACGCACAGGGCGCAGGGAGCTTGATGCCGGCAGCAGATGTTCCCTAAGGTATTGAGCAAGGTACCACCTATACTATACCTATGCATTTGATTTTTTCCTGCCTAAGTGTAGAACCTTACCTTTTTCACCACTGAATTTCATTTTCTTAGATAGTGTCCAGTGTTCAAGTCTGTCCAGATCCTTCTGTATCTTAAGCATATCTTCTGGAGTATTGGCTATTCCTGCCAGCTTGGTGTCGTCTGCAAATTTGATGAGTTCCCCATCTATCCCCTCATCCAAATCATTAATGAAGATATTGAAGAGCACTGGGCCCAGAAAAGAGCCCTGGGGCACCCCACTACACACTTCCTTCCATGTAGATGTGGTTCCATTGAGGACCACATGCTGAGTACGGCTGGTCAGCCAGCTACGAATCCATCTGGTGGTAATGCTATCTAACCCACATTTTTCTATCTTATCAAGTAGTAGGTTGTGATCTACTTTATCGAATGCCTTACTGAAGTCCAAGTAAATTATATCTACAGCATTCCTCTGGTCCACTAGTTTTGTCGCTTGGTCAAAGAATGTAATAAGATTTGTCTGGCATGATCTGTTTTTGACAAACCCATGTTGACTTTTAGTGATAACTTTGTTCGCATCAAGGTGTTTGCTGATTTGTTGTTTGATTATCTTTTCCAGAATCTTCCCAGGTATTGAGGTCAGGCTGATAGGTCTATAGTTTTCTGGATCTATTTTTTCCCTTTTTTGAAGATGGGAACTACATCAGCTCTCTTCCAGTCCTCTGGTAGTTCCCCAGTGCTCCAGGATCTTTGAAAAATATAGTTCAGTGGTTCTGAGATCACGTCTGCCAGTTCCTTGAGAACCTTGGGGTGTAATCCATCTGGTCCTGGTGATTTGAACTCGTCTAGGCTGGACAGGTGCTCACTTACCATTTTCTTGCCTATTTTAGATAAATTCTATTAAGGGAAAAAAAAGCTAGTATCACTCGAAGTTTACTTGAATTGTGTGTAGATGAGTACATGGATGAATTACTATATAAAGGTGAAAAAAGGGTAAAAAAAACCCTTCCAGTGTTGGAGCATTCACGACTTCTGGAGGCAAGTTGTTCCACTGATTAATTGTTCTGTCAGTAAATTTCTCCTTAGTTCTAGGTTGCTTCTTTCTTTGATTAATTTCCATCCATTGCTTCTTGTCCTGCCTCCCGGTACTTTGGAGAATAGCTTGACTCCCTCTTCTTTGTGGCAACCTCTGAGATATTGGAACTCTGCTATCTTCTCACCCCTAGTCCTTTTGTTGAAAGCCTTAGTTCATTTTGAGCCTTAAATTTCTTCACTTAATCTTTGCAAGCTTGCGCTATTTGCTGATATTGTGCCTTATGTCATGGTTCCGATAGATGAAACCCCTTAAAAGAACTTCAAGGCAAAATTCTTCCTCAAAAAACATTTTATTCAGGAAACAAAGTATCAGCACTACATAGTTAAACCCAAAAACTAAATTCCCTTCTCCCAGATACAAAGTAACAAAGTAAAATTCCCACCCTCAATAAACTGTCATAAATCACATTCTCCAATTAGTTAAAAGCACAGGCTTCCTCCTCAGCTCCTCAGCCCACCAAAACGTTATCAGCCCATGAATGAATGAATCTTTATTGTCAAAGTACAACCATGTATAAATTGAGATTGGCTGAGCCTCCCTTCGTGCCCCCCCAACTTACAGTGAAAATAAACCCACCATCTTGTTACACCATGTGAGCTAATTGCACAACACACTGGCCTCACAAGTCAATCATACATAAAATTATAAAATTATTTCCCATTCAAGAGCCTGACAGCCCATGAATAAAAGCTGTTCTTCACCCTGTTGGTACAGCTGGCTATACTCCTGCATCTCCTACCCGATGGTAAGAGAGTAAAGAGATACTGACCAGGGTGTGAGTCATCCCTGATAATTTTCCTCACTCTTCCAAGGCAGCGAGCCCTGGCAATCTCATCGAGTGGTGTCAGGGGACAGCCCACAATGTTTTGTACTGTGCTCACCACCCTCTGTAATACTTTCCTATCCGCGGCTGTCAGGCCAGCATACCAAACCACAATACAGTGCGAGAGGACGCTCTCTATAGTAGACTGGTAACAGAAGGTCATTAGTCATTGTTCTACCCTGTTCTTCTGCAAGACTCTGGGGAATTGGAGTCTCTGTTGGGCCTTTCTGGCCACCTGGGTTGTATTAACTTTCCAGGTAAGATCTTCACAGAGGTAGACTCCCAGGAATTTAAAGGAGGAAACTCTCTCCACACAGCCCCCCCACCCTGATGTAAAGTGGGGCAGGTTCCTCTCTTTTCCTCTGGAAGTCTAGCACCATCTCTTTTGTCTTGCCGATGTTCAGGTGCAAGTTGTTCTCTGAACACCATATGGATAGTTTTTGTACTTCTCCCCTGTATGCTGTTTCAGCTCCACCTGTAATAAGACCCACTATGGTGGTATCATCTGCAAACTTAATTATCGCAGTAGATGGGTTGGACGATACACAATTGTATATGTACAATGAGTACAATGAGTAAGCACTCAGCCCTGTGGCGAGCCGGTACAAAGCTTTAGGGGGGTGGATAAAACAGACCACTGTTTGTAGACAGTCCCTAAGAAAGTCTTTAATCCAATCACAGATGGAGGGGGAAAAAATTCAAGTCAGTCAGCTTTTCAATAAGAATGCTCGGCAAAATGGTGTTGAAAGCATCCTTGGGTTCCCACAGCAGTGTTATAGTTATGACTAGCTGAGCTCTCATTACAACCCCTCTCCCTGCTGCACCTGATTCCTAAAAGCAAGAAAAAGCATAGAAAAGGAGAAGAGAAAATGGCTGCATTTTCATCAGTTGTCAGAGTGGGAACATCCAATGTTTACAGTGTTGAAACCTTAGTTATGTGCTCCTTTTTCCACTTTTTATACTTGTTCCTTTTATCTTTCAATTTATCAGAGAGTTCTTTATGTAGCCATGCTGGTTTGACAGCTGTTACTTTTCTTCTTCCTTTGTACTGTGCTAAACTGGGCTTTTATAATCTCACTTTTCAAAATTTCCTAAGCTTCTTGAGTTGTTTTCCCTTTGAAGATTCTTATTCATGGAATCCTTCCCAAGCACTCTCTATTGAAATTAGCTCTCTGTCAGAATCCATTTATATCCCTTTCATAAATCCCTATCTGTATGTTCTAAAATCTTACATCCCTCACTGGATTCTGCCATTCCCAAGGAGGAGGAGAGAAGATGTTAATTGGCTATCGCAAGGATGTTTATTTCAGCCTGCCTGGAGGCCGTCATTAGACCAGGGAAAGAACCTTTGAACTGAGAAGAACAAAGAAAGGGAGGGGGGGAGGGATCTGGTTTGTATCTCCGATTAGAATCTGAAAGGGAGGAAGGAAATGTCGTAAAGGCATGGAAGATCCCTTTTCCTTTGGAAGGTTTTGACACCTGAACCTTAATTGATCTGGAACTTACCAAATGGACTGAGGGGAGGGGGTTTCACTCGGGGACACTTTAAAAGTACCAACCTGTAACACAGTTTTCAGATCCTGTCTAGATTTCCCACTGACAATTATGTTTTAGAAAAGTTCCTTTTTGGACAATTCTGTCTCCAAGAGTTCTTCTTTCCTAAGACGTAGATTGGGGTGGGACCTTACATTAGACAGGATCTGCAGTAAGAGTCAACCTGGAAGGAAAACCCTTACCGGGGGACTTTGCAAAAAATACAATGTCTAACAACAAAGCAAGGCAGGAGGAAAGCCCCATGGAAAGGGAGGTTTCCCCTCAACCGAAACCCCGCCAACAGTCAGAAGCTGAAGCATCAGATTCCTCCGGGGAAAAGGTGGCAAAGATGCACAACCGCAAACCGCGGTGGTCGATGGGCATTGGAAGGAAAAGTGAGTGGGAAAAGGCATTGAGGAAAGTGACCCTGAGGCGGGACAGCCACCAACCTGAATGGAGGAAAGAGATGGAGAGCTCCCTGCACGTCAGTGAAGAGGAGTGGATCCTAGAGAGAGCTATTGACCTGATGAAGAAAACTCTTAGCTCACTAAGAGAGGAAAAAGCTGAGTATCGCAGCTGCAGCAGCACCTGGGACCGCAACTGGAGAGACAGTGGGGGGGATCCAGTACCTGCAACACTGGGGCTGTCCGCTGGAACAGGAATTGCTGCCTCAGAAATACCACTCCCCAGAACCACAGATGAGGATCAGGATGAGGGGCAATACTGCCCGCAGTGCAGACAATGATCCATTCAAAGATTTTCACCCCTGGAAGCAAAATTCAGGGGGGAGCCACCACGCTTGAGGTTTTTCCTAACCCAAGTCCTCAGCTATATGGAAGAATATGGATGGGACATTTCCAGTGACAAAGCCCACATCCGTATCGTACAATCCACCCTGGACAGACCGGCTGCAGACTGGGTGGTGAACCTGCATGACTCCAATGCCCCAGAACTCAACGACTTCAACCGATTCATGTCATCCTTGAGGAGACAGTTTGAGGATCCTTTGGCTGATTGTAAGGCCCGGGAAAGAATCAAAACAGTCAGGCAGGGCAGACAGCTGGTGGCTGAATATACAAGAATTCCGAGCCATTACCAGCAAGCTGAACTGGCCAGATGATATCCTCCTTAACCATTTCAAAGATGGGCTTAACTATGACCTGTATGATGCTTGTCTGCCTTGAGGAGACCCACACCATCTCGATGACTGGTATGTCCTGGCAGAGGAGGTGGAGATAGACCTACTGAAGAGGCACCGTTGGGGGAAACCATGGGACCGCAAACTGAGCAAACACGCGAGGGGGAAAAACCACTGTCCACAGGTAAAAAATCAACAGGCTGTTTCAAATGCAGGAGAGAGGGTCACCATGCCACAGAATACTGCTCAAAAGCCCCCCAGCATAAATCAGAGGCATCACCCTCCAAGAAACTAGGGAAGCCCCAAGGCAACCCAAAAGAATCTTCCATGAAGGGGACAGAGGCTGTAGAGTCCACAACCCCTGCCAAGAACTGGGATTGGATTCTGGCCTACACCGCAGGGGCGGTGGACACCTCAGAAGACAGCTCTGAGGGAGAACCTTTGGTAAGTGGATCCATTCCACCCATCCTTAAGACAGTGACTATATTAGCTTCCTCTATGCCTGAAGCCATCAAAGTAAAAGCCCTAATAGACTCTGGTTGCACCCGCTGCCTCATCAGCCCGACGCTGGTGGGGAGATTGAGCATCCCAGTGAGGAGACTAAAACCACCAATCTCCTTTAGCCAATTAGATAGGTCAATAGCAGGAGGGGGGCCAGCTACTCTAGCCACTTTACCAATTCACCTGTCCCTGGGGTCTCATGAGGAAGACATAATGTTTGTAGTGGCCCCAGGCATGGAATGCTCAATAATTTTAGGACAGGAATGGCTGAAGAAATGGAACCCTGGGATAAATTGGAGGACAGCAGAACTCAACTTCCCAGAGAGGGAGCATAGGAGCTTAAAACCCCAAAGTATTCCCCCAACCCAAAGAGAGGAGTCAGCATTGGTGGGAGACGAGAAGGGGTTACCAGAAATACCAGAGGAATACAGGGACCTTGCTGAAGTTTTCAGTGAGGAATGGGCAGATGAGTTTCCCCCCCACCACCCCACAGACTGCGCTATAGAATTCAAACCCAGGGCAAAGCTCCCAAAGCCCAGGATGTATGTCATGAGCCCAAAGGAAATGGCGGAGATGGAAAGATTCATAAAGAAAAACTTAGAAAGAGGATTTATTGAGCCTACCAAACCCAAAGTGGATGCCCCAGTTCTGTTCAGGGAGAAGAAGGATGGTTCTTATCGTTTTTGCATGGACTATAGATCTCTGAACACAATTAGTAAACGTAATCTTTATCCCCTACCACTAATGAAGGATATTTCATTTCATTTCATTTATTATATTTGTATACCGCCCTTCTCCCAAAGGACTCAGGGCGGTGAACAGGGCACATTAGAAATACAGAATATAAAAATTAAAAAAGAATTAAATAAGAGCCCGAGCTAAAAACAGTAGAATAATATAAAAATCCCAATAAAAACCCAGCACATCCCCCATCAGGCCAAGCTGGCTTGCTCAAATAGGTAGGTCTTCAGACCGCGTTGGAAGGAGCGAAGGTCAGGTGCCATCCGGAGCTCAACCGGCAGCTGATTCCATAAAGCCGGGGCACCCACAGAGAAGGCCCTCCCCCTGGGGGCCACCAGCCGACGTTCTCTGACCGGTGGCACCCTGAGGAGGCCCTCTCTGTGGGAATACACAGGGCGGAGGGAAGTTGACGCCGGCAGCAGATGATCCCTGAGGTACTCCGGACCCATGCCATGTAGGGCCTTAAAAACCATTACCAAAACCTTGAACCTCACCCGGAAGACAACTGGTAGCCAATGCAGCTTGCGGAGCAAAGGTGTAACATGGGAGTACCGGGAAACTCCCAAGACAACTCTTGTGGCTGCATTCTGTACCAGCTGGAGCCTCCGAGTGGTCTTCAAGGGAAGCCCCATGTAGAGAGCGTTGCAGTAGTCTAGACGAGAGGTCACGAGCGCATGAGTGACCGTACACAGGGCATCCCGGTCTAGATAGGGACGCAACTGGTGCACCAGGTGAACCTGGGCGAAAGCCTCCCTAGTCACAGCCACTATATGATCTTCCAGAGTAAGCCGCGAATCTAGGAGGAATCCCAAGTTGCGAGCCCTATCCATGGGGGGTAGAAACTCACCCCCCATGGAAAGAGGTGGAATATTCTGAATATCCCGGTATGCCGGTATGCACAGCCACTCAGTCTTGTCAGGGTTGAGTTGAAGTCTGTTCCTCCCCATCCAGGCCCGAACCGCCTCCAGGCAACGGGACATCACATCGAGGGCATCACTGGGGTGGTTTGGGGTCGAAATGAAAAGTTGGGTATCATCGGCATATTGATGATACCCAACTCCAAAACCACGAATGATCTCACCCAGTGGTTTCATGTAGATGTTGAACAGGAGAGGCGAGAGGACTGACCCCTGAGGAACTCCACAAGCGAGAGTCCTAGGGGTCGACCTCTGCCCCCCTGCCAACACCAACTGTGAGCGTCCCAGGAGATAGGAGGAGAACCACTGAAGAACTGTGCCTCCCACTCCCAATCCCCTGAGACGCCGCAGCAGGATACCATGGTCGATGGTATCGAAAGCCACCAAGAGGTCTAATAGGACAAGGACAGAGGAATGTCCTCTGTCCCAAGCCCTCCAGAGATCATTCACCAGAGCGACCAATGCCGTCTCCATGCTGTACCCGGGCCTGAAACCCGATTGAAACGGGTCTAGATAATCCGCTTCATCCAGGACCAGGGGAAGCTGATGCGCCACCACACTCTCAACAACCTTCGCCAAAAAGCGAAGGTTGGAGACTGGACGAAAGTTATTTAACACAGCTGGGTCCAAGGCAGGCTTCTTGAGGAGAGGTCTCACCACCGCCTCCTTCAAGACGGTGGGGAAACTACCCTCACTCAAAGAGGCAGATATAACCACCTGGAACCAGCCTCGTGTCCCCTCCCGAGCTGCATAAACCAGCCAGGAAGGGCACGGGTCCAATAAACATATGGTGGAGCTCAGCCTCCCCATAATCCTGTCCACTTCCTCAGGGTTTACAGAATAATGCCAAGTAGCTCAGTCCCTTTCTTTGATGGATGCAAACCATCTCTTTTGCACAATTTTTCATTGGACCAGTTGCAGGCATCATGACTAATATAACCAAAGCCTTCCCCTTTACACCACTCCTTTAGCCACATATTGCATTGTGCTATATGCTGGCCTTTCCCATTTTGTTCCTTATACACTAATAAAACTTCTGAAAAAGTAACCCTACAGCCTATTCTGCTAGGTTCCTGCCCCAAGCTCTGGAAATCATTCAGCAAAGAGAGTACATCTTTTTGGGACAGATCACTAGTGCCAAGATGTACAATAGCATCCACATCGGATTCCTTGCTGGCATTCTTGACTATCTTAAATATATGCTCCTTGTCCCTACTGGCAGTAGTATCTGGAAGACACCGGACCTCTTTTGAAACCTCTGTGTCCTTTCCTAAATTTACATCCCTTATAATTGAATCACCGACCAGAACGTCGGCTCTCGTTTTGGAGGCCTTGCTCTTCTTGCATGACTGATGTGTAGTACTTGATCCACACTGTCCCCTATCCAAAACAATTTCTTCATCTTGTACCACAACCCCCTGCTTATTTGAGTTATCTTCATCCCGACTGCCTTGACTTGTCTCCTTAGTGTCCCTATTAAGGTCAGCAAGGGCACTGTATCTGTTATGCAGAAACATAATGAGAACTTTGTGTTTAGGATAAGCTTTGTGTTTATGGTAAACACAAAGCTTTGTGTTTATGTTGTAAAAAAGCTTTTAGATAGAGATAGAACCTGGAATGTAAGATCCATGAATCAAGGAAAGCTGGACGTGGTCAAACAAGAGATGACAAGACTAAACATTGACATCTTAGGTATCAGCGAACTAAAATGGACAGGAATGGGTGAATTTAATTCAGATGACCATCAGGTATACTACTGCGGGCAAGAATCCCTCAGAAGAAATGGAGTAGCCTTCATAGTCAATAAAAAAATAGGAAAAGCAATACTGGGATACAACCCTCAAAATGACAGAATGATCTCAGTTCGAATCCAAGGCAAACCATTCAATATCACAGTAGTCCAAGTCTATGCCCCAACCACCGGTGCTGAAGAGGATGAAATTGACCGGTTCTATGAAGCCCTACAGCACCTTATAGAACTAACACCCAGAAATGATGTCCTTATCATCATGGGGGATTGGAATGCTAAAGTAGGAAGCCAAAAGATAACTGGAATAACAGGCAAGTTTGGCCTTGGAGTACAAAATGAAGCAGGGCACAGGCTGATAGAATTTTGTCAAGAGAATACGATGGTCATAGCAAACACTCTTTTCCAACAACCCAAGAGACGGCTTTACACATGGACATCACCAGACGGTCAACACAGAAATCAGATTGACTATATGCTCTGCAGCCAAAGATGGAGAAGCTCTATACAGTCAGTAAAAACAAGACCAGGAGCTGACTGTGGCTCAGACCATGAGCTTCTTGTTGCAAAGTTTAGGCTTAAATTAAAGAAAGTAGGGAAAAGCGCTATGCCAGTCAGGTATGAATTAAATCATATTCCTGTTGAATATACAGTAGGGGTGACAAATAGATTTAAGGAATTAGATCTGATAGACAGAGTGCCTGAAGAACTATGGAAAGAGGTTCGCAACATTGTACAAGAGGTAGCAACTAAAACCATCCCAAAGAAAAAGAAATGCAAGAAAGCAAAATGGCTGTCTGAGGAAGCTTTGCAAATGGCTGAGAAAAGGAGGGAAGCGAAAGGAAAGGGAGAAAAAGAAAGATATGCCCAATTAAATGCAGAATTCCAAAGAATAGCTAGAAGAGATAAGAATGCCTTCTTAAATGAACAATGCAAAGAAATAGAAGAAAACAATAGAATAGGGAGGACCAGAGATCTTTTCAAGAAAATTGGAGAGATGAAAGGAACGTTTCATGCAAAAATGGGCATGATAAAGGACCAAAATGGCAGGGACCTAACAGAGGCAGAAGAGATTAAGAAGAGGTGGCAAAATTACACAGAAGAACTATACAAGAATGAGCTTAACGTCCCTGATAATCACAATGAGGTGGTCACTGACCTCGAGCCAGACATCCTAGAATGTGAAGTGAAGTGGGCCTTAGAAAAGCTGAGCAACAACAAAGCTAGTGGAGGTGACAGTATCCCAGCTGAGCTATTCAAAATCTTAAAAGACGATGCAGTAAAAGTGCTACACTCAATTTGCCAGCAAATTTGGAAAACTCAACAGTGGCCACAGGATTGGAAAAGATCAGTTTACATTCCAATTCCAAAGAAAGGCAGTGCCAAAGAATGTTCAAACTATCGCACCATTGCACTCATTTCTCATGCTAGTAAAGTTATGCTTAAAATCCTACAAGCTAGACTCCAGCAGTATGTGGATCGAGAACTACCAGAAGTACAGGCAGGATTTCGAAGAGGCAGAGGAACCAGAGATCAAATTGCCAACATACGCTGGATCATGGAGAAAGCTAGAGAGTTCCAGAAAAACATCTACTTCTGCTTCATTGACTATGCTAAAGCCTTTGATTGTGTGGATCATAACAAACTCTGGCAAGTCCTTAAAGAGATGGGCATACCAGACCACCTTATTTGTCTCTTGAGAAATCTATATGTGGGCCAAGAAGCAACAGTGAGAACTGGACACGGAACCACTGATTGGTTCAAAATTGGGAAAGGAGTCCGGCAAGGCTGTATACTGTCGCCTTGCCTATTTAACTTATATGCAGAGCACATCATGAGAAAGGCAGGGCTAGATGAATCAAAAGTTGGAATTAAGATTGCCGGAAGAAACATCAACAACCTAAGATATGCAGATGATAACACTCTAATGGCAGAAAGTGAAGAAGAACTAAAGAGCCTCTTGTTGCGGGTGAAGAAGGAGAGTGCAAAACTTGGGTTGAAACTAAACATTAAGAAAACCAAGATCATGGCATCTGGCCCTCTCAATTCCTGGCAAATAGATGGGGAAGAAATGGAGGTAGTGACAGATTTTATTTTCCTGGGCTCCAAGATCACTGCAGATGGGGACTGTAGCCAAGAAATTAAAAGACGCTTGCTCCTTGGGAGGAAAGCCATGGCAAATCTAGACAGCACACTAAAAAGCAGAGACATCACCCTGTCAACAAAAGTGCGGATAGTCAAGGCTATGGTCTTCCCAGTTGCAATGTATGGCAGTGAAAGTTGGACCATAAGAAAGGCTGAGCGCCAAAGAATTGAGGCCTTTGAACTATGGTGCTGGAGAAGACTCCTGCGAGTCCCTTGGACTGCAAGGCGATCAAACCGGTCAGTCCTAGAGGAGATCAACCCTGACTGCTCTTTAGAAGGCCAGATCCTGAAGCTAAAACTCAAATACTTTGGCCACCTAATGAGAAGGAAGGACTCACTGGAGAAGAGCCTAATGGTGGGAAAGATTGAGGGCAATAGAAGAAGGGGACGACAGAGAATGAGGTGGCTGGATGGAGTGACTGAAGCAGTAGGCGTGAGCTTAGATGGACTCCAGAAGATGGTAGAGGACAGGAAGGCCTGGAGGAACATTGTCCATAGGGTCGCGATGGGTCGGACACGACTTCGCAACTAACAACAACAACAGAACGTCTACAACCATATGTTAAAATCGTGAAGACATCTAAGAATGTTGGAAAGGAGCATCAAGTTATATCATTCTGGGCTCCTCTTGAACCAAAAAATGTCACATAATTGGATGTGGAGGCTTGAATAAAATTCTGCTCAAAAGTTCTTAACTCTTACCCAGTCAATTCCATACCTAATCTCCTTGTCTTCCAGAAGGCTAAATAAGTCCTGATTCTTCAGGTGCTGAGTTGGGAGGAGAGATGAGCTTGGTATTTGTGGTTTTGTACCATGTTTGGTGGCTTGAAAGCATTCTTAAATGTGTTATATTTTATTATTTCCTTAATTTTATATAATATGGCCAGCCATATAAACATTACAAATAAATAGGAGTCAATTAGATTGAAATAAGCAGCTATAGAGATTTATAGATAAATAAATAAACATCAAGTTTATTTCTTCAAAATAGGAAAAAAATGGATCCAGGAAATTACAGACCTATCAGCCTGACCTCAATACCTGGGAAGATTCTGGAAAAGATAATCAAACAGCAAATCAGCAAACACCTAGAGGCAAACAAAGTCATTACTAAAAGCCAACATGGGTTTGTCAAAAACAGATCATGCCAGAGATCTTATTGCATTTTTTGACCAAGTGACAAAATTAGTGGATGAGAGGAATGCTGTGGATATAATTTACTTGGACTTCAGTAAGGCATTTGATAAAGTAGATCACAACCTACTACTTGATAAAATAGAAAAATGTGGGTTAGACAGCATCACCACCAGATGGATTCATAGCTGGCTGACCAGCTCTACTCAGCGTGTGGTCCTCAATGGAACCACATCTACATGGAGAGAAGTGTGTAGTGGGGTGTCCCAGGGCTCTGTTCTGGGCCCAGTGCTCTTCAACATCTTCGTCAACAATTTGGACAAGGGGATAGATGGGGAACTCATCAAATTTGCAGATGACACCAAGCTGGCAGAAATAGCCAACACTCCAGAAGACAGGCTTAAGATACAGGAGGATCTGGACAGACTTGATCACTGGACACTATCTAAGAAAATGAAATTCAATGGTGAAAAAGGTAAGGTTCTATATTTAGACAAGAAAAACCAAATGTACAGGTATATTATAGGGGGTACCTTGCTCAATAGTAGTAACTCTGATAGGGATCTCGGAGTCCTAGTGGACAATCATTTAAATATGAGCCAGCAGTGTGCTGCAGCTGCCAAAAAAAGCCAACACAGTGCTAGGCTGCATTAACAGAGGGATAGAATCAAGATCATGTGAAGTACTAATACCACTTTACAATGGAATTGGGTATGTCTAGTTTAACAAAGAGAAGGGTGAGGGGGGACATGATAGCAGTGTTCTAGTATCTCAGGGGCTGCCACAAAGAAGAGGGAGTCAAGCTATTCTCCAAAGCGCCCAAAGGCAGGACAAGAAGCAATGGATGGAAACTAGTCAAGGAGAGAAGCAACCTAGAACCAAGGAGAAACGTCCTGACAGTTAGAACAATTAACCGGTAGAACAACCTACCTCCAGAGCTGTGAATGCTCCAACACTAGAGGTTTTTAAGAAGAGACTGGCCAGCCATTTGTCCGAAATGGTATAGGGTTTCCTGCCTTAGCAGGGGGTTGGACTAGATGACCTCCAAGGTCCCTTACAACTCTATTTATTATTATTATTATTATTATTATTATTATTATTATTATTATTATTATTATTATTATTATTATTATTATTATTTCAAGAATAATCACAATAGAATTGGAACTACTGGGTAAGTGAATCTAAGTCATAAATGGTAGGGAAATGCCAGATGGAATCTCTAATTCCATATATTTTCATGCATTATTTTTACTGAATTACAGCACTTAGACTTGATAAGACTTTTTAGTTTTGGATTTTACACTGATAAAGAATTTTCCTTGGGTAGCTTTTCATTCTTCAGTTATTTGTCTTAGGTATATAATAAATGTAAAATTTACGATAAGCAGGCAGATAGCATATTTAGGATTCAAATCAGATATATAGTCTGCTAGAAAGAGAACAATCAATGCTATGACTTATCACCTTATTAAAATTGGTTCCTACTCATAACAGGAAATAGAACCTTTTGTACTGTATGTTGTTCCATCAGAAGGCTTCAAAAAGCAGTGTTCTCCACTTTAAAAACTTTTTTTCTTTTTTTTTTAAAAATTCTATCCTGTCTCGCTATAGTTTATTCAATGGTTTGGGCATATCAGTTATCATTGGGAACTAATGATCACCTGATCAACTAATCAACATATATACTTCAACTAATCATTTAATCTTTAGGAAAGTGTCTGGCTCAAGGTCTGGCTGTTAAATGAGGCACAAGGGTTGGAGAATTAATGGGGCCCAGATAACTGCGTATTCTTCTGAAGTCTGAGTCTTTGCTGTTTTAATAAAACCAAAATCAAGAATTGCATCATTAATTTTTATTATTGTTTCCATTTTTCCCCACCCAGTTTTTTTTTGGAGACGGGGTGGCCTTATAGCTTGAAATAAATATATACATACATAATTAAGAAAGAATAGGTTTTAAAGATTTGTTTATTATAGTATATTACAAAAAAAACCACATTTCTGGGGTCTATGTCATCCCTATTTCTGGACCTGATGATCTTGACAGATTGACATCAATCATGAAAGCCTCTCCAAGTTTCTTTCTGTCCTAACGTACCGTACCGTAGATTCCAGCGTATAAGACTACTTTTTAACCCATGAAAATCTTCTCAAAAGTCAGGGGTCGTCTTATATGCCGGGTGCTGAAACTTTAGGGACAGGGCTGGCTGGAAAACCTGGAGCGGATCTTCCATTTAGTCTGCGCAGGGAAAGCAGGACCAATTGGAGTAGAAGCTGCAGTCTGTGATTTTTTAAAGGCTGGGGTCTGGGCGTCTTTCCTTCTAAAGTTGAAGAGCAGCTGTAGGCAGGTGGGGAATGCAAGAGCAATTTGAAAGGCAGGTGGGGAATGCATAGCCAGAGAAGCAGCTTAGCTCTAAGGACACATTTGACTCAGGAACTGGGCGGGCTGGCTGGAAAACCTGGAGTGGATTTCCCATTTGGTCATTTTTTTTAATCCCATTTATATCCCACCCTTCTCCGAAGACTCAGGGTGGCTTACAATTTAAAGCACAAATCAATGTGCTTAGCAATAGCCTTCATTCTGTGTATATGCCTGTTTATTAGGGCTTTCACCCCCCCCAAGCGGCATTATTACAAAGTCAGCTTATTGCTCCCAACAATCTGAGTCCTCATTTTACCTACCTCAGAATGATGGAAGGCTGACTCAACCTTGAGCCTGGTGGGATGAGAACCTGCACTAATTGCAGGCAGCTGGGGTTACTTAAGGTTCTGCGCAGGGAAAGCTTTAGAGTGAATTAGGAAAAGTGAAAAAGTGAATTAGGAAAATAGGAAAAGGGTTGCTGGAATTGGGTACGTATAGTTTAATGAAGAGAAGGGTGAGGGGTGACACGATAGCAGTGATCCAATATCTCAGGGGCTGCCACAAAGAAGAGGGAGCCAAGCTATTCTCCAAAGCACCTGAAAGCAGGACAAGAAGCAATGGATGGAAACTAGTCAAGGAGAGAAGCAACCTAGAACTAAGGAGAAACTTCCTGACAGTTAGAACAATTAACCAGTGGAACAACCTGCCTCCAGAAGTGGTGAATGCTCCAATACTGGAAATTTTTAAGAAGAGACTGGCCAGCCATTTGTCTGAAATGGTATAGGGTTTCCTGCCTGAGCAGGAGGTTGGACTAGATGACCTCCAAGGTCCCTTCCAACTTATGATGATGATGATGATGATGATGATGATGATGATGATGATGATGATGTTTAATCCACTTGCACTGTTTTATGTTTACATGTTTGATGACAAACAGCCTTATGTTTATAAGTGACAGTTTTCCTACTAAGTACCTGCATGTCATAAGCATTTGAATTAAAATTACCATATTAAAATCAAATCTGATGTTTTTTAATTTTTATTTGGTGTGCGTTGGAAGAGGGGTAGTCTTATACGGCGAGTATAGCCCAAACCCTATAATTTAACAGGAAATGTAGGGGGTCGTCTTATACACCCAGTCGTCTTATACGCCGGAAAATACAGTAATAAACAAAATCAAGTGGGGTTATGCTGATTACTTTGTCACACTTCTATTCTTTCTCAGGATAAGAAATGTTTAATCTTTTCTACAAGTACCTCCTTAAGAGTCTGCCCATTTCAGCATATTTGAAAGAACAATCGCAACAGAGATATATTGTGGAATGGAGAAGATGGATCGAATATATTCAGAATAAATATGGGACGAAAAAGTTTCATTTAGCATTTGAATAAGTATTAGTTTTATATGATGTATTATCAGTTATTCATTATTGGTTAGTAATTTAGTTATGTTTAAGGGGAGTTAAAGCGGAATAGAATTTAATATGTTTTTTTTAGTTAGCATATTTTAGCTTAAGTTTGTAAAGTTAATACCCTGTATTCAGCTCTGGGAAGTCAGGGGGGGAGGGTTAGGGAGGGCAAGGGGGAAGGGAAGGGGAGGGAGCAAGTTTATGTTATTAAAAAATGTATTTTAAAACTTTTCAATAAAAGAAAAGAAAAAAAGAGTCTGCCCATTTCTCTCCTACAAGCTAAGGCCAATTGGACATTTCTTTACACTCTCCCTTTCATTTCTCATGCAAATTGATTTTCAGTTGAATCTTTCTTTAATAATATATTTGGAATTGCACTTCCATTTGCACCAGAAAGCAACAAGCTAATTAAAGTGGTGCCAGATTGGTGGTGTGAAACAGTATTCTCCACTGCACCAATTTATTACAACTTTCAATATCTGAAACATCCAGCTTGTCCTCTAATGTTAGATATCTATTTAGATTCTAACACGTATAAACTGAAGCCCATTGAGCAGGAGGCTGGACTAGAAGACCTCCAGGGTCCCTTCCAGCTCTATACTAGTCTTTCATATGGAATAATCATACTGAGGATCTAAGGATTTGGTACAGGGTTTCTGTAAACATGTTTTCCTTTCCCACTTTCAGCTCTTCTATAAACAGGCTAAACATTCTGATGAGTCTATAGAAGGAAGATCTGTTTTATCTAGCTTTCTCTGCAATGAGCCTAATGCTTCAGTTTACAGGGGATACTTGTGTCAGTTTGTAGCAGCAAAGCCAAAAGATTTTGTGGCCTCATAAAAGATTATTTTAATTATTATCACATAAACTTTTGTAGATTACAAACTACTTCATCATAGAATATTAAAGGGAGGCATCAAGAAACTGAAATAGAGGAGACGATGCAACTGGAGATGAATAATAGCAGTTTATAGGTGATCATTATTGTTGCACTTTCTATATTTCATTTTCCCCTAACTTCCTCTTTTACCATTTTCCCTTATACTCATGTGGGTATATATAAACAAAGACATACTAATTCCAGTCACAGGCTAATATGTCCTGTTTGCTATAAAGTGCCCCTTAGTCTTCAAAATATGCTAATATTTAGGGTGCAATAAGATTGTAAGTTGTAACTCCTAATTTCTGCCTGATTTTCCTTTCAAACTGCTTGATCTAATATTTCAGGACTGCCTTCCGGTGCTCTTTCCAGTCTATTTGTCCAGCTGAACTGATTATAATTTATGGACTCCTGCATTGGTGTCCCGATATTCTTTGTGTGAATTGAGGTTATGGAGGATGCAGCTTGATGTTGTTGTCACTGTTGTGAGCCAGCAGGATATATTACACAATGGAAAGAATACATGTTGAAAGAAGCACTAAAAGTTAGGAGTGTAACTTTTGTAAGAAACTGATCTTGAAGATGGAGTTGAGTGAAGCATAAAAACTTGAGTTAGTAAATCACGTATTGTTAGGAAATTTGGAGTTACATAAGTCTAAAAATTGGCTTTAATTTTCACGCATGCCCAAGATGGTGGACGTGCTTGGGTGAGCTCCGTGGTAAGCTCCGGCTACTTTGGTGTCCTTGGAGTCCGAAGGGGGGCTGCAGAGGTGTTTCCCCTCTGCGCTGGAATTTGCTGAGCTGAAAGAGCTGGGAAGAGAGATGGCTGATATTTCCGTCGGCGATGCAGACCCGTTCTGAAGCACTCCAGCGTTTTCTTCTTCGGAGCGTTTTCCAGCGTTTTTTCCTTTTCGCAGGCCCTCTGTGGAGCGGTGAGCTGCTTGGAGGGCTCTGAGCAGCTGTTTCTCGGAGCCATAGAGCTGTGGCCTAGAGTGGCCTCCAGAACGCGGAACGCTGAAAGCTGAGAGTATGCGAAATGGCTTTTTGCTCTTGCTGTCTGCTACAGTTTGCTGGCCACTGGGAGTCTGTTTCGTGCCTGTCTCTGGCGAAGGGGTCCTTCGGCTGGGCGTTGGATTTCTGGCGCTGCACGCTGTTGGTCAGGCGGCACAGGTCAGCTCGTGGTGCTCGTGGCCTGTGGCCATTTGGACTTGAGCTACTCGGCTTGGATCAATCTGCTGTTTTAGCCTTCTTCGCTTTTCTCGCTTTTGAGAAGATTCTTGTGACTGGAACTTTTGTCATCCTCAGATTATGTCAGTTAATTGTTGCTCTAATTCCTCTTTTCCCCTCCTGAACCCATCGGACTCAGAAGGTCTGGAGCTGAGCCGCTGTGAGAGGGTGGCTCAGCTATACCATCAATGGCACCACCCTATACCATCGGCTATCTCCCTAGAGGTGAGAGATCTAGGGAGGTATGCTTTATTTGGGTTGGTATTCTGTCCGCTTCTGGATAGGTCTGGGCCCTCTGTGAGAGAGAGGTGCCCGATCTGTCTTGGGAGTCACCTGGCCAGCTCAAGTGGCAGGGAGCTGGTTGACCGGAAATTATTGATCTTCTGTCTTACATCTTTCCAAGTGACTATGGGACTGCCTGGCTGGATCTACCCGATAAATGGTTTTATCCTACTCAAGCACGGACTTATTCGTGTTCAGGGGTGCCCACCCTTCCTGGGTGCGACCCGCCTTTATTTCAATCTATCCTCTTGATGACGGGCCCAATTACTGGGACCCTGAGAGATGGTTGGGCAAGGACAGGAGCCTCCATCAGAAATTTAATAAGAGGCCCCTGGTGCATTTTTAGCTCAATTTTTTATGGGGTTAGGGAGAGGGGAGGGTTCTAAAAAGGTTTGGTTGGAGACTGGGGGGGTTCCACCAACCGTTTCTCAGACCAGGCCAGGGATTGCTCACGCCGTGGTGGGGCTTGGGTTGGGGGCCTACGGGGCCCCGGAGCGGGGTGTGGGATTGCCTATTCCCATGGCGGTAGGGAATGGCGGCAGGTATATGAACAGAGGGCTGTATCAATATCCGGGAGTGCGTCCCCGCTGTCTTCAAGCGGTGATGCGCTCTGACCCTCTGATTTCGGCCCGCGGTACCGTGAGCAAGGATGAGCAGCCACCTGAGCTCAGGCTCGTGTATTTTAATGCCAGGTCCATAACGAATAAGGCCCCTCTCATTCATGAGTTGATTGAGGAGGAGCATGCGGACCTGGCTTGCATTACGGAGACCTGGTTGGGCCCAGAGGGCGGGGTCCCCCTGGTTGATCTTTCCCCATCAGGCTTCCGGGTGCTGCACCAGCCTCGGGTCCAGGGTAGGGGTGGTGGAGTGGCAGTAGTTGCGAGGGAGACCTTATGTCCGCGGGAGGCCACCATGGTCCAGATAGTCAGGTGTGAGTCTCTCCTCCTGAGATGTGGCCCTAGAGCTCAGTTGGGCTTGCTGCTGGTATATGTTTTGCCTAGTCGCGTAGCAGCAGCCCTGCCTGAGCTTCTCGATATCCTCTCAGGGTTGGTGGTTGAGTTCCCCAAACTTATGGTCTTGGGTGACTTCAACCTACCATCCCTGGGGGGATCATCTGAGTTAGCTCGGGAGTTCATGGCTTCCATGACGGCCATGGACCTGATGCAGGTTATTCAGGGACCGACTCATGGGGGGGGGGTCACACACTCGATTTGGTTTTTCTATCCGGACGGTGGTTAGATGATCTTGGTGGGGGTTTTCCAATTATTACACCCCTGTCATGGACCAATCATCATCTCCTGTGGCTGGTCTTCCATTTTGCCACTCCCCGTCGTGGGGTTGTTGAGCCAATGAGATGGTTCCGCCCTAGGTGCCTGATGGACCCTGAGCGGTTCCAGGCGGCGCTTGGGCCCCCACCTGCCTCCTTTGCCCACAGCTTGGCCGATGCCCTAGTGGAAGCCTGGGAAAGGGCAGCCACAGAGGCACTCGACCGAGTTGTACCCATGCGGCCCTTGACCCGGCGCAGATCCCAATGGGCTCCATGGTTCTCCATGTAGCTCTGGGAGATGAAGCGTTGGAGACAGGGCCTAGAGAGCTGTTGGAGGTCCAGCTGATCCAAATCCGACCGGTTACGACTAAGGTCATTCACGAAAACTTATCTCGTGGCGATGAGGGTGGCAAGGTCTAACCACTTTGCCACCCTCATCGCATCCACAGATAATTGCCCGGCCGCCCTGTTTAGAGTAACTCGCTTCCTCCTTAATCAGGAGGTGAGGGAGGAGCCCTTGCAGGGTCGTGCCGAGGAGTTTAGTCGATAGCTGTCGGACAAAATCGCTCAGATCTGGACCGGTCTGGACTCCGACTGGGCAGAGTCTGACGATGAGGATACGGGCAGTCTTGTCGATGTTATCTGGGAGGAGTTCGATCCTGTGACTCCTGATGACGTGGACAGGATCATGGGGAAGCTGAGCTCCACCATGTGTTTGTTGGACCCGTGCCCCTCCTGGCTGGTTTATGCAGCCCGGGACGGGACACGAGGCTGGCTCCAGGCAGTGATAACTGCTTCTCTGAAGGAGGGTAGTTTTCCCGATGCCTTGAAGGAGGCGGTGGTGAGACCCCTCCTCAAGAAGCCTGCCTTGGACCCAGCTGTATTAAATAACTTTCGTCCGGTCTCCAACCTTCGCTTTCTTGCGAAGGTTGTTGAGAGCGTGGTGGCGCATCAGCTCCCTCTGTTCCTGGAGGAAGCTGATTATCTAGACCCGTACCAATCGGGCTTCAGGCCCGGGTACAGCACGGAGACGGCATTGGTCGCGCTGGTGAATGATCTCTGGTGGGCGCGGGACAGGGGCTGTTCCTCTGTCCTAGTCCTTTTAGACCTCTCAGCGGCTTTCGATACCATCGACCATGGTATCCTGCTGCGGCGTCTCAGGGGGTTGGGAGTGGGAGGCACAGTTCTTCAGTGGTTCTCCTCCTACCTTCTGGGGCGTTCGCAGTCAGTGTTGGCAGGAGGGCAGAGGTCGACCTTGAGGCCCCTTGTTTGTGGAGTTCCTCAAGGATCGGTCCTCTCGCCTCTCCTGTTCAACATCTACATGAAGCCTCTGGGTGAGATCATTCGTGGTTTTGGAGTTGGTTATCATCAGTACGCTGATGATACCCAGCTTTTTATTTCCACCCCAAACCACCCCAGTGATGCCCTCGACATGATATCCCGTTGCCTGGAGGCGGTCCGGGTCTGGATGGGGAAGAACAGGCTTTGACTCAACCCTGACAAGACTGAGTGGCTGTTCGTGCCGGCATCCTGGGAAATTCCGATTATTCCATATCTGGCCATGGGGGGTGAGCTATTACCCCCTGTAGATAGGGCGTGCAACTTGGGGGTCCTTCTAGATTCACAGCTCTCTTTAGAAGAGCATATTGGAGCTGTGACTAGAGGGGCCTTTGCCCAGGTTCGCCTGGTGCGCCAGTTGCGACCCTATCTAGACCGGGATGCCTTGCGTACAGTCACTCATGCGCTCGTGACTTCTCGTCTAGACTACTGTAATGCTCTCTACATGGGGCTGCCCTTAAAGTCCACTCGGAGACTCCAACTGGTGCAGAATGCAGCCACGCGAGTTGTGCTGGGAGCTTCCCGATACTCCCATGCTACACCTTTGCTCCGTGAGCCGGTTGCTCTCTGGGTTAGGTTCAAGGTGTTAGTGATGACTTACAAAGCCCTACATGGCATGGGTCCGGATTACCTATGGCAACACCTGCGGCTGGCGTCAACTTCCCTCCGTCAAGTGCGCTCCCACAGAGAGGGCCTCCTCAGGGTGCCTCTGATCAAGGAATGTCGATTGGTGGCCCCCAGGGGGAGGGCGTTCTCTGTGGGCACGCCAGACCTTTGGAACCGCTTGCCGGTTGAGCTCCGAACGACCCCCGACCTTCGCTCCTTTCGGTGTGATCTCAAAGCTTTTCTTTTTGAACAAGCTGGCCTGGTCTGATGGGTTGGGGCTGGGTTTTATAATCGGTTTTAACTTTTAATATGTATTAATTTATTACGGGCATTGTAGTTTAATTACAATCCCCTTCATGGATTACTGCCTTGTCGTGGCGAAGGGGCTTGCGTAATTCAATGAAGCTATGAGCTATGCCGTGCAGGGCCACCCAAGACGGACAGGTCATAGCAGAGAGTTCTGACAAAACGTGATCCACTGGAGAAGGAAATGGCAACCCACTCCAGTATCTTTGCCATGAAAACCCTATGGACAGTACCAAAAGGCAAAACGATATGACGCTGGAAGATGAGCCCCTCAGGTCGGAAGGCGTCCAATATGCTACTGGGGAAGAGCAGAGGGCTAGTACTAGTAGCGCCAGAAAGAATGAAGCGACTGGGCCAAAGCCGAAAGGACGCTCAGCTGTGGATGTGTCTGGTGGTGAAAGGAAAGTCCGATGCTGTAAAGATTTTTTCTCCATAGGAACCTGGAATGTAAGATCCATGAATCAAGGAAAACTGGACGTGGTCAAACAAGAGATGACAAGACTGAACATTGACATCTTAGGTATCAGCGAACTAAAATGGACAGGAATGGGTGAATTTAATTCAGATGACCATCAGGTATACTACTGTGGGCAAGAATCCTTCAGAAGAAATGGAGTAGCCTTCATAGTCAATAAAAGAGTAGGAAAAGCAATACTGGGATACAATCCTCAAAATGACAGAATGATTTCAGTTCGAATCCAAGGGAAACCATTCAATATCACAGTAGTCCAAGTCTATGCCCCAACCACCAGTGCTGAAGAGGATGAAATTGACCAGTTCTATGAATCACTACAGCACCTTATAGAACTAACACCAAAAAATGATGTTCTTATCATCATGGGGGATTGGAATGCTAAAGTAGGAAGCCAAAAGATAACTGGAATAACAGGCAAGTTTGGCCTTGGAGTGCAAAATGAAGCAGGGCACAGGCTGATAGAATTCTGTCAAGAGAATACGATGGTCATAGCAAACACTCTTTTCCAACAACCCAAGAGACGGCTCTACACATGGACATCACCAGATGGTCAACACAGAAATCAGATTGACTATATGCTCTGCAGCCAAAGATGGAGAAGCTCTATACAGTCAGTAAAAACAAGACCAGGAGCTGACTGTGGCTCAGACCATGAGCTTCTCCTTGCAAAGTTTAGGCTTAAACTGAAGAAAGTAGGGAAAAGCACTAGGCCAGTCAGGTATGAATTAAATCATATCCCTGTTGAATATACAGTAGAGGTGACAAATAGATTTAAGGAATTAGATCTGATAGACAGAGTGCCTGAAGAACTATGGACAGAGGTTCGCGACATTGTACAACAGGTAGCAACCAAAACCATCCCAAAGAAAAAGAAATGCAAGAAAGCAAAATGGCTGTCTGAGGAAGCTTTGCAAATAGCTGAGGAAAGGAGGGAAGCGAAAGGCAAGGGAGAAAAAGAAAGATACACCCAATTGAATGCAGAATTCCAGAGAATAGCTAGAAGAGATAAGAATGCCTTCTTAAATGAACAGTGCAAAGAAATAGAAGAAAACAATAGAATAGGGAGGACCAGAGATCTTTTCAAGAAAATTGGAGAAATGAAGGGAACGTTTAATGCAAAAATGGGCATGATAAAGGACCAAAATGGCAGGGACCTAACAGAGGCAGAAGAGATTAAGAAGAGGTGGCAAAATTACACAGAAGAACTATACAAGAATGAGCTTAACGTCCCTGATAATCACAATGAGGTGGTCACTGACCTCGAGCCAGACATCCTAGAATGTGAAGTGAAGTGGGCCTTAGAAAAGCTGAGCAACAACAAAGCTAGTCGAGGTGACAGTATTCCAGCTGAGCTATTCAAAATCTTAAAAGACAATGCAGTAAAAGTGCTACACTCAATTTGCCAGCAAATTTGGAAAACTCAACAGTGGCCACAGGATTGGAAAAGATCAGTTTACATTCCAATTCCTAAGAAAGGCAGTGCCAAAGAATGTTCAAACTATCGCACCATTGCACTCATTTCTCATGCTAGTAAAGTCATGCTTAAAATCCTACAAGCTAGACTTCAGCAGTATGTGGATCGAGAACTACCAGAAGTGCAGGCAGGATTTCGAAGAGGCAGAGGAACTAGAGATCAAATTGCCAACATACGCTGGATCATGGAGAAAGCTAGGGAGTTCCAGAAAAACATCTACTTCTGCTTCATTGACTATGCTAAAGCCTTTGATTGTGTGGATCATAACAAACTGTGGCAAGTTCTTAAAGAGATGGGAGTACCAGACCATCTTATTGGTCTCTTGAGAAACCTATATGCGGGTCAAGAAGCAACAGTGAGAACTGGACACGGAACCACTGATTGGTTCAAAATTGGGAAAGGAGTCCGGCAAGGCTGTATACTGTCGCCCTGCCTATTTAACTTATATGCAGAGCACATCATGAGAAAGGCAGGGCTAGATGAATCAAAAGTTGGAATTAAGATTGCCGGAAGAAATATCAACAACCTAAGATACGCAGATGATACCACTCTAATGGCAGAAAATGAAGAAGAACTAAAGAGCCTCTTGTTGCAGGTGAAGAAGGAGAGTGCAAAACTTGGGTTGAAACTTAACATTAAGAAAACCAAGATCATGGCATCTGGCCCTCTCAATTCCTGGCAAATAGATGGGGAAGAAATGGAGGTAGTGACAGATTTTATTTTCCTGGGCTCCAAGATCACTGCAGATGGGGACTGTAGCCAAGAAATTAAAAGACGCTTGCTCCTGGGGAGGAAAGCCATGGCAAATCTAGACAGCACACTAAAAAGCAGAGACATCACCCTGTCAACAAAAGTGCGTATAGTCAAGGCTATGGTCTTTCCAGTTGCAATGTATGGTAGTGAAAGTTGGACCATAAGAAAGGCTGAGCGCCAAAGAATTGAGGCCTTTGAACTGTGGTGCTGGAGAAGACTCCTGCGAGTCCCTTGGACTGCAAGGCGATCAAACCGGTCAGTCCTAGAGGAGATCAATCCTGACTGCTCTTTAGAAGGCCAGATCCTGAAGCTAAAACTCAAATACTTTGGCCACCTAATGAGAAGGAAGGACTCCCTGGAGAAGAGCCTAATGCTGGGGAAGATCGAGGGCAATAGAAGAAGGGGACGACAGAGAATGAGGTGGCTGGATGGAGTCACTGAAGCAGTAGGCGTGAGCTTAAATGGACTCCAGAAGATGGTAGAGGACAGGAAGGCCTGGAGGAATGTTGTCCATAGGGTCGCGATGGGTCGGACACGACTTCGCAGCTAACAACAACAACAACAAAAGTTTAATTACTTTTTAATTTTTGTATTCTGGTTTTTATTATGTATTGCCCTGTTCACCGCCCTGAGTCCTTCGGGAGAAGGGCGGTATACAAATTAAATTATTATTATTATTATTATTATTATTATTATTATTATTATTATTATTATTATTATTATTATTATTATTATTATTATTATTATTACAGCTAAGAGCTTATTATAAGCTCTCTTCCACTGTGGTGGGGGAACGAATCAGGTAAGGAAACTCAGCTTCACAAAATAGAGATAATAAGAGAGAGCTGAATTCAGAGAATATTAGTTTAGCCAATATGAGGCATGTTTCACAGAAAGTAAATATTTAAATAAGTTAATATAAAAATGCAGAATCTCTCTGTCTGCTAGCTCTCTATATATTGACCCAAGAAGTCAGTAGGTACAAAGTGGTATTTGAACTCTTGTGTTCCTATAAAATCTGATATAGTGCTATTTGTCTCTTTTGAGAAGGAGTGAGAGATGTATATGCTATATAGTCATCATTAAAAATGGCCAACATTAGCCTACTAAACAAGAGGTTATTTAAATTATAAATTATGGTTCATGCTTAGTAATCTGCATGGCTACATGTAGCTGACAACATACACTTTTCTGAAAGTAAATATTATTGATGTCCATAGGATATAATGCATATATCAAGCCCTTTTGAAATAAATTAGATTGCAGAATCGAACAATCTACCCTTTATTCTAAATGATTTCTTGATTTTCATCCCTAATTAAGTATTATAATTTTTCCTCATATTTTAAGTTAAGCCCCAGAAAAAGCCTTTGGGAAGTAATTTGTTTTAACTAAGAGTTGCATTTCATTATTTTCTGGTACTGTGCCAGGGAGTGTTTCCAGAGAAAAGGCTTAAGGGATCTTTGGACTTCCAGACAAAATTTTAATGCATCAGAAATTTAACATTCTCCTTGCAGTATGATATATTATAGGATGAATCTTTTTATGTGTGATTGTTTTACAAAATAGCTTTCTTCAACAATATTTTTATTAAATATGAGTTAATATGGGCACAAAAATGTGCATTACAGTTAAAGAAGCCTATAGGCTCTGTCAACACATGTATTATCTTCTACTTCAGTTCTCTGCTTTATTTTAATTTGAAAACTGTCTCTTGTAGATGAAAAATACACATTTTAATGTAACATGGCTTCCGTGGTATTAAGTAACCAATCTTATTCTCTCCTATGAATATGGTTGAATTATTGAAGAGTGTGGTTTATTAAAACTGTGTTGTCACTTTTAATATTTCAGAAAAATGTTGTGGGACTGTTTAAATAATACTTCAAATATACATCTCTTAAACTGAACCCTACATGTTAAAATGTTCAGGTTTTGCCTCTCTTCAGGTATTGATGATGTCTCATTAAAGAAGAAAACATTTAGTCATTGTTGGATGTCTTGAAGCACTCTGCGACATTGAAAAGTAAAAGCCAGATAACAAGCGGCTTTCTACCATTTATAGATCTAGACCAGGCAATTTCGAGTAATGGGACATGATTAAACAGAAGAAAAATGGAGAAGTTATATAATTCTGACTCAAGAATTCAACAGAATGTAGCCAACTGTTTTTTTTTTATTTACAGATGTCAGGTCCTTATAGATCCCTGTGGAGATGCTGCTATTCTGATGGGGGGAGGGGTTTTGGAGTTCTCCTTATGCTTAGCTTTGCTTTATTTACTTTGTTCCTCTTCATTCTGATGTACCTTCCAAGGGGATGCAGGTGTGTGCCTGGGGCCATCTGCTTCGCCTCACCAAGGACAGTCTGGCAACCTCTCCTTATCACGGTCTCTGTCCAGAGTTTCTCACAACACCTTCGCACCTTTGGATTGGCTCCTATGGACTGGGCAGTTGGCTGGGGTTTTAAACAATGGGTTTTAACATAGCAATTTCATGAGGGAACTTCAGATTTTGCCTCCTGTTTCATGCTTTCAGCATCTCTCAATAAAAGTTCCTTTTGAAATGCTGTCAGTTTCAAGAGATATGCTTTCCTGAGGGAATCAGCTAAGGCAGGGCCTTACAACAGAGTTCATAACCAAAAATCATTCTATATGAAGTCAAAATCATATGTAAAAGCCAGGCTTCTCCAAATTCTGTATGGAAAACTTTTGACTTCTAATGTTATTTTTTAAAACAAACAGCATAATGAAAGACTGGGACCAAGTAGTTTAGACAGATCTGGATAGGCCATACCTAATACTTTGTGAGGCAGGAAAGACCAAATCTTGACAGGAAAACAATTCCCTTATCCTTTATGGCAGAGATACTGAGATATTTTGTGTGTGTGTGTGTGTGTGTGTGTGTGTGTGTGTGTGAATGCAAAAGTCATCACTGGCTTTTGAGGATATTTCAGGAATTGCACCATAAAAAGAAC
Source organism: Vipera ursinii (assembly GCF_947247035.1). Classification (NCBI taxonomy): domain Eukaryota; kingdom Metazoa; phylum Chordata; class Lepidosauria; order Squamata; family Viperidae; genus Vipera; species Vipera ursinii. The sequence continues at coordinate 38,843,739 of NC_139515.1, forward strand.
CTAGTGCTTGTTCAGAATGTAAAATTTACATATCATTGAATTGTATTTCATAATGTCATATGTTTAACAATTTCATTGTCACATTAAAAATTACTGTGCAAGGCAATTTAGGGAGAGCTTTTGTGAATAACACACAAAGATTTTTAGGGTCTGTAGTTGTCCTCCAGTCCTCAGGATTATGTTGATGCTGTAAGTTTTGATCTCACAGAACAAGAAAATATATTGACTTAATGATAATGACATATGGAACAAAGAAAAGAAATCTGGTGCCTTTCCCATATACTTATGCAACTACAAACAGTTTTGCTTGCAATTTTCCTAGCCAAGAGCTTAATACCAAAAGTCTCAATAGAGTTTAGATTACTGACTTCCTGTTTGGTAGTGTTGAGACTGTCGTGGAACAATTAACAGTCCGACCAGAGGTGGATGGACCGTGGTTCATTTGCATGGTCAATATCAAAGAAAAGAAATCCAAAACATGTTCTATAGTAAAACTTTTAATGAGAAAACAAAAGACCTAGACTGACTACATTCTCTCATCAGGCAGAAGGAGAAAGTAAAGCAGAAACTGTGAGAACTTTTTCTAGGCCTGCGCACAAAACAGTTTAAAACCAAAAACATTGGCTGGACATAGCTGGAGTCACTATGGTTACATGATAAGATAATACACAGTGCAGAGCAGAAAGAGATGTACAATTAGAAATGAGCGAAGCTGGCAAAACACCTGAAGTTTCTTTAGACTGTCCATTTCAGCCTGCATTGCCTCAAACCATTTATCTTGCTCTGATTCAGGAAGATGTTTGATTTGTGTGAACGTCTCAGGAGGAAGTGTAACATTACAAATCAAAGGTAAAGGTGCTTTCGTTACTTGCCACGAATAACGTTTTGGAGGAATTCCCTTTGTTGTCCTCTTGGAACGTTTCGGAACAACCATCCATTCTTCTTCCGTTTCGTCCTCGTCTTCATCACCAGCAGCATTGGCGGCTTGCGGAGACGAAACAGTAGGTTGAGAAGAACTCGTGGAAGGAACATTCGCCTGTGCATCTTGACCATCAGGCTGCATGGCATCAGCAGCAGCATCTCTAGGAAAATAAACTCCAGGATCGTTAGAATGAATCCTGGACCAGTCAGCATCTTCCTCAAAAATAGCAGATTGTGAAATGACTACGACGTGATGAGAGTCCATGTATTTGCTCCATTTTTAATTGTTATCAATGCCCATAAATCTCATCCTTTTTGCTGCAGGACCCCCTTTCTTTCTTTGGGCTAAAGGACTATTAACCATAGCATAGGAACCAAAAATATGGAGACGTGAGAGGTCAGGCTTGTGTCCATATAACATGAAATAAGGGGTCTGATTTATGACACTACTCCAAGTGCGGTTGATGATATGATTAGCATATTTGATAGCTTCACCCCAGTATGGAAGACTGAGGTTAGCATCTTCAAGGAGGCAACGCATCATGATTTGCAGAAGTCCATTTCTGCGTTCTGCCACTCCATTCTGAGCCGGAGTGTAGGAGCTGAGGTCTGGTGTAGTATCCCACTCTTACGCATCCAGTCCTGAAAACGCTGAGACATGAATTCAGCACCACGATCACTCTGAATTCTGGCAATGCTGACTTTGAATTGGGTATAGACAAGATTGGCAAAGTCTTTAAAGATCTGAAAGGTCTCAGATTTTTCTCTCATAGGAAATACATAACCATATCTAGAGTAATTATCAACAATTGTCAAGAAATATCTTTTACCACCAATTGTTGGTGCAAAAGGACCCACTATGTCAGTGTGTACCAAATCAAAAATGCGTGTTGACAGGCGTGTAGCGCGTTTTGGAATTGCTGCTGCTTTAGATTTGGCTTTCTTGTAGACAGCACAGTCCAAGAACACCTTACACCCCTTTAGATCCAAACCTCTTGTGAACTCTGGCATCTTCTTCAGAACACGGAAACTGGCATGACCCAATCTTCTGTGCCACTTATGGATACACCTAGAATGCAAAGGTTTACCTGTTAGTGAATTCTCAACATTAGCATTTTTATTAGGAACCTCAGGCTTGCTGTGAGCAACCTGTGTCTTATTTGTCCTTTTATTGGCTTTAGGAGACTTTGGAGTAGCAACAGGATCTCTCTCTGGGACATCTCTCACTGGGCCTGTGCTCTCCCTTTTTGGAGCTTGTATACTTGCCTGCTCTTGCAGCTTAGACTTTGGTTTTAAGTAATAAACACCACCAATCAACATGGTTTCAGCAACAATATCTCCATCTTTAACTACATAACTTGCTTTTTCGAGATGGTGTACCTGGAATTTTGATACCCTAGACAAGTGACTCTGACTAAGCAAACTACTATTAGCTGATGGTATGTAGTAAACATTGGGAATGAATCCACTGAGCTCTTCAATGTAGACAGTTCCTTTTCCCATGACCTGAACAGGATGATTTGAAAAAGAGTACAGTTCACGAAGTTCAGGTTCAGGCTCGTGCATCTCTGTGTAAAGCTCTTTTCTGTAGGTAACATGTAACGCTGCTCCACTGTCCAAAGTCCAAAGTAGGCGTCTGTCATACTCTGGTTGAGGCTGTGGATCATTGGTTACAACCAATGTGGCAAGTGGAGCTTGAGGATCATGCCTGGGACCATGACCACGACCTTGTCGTCCGCCTCTACCTCTGTCTCCTCTGGAATCTGTTCCTCTGGGCTGGTAACATGGCGGGCGCTGGAAACCGTTGGGGACAATCCCGGGTGGCATGTCCCACACGATTGCAGATGTAGCATCTTGGCATTCTTGGAACGTAGGCCCTTCCATGGAAGGGATGCCTCACTGGAGCCTTCGATGCAGGTGGTTCCCTTAAATGTGGCGCGGCTTGCATAAGTACCTCTTCTTCAGTTAAAATTCTGCATACATGATCCACTGTGCGTTGAGCAATAGGCACTTGATTAATCTTAGAAATAGCATCTTTCCATTAATAATTCAATGAGTTAATGATAATGCTGATCATTTGAAAGTCATCAATAGGATAGCCTTTTTCACCCAGTTCTTTTCTTATTCCTTTCATTTTAGTTAAGTGTTCTCCGATATGCTCACCAGGTTTTAATCTAGAACCATGGAACTCGGACAAAAGTAAACATGTAGACTCAATGGACGTAGGCCAGTAACTTGCCTCTAATTGAGCCCAAATTTGTTGGGCAGTTGCATCTTGTGAAAAAGTGAGCTGCAATTCAGTGTCCAAGGACATCAATAACGTTGTGCATGCTCTATTATTCAAGTCCCATATGTCAGGAGGCCATGGCTGGGCAGGAGGATTAAACACCATCACATGGGTACCTTCTCTATGAAGCAAAAGTCCAACTTCACTGACCCATGCCCTGTAATTCTGTCCTGACCGCTTCAGTTTTGAATCACCAGCCAGAGAGTGCCTGTTAGAGGGTGCCTGTTGAGGAACATGCAATTGGGGTACTGGCTGTGCAGATTGTGCAATTGGGAGTTGGCCTGCAGGGGGCACCAGTGGCACCTGTGCCAAGGCCTGTGGCAGTTGCATTGAAGCTGCTACAGGTACTGGTGCTGGGGGTGGCTGTACTTGAGCTGCAATGCAACCCTGGCCAGCAGAAGGTGCTGGCGCTTGAGCTGCTACATTAAGTTGGCCTGCAGTTAGCACTGGCCTTTGTATTTGAGGAACCAGTGGAGGCTGCACTTAGGGTGAAGGCTGCTGTGCTCCATCTGAGACAGGAACTTTAATAGTAGCAGTATTAATAGGCATTCTAGCTGAAGCTCTCAATGAATGAGGAGGTGTGGCAGCTTGAAGTGATGCCTGCTGAAGGGACATCTGTGAAAATGCATTCTGCATTCTTTGACACAGAAGACAGTCATGCTCCCATTCATCTGACACAAGATTCCACTGTGGGCGTGCCTATGTCTTTGAGGAAGAAGGCAAAATGGCGATCCCTTGTGGGTGTGGCTTTGCTTGTGAAGAGGGAGGAAAAATGGCCGATTCTGAAAACTGAATGCCAGCAGAGGCTCTCCCATGCTTTTTATACCATGCTGCACACAACTTTGCGTTTTGCAGCTCTTTTCCAAAAACTTCAATTTGTTCATAATAACTTTGCAAAGCCTTCTCCTGCACAGTTTGCTCAGGGCTTGGAGGAAAATAGCTCACCTCCTTCCCTAGTGAAGCCTTAGGTCTAGCACCAAATCTCTCATAATCAGCCTGATCCCCATGAGCAGAGATTACTGCTGGGGCATCAGCTTGAGAGTCTGTAAAAACAGAAAATGGTGAAACTGACCTTGGCTCAGAGGCTGCTTCTCCAAGACGTGTAGCCAATGCCAACGGAGTCTGTAAACGTGAAGGAAGAGCTCTCTGTGAAACGGCTGCCTCCTCCTCAGCAGAGAGACAACCAGCCTTCTTCTTTCTCCTTGTTCTCGGCATATTTGCAGCAATTAATCACAGCCTCCTCAGTGCCGGACTAACTGCCTGGCTAATTGCCTATCAATATATCTTGAAAATAAAAATAAACCATCCTCTGCTACCAAATGTCGCAGAACAATTAACAGTCCGACCAGAGGTGGATGGACCGTGGTTCATTTGCATGGTCAATATCAAAGAAAAGAAATCCAAAATATTGTCTATAGTAAAACTTTTAATGAGAAAACAAAAGACCTAGACTGACTACATTCTCTTATCAGGCAGAAGGAGAAAGTAAAGCAGAAACTGTGAGAACGTTTTCTAGGCCTGCGCACAAAGCAGTTTAAAACCAAAAACATTGGCTGGACATAGCTGGAGTCACTATGGTTACAAGATAGGATAATACACAGTGCAGAGCAGAAAGAGATGTACAATTAGAAATGAGCGAAGCTGGCAAAACTAAAAAAACACACAGTGACAGAGACAAGTTGGGAAAGTCAGTGCTTGGCTTCCCAGCTTGATTTTTTCTTTGTCTAACGACCCTTAAAGGGTTGAAAGTTGCCTTGGAGAGGCAATGAAGGAGGAGGGGCACTTCAGGAGCTCAGATCAGGGGGCACCCGATCAGAGCGAACTGTAAGACCTTCTGCAAAATGAAGATAAAAGGCATTTTTTTTATTGTCAGCCATAGATGTCTCCAGTGGGAAGAAGAGAATTACAATTCAGAGGAACTCCAACAGCGTGTTGAATCTGAGTGAGCAGATTGTTTCCTTTCCTTCTCTTAGAAGATTATTAATGTTGAATCCCTGATGATAAGAGCTGGAAGGCAAAGACCCCCAGAAGATTTATGAGCGGCGGGTTATTTACTCAGGGTGGAAGAAATTTTTTCTTTAAAATATTGGACATTGATAAATAAGCTAAGGAGGACATCTAGTGGTGGAAAAAAAAGAAGAATGAAATCTTTGTAATTTCCTCTGTTGACTGAAATGTGACCTTGGAAAGGACACGTGTAATATTTATTTATTTATTTATTTATTTATTTATTTATTTATTTATTTATTTATTTATTCGGTTTATATACTGCCCTATTCCCAAAGGACTCAGGGTGGTTTACAAGGCAAAATTTAAAAACAATCCAATATAAAATTAAAATAAATTAAATTAAGTCTAGCCACAAAAATTAAATCACAATTTAAAAACATTAAACCCCTCAGTCCAGACCAGAGCCAGGTTTTTAGGTCCAAGCGAAATGAACGAAGGGCAACTGGAAGCCAATGCAGCTCAGGGAGAAGAGGTGTTACATGGGAGTATTGGGAGACCCATCACAGCCACATCGCGCGGCTGCATTCTGCACCAGCTGAAGCCTCCGAGTGGTCCTCAGGGGCAGCCCCATGTAGAGAGCATTGCAGTAGTCTAGCCGGGAGGTCACAAGCGCATGGGTGACTCTGCGTAGGGCATCTCAGTCCAGATAGGGCCGTAACTGGCGCACCAGGCGAACCTGGGCAAAACCCCCCTGGCCACGGCTCCTATATGATCTTCCAAACTGAGCCGTGAATCCAGGAGGACAACCAAGTTGCGGGCTCTATCAACGGGGGGTAACACCTCACCCCCCATAGTTAACGATGGAAAAGATTGGTTAGTCTGAGATGCCGGTATGCACAGCCACTCAGTCTTGGCAGGATTGAGACGAAGCCTGTTTCTCCCCATCCAAACCCATACCGCTTCCAGGCAACAGGACATCACGTCGAGGGCATCACTGGGTTGGTTTGGGGTGGAAAGAAAAAGCTGGGTATCATCAGCATACTGATGATACCCCACCCCGAAACCACGAATGAGCTCACCCAGCGGCTTCATATAGATGTTGAACAAGAGGGGAGAGAGAACCAACCCCTGAGGAACTCCACAAATGAGAGGCCTCAGGGCGGACCTCTGCCCTCCCATCAACACTGTGAGTGGCCCAGGAGGTAGGAGGAGAACCACTGTAAAACAGTGCCCCCCACTCCTAACCCCCTGAGACGCCTCAGTAGGATACCATGGTCGATGGTATCAAAAGTCGCTGAGAGGTCTAATAGGACTAGGACAGAGGAACAACCCCTGTCCCGAGCCCGGCAGAGTTCATTCACCAGTGCAACCAATGCCGTCTCCGTGCTGTACCCGGTCCTGAAGCCCGATTGGTATGGGTCCAGATAATCAGTTTCCTCCAGGAACAGAGGGAGCTGAAGTGCCACCACGCTCTCAACCACCTTCGCAAGAAAGTGAAGGTTGGAGACCGGACAATAGTTGTTCAAAATAGCTGGGTCTAGGGCAGGCTTCTTGAGGAGGGGACTCACCACCACCTCCTTCAAGGTGGCAGGGAACGTACCCTCCCTCAAGGAAGCAGTTATTACTGCCTGGAACCAGCCTCGTGTCTCCTCCCAGGCTGCATATACCAGCCAGGAGGGGCATGGGTCCAATAAACATGTGGTGGAACTCAGTCTCCTCATGATCCTGTCCACCTCATCTGTGGTCACAGGATCAAATTCACTCCAGGTAACATTCTCTAGACCGCTCGATTCCTCCACGTCAGTCTCTGCCCAGTCAGAATCGAAACCGGCTCGAATCTGAGTGATTTTGTCCGTCAGATGATAGCTAAACTCCTCGGCTTGCCCCTGCAAGGGCTCCTCCTTCACCTCCTGATTAAGGAGGGAGCGAGTCACCCTAAACAGGGAGGCTGGGCAATTATCAGCAGATGCAATGAGGGCAGCGAAGTAATTAGACTTCGCTGTCCTCATTGCCATGAGATAAGACCTTGTAAAGGTTCTTAACCGCAACCAGTCAGACTCAGACCGGCTGGATCTCCAACAGCTCTCTAGACCTCATCTCTGACGTTTCATCTCCTGGAGCTCCACAGAAAACCATGGAGCCCACCGGGATCTGCGCCGGGTCAGGGGTCGCAAGGGTACAACACAGTCGAGCGCCTCAGTGGCAGCCCTTTCCCAGGCATCCACCAAGGTGTCGGCCGGGCTGTGAGCGAGGGGGATAGGTATAGACCCAAGCGCCATCTGGAACCGTTCCGGATCCGTTAGGCACCTGGGGTGGAACCACCTGGTCGGTTCCACAGCCCAGCAGTGGGGGGGTGGCATAGTTGAAGACCAACCGCAGGAGGTGATGATCGGACCATGACAGGGGGACAATAGTTGGTGCGCCCCCTCCCAGATCATCAAACCACTGCCCAGATAAGAAAACTAGGTCGAGAGTGTGTCCTCCCCCATGAGTCGGACCCTGAATTACTTGGGTCAGGTCCATGGCTGTCATGGAGGCCATGAACTCCCGGGCCAACTCAGACGACCCTCCCAGAGAAGGCAGGTTAAAGTCGCCCAGAACTATAAGTCTGGGAAACTCAACCGTCAACCCTGAGAGGACGTTGAGAAGCTCAGGCAGGGCCGTTGCTACACAGCTGGGCGCCAGGTATGTTAGCAACAAGCCCAACTGAGCCCCAGGGCCACACCTCAGGAGGAGGGATTCACTCCTGCCTATCTGTACAATAGTGGTCTCTCACGGACATAAGGTCTCCCATATAACTACCGCCACCCCACCGCCCCTGCCCTGAACCCAATAAGATAAAGTTCCTTTGTTATGAAACTTAAAGCTACTTTTGTTTATTTATTTATTTATTTATTCAGTTTATATACCGCCCTATTCCCAAAGGACTCAGGGCGGTTTACAAGGCAAAATTTAAAAACAATCCAATATAAAATTAAAATAAAATTAAATTAAGTCTAGCCGCAAAAATTAAATCACAATTTAAAAACTTTAAAACCCTCAGTCCAGACCAGATAGCTCAAAGAGCCAGGTTTTTAGGTCCTGGCGAAATGAACGAAGGTCGGGGGCAGTCCGGAGTTCCGTTGGCAGTTGATTCCATAGGGCAGGTGCGCCCACAGAGAACGCCCTCCCCCTGTGGATCGCCCGTCGGCAATCCTTGACCGGTGGTACCCTGAGGAGGCCCTCCCTGTGGGAGCGCACAGGACGATGGGAAATTGATGCTGGCAGCAGGTGTTCCCTTAGATAATCTGGGCCCATGCCATTTAGGGCTTTATAGGTCATCACCAGCACCTTGAATCTCACCCGGAGGGCAACCGGAAGCCAATGCAGCTCACAGAGAAGAGGTGTTACATGGGAGTATCGGGAGACTCCCATCACAACCCGCGTGGCTGCATTCTGCACCAGCTGAAGCCTCCGAGTGGTTGAACTTGAATAAGTTTAAACAGACACTGTTTTTGCTACAGACTGTAAATTTCAAAATGACTTCATCTAATATTACTAGACTTACAAAACAAACTTCCTCTGCACCTTTAGTTGGTCAATCCAGTCCTACAATACAGGGATCCATTGAAGCTATGTTGCAAAGGGAAAAGACTACAGTTCAAAGTGAAACACAGACCTCATTAAAATTTCTTCAGGATCTTATGTTGAAGAATCAAGAGACAGTGGAGAAACACCGCTTGGAGACACAAGGGAATCATAAAATTACACAAGCAACATTGGAGAAGTTAAATGAAGAAATGATGGACATTAAGGGAAAATTGGAATCTCAAAATCAAATGATATTACAAAACCAACAAAAGATATATAAGATTGAAGAAAAAACAGGTGATAATGATAAAAAGATAGAAATTTTACTGCAAGAAAATGAAAAGTTAGACAATGAAATTAAGATTTTGGAGATGGCAAATGCGGAGCATTATTTGAGATTCCAAAATATTCCTGAGGACAGATCAGAAAACATAGAAGATGTTATTATTGATATCCTGGAGGATACTCTGAAAACAGACAGATCGGAAATGCAACTTGAGCTGGATGGGGCTTTTCGTTTCAATTCAAGTTATGCAAGAAGAAATAAATTACCAAGAGAAGTATATGTACGGTTTGTAAGGAAGTCAACAAGAGATGAAATATTGCGGAAAGTAAGAGATGAACCAATACAATATAAAAATAAAGAAATTGTGGTCTTAAAACAGATACCTAAGAGAGTTAGAGATTCACAAAGACAATACCATTTTGACCATGAGGCTCATGGCTAATGGCATAAATTTTAGATGGCTGATACCAGAAGGCATCTTAATAAACTGGAACAATACAAGATACAGACTTGATTCAAATTGGAAAGCAGAAGACTTCGAAGAGATGAATAGGTCAATTCTGGATGAAGGAGTAAAAAGAGGTCAAGAGGAAAGTAAGGAACAGAAACAAACAGAGGAGGAGATCCAAGGAGCAACCGCACAAACAAAAGAACAGAAAGAGGAAGGTCTTCAAAAGGGGGAAGATGAAAGACCTGCTAGAGAACAAAGAACTACCATATCAGTTAGACCAAAATATAAGTAATGGAAATGGATAAAGAAAGTGGAATTTTTTCAGTAAATATAAATGGATTGAACTCTCCAATTAAAAGAAATAAGACTTTTAGGAAATTATGGAAACTAAATTTGGACATAATTTGTTTGCAAGAAATGCATATAAAAGCACAACATTACAAACTATTGGAATATCCAAAAATTGGAAAACTTTATTATACATCAGCACAAAAAAGAGGAGTAACTCTATATATTATAGAGACAATAAATTTGAAAATGGTATATTCAGATGAAGAAGGAAGAATATTAATGGTAGAGATTTATCTGCATCAAAACCAAATATTATTAGTGGCAATATATGCACCGAATAGCAATCAGGACAAATATTATAAAAACTTACATAAAAAATAATAGAAATGGAGTATCAAAATATTTGTTTATTAGGAGACTTTAATGCAATAACAGATAGAAAAATTAACTATAAAAGTAACAAAACAAAGAAAAATGGTAGAGGAAGACTACCTAAGACATTTTTGATATGGCGGAGGAAATTGGAATTCAAGATGTTTGGAGGGAAATAAATCCACAAAAATTACAATATACCTTTTACTCAAACAGCCAGAAATCCTGGTCAAGAATTGATATGATTTGGATGACCACAGATTTGAGAATGAATGTGCAGGACATTGAAATAGAAATAGGTACATGGGCAGACCATAACCCCTTGAAAATGACTTGGAAAGAGATACAAAAAAGGCCAAGGTGGACCTTAAATCATTCTATATTAAAAGAAAAAGAATTTATAGAATTAACAAAAAAAGAAATGGAACTTTTTTTTAAAGAAAATAAAAAAGAAGATACAAAATTTATGGGACACAGCTAAAGCATATTTCAGAGGTATAGCAATATCGTATATGGCAAAGAAAAAAAAACAGAGAAAACAGCAATATACATCACTAAGAGAAGAATTTGGAAAATTAGAATCAGAATTGCAAAAGAATCCGCAAAAAAAGACTTTAAAAAGAGATATGGACATGATAAAACATAAATTAAACTTGTTAGACTCATAAAAAATGGCAGAACAGATAAAAAGAGCAAAGCAAAACTTTTTTGAAAACACCAACAAACTGGGAAGATGGTTAGCTTATAAACTTAAAAAAGAGAAAGAAAAAAACGATATACAATTTGCTGGATGGGAAAGGTTATTTACAATATAAAAATGAAGAAATAAAAAAGATAGTTAAAGAATTTTATAAAGACTTATATGATAAGAAGGAAATTGCAAGAGAAAAAAATTTAAAATACTTAGAAAATAGTAACCTCCCGAAGATCTCAGAGACATTTAAAAATATGTTAGATGAAGGAGTTACAATGATGGAAATAACAGAGGCTATAAAAAGACAAAAAAAATGGTAAAGCTCCTGGCCCAGATGGACTTCCGGCAGAACTATACAAAAATTTGCAAGAGATACTAAGCGATCCATTGAAAGATGTTTGTAATGGACTTTTAATAGAAGCTAAAATGCCAGTGACGTGGATTGAACCAAATATCTCTTTAATACTAAAAGACGATTCAGATCTGACTCAGATCAAGAATTACAGACCGATTTCACTACTTAATATGGATTATAAAATTTTCACTTCAATAATGGCAGAGAGATTGAAGAAATATTTGGTTGAATTTATACACCCGGATCAAAACGGCTTTTTACCAAAGAGACAAATTAAAAACAACTTAAGAATGATAATAGATATACTGGAATACTATGAATTACATCCAGGGAAACAAATGGCATTAATATTTTTAGATGCTCAGAAGGCATTTGATAATCTTTCATGGCAGTTTCTAATTTACCAATTACAAGCAATGGATTTCAGACAGAATTTCATAAATATAGTAAAAACAAAATATAGTAAACAAACTGCCAAAGTAATGGTGAACGGAGATTGTACTGAAAGTTTTGAAATAAGGAAAGGCACAAGGCAAGGATGTCCTCTGTCCCCTCTGCTATTCATTTTTATTTTGGAAGTTTTAAATTGAAATATAAGACAAGATACAGAAATTAGAGTTTTGGAGTTGAAAGGTGAAACATATAAATTACAAGCATTTACTGATGATTTGGTATTCATTTTGGAAGATCCTTTGAAGATGATTCCAAAATAGTGGAAGAAATTGGAACAATATGGTGAAGTAGCGGGATTAAAAATTAATAAGGAAAAAACTAAAATAATAGTGAAAAATGTTACGGATAAGCAAAAAAATTGAATTATCAGAGATGACAGAAGTACAGATAGTGAAAAAGGTAAAATATTTGGCTATATATTTATCAGCCAAATGTTTAACATTAAAAGAAGACAACTATATAAGACTATCGAAACAAATAAAGTTAGACCTGGAAAAATGGAGGAATTTAAAATTGTCCTTACTAGGAAGGATAGCTACAATTAAAATGAATATACTGCCTAAGATTTTATTTTTGTTTCAGACAATTCCGATAAAACTTGGGGGATTTTTTTTAAAGAGTTGGACTCTTTAGTTTTGAAGTTTATATGGCAGGGAAAAAAAGCTAGAATAAAAAAGAAAACTTTGCAAGATACTAAAGAAAATGGGGGTTTTGGTTTATCTGAGTGGGCTTTGTATTATCAAGCATCAGTATTGACATGGGTGAAAGAATGGATAATGCTTAGGAATAAAAGGTTGTTATGCTTGGAGGGACATGACTTACAGTTGGGATGGCATGCATTTTTATGGTATGGGAAAACAAAATTCATAGATATTTTCAAAACCACTGTATTAGAAATGCTTTGATAACTGTATGGGAAAAAATCAAAATGAAAATATATATAAAAATTCCAGGGTGGTTATCAACAATTGAAGCTTTTTCACATGTAAACTTGTTAGATTTTGAAAAAACGTGGACATATAAAGATATTTTAAATATTGATGGGACATTAAAATCGAAACAAGAACTGGAACATCAGGGTATCAACATGTCATGGTGGGTACATTTACAAATACAAAATAGATATGAAAAAGATGAAAATGTATGGATTTTATAAAGAACAAAACGTGTTTGATAAGATATTACTAACTTCTAATGAGAAATTAATTAAAAAATTGTATAATTTTTTGTTAACTTTAGAGATGGAAAATGAACAAATTAAGGGGACAATGACAAGATGGGCAGAGAATTTTGGTTATACTATAGAGTTAGAAGAATGGCAAAAATTATGGGAGAGAAATTACAAATTGACAATGTAATTTAAAGAAAATATAAAGAAAATCTGTATAAAATGTTTTATAATGGCATTTACCTCCAGCCAGATTAGCAAAAATGTTTAAACATGTATCAGGCAAATGTTGGAAATGTAAACATAATATAGGTACATATTATCATATTTGGTGGACATGTGATAAAGTAAAAGCTTATTGGAGAAAAATACATGCTTGGCTAGAAAATATATTAGGAGAACATGTAGCATTTAATCCCAAATTATTTTATTAGGTATATTACCAGAAAAGACTGATAAACAAAATACATACTTGGTTCTACATATCATAACTGCAGCAAGAATAAGCTATGCACAATGCTGGAAAAATGAACAAGTACCATCAGAAGAAGAGCTACTAAAGAAGATATTGGAATACGCAGAGATGGACAGATTAACTATGAGACTAAAAGACAAAGAAGAAACAGAATATTATGAAAGCTGGAATTTATTTTATAAATGGTTGGAAAAAAGAAGGAAAGAGTGAAATTTGTATATCTATTAATGAATTATGAACTCAGTTCGCACGTTGTTTGAAAAATTAACATATGTGTGTAAAGAATAAAAAATAAAATATTAAAAAAGAGTTTAGATTACTATTTTATTCCACATTTATTTAACATAACAATCCTTGTTTGTTATTCAACTAAATCTCTTTGCTTTATTAGGAATTACTAGGCCACTGAGTTCATCATCCACTAATATATTCCTAGTCTCTGATTTTTCTCGTATGCTGTTCTAAATTCCACTCTCATTTTATGATATACAATATTTTACACAGTGATGTTTTAACTTTCAATTTAACCATTGTGATATCTATTATTAGATGTTATGCACTTTCCTGTCAACTTATATAGTTAAATACATTTTTACCAACTAGAGAGAATACAGTATGTGCCTACTGCACATTTCCACCATACTCTTGAACAAGTTAATATTTGATTTGCTTTCCCATGGTGAGAAATTCAATTTTCTCCTTTTGATACTACTCATTTTTATGCTATAAACCAATGAGGTTTTGCTGCAAGCTCAGCTTAAGCACAAACACAATGAATTTTGATTCTCACTATTTTCTTTCATGATTTGCCTACGTATTTAAAAACATCAGTAAATGTTTTGCATCAGAAAGGAATGGGTCTCCCACCTCTTTCTACCTTTATATAAAAACACTAACATGAAATCATATGACAAGTTAGTTTGTATCTATTCCTTTGTTTATAAATTAGCAAGCTAAGTGAGCATTACAATTAATTACCAATCTTACCTCTTTAGTGATCTGGAATGACAAACATTAGGGAGAAATATGGCTTCCACTAACTACATCACCCACAAGTCTTACAAACAGAACTGTGAGGTCCTTCCTTCCTTCCTTCCTTCCTTCCTTCCTTCCTTCCTTCCTTCCTTCCTTCCTTCCTTCCTTCCTTCCTTCCTTCCTTCCTTCCTTCCTTCCTCTTTACAGCATACATACCACTTACTCTTCTAATTATCCCAATAGTGAACTGATGAGATATTAGGCTGAATTAGGCTGAATCTGATCCAAAGACTCTTGAAATTTGGCCTGCTAATCCCTAGGCCAAACTACTTCACAGGATGCTGTTGTGGGTCTGTAGGAAACTATTCTGTATGTATCAGAGCATTCATCCATCTGGCTTATTTTATTGGTTTTCTAGAGCAAAGTCAGGAAACCTTTCATCAGGAGTATGAAACTGGGTTGGCAAGCCACACAACTGGTTCAGTAAAATACTTGATAACCCTGTCTTTTCATGAAATCCTGTGAGAAGCTATGACTGAAGATATTAACCATGTCTTAGTTATCTTGCTTCATACACTGGTAAACCTTGAACCCAGGAAGAGTATTCCTCCTAGATCTTCTCCAAATGTAAAAACTAGAAGTTAAACCAAACTATTTTCAAATCTTTTTTCCTTCTGATATAAATGTATTATTATTCATTTCACTACTACCTAAATTTAATGCTTCCCATTTTATGGCTATATATCTAGAATACAATAATCTAAATGACCAATAGATGAAAGTAAAAAGTTGGTTTATTACTATTGGTTTGTATTGATATTACAGGCCAGATTTGGTAGCTGTAGGAAATATGCTCTCTTTCCATCATGGATCCTTGTCAGATCTGGCTAAAAAATATAGCCCTTAAAAAGAGAGGACTGTTTGGCCAATAATGTCAGTTACAACAGAAAAAGATCTTTTAGCTAGTGATTGAAAAAAGAAGTGGAGAATTGCTCATAAAATAAGCAGTTTTTGGACTTGATAAGTTTATACTGCTAACCTGAAAAGATAATGCTATTAGATGGAAAAGCAAGTCATTATGGGTAGTTTTATCTTTCATTACGCAATTTCTTTTCTTTTTAACATATAACTTAAAGATATTTCATAGAAATTGGAGGATTATGGCTTACAGAAATCCGTGTGCAATAAAACCACAGCTAAAGTAAACAAAAATGGGAAGAATGCAAGAAATCAGCAGGAAATAATGAAATATCCCCCAAAAGGGATGCTGGCAATCAGGCTCTTCTATCTCTTTCTCAGTTGACCAGCCCAACCTGGCCCAGGCACACCAACACACCCTGGAGGGAGTTATATACTTTGATTAAAAATAATTGCCATTAAAATAAAATAAAATTAAACTTTAAACCTTATGGTGAGCATTTTTTCTCAAGCTATAAATATCCCAAATGGCCCCTCACCAATCCTGTTGCCTCATAAATATGTCCTCTGCAGCCCAGCAATACACTTATCAAATGTACCTCTTGTTATGTGCTCCTGGCCACTTTCCTTCACAGCCAGCAAGTGGCAAACTTGCCTGACCAATAACCAGCCAAGACACAATGAAAACCTTTTGTTTTGTTTATTGCAGTAAGTGGGGAGAAGCTATCAAAACTTAGTTCTCTCCAAAGTTCATCATCTCAATTCAACAACTTTATACATTCCCTATACTGTCCATCCCTCCTTGTTCCCCACTGGCTGAAGTACTATGAGGTTACATTCTCTCCGACTACCTTCTACATATTTCCTGCTACACTCCTCAAACATATTAAATCATACATTGCATATGCATTAAAATGAGCAGACAATATATGCAAGGTGTGTCAGTTAATATTCAATAGCATCTTAACCATGCTCTGTTGCCTTGCTTTTGAGTTTCTGGGTATTTTATGGATTCTTAGAACAATAGGTTCTTTCCTATTATTCAGTTCATTTATTTTTGTCTTTCTTGTTTTTCAATTCATTTTGTTTTACCTTTAAGCTAGCTGTTTCTTCTTACAGCTACTTCCTCTTACAATTTTAAATTTTGAAGACCTTTCACTTACTCCTATCAGTCCCCCCTTCTATTTCTTGTTACTCTGAAGGGGCTTCATCATCATGCTTGAAAAATCTTGTAACCATTAACTGTATAAATTCTTCTTTTTCTGAGGCTTTTACTAAAAGCTTTTCCTACAGCTTTGGTTAGAGCAGAGGAGTACATTGCAGATATGCACAATACATAAGTCCTATAACCACTAAAGATATCAAGCCAAGAAACATTTGTCTTAACCATCCAAAGTGGAAAGCCAATTACTCAGCCAACTCCAATCGCCCTGCATATTTTCATACTTTTGTTCAGGAGCCTTAGCCACTTTCCTGATTCCTTTTACAGTATCCATTACGACTTCATGATTATCATCTATCTGCAAACAGCAGCAGGTAAAATATAATTTTCCACATACTCCTCCTTCAGAAGCTAATATGTAATCTAGAGCCATTCTATTTTGGATTACAGCTTCTCTGATTTGTCCAACTGTCAATGCTGCAAACATTGACATGTTTTTGCACTGACAATGTAAGAGACAGCCTTTTGTTTAAACTGCTTCACTTTGAATCTTGTAGGGAGGGAATTTTCTAACAGCTATTTTGAGAAGATAAGAAGCCCATGTACAGAATGGGAGGAGAGACCTCATATGTGAAACTAATTGGATAATGTGATTTATGACGTGTAGATAAGGGCAGAGATTGTGTGTGTGTTATGATGGGTTTGGGGGGGAGGAGATTTCAGATTCTGGCATCCCTCCATGAGTGCCGATGTTTCGTTTCATTACTAAGACTTTTTAGATAAATAATTATGCCAGCAATTTGTTTCATTTGTCTCATTTGTTTCATTTGTCTCATTCATCGGAACCTTGACGTCGTGCCAGAATCTTCCTTCTTTCAAAGGGGGGGTCCTGAAACCCCACTGCTGTCTCTGGTAAGAAAGATAAGCTGGCAAAGATTCAGGGAAGAATCCTCAAGATGGAAAAGGAAGGCCTGATTGCTGGCAAAACCTCTGAAGAGGAAATAATAAATAGATTTCTGTGGGAAGATGAATATGGGCTGATTTCCAAACATCAGCAGATAACTGAGCTTATTTTGTCGTCAAGCTGGAACCACTCTAGTAGAGAATATGGAGGCCAGACTGTGCCTCAGAAGCAGAATGGGGAGGAGATGTCATATTGTCAACCACTGAGAATCTGGTGAGTGGAAAATCCTGTCTGCAGATCAGACTGCCTGCCAGACCCAGGAGTTCCCTGTCAAGCCCTCCAGACCCGTAGAGACAGAGGACCCCAGTCTGGGGCCTCTGCAGAAATGGGAGGTTGGGAAGCCCCCACAAGTGAAAGGCCAACAACTTCTGAGCTTGCCCCAGCTAATAGAAGCCTTGCAACAGCTGGGGGTGGTGCAGAAGCCTGGAGATCAGAAGCTGGTGGGAGGACAACAGCAAGGGTGGCAGCAGCAGGACCCAAACGTGCAATCCCTGAACGTACAGCAGGACCAGTGGGGCCAGCAACAGTGGGGGCCCTGGCAGCCATTAGATCAGCAACCAGAGTGGGGCCAGCAGTGACTGGAGACACAACAACAGCAGTAGGGGCCCCAGCAAACATTTAACCAACAACCAGGGTGGGGCCAGCAGCAATGGGGACCCCAGCAACCAAAGATGAACCCACCCTTCAGAGCAACCTTTGATGGGGACTCAGAGTAACTGATTTTCTTCCTCAACCACGTACGCTCTCATTTGAATAGCTGGGCCCATCTCTACCCGGACCCAGGTGCTATGGTTGATGTGATTGTGTCCAGCCTAGAGGGAGAAGCATCCGAATGGTTGAACAATTTATAACAAGCAGGCCCCTGAATTGGAGGACTCCAACCTTTTCCTCATGGGGCTAAGGGAAAGATTTGAGGACCCATCCGTTGACCTCAGAGCAGAAGAGCAAATCCATAAGATAAAGCAAGTTGGCCGGCCCGCCCTGGAGTACGTGCGGGAGTTTCAAAAGCTGGTTGGTCAGATAGAGAGATGGCCTGAGCAATCCATAATTCATCTTTTTAGAGAAGGGTTAGATGACTACCTTTCTCTGGCATGTATCTACTGAGCTGTACCTGACCAACTGCATGAATGGTACCAGGCAGTGGTGAAATTAGATGTTCAGCTCACCCGCTATAAGAAGCCTCTCCTACCCAAACCTGAGCCAAGATCAGAACAACCTGAATAGCAATCACCCCCACCAAGATCTCCAACTACTGTGATTGCTGAAAGACCCACACCACCTGTAAACCTGGTAAATAAGTGATTCCAATGCAGACAGCAGGGACATCAAGCAGCGAAATGCCCGGTCCCCTTTCCCCCAACAGCAGAACAGACCAGGACCAGCAGTGAGGAAGAGACCTGCACAGCGGCTAAAGGGAGAGAAATCCAACCGGATGACACATGAACCTGTTGTCCAGGTCACATCCCCCACATGGGAGGACACCGGAACTCAGACTGGATCCACCCCAGTTCTACCTTCTTTTGACGGTGACAAAGAAGGGGAGAATGACCCGATGGTGAGTCGATGCATCCTACCCTTTTTATTGCCTGCTAAACTCATAATTCCTAAGTCAGGGGCACAAGTAGACCTGAAAGTGCTAGTTGATACTGGCTGATCCTGATGCATCATTAGCCTGTCATGTGCCTTAAGATTGGGCATATGGACTAAGCCGCTCTCCAAACCTGTGAGGTTTGAGCAAGCCAATGGCTCCCTAATGAGAGGAACTTTACTCACGGAATTAACGGAGCCCTTACGCCTGGAAATAGACAAGCACTGGGAGCTTATTCGCTTCCTGGTAGCTCCAAAGATGTCTGAGACTGTGATCCTAGGACTAGCCTGGCTAGACAAATGGAAGCCATTTATCTGGTGGGAAAAAGGAATGAGTACTGTGAGATTACCCATAGGGCCCGAACCCCCCATTGATTCAACAGATGTTACAGGAGATTTTAGCCCACCCAATGAGCAAGCGCACATGGCTCCCTTATGGCTACCTGGTGAGCTGGTCATCCCCAGCAACTACCAGGATCTAGCAGAGGCGTTTAGTGAGAAAGAATGCGATACCTTGCCTCCTCACCGTCCCAATGATTGTTCCATCAAACTGTTACCAGGGGCCAAACTCCCCCAACTAAGAATGTACACTATGTCCCCCCTTGAAATGGAGAAGATGCAGCAGTATGTGGATACAAACCTAGCGAGGGGATTCATTGAATGGGCCAAGTCTACAGTGGGAGCCCCTGTGTTGTTCAAAGAAAAAAAAGATGGGTCACTTTGTCTCTGCCTTGACTATAAAGGCCAGAACACGGTGAGTGTGGAAAATAAATACCCTCTCCCCCTCCTGAAAGACTTACTAACCCACCTGGCGAAGGGGAGCATCTTCACCAAATTAGACCTGAGGGAAGCATATTACCAGGTAAGAATAAAGGAGGGGGATGAGTGGAAAATGGCCTTTAACTGCCCCTTGGGAAGCTACCAATTCAAAGTCATGCCATTTGGACTGCAGGGGGGCCCAGCCATATTTATGCAGTTGATTAATGAGGTCCTACATGAACATTTCTACAAAGGGGTTCTGGTGTATCTTGATGACATTCTGATATACAGTATGAATATGACTGATCACATAAGACTGGTCAGAGAAGTGTTAAGGAAACTATTGAATGCCAAACTTTATGTCAAATTGTCGAAATGTGAATTTCTCCAAGCCCAATTAGATTATCTTGGCTGTAGAATTTCTGATGAGGGCATCGAAATGGACCCAGCCAAAGTGAAAACTATAATTGAATGGCAGCCCCCAAAGACTCAGAAACAGCTCCAAAGCTTCCTAGGGTTTGCCAATTTCTACTGTCAGTTTATTCCCTCTTTTGACGAGATTGCTCTACCCCTTACAGAACTACTCAAAATGGGTAAAGGAGGGGAAAAACTGCAACCTGGCCAAACACTAGCATGGACTATGAGTTGTCAGAAAGCTTTTGAGAATTTAAAAAGACTATTTGCAGATGAACCGGTCCTAAAGCACCCCTGTCCCGGGGAGCCCTTTGTAATTCAAGCAGATGCCAGCGATGTGGCAGTTGGAGCTATGTTACTAAAAAAGAATAAAAGTGGAGTCCTACAACCTTGCACCTACACCTCTAAGAAATTCACAGAAGGCGAAAGGAGATGGACAGCCTGGGAGAAGGAGGCCTTCGCAATTAGGTGGGGGCTATTAACCTGATGACACTATTTAGAAGGGAGCAAGGTGCCTTTTGAAGTATGGACAGGTCACAAAAATTTAGGGGCACTAAAAACTCCCCGCAAATTGTCCCCAAAGCAAGTGCGATGGGCAGAGTACTTTAATTGTTTTAACTTTACTTTAAAGTACATACCAGGAAGGAAAAACTTCCTACCTGATGCGCTATCCTGACTGCCACAGTACAAAAGTGAACACAAAGAGGTCTATGAGGCAATTATACCCAGTTCACAACCTGCAGCACAACTCACACCTCGCAGAACCCCTAATCCTGATGACCTGGGAGTGAAGAAGATAAAACGAGAGCTCCTTACTGATCAATGGTCCAAATATATTCAAACCTCCATAACATGCAGGGATGGTTTGGCATACATGGGAGAAAAATTGTATCTACCTCCATCTCAATGCTCTCAGACACAGCCATGATGTAAAACAGGCTGGACACTTCGGATATTTAAAAACTCTACACCTCATCCGCCGGCAATTTTGGTGGCCGGGGCTAAAATGAGATGTGGAAAACTATGTCAAGAGTTGTATCATATGTGTCACCATGAAAAGAATTCCAGGGAAAACCCCTGGGCTACTGCAGTCGGTAGCAGACTTTTCCCAACCATGGGAAGAAATAGCTATGGAGTTTATTGTAGACCTACCCAACAGTAGAGGAAATACTGTCATCTGGATTGTGATAGATCTGTTTTTGAAGCAGGCTCACTTTATCACCTGTAAAGGACTCCCATCTGCACAACAATTGACTAAATTGTTCCTGAAACATATCTACTGACTGCATGGTGCCCCTAAGCGAATAATTTCAGATAGAGAAGTGCAGCTCACAGCAAAATTTTGGAGGAATTTCCTTAAATTAATTGGATCATCTCAAGGCTTATCATCTGCTTTTTTTTTTATTGAAAAGTTTTAAAATACAATTTTCCTTTGAAAAACCCCCCTTCCCCCTCCCTCCTCCCCTCCCTACCTCCCCCCTATCTCCCCCCTCCCCCTCTCCCTCCTCCCTCACCTGCCCCCCCCTCTACTTCCCCTCCTCCCCCCCTCCCCCCCCCGACTTCCCAGAGCAAAATACAAGGTATATATCTAAAAAGCAATCATAAACAATCATATACTAACAATTATAAACTCTAAAATTCATCACTCTCTAGCTTATATAGAGTAAGCTAATCCTTAACAATACTAAATATATATGAACTGAAATAAAGGAAAACTAACATCATTCCCATCTATGTTCTTCCACAATTCACTATTACCTAGACATATTCTCACTTACACACCACAAGCTCCTATCCCTATTAACCTCTCTAGCCAAAATAGGCTATAATAGATAATTCTTACACAAATTAACCCGCATTAACCCACAAAACTTTCTTCCTCTTCCTCTATAGTTAATTATCCATTAATTCCAAATTGAAAATTCTGTTACCATACATAACGTCCCAAAACTCTTAAAAACCCAACTACCACTTGACTATAAGTATATTGTGGAAGTTCCATAGATTTCTACTGGTCTTATTTTTTAGTCTTTTTTGAGCGTTTTAAGGCAGCACGCGTCACCCTCTGTTCTCTAAGATCATCCAAAAGAGTTGCAGCTTGATCTCCTCCTGTACCCTTCTCGTCCATCTGTCCATCTTCATCCTCTTGACATTCTCCTTCTCCAGATCCCTCTGCAGCTTATCATCTGCTTTTTATCCAGCTACCAATGGGGCTGCAGAATCCGCTAACAAAATGGTGGAGCAATACCTCAGATGCTATGTTTCTTACCAACAGACAAACTGGACTGACCTCCCTTTCGCCAAGGTGGCCTACAATAATTCTGTTCACAGCAGCACTGGCTACACACCTTTCAGAGTAGCCACAGGAAAAGAGTTCAGCCTGATGCCTGACTATCCTCAAGTGCCCTCCGCTTCCCAGACACTTGATCAATGGGTAAGGGGGTGGGAAGAGGTTTGGAGAAACATGAAAATGGTGTTACAGAAGACTTCTGAGACTTATAAAAAACAAGCTGATAAAAAGAGGGCTCCCCAAAAAACATTCCAAGTGGGGGGAAAGGTTTATCTGTCAACTAAATATTTATGTCTCAAATTACCCACCAGTAAATTGGGACCGAAATTCTTGGGGCCTTTCCCCATTGTGAAAATCATCAACCCGGTCACAGTAAAATTGAAACTCCCCAGACTTTGGGGAAAAAATCACCCAGTGTTCCATTGAAGCTTACTGAAAACTTTTCAAGCCTCTACTTTAAGACCTCCCCCTAAGAAAGCTCCTGGACCCCTCATAGTAGTGGGTCAGACCCATTATGAAGTGAAATGTATCCTTGACTCTTGAATCTTTAAGGGAAAATTGCAGTACCTAATACAATGGAAGGGATACCCATTGTCTGAAGCCATTTGGGTAAAATCTAGTGATGTGAAAGCTGATAGGCTTATCAAAAAGTTTTATGAGAAACACCCCAACAAACCAAGAGTCAGCTCCTAACTTGTGTTTGTTTACATTACGGGATCTGTTTTTTTAAGGGGGGCGGATGTCAATGCTGCAAACAATGTAAGAGACGGCCTTTTGTTTAAACTGCTTCACTTTGAATCTTGTAGGGAGGGAATTTTCTAATAGCTATTTTGAGAAGATAACAAGGCCGCGTACAGAATGGGAGGAGAGACCTCATATGTGAAACTAATTGGATAATGTGATTTATGACATGTACTGTAGATAAGGGTGGGGATTGTGTGTGTGTTATGATAGGTTTGGGGGGAGAGGATTTCAGATTCTGGCATCCCTCCATGAGTGCCGATGTTTTGTTTCATTACTAAGATTTTTTAGATAAATAATTATGCCAGCAATTTGTTTCATTTGTCTCATTCATCAGAACCTTGACACCTACCCCATTAGCCAGCAGTTCTAAAGCTGTAGCAGTCTGATTGGTATTACTTCTATCACGGCTTGTAACCTTATTATGCCATGGGTCAAAGTATGTCAGTGTGCAATAAATTTTATGAACTGGAATAGCCATAGCAACAAACCAACCAATGAGAACTGTTTTTGATTAAGAAACATTATTGCTTGTATGAGGCATGTTATCCAGCTTGGGTCTGGGCGTGTCTTAGTCTGTCTTTTCTGTTAAGAGTTGTTGATGTTCCCCAGAGCTGAATGAAACTGTATGTACCATGTTTATATATACTTTATAAAGTTTTTTCTAAACTATGCCTCTTACTCATGTTGAATTTGTACTTATTTTGAGGGCTTATTTTTGTGCTGGAAAGCTGTAAAACTCTAACAAAGTATATTGCTCTTGATATCCTCCTGTGGTCCACCAATTCCAAGTTACTAATTATAATTCTTTTATTATTCTATCTGTGGACCATACACCCTTCCAAACCTGTTCTGGGCTTCTAGCTTTATTTTTCCTATATTTCTTATATGAGGGGATTTGTGTTTCATTATCTTTTTCATTCTCTAGTAAAAGGGATCATTACCCCTGGATAGCAGATTCCAGCCCAATCCGGGGCAATGCTCAATATACTCTTAGCCCACATATCCAGTATAGACCTTTTCTAGCAGGAAGTCCCTCCTTCTCCACTACGGTGTGGGAATGACCTTGGATCCCACAGGATCCATTCATGTTTAGACTAGGAAAAATGCCTCATTTCCCCTCCCCCTCTTGTGGCAACCTAGAATGACAAAGATGGTTTTGAATGGGCTCTGGTGGTTACCGGGGCTGCTAATTGACAAGGATATGAAAATGGTTTAGTCACCTCTGCTTTCTTACTGTTATACTGTGGTAACCTGGATAATGCATCAGGTAAAAAATTCTTCCCCCCAGGGAGATAATGAATAGTGAAATCAAAATAATGGAAATGTTGAGACCATCTTGCCTGTTTAGAGGAAAGCGTCTTGGGGTTTTTCATGGCTTCAAGAATTTTATGATCAGTCCATACTTGAAATGGTATTTTGCTCCCTTCTAGGAAGAGCCTCCAAGTCAGGAGAGCCCATTGTACAGCACAGGCCTTCTTCACCCAAGCTGCCCACCTCTGCTCAGTCTCTGATAATTTCCTAGAGATGTAAGCACAAGGTTGTAATTGTCCTTCCTTATTTCACTGCAATAAAACTGCTCCCATAGCCACATCACTAGCATCCTCAGGGATGACTCACACCCTGGACGGTATCTCTTTACTCTCCTACCATCGGGTAGAAGATATAGGAGTATAGCCAGCCGCACCAACAGGCCGAAAAACAGCTTCTCTCCATAGGCTGTTAGGCTTTTGAATGAGAAATAACTTTTGTGAACTTTTGTGAATTTTATGCAGAATTGACTTGGGAGGCCGGTGTGTGGTGTAGTTGGTTCACATGGTGTAGTAAGATGGAGGGTTTGTTGTCACTGTGTGTTGGGTGGGAGCACAAAGGGAGGCTCAACTAATCATAATGTACACATAGTTGTACTTTGACAATAAAGGTTCATTTCATTTCATCCACTTGAATTATAAATGGCTGTTCTGGGTCTGGATGTTTCAAAACTGGCTCCATTTAAAAAAAGTCTCTTAAGTTTCTCAAAATCTGCTTGACACTCTCCTGTTCATTTTAACAGTTGACTGGGCTTTGGCTTATCCACCCCTCTGGTTTTTAACAAGTTTGTGGTTGGGATGGCAATCTGTGAAAAAGATGGGATGAATTGTCTGTAAAAGTTCGTAAATCCTAGGAAACTTTGGGGCTGTTTCCTGGTTCTTGGAGGAGCCCAGTCCAAGATTGCTCTCACCTTCTCTGGGTCCATCTCTATTTCCTCGTTGGATATACAATAGCCCAAGTAATTAATGTGATCTTTGTGGAACTTGCACTTTGGCAGCTTGACGTACAGCTTGGCAGAGTGCAGGGTTTTTTTATCATTGCTCTCACCAGTTTGATGTGTTCAACCTTGTTTCAGTGTAAATACCCCAAACCGCTTTATATAGGTGATCATGTAGGACCTCATTAATCAGTTGCATGAATACTGCAGGAGCACCTTGTAGCCCAAATGGGAGAACTTTGAATTGGAAGCAACCAAGTGGGCAGTTGAAAACAGTTTTCCATTCATTTTCTTTCTTTATTTGTATGCAGTAATAAGCTTCTCTGAAGTCTAGTTTGGGGAAAAAATCCCTTTTGATAGGTGCACTAACAGGCAGTGGATAAATGTTCTCCACGCACACAACATTCAGACTCCTATAATCCACACATAGACAAAGAGAGCCATCTTCCTTTTCTCTGAATAATAAGGGGCTGCTACCCAGGCTGCTACCCAGGGTCTAGCCAACTCTATAAAACCCTGCTCCAGATTCTTTTTGATGAACTTTCCCAGTTTTTCTAATTCCCTGGGAGTCATAGAGTACATTTTTGGCATTGGTAGTTTTGCCCCTGGGATGATCTCAATAGGGTCGGTGAGGGCAGAGTTCGTCCACCCTCTGATCACTGAAAGCTTCAGCCAAAACCCTGTATTCCATTGGGAGGGCTTTCAAGTCTGACTCACTGAGGGCAGAGGCAAAACTGCGGCATAATCCACACCTCCTGCTGTTTTCTTTAGAAGCAAGTGGGGCTCCTCCTTGTGGGAATTTTAACTGTCTTTCCCTCCAGTTGATCATGGGGTTTTATTTCTTTAACCAAGCCAGACCCAAAATTAATGGCCACTCCATCCCTGGGACCACAACAAAAGCTAGAGTCTCTGCATGGTCTCCCAGGTCAATGTGTAATGGGCTGGTGGCAAAGCTGGCAGGTACCCCCCTGCAACTGAGCCATCCAATTGGCAGAAAGTAATTAAGGTTTTTAGTCTCCTGAGAGGTATTCCCATTTCCCCCACTAGTTATTGGCTAATCACACATCGGGTACACCCTGAGTACAGCAAGGCAGCTAATTTTACTGTCTTCCCAGCACCAGGTATAGAAAGTTCTAGGGGCACTGTTATGGGGTCAATTGGCCCACTCACCAATGGGTTGTCCTTGTCGTTATCTTCTGCCCCTTCTGGGCCATCATAGCGTGGAGTCAAAGCTCAACCCTCTTGGTTGTGATCCTAGGGGAGCTCTATGACTTCCTCAGACCTCATTGCAGTCTCCCTGGGGTACGATGAGGCTCTTGGAGGTCTTCCAGTTGGTAGATGATCCCCTCTCTTGGCCAGTGACTTGCTGCAGCAATCCACAGCTCAATGTCCCTCTTTACCACATTTGAAACAGGCGGTGCTGAAGAGATGGGGCAGGCGAACCTCGTGCGGTCTCCCCTTGCTTCTCTGTGGTTTGAAGCTTGGTCTCACTGGGTGATGTAGGTGCTTGCATTGATCGATCTTTACTTCCTCAGCTAGCAGGCACCAGTCATACAGCCATCCCAAGGCTCCATGAGTTTCACAGGCATTATATAGCTCTTCGTTGAGTCCATCTTGGAAACAGCTTACAAGGATGTCTTATTTATTTATTTATTTATTTATTTATTTATTTATTTATTTATTTATTTATTTATTTATTTATTTATTTTATTGCATTTATATACCGCCCTTTCCCTGAGGACTCAGGGCGGTTTACAGGGAGTTAAAAATCAACCATACAAAAGTTAAAAACCAATTTAAAAAAGATTAAACCAACCCTGTACAATTAAAAACCCCAGTTAAAATAAATTTCTCCTCAGCCTGGGCCCGAGAGATCAAAGAGCCAGGTGTTCAGGCCCCGGCGGAATGATCGGAGGTCGGGGGCAGTCCTCAGCTCTACTGGCAGCTGGTTCCAGAGGGCAGGGGCCCCCACTGAGAAGGCCCTATCCCTGGGTGTCACCCGCCGGCAATCTCTTACTGGCGGGACCCTGAGCAGACCCTCCCTGTGGGAGCGCACTGGGCGAAGGGCACTTGATGCCGGCAGCAGGTGTTCCCTCAAATACCCCGGACCCAGGCCATGTAGGGCTTTATAGGTGATAACCAGCACCTTGAATCTCACCCGGAGGGCAACCGGAAGCCAATGCAGCTCGCGGAGTAGAGGTGTTACATGGGAGTATCGGGAGACCCCCATTACAACTCGCGCATTCTGCACCAGTTGAAGCCTCCGAGTGGTCTTCAAGGGCAGCCCCATGTAGAGAGCATTACAGTAGTCCAAACGGGAGGTCACAAGCGCATGAGTGACTGTGCGTAGGGCGTCTCGGTCCAGATAGGGACGCAACTGGCGCACCAGGCGAACCTGTTGAAAAGCCCCCCTGGTCACGGCTCCTATGTGATCTTCAAAATTGAGTCATGAATCCAGGAGGATGCCCAGGTTACGAGCCCTATCAATGGGGGGTAACACCTCACCCCCCATCGTTAGAGGTGGAATAACCTGGTTAGCCCGAGATGCCGATATGCACAGCCACTCAGTCTTGGCGGGATTGAGACGAAGCCTGTTTCTCCCCATCCAGACCTGAACCGCCTCCAGGCAGCGGGACATCATGGCGAGGGCATCACTGGGTTGGTTTGGGGTGGAAAGAAAAAGTTGGGTATCATCAGCGTACTGATGATACCCCACCCCGAAACCACGAATGATCTCGCCCAGCGGCTTCATGTAGATGTTGAACAGGAGAGGCGAGAGAACCAACCCCTGAGGGACTCCACAAATGAGAGGCCTCGGGGCGGATCTCTGCCCTCCCGTCAACACTGACTGCGAGTGGCCCTGGAGGTAGGAGGAGAACCACCGTAAAATGGTGCCTCTCACTCCCAACCCCCTGAGACGCCGCAGCAGGATACCATGGTCGATGGTATCGAAAGCCGCTGAGAGATCTAATAGGACCAGGACAGAGGAGCAACCCCTGTCCCTTGCCCTCCAGAGATCATTCACCAGCGCGACCAATGCCGTCTCCGTGCTGTGTCCGGGCCTGAAACCCGATTGGTACGGGTCCAGATAATCAGTTTCCTCCAGGAACAGAGGGAGCTGATGCGCCACCACACTCTCAACAACCTTCGCCAAAAAGCGAAGGTTGGAGACTGGACGATAGTTGTTTAAAGCAGCCGGGTCCAAAGCAGGCTTCTTGAGAAGGGGTCTCACCATCGCCTCCTTCAAGGCGGCAGGGAAGACACCCTCCTTCAAAGAAGCAGTTATTACTGCATGGAACCAGCCTTGTGTTCCCGCCCGAGCCGCATAAGCTAGCCAGGAGGGGCACGGATCCAACAAACAGGTGGTGGTGCTCAGTCTCCCCATGATCCTGTCCACATCATCAGGGGAAACAGGGTCGAACTCAGTCCAGATAACGTGCTCAAGACCGCCCGATTCCTCCACATCAGACTCTGCCCAGTCAGAGTCCAGGCCGGTCCGGATCTGAGCGATTTTGTCCGCCAGATGCTGACTAAACTCCTCGGCTCGTTCGCCGTCCTTATCGCTGCAAGATAAGACCTTATAAAGGTTCTTAACTGCAATCGGTCGGATTCGGATCGGCTGGATCTCCAACCGCTCTCTAGACCTCGTCTCCGATGCTTCATCTCCCGGAGCTCCACAGAGAACCATGGGGCCCAACGGGATCTGCGACGGGTCAGAGGTTGCATGGGTACAATGCAGTTAAGTGCCCTGGCGGCAGCCGTTTCCCAGGCCTCCACCAGAGCATCGACTGGGCTGTGGGTAAGAGTGATAGGTATAGGCCCAAGCGCCCTCTGGAACCGATCCGGGTCCATTAGGCGCCTGGGGCAGAACCACCTGGTCGGTTCTGCCGCCCAGCGGCGGGGAGTGGCATAACGGAAAACCAGCCTCAGGAGGTGGTGATCTGACCATAACAGAGGGGTGATGGATGGAGAACCCCCTCCCAGATCATCCAACCACTGTCCAGATAGGAACACCAGGTCGAGAGTATGATCCCCACATGAGTCGGGCCCTCAATAACTTGGGTCAGGCCCATGGCCATCATGGAAGCCATGAACTCCAGAGCTAACTCCGACGACCCTCCCAGTGACGGCAGGTTGAAGTCACCCAGGACTATAAGCCTGGGGAACTCCACCACCAACCCTGAGAGAGTGTCGAGCAGCTCAGGCAGGGCTGTTGCCACACAGCTGGGCACCAGGTATGTAAGCAAAAAGCCCAACTGAGCCCAAGGACCACATCTCAAGAGGAGGGATTCACTCCCGGCCATCTGGACAATGGTGGCCTCCCGGGGACACAAAGTCTCCCGAATAACCACTGCCACCCCACCACCCCTGCCCTGAGCCCTTGGCTGGTGCAGCACCCGGAAACCTGGCGGGCATAACTCGGTGAGAGGCACCCCTCCCTCCGAACCCAGCCAAGTTTCCGTGATGCACGCTAGATCCACACATTCCTCCTCGATCAGATCATGGATGAGGGGAGCTTTGTTAACTACGGATCTAGCGTTAAAATAGACCAACCTGAGCTCAGGGACCTGATCACCCTCATCCCCGGGCAAGAGGGTGCTAACTGGAGGGTCGGAGCGCACCACCGCTCGGAGATAGCGGGGGCGCGATCCCAGGTATTGATATGGCCCTCCGCGCAAACACCTGCTGCCATTCCCTATCGCCGTGGGGATTTGAAGCCCCACCCCCACATTCCCAGAACCAGCAGCCACCTCCCTCGACCCCGTCCCATCAGGACCTCTAACAGGTCCAGACTGAGTGCCGGTTAAAGATTCCCTCCCTACTCCCCCCCTCCCTCCCCCTCCCTAATCTTTTAAAATAACCGGCTAAAAATTTTATCAGGGGCCTCTTAGCACGTCTCAACTTGAGGCCCCTATCTAAGCCCAGCCACCTCTCGGAGTCCCAGCGCTTGGGCTCGTCATTAAAGGGAGTATGGAAGCAGGCAAAAGGTCGCGCCCAGGAGGCAGGAACCCCCCTAAGGGCATACAAGTCCGCTTCGGAGTAACGGTAAACCATACAGCGCTAGGATGGTCTCTTAGGGCAGATGTTATAAATATGTCCAAAGGGTCGCTCAATGATGATATATAGCTGGAAAAAGAAGTCCAGTAGGCATATCTTCCAGTCAGCAAAGGTGACTGGCCAGCTCTCTGAATTCTTCAGTGTATTCAGCAACTGGTCTCCTTCCCTGCTTCACTGTTTTTATGTATTCCTGGGCTTTCTTGTCTGCCAGCTGGTCTTCCAAACATCTGTGGAGGGCAGCCATAAACCGGTTGAAATTCCACAATTCAGGTGCATTGCAATTGTACATGGTCACCATCCAGTCAGCTGCTCCACCTTCCAAAGCCAGGGTAACTATCCGGACCTTCTTGACATCAGTAGGCAGTGTTCTCCCATGCATGTAGGTGAACACTTGTGCCAGGAAATATCCTAATCACTTTGGGTCTCCATCAAACTTCACTTTTCTTGGATCTTTTCCAGGAAATCAGATACAAAATAGGGAGAGAAGATTGAATTCCTCACCCAGTTTCAAGCACGTTGTTCACCATTGTTCTGGTTAGTGCCTTTGGACTTTGGCTGCAAGTATCTTGGGCTGGTCACCAAGGTGTGGCCAGCCTTTCTCCTGTTGGGTTGGAGGGATTCCCCCAATCATCAGGGTGCCCCTCCTTTGTCACCTCTCTGGGGTGACTTTAGACCCATTTAGGGTCCCCTGGCAAGGTGAAATTAGCCTTGGGGTGCAGAGCTCCACAATCCCTTGGCCGTGTGCTATGGCACAAAATGAAAAGTCCCTAGTTAGGACTACTGTCCAATTTTGTAAAGCTAAATATTAACCAGTTTCTTCTGTTTCTTGTCTCTGTGAGAAGCCCTTATCCCTGTCCATTGTTTGCTTGGTAACAATCTGATATGCACAAAATCTAATAAGTTGATTTTGAAAAGTTACAAATGATGCAATGTTTAGAAGGAGAAGGAGGTTAAAAAATTAAAATCACAAGTACTCTTTTTCAAGATCAACATTTCCTTGGCTAAAAAACAGGAATTTTGTATTGGGTAGTGGGCTTCAGTAGGCAAGGAGCAGACCAGCATAGTTACAATATTATTTATTGACTCAAACTAGAACTGGAGAACTGCAGGCAATTGCCTGTAATTTATACTCTGAACCCACAGGGCCTTAACCAATCACAATACTTGAAAAACCCGCCCAAATATGAATGTTCAAAGTATCCCTCCAAAACAGTTGGAAACAGTCAGAGTCATCTAAAGTTAGTTTCAATTTAGCTTCACAAGTAGTTGGAGCTAAGTTAGTTTCACTTTAGCAGGGATTAATACAACTTTATATATATTCAGTACTCCGGATGAAGTGGAGAGGATCATGGGGAAATTAAGTGTTTATTGGACCCGTGTCCCTCCTGGCTGGTCTATGCCTCTCGGGAGGTTACACGAAGCTGGATCCTAGCAGTTATCAATGCCTCACTAAGTGAAGGGTACTTCCCTGCCGCCTTGAAAGAGGCGGTGGTAAGGCCCCTCCTTAAGAAACCTACATTGGACCCAGCTATTTTAAATAACTTCCGTCCTGTCTCCAACCTTCGCTTTCTTGCGAAGGTCGTTGAGAGCGTGGTGGCACGGCAGCTCCCTTTGGTTCCGGAGGAAACTGAATATCTGGATCCGTACCAATCGGGTTTCAGGCCCGGGTACAGCATGGAGACGGCATTGGTCGTGCTGGTGAATGATCTCTGGCAGGCCCAAGATAGGGGTTATTCCTCTGTCCTGGTCCTATTAGATCTCTCAGCGGCTTTTGATACCATCGACCACGGTATCTTGCTGCGTTGTCTTGAGGGGTTGGGAGTGGGAGGCACCGTTCTGGGAGCACCCCAATACTCCCATATTACACCCCTCCTGCGTGAGCTGCATTGGTTACCGGTTGCCCTCCGGGTGAGATTTAAGGTGCTGGTACTTACCTTTAAAGCCCTACATGGCTTAGGACCGGGATACTTGCAGGATCATCTGCTGCCAGGAACGACTTCCCATCGCCCAGTACGCTCACACAGAGAAGGCCTCCTCAGGGTACCGTAAGCTAAACAATGTTGGCTAGCGACCCACAGGGGAGGGCCTTCTCTGTGGGAGCGCCAGCCCTGTGGAACCAGCTCCCCCCTGAGCTTCGGATGGCCCAAGATCTCCAGTCCTTTCGCCGCGGCCTCAAAACACTCCTTTTCCACCTGGCTGACCTGGACTGACAGGGATTTTAATTATGTTTTTAATTTTTAACTCTAACTTTTAATTTATTTTAATTTTAATTTTATTTATTGTACAGAGGCCTTTAATTTTAATTTTTATCTTAACTTCTGTATTTATTATATGTTACTGTTGTTAGCCGCCCTGAGTCCTTCGGGAGATAGGGCGGCATATAAGTCCCAATAATAAATAAATAAATAAATAAATACTGATATCACTGTTATCAATCATCTGCAGTTTTGAACAGGGAGAAGAAAAGTAAATAAATAAAATGTCTAGTTTACTACTCTAGATCAGTGGTCCCCAACCTTTCCACCTTGGCAGTCCAGCCTGGTGTGGAGGACATGTGAGTGGCAGTCACATGCTTACATGCAGAGGTCCACTGGTGGAAGCAGCAAGTGTGCACAATCTCCACTCATACAAATGGAGCTTTGCATGTGAGCAGAGGGTGCTTGCGCTCATGTGAAGTTCCACTTGCACGAGTAGAGGACACTTGTGCTTGCTCATGAAGCTCCACTCACACAAGTGCCCTCCAATCAAGTGCCCTCTACTTGTGTGAGTGGAGCTTCATGGTGAGTGTAAGGGGCCACCACTACACTAGTGGAGCTTCATGCACATGTGCTTGTCTACTGCTCGCATGAGTGGAGTTTCACGCATGCTTGCCCATTGCTCACACAGCCTGGTTTCAAACAGGCCATGGCCCAGTAGTGGGCCATGGCCCAAGGATTGGGGTCCCCTGCTCTAGATCATCATTTGCTAATCTGACAGAAAATATGTGAAATTTTACTCAGAGTCATAATGACCATGTTGTGTACTGGGTTCGTTGTGCAGGAATGAAGATGAGGCAAGTGAGTTCAGCAAAGAACATGGTTTATTGCTTGCAGGAACTGAACTGGGGAACTGGGCTGCAGCTGCAGCAATTTATAGCCTGGCCCCTAGGTGGCAGCCAGTAGCAGCACTGGAGACGGGGTGTCTGAGTTGCTGGGAGCCATTATCTAGCTCTAGCTTACCACGTGGTGTCACAATCAAGCCTAATACATTACACCCCTCCCCTCTTAGAATGAACAATATCATAGCAACAACAAAAGTGATTACAGCAATACAGTTTACAAGATTTAACAATAGGATCCAATTAACAGTACAATAACATACTTAACAACATTATAGCTCCATTATTTTTTTGGTACAGTCTCATAGGTCAAAGTATATACAACATTATAGCTCTTTATTTTGTCACATAATCTGCTAAATAAGCAGGAGGTTTGTGTGCCCTTGTGGAATGCCTGAGGGAACCATTCACTTTCTGGTCTACCAGCTTACCCGCCTGGCCAGGCAGACCAGTGTCCTTTAATACAATTGAGTCAGAAGGATTTGATGCTCTGGCTGGCCTCTCCAGGTTGGCCCACCCCAGAGTCAGTTTGTTCAGCAGAGTTAGCACAGCAGTTGTGAAAGTCAGGTTGACTTGTTGACTTGTTGACTTGTTCCGTCAGACTCCCCTCCTCTATGGCCAACTCATCATAACTTATGCTGTTAGAGTCTTCAGAGTCTATGCATGGGCTGGCTTGACTGCCAGTTTGGGGACCTTGGGATGGACTTATGAAGCAGTCCTCGCTTAGTGGCCATTCTGGAAACTGCTTTCTGAGTTGATCAATGTGGCGTCTGACAACTCACCCTCCCTCCAGCCCCACTTCATAAGAGAGGGGGCCAGAAACTTTAGTAATTTTTCCAGGAACCCACAGATTCCCATGCCCATAGTTTCTGGCCCACACCCCATTGCCCACTTGCAGCCCCCTCAGGGGTTTTGGTCGAGAGACTTCTGCTGCCACTCTATCTGGATGCAACCTGTCCAGTTTCATGATCAGGCACCTCCCCCAACATAATTCTGCCGGGTTTTTCCCAGTAGCTGTGCAGGAAGGGGAATGCTGGCAAAGTAAAAAATCTGCAAATCTGTGATGCCAGTCACCAGTCACTATGTGCTTTAGTGACTCCTTTGAGGTCCTTACCATGTGTTCAGCTTGACCATTACTGGACAGATGAAACGGGGCCAACGTTGTGTGTCTGATGAGATTTGCTCTCAGGAAAGCCTGAAATTCAGCTGCAGTAAACTGGGCCAGTTCTGTTCCCCCCTCCAGAGTACAAACAAACAGACAAGCAGGCACGACTAGCAAGAATTCATTCTACAGGGTGAAGTTAATTGCCTTCAGATAAGGCCTTGGCAGCAAAATAGGCTCGTTACCTCAAGCGTCTGCTGGAATGAGATAACATCCAAACAAACAGTTCAGAAGCAGATGTACAGGAGCATTGCCAAGAATTCAGACCAGGGTTTCAAACAAGTAGCAGAGTTCTGAAGATGTGACCAGAAGTTGTTTAAACTATTGTTCATCACAAAGTTCTGAGAGCAGCCACACCCCCTTTTGTACCTAGAGGGGCGTGGCTCAATGACTCAGCTAATCCCTGGCCCTCCTACTCTTCCTACGCTGCTGTAAATGCTTGGCCCTGCATCTTTCTTGGGGGGTCTAGCCATGAGTCATCTTCACTAGACTGTAACTGCTGCAGCTGCTCGAGCTCTGTCCCAGCCTGGCTCCCAACCTGGCTACTCCCAGGCTGCTCCTGTCGGCCTTGCCAGAGGGGAAGAAGAAGAAGGCCTTGCCAGAGGGGGGGTCTCGGAGAGGGAGGCCTTGCCAGTTCCTCCCCATCATCCTCAGAGTCCTCTTCCTCGGGTAGGACAGGCTCAGGGGTCAGGGCCACAACAGGGCCCCATTGTCTGATACTAAGACATCAGGCAACCCATGCGTGGCAAAGAGTTTTCTAAGCACCTGGATGGTCCTAGCAGTTGTCATGTTTGCAACTGGAATTGCCTCAAGCCATTTGGAGTGACTGTCTACCACTATAAGGAAGAGTTGTCCCTGAAAGGGCCCAGCGAAGTCTATGTGAATTCTAGACCAGGGAGTGTGCGTTTCCTCCCACCTATGAACTGGAGCATGTGGCATTTCAGGCCTTGATTGCTGGCATGTATAACATCCATGCACTTGTGCCTCAATGGCCTTGTCTAATCCAGGCTATCATAAGTAGCTTCTAGCTAAAGCTTTCATACGGACAATACCTGGATGGCCTTCATGTAGTGACTGTAAAACTCTATCTCTCAGTGAAGTGGGAATTATGACCCTGTTCCCCCATAGGATACAACCCTTGTGAGCTGATAGTTCATGTCTTCTTGCAAAATAACTCTGAAATTCAGAATATGGGCTTTTATCTAACCACCCTGTATGTACCCATGAAAGAACTCTACTTAGTGTTTTATCAGCTGCTGTTTCTGCAGCTATGTCCCCTGCATGGAGGGGAAATTCTGGCAAGTCCTGAATGGATAGGATTCTGGCTGTAGGGGCCAGATCTGGTTCGATTAGTGGCAGTGGGACTCTGCTCAGGCCATCAGCATGGCCCATTTCTTTGCCAGGTTTGTGAACCCGCTTAAACGTGTAAGCTGATAGGAAAATAGACCACCTCAACATTCTTGGGGAAAGTATGTGGGGTGTTTGTTTGTCTGTGGTAAAAAGTCCAAGTAGTGGTTTGTGGTCTGTGAGGACCGTGAAGTCCCTGCCATATAAGTAGTCATGGAATTTTTTAACTCCCGCTACAATGGCTAAGGCTTCTTTGTCTATTTGAGCATAATTACGCTCAGCAGAGGACAGTGTCCTTGAATAAAATGCAATAGGGACTTGTGTTCCATTTTTCTCTAAATAACTCAAGACTGCCCCCACCCTGTATGGAAACGCATCACATGCTAAACAGACTGGTTTAGACTCCCTGAAATGAGTAACAGTAGAGCTGACTGATAAAAGTGCCTTCAGGTTTTGAAAACTTTCCTTGTGAATGCTGGTCCACTTCCATGAAGCTTTTTTATCTAAGAGACTATTGTGCCCTTGTTAGGCAGGAACATGTGGTAGAAGTTGAGGAGGCCCAAGAATGGTTGCAGCTCTCCTTTTGATTTAGGGCTAGGTGCCATTTGAATGGCCTTCACTTTGGACTCAGCTGGGTGGATGCCGTTAGCATCAATGCGAAATCCCAAACATTCTGTTGAAGAAACCCCAATACTGCATTTGCTCTTTTTCAGTTTGAGGCCTGCTTCACGCAACCTCTGTAGGACGTCTCTGAGCATGCTAGCTAACACCTCTGTGGATTCTCCAGCAATAAGTACATCATAAAAATAAGGGCAAACACCCTGAATGCCTTTATGCGTGCATTCCAGGATTCCCTGAAAAATGCCTGGGGCTACACTAACCCCAAATTGCAATCGCTTCATTTTGAAAGCCCCCCTGTGAGTCACGATCATCTGAGCTGCGGCCATGGCTTCATCAACCAGCAGTTGCTGATAGGCCTGTGCCAAATCTAACTTCACAAAAATGGTGCCCCCTTGCAAAGATGGCAAGATGTGGCTCACCACAGGGACAGTGTATGCGTGTTGCTTAAGGGCCTAATTAATTGTGCATTTGTAGTCTGCACATATTCTAATTTCCCCATTGGCCTTAAGTGGTGTTACAATAGGAGTTTCCCACTCCCCACCATCTACTGGTTGCAAAATGCCCTGTTCAACAAGTTTGTCTATTTCCGTGTCAATTTTATGTTTGAGGGCAAAGGGAACCCTGCGAGGCTTAATCCTAATGGGGACCACATTGGGGTTTAAGTTGAATGTTATAGGCGGGCCTGTGTAAGTTCCTAGGGCTGAATCAAATACGTCTGCGAAGTCCTCACAAACTGATGCTAAACTCGCAACTTGTGTCCGGTTGATACCGGTTACTTGGATGCCTAATGCATCAAACCAATCGAGCCCAATTAGGCTCGTCCTTTGGCCCCCCTACTACTATGACACCCAGGTGCCCCAAAATCATTTAAATTTAACTGCCAAGGTAGCTTCACCATTGACTGTGACTTTAGCATTTTGAAAATCTGTTAAAATTATGTCAAAGGGCCTTAGCTTGGCCCATTTTCTACTGCAACTGCAAATGAAATTAAATGTGTCCAGAAAAATAATGGAAACAGCTGAGCTTGTGTCCAGTTCCATTTTACAGGGGACACCTTGCAGCTCCACCTGAAGTTTAATTTTGGGTCTGAGGGGGCATCGGGCCCTGGTACGGCAGACACTTCTGTGGCTTGCACAAAACCCCACACTGAATGGCCCCAGGGCCCTGGTACCTCTCCTGGTTGGATCTTCTGACTGGTGCTTCGATGGCCGGTCCCTCTGGCGACCTCTGCATACTCTGCATCCTTTCCAAATATATTTCCACTGCTATACATATAGCAGTGGAAATCCACTAAGATCTATATATATACTTATCATACTGTTCGCTTTCAGGCTAAGCAATGTTATGCAAAGCACCATGAGTGAAAAATTGTTGAGCTCTTTCCACCTATTTTTGAAATTATCTTTAAAATTTCCATCAAAATTTCTCTGCATGGATTCTGTCTGTTTTAAAATCAACTATTCTAGTCATAATTAGGATATTTATATATATGCATTTTAACCACTGTGCCACCAGGGCTCCAGAGATCCAACCCTGCAATCCTTTAGTTAGGCAGTTGGGCAATTGATTAAACAGGGATTCCAAACATGTGTCTCCCCTCACTTTTCTACCCCACCCTATATCAAGGTGAATAGTGAGGTATTTTTCTCCTGTCCTGTGCAAGAAGAAATCAAGCAACTCCACCAATGGCTTTTCTTAGCCTATGCCACTCTAAAACAATACGAATAGTACTTGTTGCTGGTCTTGCTACTTTGGTGAGCTAGGACTTGGCAATTAAGACAATAAATATTATATTTTTCTCAATGAACAGTGGACAACACTTTTTGCCTTAGGCTGTAGTCCTGTACTACAATCTTAGAGTATTTTTCTTTTTCCCCCCTGAACTGACATATGCAGGATTACACCTTTAATCTCATTGGAATCTCTTAGTAATCTGTCTAATTTACAAAGCAGCACAGTTTAATATTTTAATAATGCCATAGGCTGAGGAATAGGGACATGGTGGCTCAGTGGGTTAGGACGCTGAGCTTGTCGATCTGAAGGTCGGCAGTTTGGCGGGTCGATTCCCGAGTGCCACATAACAGAGTGAGCGCCTGTTACTCGTCCCAGCTTCTGCCAACCTAGCAGTTTGAAAGCACGTAAAAATGCAAGTAGAAAAATAGGGACCACTCCGGTGGGAAGGTAACAGCGTTCCGTGCGCCTTTGGCGTCCAGTCATGCCAGCCACATGACCACGGAGACGTCCTCGGACAAGCGCTGGCTCTTCGGCTTTGAAACGGAGATGAGCACAGGCCCCTAGAGTCGGAAACGACTAGCACG
Source organism: Vipera ursinii (assembly GCF_947247035.1). NCBI lineage: Eukaryota > Metazoa > Chordata > Lepidosauria > Squamata > Viperidae > Vipera > Vipera ursinii. The sequence goes on from NC_139515.1 coordinate 38,882,673, forward strand.
CATGTGCGGGGGAACCTTTACCTTTACCTTTTACAGTTTAATATTTTAATAATGCCATAGGCTGAGGAATATGGATTGATTTTCTTCTTAATTCCTGATTTTATCATGTTCTAAAACCATCATTGAAACAGCTATCAGCTTGTCATTACGTTTTTTTATGCAATCTCATGGCAAACTGTTAGTGCTGATCAGAATAAAATTTATGCCCACACATGAATGTTTCAGATAAGGCTAAGACTTTCAGCTGGTTTTCTAAGATAAGTAGCTTATTATTCTACAATGGAGTTTTGTTTACATTAACATATTATATTCTTGCCTTACAACATTTATGAACATTAAAAGGACCAAAGCATTTTTAATATATTTTGATTATAGAAGTACTAGAACAAAATATTGGATGAATATTTGGGATCATAAGATAAGAACATATCATTGTTGAAGGAAAAGTCTTCATCATGGTTCAGTCCAAGCCAGGAATAAACAACATGGCGACTGCTTTAGAAAGAAGGTTGCAGTTTATCGAAGAGGAGAGCCAGACAGAAAGATGGCTCTGGAAAAAAACAGAGGGAGCCCATATAGGGAGTGGCTTTTATACCCTCTGGGGCTCTTGAGTTTGTTTCCTGTTCCCGTTTGAGGCTTTGTATTTCCTGTGTCATGTAGTTTGACCTGAGTCTTAGTGTGCCCCTTTGGCATCTGTAGGTTAATTCTATTATGCCCTGTCTTAGAGTTTGGGTGGGATATGCAGATTTTAGGTGTCTTTGTCTTCTTAATCTTCTAGCTGGAGGCCTCCAATCTTCCTGAATGGATTATTACAACTGCATTTCTACAGAGCTGGTTTCTGCTTGGGGGAGGGAGACTTGGAGCTATTAAGAAAAACTGGGCATGCTTTTCTGCCTCTTTAAGATCCTTTGAGGAAATATAATATTCTGCCCTTTTAATATTTCCTTCTCTGGGGGGCGGGGGGTGGGGGCTGACGTTCCACATCATCATGTAGTTAATTTATTCACAGATGCTTATTTTGATATAAGAATACAAAGTGAGAAATATTTCAACTGAAATTGAACTGAATTAGGTTGTGAGGCCATAGAAAGAAATATTGAAATATTTCAATATTGAAATATTGAAAAATCATCTGCCAAGAAAATTAATGTAGTACATTCAGAAAAAAAATGCTTAGCCCAAGTGGATTTAACTATTTAGGAAGAATTATTGCAAAGGATAGGCAATAAATAAAAACATGTAATCATGCACCTGAGTTACACAAAATTAAGAGTGAATTTAAAACATGGTATCATATATTATTATTTGGAAGAATAGTAATGTTTACAATTACTTATACAATGATAGTTATTTGAATTCTTTTCTATTTTAAAAGGCTCCTAATATGCTCACTAATTGGCTTGATGGGGTAAAGCAGTGATATCTTACATATGTAAAATGTCAAATAAGACAAGCTTCCATTATAAACAAAACCAAAAGGGAAGTCTAAAATAGTAAAGATGAAAGAGTATTCTAATGAATCTCAAATGAGAGAATTCATTCATACTTTTAGTAGCATCAAGTAAACAGGCATTTTGCCAACTTATAAAAGCAGTTGTTAACCTTTATTTATAATGTTCTTAGTTATAACTGTCTTATTGTAACTGTAATAAGATGGAATCACATAGTGATCTTTAACTGGACTTCTCTAAACTCATTTCTTTACCATCCAGTTTTTGAGTTTGAGCTAATTCAAGGAATAGGAATATAGAAGATTTATGAATAATAAAACTATATTCGAAACTTATTTCAAATAAAAAAACTTTGTTTTTATTTTTCCTATGATACTCTATAGAAGTGAAACTGGACTTTGAAGAAACAGGAGCAAATATTGACCATTAAATTTTGGTGTTGAAGTAAATTCTTGAGAATACAATGGATAGCCAAGGAAAAATGGATCATAGAACAAATCAACCAAACTTTTGACTCATGACACAATGTTCAGGTTCAGTTATCATATTTTGGGCACTTGTGGAGACTTAGATACATTGAGAAGTCCATAAAACTGGAAAACATGAAAAGAAAGAGAAGAAGATGATCAGCAGCAAAGAGGATGGACTCAATTACAGTAGCTATCAGCCGGATTTCCAGCTTGCAGTTGGCTGCTTGCTTGCTCTCGGCTGCCTTAGTAACGGGGTGGGGGAGTTTGGTATTTGGGGTGGGTAAGTGAGCTGGTGCAAAGTGTTCCCAAGAGAAATGGAAAGGAGCATTGTTCCCCATCAACAGAGTGGAAATATTTAGATTTTACCAAGGCCAACTGTCCCGGGCCTCCAGAGGCACATACCATTTGCTGAAGAGGGTTTCTCACAACATCATATTGGATGTTGATTGGCCCAACTGGGCTGGGCCCTGGGGGGGGAGGGCTGGGGGAAAACATTCAGTGTGTAATTTTCATGCGGTTTTAATTTAGATCTTGCTTTGCTTTTGCTGCTATCAGTTCATTCTTAGTAAAAGTACCTCTTCTCTAAATAACAACAACAACAACAACAACAACAACAACAACAACAATAATAATAATAATAATAATAATAATAATAATAATAATAATAATAATAATAGGAGGTCATCTAGTCCAACCCTCTGCTCAGGCAGGAAACCCTATACCATTTCAGACAAATGGCTGTCCAGTCTCTTCTTAAAACCTTCCAGTGTTGGAGCATTCACAGCTTCTGGAGGCAGGTTGTTCCATTGATTAACTGTTCTGTCAGGAAGTTTCTCCTTAGTTCTAGGTTGCTTCTCTCCTTGATTATTTTCCATCCGTTGCTTCTTGTCCTGCCTTCAGGCACTTTAGAGTTGGGGGTTTTCTTTCTTAGGATTTGAATGGAGGCATACCTGATAGTGGCAATGTATGCATCATGAGAAGAAGTAAATTTCCAGATTGGGGAGAGATCATGGTGAAATGTGCTCTTCCTTTTCATGTTTGCTTTTCAGTGTTACATAGAAATATGCGTAGAGGTGTGATTTGTTGCAGTGTTACAACACTTGTTTTATTACTTCCCCGTTATTCCCATCTCCTCTGGATATCTATAGTTACAAAAGTTTTTTTAAAGAAAATATTTAAAAAGTTTAGAGAAAGAATTTAAGTTTTATACTTGAATCTCTATGAAAAACTTTTAAATTTATTTTAGTGGTCATAAGAAGTGACAATAAAAAGGCACTGGTGGAATTGTATTCCATTAAAACAATATTCATAATTTTCTTTCTAATTTCAGTGGCAAGTTTATAAGTAAATTAACTCATACTTTCATTCTTGGTGAATGTCCTGTTAGTCAAAGTTTTAGTCTACGGGTTTTCACAAACTTGATTATATCATACAGGTTTTAAAAGAAATCTTACAATAGGATTATTATCTATATTGTATGTAAAATATCAAAAAACCTGCATAATTCATTTCTTTAGTTCAACTTTTATTGTTAGCAGTCAGGTTTGTTATAAAAAAATGGAAAACGAAAGCACTCTGGTTTTTGGCTCAACAATTTTCTAAACTCAGAGAAATGGAATTGGCAGAAAAAATTCAGCAACAAAATCATTTGGAAAGTCTTCTATGAACACATTTATTAGTTACATTAATAAACTAGATTGCATCTATTGAATATATTAAATGTTGACTATTAGTCTCATATATTCTCTTGCATTATGTTCAATAATATAAATATTAACAATTGTATACTACTTAAGTAGCAACACAAACTTTCTATTTGATTGTTTTTGTTTCTGGCTTAGTTTTGTAAATTTGATTTCTTTTAAAGGTTATGTCTGGATATTGTGATTGTTTAATAAAAATAAAATTGAGTTACCATCTTTGTTGAAACAGGTGATAGCTTTGGAGTTTCTTTCCAGGAAAAAAAGCATGGGTAATATTTTGTTAGCACCTTTCTTGGTCATTAAAATAGACTAAGAACAGAGAACATGATGAGAAAGGATGTTTTGAGGATTCCCCCTCCCAACTTTACTTCCTGTTAGTTGGAGATATGTTAAAAGTATAGTCACCAAATCTAGAGTGCTTCATCCCTGTCCCCTACCAACATACCTATATTTATCACATAAACACTTTCTCTGCTCTTTTTCCTTCCATTTATACATGCATCTGAGGTTATTGGCTTTTGTATTAGCTGATCATGGCATCCTCACCTGTTCTGGTAATAGATCAATAAAAATTGCTCCAAGAGGATGAAGAAACACTCGGAAATCCTTCAGACCTCAACCATTTGTCTTCTTTCACCCACTTCCTTTTTTGTCACCTATTCTGTTATACTACCATATGGCTCCTTGGACACCAGCCAAGTCAGTCTCATAGCAGTGTGTTACTTTGCTGCCTCATTGTTTTATTCCCTGATCTCTGGAGAGGCAGATTATTCTATTTGGACTGCAAAAATCCCAACAACCTCTAGAAAGACAACCTCTTTGTTATCCAAATATTTGCAACTTTGATATGACAGATCTATAAAAATATAAATCTACCAAAACATGGTAATGGATGAATGATAAACTTTAATAAAACTAGGCTGTTTACTGCAATTCTATATGATTGGCCATCCTACTAATGCCTATTTTGTTTTGGAGAAAGCAAGTAATATTAATAATACGTTAGGTGGAGAGAGGACAATATACGAAAGCAGCAAACATGCTCTAGGTTTCTGTCATAAGACAATTGAAATGCAATACTATTTACTATTACAGTCATTAATATTGGATCTAATATTGCTTCCATATTATTGCTGGTGATTTCAAAGCAGGCTAGGTTCAGATGATAATATTTAAATGCTATATATCAGGCCTATCCACTAATCTTAAAGCTCTCTTCTTGATTCACAAATTAAATGACAGGTTGGCAAATTATGAGTTGTTTTGGACAGTACTCATTATCTATACATTTTAAATAGTTCCTTTCAAAATGATCATCCAGCAGAATTGACCTACTGGGCAAAGAGCCAAAGATATCTCTGATCATTGTATCTTCACACTTGCTTCTGTAATTATTTCTCATTTTGATAGTATAAGCACTTCTCAATCTGTTGCTGCTTAAAATTTATTGTACTGCAAATTTGTGTGGAAAATTTATATCACCCACGTGCTTTTCAGGGGATGATTGCATCATATTAAATGATCCCTCAACCAAGACAGGATAATAATACAGCAATTCTCCTCAAAGTGTTATAAGTTAGAATCACTCTTTAATCTGCATAGTTTCCTAAATTAACTGTGCTGGATTTACAAAAATTATTACCCTTGTAAAATGTTGGCTGTTCTAAAGAATATGTATCACCCAGAAATGCCCTTATGCTATGAATAGTTGTATTGCACATTAGAGGTATACTAGAAAATTGTAAAACAGTAATGCAATAGATGAAAAACCCTTTGGTTTTCTATAGAGAATGTACCAATTTGGTCTCCAGTAATTATTGAAGACATTAAGGACTTAATTACCTAATTAAGTATAGGGAAGGCTACTGACAATGATTCAGTACCCTATTAATTAATTAATAATAACTCTGTTTTGTAGACATCTAAGTTGGTGGCATTGTGGATATCTATAGTTAGCTATAATTATATTCCTAGGGTTGGGGGCCTAGTTCTTCCTTTTAAAAAAAGGGTGGGATATACATCCAAATAAATTATAAATATATTCATTTTCTTAACACGATTACCAAACTCTGTCAAGATATACATAGTTAAAACTGAGGAATTGGATAAACCAGGAGAATCTTCTGGTGGAGGAACAGGTTGGCTTCAAATAAGACCAATCTGCTATGATCAAGGACTAGTTATCCAACTTTTAAAATAGAAACAGTCTACCTTTTCTACAATCTCCCACTTTTATTGATTATAAGTCAACATTTGATACTATTTGTCAAAATAAATTGTGGGAGAAGTTGCAAGCCTCCTGATTGACTGATGCCTGCTACTTTTAATTTGTAATCTTCAAAAAAGATACAAAGCTGAAGGTCAGATGTAAATCCATAATCATTTAACATGTGCAACACCAACAATAAAGGAAGTTAAGTGGGGTGTATCCTAGACTCAGTTATTGTTTAACTTCTATACAAATAACTTGGTAGATTACCTTTTACATTCACTTTATAATCATATCTTATACTCTCAGTCAAAAGAGAAATTAATTTCCATTTTATTATATGTAGTTGAAGTGATTCTATTATCCAGGATTCCAATAGATTTCAGAAGTTGCCTACTTCTTCAAATTATCAAAAGATATCTTCACAACATGATTACTAATAGGTAAGCACTGAAATTACTAGTTTATTTTTTTGAGGGAATTTATTGTATAGAGCAACATTGTCATCCTATAGTATTGTAATGGAATATGTGGAGGACCTTGGGGAAAGAGGGGAAGAGATACTACCTAGGAAATAGACAGGAAATGCAGGAGACCCCAGTGGCTTAACAACAAATCAGAAAAACATACCCGAGATGGACCCGCCTAATGGATCAAGCAGTTAAAAATGATGGTGGGAAGTTTGTATTTTCAGACTTACAAGATTGGTGTCAGCACACCCAGATAAACCTGAAAGGAAACACAATTAGATGAACTAATTCTACCTTATTGTAAGTCTACTGTCAATGCTGCAATGATTCTGGCTGAAGCCATTTCTACTTTGTTTTCGGTTGCCACTGGGAGGGGGGGATGAGCAGTTTTAAGGTTAGACTAAACAATAAATTGTCCCATGGGAACCAAGGTCATTGCTGTTTGGATTTGGCAGGCTGAGCCTTTTATTAGAAAGCCCGCCAAAGTACCTTATTGGGAAATGTAATTAATGACATTGTGTTGGAGTGGAAAGTTCAATTGTGTAACATTGTAACATTTGGGGAGGGACCTCCAGTCTTGGTTTCACTTTTGACCATGCTGTTATTTTGTAGCCAATAAATATGTTCTTTAAGGAAACCTTTTGCCTTGGACTTCTGTTTTACTGGTCTCATCTATCAGAACCATGACATTAAACCAAGACTCCAAAAAAAAATTTAAACTTGGGGTCCTGAGCTCCAGTTGTCCTTTAGGAGGAGGACAAAGACTCAGGGAATATGTCAAGATAGAGAAGAAGGGGGAGTCAGCCACTGGCCTTGGTGTGACATCATCTGATGGAATGCAGGCTACAGTCCAGGTGGAGAGTGTAGCCCCTGCAGCTGGAGCAAGCCTGAAAGCCAGGTGATCCCACCAGAGAGGCTGATGAAGCAAGAAGGTGTATTGACCCTTGGAGGGATTTGGTGATTGGATGCTGCCCTGCCATGGAGAAGCATATTTAAAGCTGATGAGGCTGAATTCCCATTGATCTCATCCCACGGCTCTTGCTCACCTGTGCTGAGAAAGGTAAAGCAGCCGACTGGATGGGATGAATCAGGGCAAAGGAGATATCTGACTGCCATCCACAGTCATTCTGTTCAATGCCTGAGGGAGAAGTTTGACTGACTCGAGATGGAAGAAGTGGAGCTGATTGCCCACCAGGTGATCTCTAGTGGACAAGGTGACAGATGCTTCCTAATCGTTCCACCTCCATGGCGAAGCCCCAGTCTCATAGTGATGGCTTATTCTGCCTCCCCACTGTCATGACCAGCCTTAATGTTGAGCCCAGTGTGCTGGCAGAGCCCCAACCGAGGTCAATGGCCTGCCAGCCCAGGGCCCCAGCCAAGGGATTTCCAGGGATGAACCCTTCTACGACCTCAGCGCCAGAGACCAGGCATACAGCAAGCTTACTGGGGGCAGCAACCTGTGGACCTGCACCCTATCAAGCCCACTGTCTTCCTGAATCAAGTGTGGACTCACCTAAATCACTATGCACATGCTTACCCAGATGGAACCAGAAAGGTTCATGCCATAGCAGCAAACCTTGAAGGGGAAGCGGCTGACTGGGTGACTGGCCTACATGATGAGCAGGCACCAGAGCTGTGGGACATCAACCTCTTCATGGGTGAGTTGAGGGCCAGATTCAAAAATAAATCCCAAGCCCTGCAAGCTGAAAAGGACATCCATAATCTGAACCAGAGGGGCTCGCCAGCAAAAGAATATGTAAGGGAATTCTGAAAAGTGGCTGGATGAATCAGGCAGTGGCCTGAGTGATCGCTGATTCACCACTTCAAGGCAGGCTTGGAGCATGAATTATTCCAAGTGTGCACCTACAGGGGGATCCCTGACCAACTCCGTGAATGGTACTGCCTGGCTATAACCTTAGACATTGAGCTGGACCACTACTAAAGACCCACAGTGTCAGGATCCAGATCAAGGTGCGCCCAAGAGAGATATCAGGTTTCACAACGCCCCCTGCCTGCCACATCCTCTGGCTTCTCTAGAGTATCTATGGGACCCCCGATCAAATGCTTTAGATGTGGGCAACTTGGACACCAAGCAGCTGATTGTCCAGTTCCATTCCCTCCAACTAAGAGCGTGCCTACTGCTTTTACAAAACCCAAGATAAAACCTCAAGCAGTATGAAAGAAGTCAAATTGGGCCAGCCAGGAGCAAGTTGCAGAAGTTACTTCTCCTCCCCAGGGAAAACCTGAGACCCCGGCTGAATGATTACCTATGCCTCCTCCTTGTGACAGTGAAAATGAAGGAGAAGATGACCCAATGGTGAGTCAGCCTGTCCCACCTTTTGCCTTCTCTGCAAAGCTCTTAGTCCCTAAGATAAGAGTCCAGATGGACTTACATATTTTAATTGACTCAGGCTTCACTCAGTGCCTAATCAACCTCCCCATGGTGCTTAAGCTAGGCATTCATGCCAAATTATTGCCCATACCTATGAGGTTTGAACAAGCTGACCGATCTCTGATAGGAGGGCTTCCGCCACTCAGCTAATCAAACCAGTACACCTAGAAGTGGGGAAGCATTGGGAACTCCCCCATTTTGTAGTGATCCCAAAAATGGCGGTAATTTTGGGATTAGCCTGGCTTGATAAATGGCAACTTATGATCTGGTGGGAAAATGAAGTGAGAACTTTAAGATTGATGACATGACCCTTACTTCCTACCCCTGCCAGCAGCATGCAAAGTGCTACCATAAATGAAAACCAGGGGTAGTCCCTTAAGACCCTTAAATCCATCACAGATTCTCTGCCTGGGAGGCAGCTCATCTCAAGTGAATATCAATACTTAGCTGAGACATTCAGTGAGACAGAGTGTGACATCCTTCCTCCCCACAGAGCAACTGAGTGCACCATTGAGATTTTGCCAGGAGCCAATCTTCCCAAACCAAAAATGTATTCTATGACCACTCAGGAATTGAAAGAGCTGAGAGAATACATTGATAAGAACTTAACAAGAGGGTTCATTCAACCAGCAAAGTCCCATGTAGCTGCATCTGTGCTTTTTAAAGAAAAGAAAGATGGGTCACTGAGGCTGTGCATGTATTTTAAAGGATTAAACGCTGTCAGCATGGAGAATATGTACTCCGCCCTTTAATGAAAGATATGCTGGCCCATTTAACAAAAGGAGAGGTGTTTTTTTTTTACCACATTAGACCTACATTAGAGAAGCATACTATCGAGTGAGAGTTAAAGAAGAAGACAAGTGGAAGACGGCTTTTAACAGCCCCCTGGGAAGTTTTCAGTTGAAAGTTATGTCTTTTGGTCTTCAGGGGCCCCTGCCGTATTCATGAAATTGATTAATCAAGTGCTGCATAATCACTTGTACAAAGGGGTTCTAGTCTACTTTGATGACATCCTCATTTATATAGAGACCATGGCAGAGCATATAAAATTAGTGCACGAAGTACTAAAAAAATGACTGAATGCCAAACTTTACACTAAACTCTCAAAATGTGAATTCCATCGAATGTGTCTAGACTACTTAGAATACAGAATTTCCAGTGAGGGGGTGAAGATGGATCCAACCAAAGTTAAAGCTGTAATAGAGTGGCAACTCCCATGAACCTTCAAACAATTTCAAAGTTTTTTGTGATTCACAAATTTCTACCAGCAATTCATCCCCTCTTTGGCTGAGATAACTTTGCCAATTACTGAACTATTAAAGACTAGGAAAATCAGGGGAAAGCTGCAACCTTGTCAGCCTCTGCCATGGTCTATAGAATGCCAAACTGCTTTTGAGAATTAAAAAAGACTGTTTGCAGCTGAACCTGTTCTCAAACACCCCAACCCTGAAGAGCAATTCATCATCCAAGCCGATGCTAGTGATGTAGCTGTGGGAGCCATCCTTTTGCAAAGAAACCAGAAGGAAGAGTTACAACCCTGCACCTACACCTCCAAGAAATTAACAGACACTGAGCGAAGTTGGGCTGTTTGGGAGTAGGAAGCTTTTGTGGTGAGATGGGCCCTGCTAACTTGGTGTCATTTCCTTGAGGGAGGTAAGGTGCCTTTTGAAGTACGGACTGATCATAAAAATTTAGAGCAGGGGTGTCAAACTCAATTTCATTGAGGGCCACATCAGCATTACGGTTGACCTCGGGGGGCCGGGGGGGCGTGGCCAGGTGGGTGTGACCAAGTGGGCGTGGCCGGGGGGCGTGGCCAGCTCAATGCTGCTCACTCAGCGCAGCTTACTCAAAATGAAAGAAAGTTGGCAGCAGTGCCCCTGAGGGGCAGGCAGGGTGGCAAAAACAGTTTTTAGCGTTCAGCTCTACTATACCAGCAAATCAAGCAAACACACCAGGGTTACCCTTGTAGGTAGGTGCACTTGAAGCAGGCAGAGTGCCACTCAACCTGGTTCCCAGAGGGCCAACTTCCCCCTTCGTCCTCGAGTCCCCCGAAAAAGCCTAGTGGGGTGGGGCCGGATATTGGCTCATTTGCTCATATGAGCATTGCATAGCCGTAAGATAGGTAGTCCTCGTTTAGTAGTCCTCGTTTAGCAACAGTACAGTTACAACAGTGGTGACAAAGTAACTTTGCAGCCAATCCTTGCATTTAGAACTTTTTCAGGTTTGTGTGGCAAATGCCAGCTGAAGTAAGAACCTAAGTCAGTTGCAGTTTCACTGAGTGACTGCATTGCTTAACAACCAAGTGGCTGGTCCCAATTGTGGTCGGTAAATGAGAACTACCTGTATTTCTATGTCCTTTTTGGTGTGGTAGAGGGCTTCAAATTCAGGAAACCTTCCTAAAAAGGACCAGAGACTTACTTTCCCCAGGCTAGGAGTGCCCCTGAAGTACACACACTTGAACAGCAATTCAACACATAATCACACTTCTGTACCCATGCCAGCTTTTCAAAACCACACCGGCAGCAGGGGATCCCACTTCAGTTTCCATTTTACAGCTTTACCCTGTGCAGCAGAAACCCAGCAGCTGCAAAATTACCCATAACACAGCCTGGAATTACAAGGATTCTGATAGGTAGGCAGTTGAAGCAATCAGTGAAGGTCTTCCATAATTTTATGTTATACCGCTGTTTACCACAAATCTTGAGTGGGGCTTCTAGTTCCAACAAAATGGGCTGGCTCAGGAAGATCTCTCGTGACTTCAGGCATATGCCCAGAATCTCATTTTCTGTGAGCTGAACATTCTTGCCTGGATGTGATCCTTGCACTTCAAGCACCTGGCACAGGAGCGGCTCCACTGCTGGGGGCGCGTCTCGGCCGGGCCTTGCAGGATCTGGGCCGGGCGCCTCTGCTCGCCCTCAGCAGCACCCTGCAAAGTAGCTCGCATGCGAAACAAGCCCGGCAGAGGAGCCGGAGTGGCGAGCAGAGGCGCCCAGCTTGGATCCTGGAAGGCCCCAGCCAAGACGCGCCCCCAGCAGTGGAGCCGCTCCGGCTCCTCTGCCAGGCTTCTTTCACACAAGGGCTCCTCTGCCGTGCTTGTTTTGCGTGCGAGCTACCGTATTTTTCGGACCATAAGACGCACCTGACCATAAGACGCACCCAGTTTTTAGAGCAGGAAAACAAGAAAAAAAATATTCTGAACCAAATAGTACCAGTATACTAAAACAGGGCTTTTCAACCTTTTCATCCATTGTACCACTTTTAGGACAAGGCAATGTCACCCAGCAACGTGTCAAAAACTTGACCCACCCCTAAAAAAGGAAAAAAAATGATAAAGTACAGGTAGTCCTCGACTTACAAAATTCACTTAGTGACCGTTCAAAGTTACGACACTGAAAATGTGACTTATGACCATTTTTCACACTTATGACCATTGCAGCATCCCCAGGGTCATGTGATTTACATTCGGATGCTTGGCAATCGATTCATATTTATGATGGTCACATTGTTCCAGGGTCATGTGATCGCCTTTTGCAACCTTCTGAGAAGCAAAGTTAGTGGGGAAACCAGATTCACCTAACAATCATGTTACTAATTTAATTTCTCTCTCTCCTTCTCCTTCTCTCCCTCTCTCCCCCTCCCTCGTTCTTTCTCCTCTTTCTTTCTCTCTCTCCCTTTCCTTCTTTCCCTATTTTTCTCTTTCCCTCTATTTCTCCCTCTTTCTCTCTCTCCCTGTTTCCCTCCCTTTTTCTCCTTCTCTATTTTTCTCTTTCCCTCTATTTCTCCCTCTTCCTCTATTTCCCTCCCTCTTTCTTTCTCCTTCTCTCTCTCTCCCTTTCTTTCTCTCCCTCTTTCTCTCTCCCTCTATTTCCCTCCCTTTCTCCTTCTCTCTCTCCCTCTCTCCCTCTCTTTCCTTCTATTTCTCCCTCTTCCTCTATTTCCCTCCCTCTTTCTTTCTCCTTGTCTCTCTCTCCCTTTCTTTCTCTCCCTCTTTCTCTCTCCCTCTATTTCCCTCCCTTTCTCCTTCTCTCTCCCCCTCTATTTCCCTCCCTTTCTTTCTGCTTCTCTCTCTCCCTCTTTCTCCCCCTCTCTATTTTTCTCTGTCCCTCTATTTCTCCTTCTTCTTCTATTTCCCTCCCTCTTTCTTTCTCCTTCTCTCTCTCCCTTTCTTTCTCTCCCTCTTTCCCTCTCTCCCTCTATTTCCCTCCCTTTCTCCTTCTCTCTCTCCCTCTCTATTTTTTTTCTTTCCCTTTATTTCTCCCTCTTCCTCTGTTTCCCTCCCTCTTTCTTTCTCCTTGTCTCTCTCTCCCTTTCTTTCTCTCCCTCTTTCTTTCTCTCCCTCTATTTCCCTCCCTTTCTCCTTCTCTCTCTCCCTCTTTCTCTCCCTCTCTATTTTTCTCTTTCCCTCTATTTCTCCCTCTTCCTCTGTTTCCCTCCCTCTTTCTTTCTCCTTCTCTCTCTCTCCCTCTTTCTCTCTATTTTTCTCTCCCTCCCTCCCTCTCCCATTGTCCCTTCCTTCTTTCCTTCTTCCTTCCTTCCCTCCCTTCTCTGTCCTTCCCTCTCCACATTAGAGCAGTACCTACGGAGGCAGCCCTGCTGCCCGGCTTTCTCTTGCAGAAGGCAGGCTGAAACGGAGCAAGGAATGCAAATCGCCCGATCTCGCGCTTCAGCGATCTCCTCTTCTCGGTTTCAGTTTCTCTTGCTACAAGACAAAGCAGGCTGAAACGGAGCGAGGGAATCTCCCTTGCTTTGTTTCAGCCTGCTTTCTCTTGTAGCAAGTGAAGCTGAACCCGAGCAGAGGAGATCCTAGGAGCGCGAGATCGGGCGATTCGCATTCCTTGCTCCGTTTCAGCCTGCCTTCTGCAAGAGAAAGCCGGGCCGCAGGGAGATTGCAAGAGCCAATTGCAATCTCCCTTGCTTTCACTTGCGGAGGTTGGGGCTGGCCTGGGCATCTCTCCCCCTCACCGGCTGGGTTTTGCTCGTCCTCCCCCCCGCATCCCACCTCACTCCCTCCTACCTCCTCCTCCTCCACTTTTTTTTTGGAGCTGCAGGAGACTAATAAGATGCAAATAGTACTGGGTTCCACCAGCCCACGTGCACTTGCCTCCTACTGAGCAAGTGCTCAGCCGGGCCGGCGCCAAGGTGGTGGGGGCCGGACCTTTGTAATTTCTGGGAGAGTTGTGCGGGCCGGATTCAATCATGTGGCGGGCCGTTTGTGGCCCGTGGGCCTTGTGTTTGACATGTCTGATTTAGAGGCATTGAAAACTCCCCATAAGTTATCTCCCAAACTAGTTCAGTGGGTGCAGTATTTTAACCATTTTGATTTCATGCTAAAGTATATCCCAGGGGAAAAGAATTTCTTGGCTGATGCCTTGTCCAGAATGCCCCAGTATAAAAGTCGTGGTGAGGAGATTGGGAACTCCATCATTCCACAACCACAGACAATCTCTCAGATAACCCCAGGGGATCAACGGCAGGCAACCCCACCTGAACCAGAGAGCCCATTAATAAAAAAGCTTAAGAAGGAATTAAAAACTGATTCCTGGTTCCAGGAAACAAAAAACATATTGATCTATCAAGATGGGCTAGCTTGGAATGTATCAAAACTGTATTTGCCAGAAGCGCTTAGAGTTCAAGCTCTTTAGTGCAGCCACAGTATCAAACAGGCTGGCCACTTTGATTCCTAAAGACTTTACATCTGGCCAGAAGGTAATTTTGGTGGCCAGGTATGAAAAAGGATGTTGAAAATTCTGTAAAAAGTTGTGCAACATGTGCGACCATGAAAAACATCCCGGTAAGCCTGCTAGATTATTGCAACAAGTTTTTTTGGTGTGGCTGAAGTGAATTAAGAGTTTTATTTATTCCATGTATGCTTAAAAGTAGAAGAAACAAGATTGAGCCATGTTTAACCATTCTGTGACAAGTGAGAATCCCAGTTAGTGGGAATGTATTTAAACTAGCATTACATATATATATATATATATATATATATATATATATATATATATATATATATATATATATATATATATATATATATATATATATATATATATATATATATATATATATATATATATATATATATACACACACACATATATATATATATATGTGTGTGTGTGTGTGTGTGTGTATGTGTGTATATATATGTGTATATATATATTTGTTTTCTGAGGTTTTCGTGGGTGTTTATATTTGGATCTTCGGTCATTCGGGTTTTTCCCCGCGTAAAACTAAAGGTGTAGGTGCAACGTTTCGACGGAATCCCATCCATCATCATCAGGCTGGAGGCTTCAGCTTCCTTCTTCTGGGAGAAGCATGTGGTAGTGGCTGTTTGTTCCTCTTTTTTTAAACTGCCAGAGGGGGTGTGTTCTGTGGGTGGAGGTGTGCTCTGATTGGGTGGGGGATTAAGTGTGTTCTGATTGGGTGGGAGTGTGTTTTGAATGGTGGGGGTGTTCTGATTGGGTGGGGGGTGTGTTTTGAGTGGATGGGCTGGTCTCAGCTGCCAGCCTTAGACCTGAGCTGGTGAGTTGTGCTGCTTTTGTTCGGCTTCGTGTTTGTGGTGGTGTCATGTTTTTATAGTGGGTGTCAGTTTGCTTATTGTGTGGTTTGGAGGGGTTTAAAGTGGCTGATGTTGCAGTTGTAGTTAGGTTTCTGTTTTGTGGTTGTGCCTCGTTATCATTGTGGGTTCGGATTTGCTTTTTGAATGGTTGTGTGGTGGTGATGTCATGTGATGTTATCATGAGTTTGGGTCTGGTATCATTCTTGGTGGTTGGGACTCATCTGTCAATCAAGGCGGGTTTCCAAATGGCTGGTAGGTGAGAGGTATCATCTCGTTTGTTCATGCTGTGGGGGCGTTTTTCTATCTCAATGGCTTCTCTGATTATTCTGTTGTTAAAATGTTCAATTTTGGCGATAGTTTTGGTTTTTTTAAAATCAATTTCATGTCCCGTGGCTTCAAAGTGTTGGACTAGGGATGAAGTTTGTTCTCCCTTTCTGAGTGAGTTTTTGTGCTCTTCAATGCGTGCACTTATTCTTCTGTTGGTCTGTCCGATGTATGTGGTGGGGCAGGTGGTGCATGGGATTTCGTATACTCCTTGGTTTTCTAACCCAATTATGTCCTTGGGGTTTCTTAGGATGGTGGATATTTTTCTGTCTGTGTAGAATGCTGTTTTGATGTTGTGTTTTTGAAGGACCTTGCTGATTCTGTCTGTGGTCCCTTTTAAGTATGGGAGGAGGGCTTTGCCATTTTCTTGTTCTCTGTCTTGGGTTTTTGTGGGTGTCTCTCTTCGGATTAAGTTGGTAATCGTGTTTTTTTGGAATCCATTGGCTGTTAGTACATTAGTGAGACTGTGTAGTTCGGTTTTTAGGTGTTGTTCATCAGCTAGATGTTTTGTTCTGGAGATGAGTGTCTTGGCTACGGAGTTGATCTGTGCTGGGTGGTGGTGTGAGAGTGCGTTCAGATAGCGGTTTGTGTGTGTTTTTTTATGGTAGATAGTGTGTCCTAGGGAGCCGTTGGATT
Organism: Vipera ursinii; assembly: GCF_947247035.1. NCBI lineage: Eukaryota > Metazoa > Chordata > Lepidosauria > Squamata > Viperidae > Vipera > Vipera ursinii. Next base: position 38,898,890 of record NC_139515.1, read on the forward strand.
TCTTGTAGACTAAGACATCAAGGAAGGGAAGTTGATTGTTAGCTTCTGTTTCCATGGTGAATTGTATTTTGGGGTGTAGGCTATTGAGGTGTGTGAGGAAGTCATCCAGTTTTTCTTTGCCATGTGGCCAGATTACAAAGGTGTCATCTACGTATCTGAGCCAGAGTTTGGGTTTGTGGTTCGATTTTTCTAGAGCGAGGGTTTCAAAGTGTTCCATGTAGAGGTTTGCGATGACAGGTGAAAGGGGTGAACCCATGGGTGCTCCTTCCATTTGTTTGTATCTTTGTCCATTGTAGATGAAGTATGTGTTAGATAGGCAGCGGTTGGTCAGATCCAGGATGTGTTTTGGGGGGTTGTATTTATTTAGGATAGCTGTCAAGGCTTCTTTGATTGGCACTTGGGTGAAGAGGGATACGACATCGAAGCTCACAAGTAGGTCACAGGGCTGTAAGTTTAGTTTACTTATGATCTCTATGAATTGGAATGAGTTTTGTACGTGTGAGGTGATGGAATTAGCGTAAGGCTGTAGTTGTTTGGCAAGAAATTTGGCTAGATTTTGTAGAGGTGAGCCTATGGAGCTGACTATGGGTCTGAGTGGGGTTCCTTCTTTGTGTATCTTGGGCAGACCATAGAGCTTAGGACATCTGGATGATTTTTCTCTGGGAATAATTGTTTTCTGGATCTCTTCACTGATGGGTGTGGCTTTTATTTTGGATTTTGTGGTTTTTTCCAGGTAGGTGGTGGGATCTGTCTTGAGGAGTTTGTATGTGGAGTCTCGGAGTAGGTTGGATAATTTGGTATGGTAGTCAGATGAGTTCATTACCAATAACTCCTGAAGATTGGAGGTGGATAGAGCATGGGAAGAGAAGACAATGTCACGTGCATGCACAAACAGATGGAGAGCACCCGGAAGACAGGAGCTTAACAGGAATAGATGGATGGACAGGCACAATGAACAGACGAAAGTGACCATCCCAAGGCAAGGAAAATAACCAGTGAACGTGTGACCCATCGAAAGAAATACAGCAAACAGAGGATAACATGACTCATAAGAAAAAGAAGATACCGATCATGAACAACTAGCCAAGAAGACAAGAAATTATCTGAAAACAACCCCAATTGAACAGATATGGACGAACCAAGGAAAGAGAGTGCCGCAGCACACATACACACCAACACACAAAGAACGTCCAAATACAGCAAGATCAACTAAATCAGATAGCAGAAAGCAAGGGTGGCATATAAATAAACAAAAAACATTGGGATGGCTAGTCCAGGGATCAGATAAAGATCAGTGGATAAGCACTGAAAAAAAGTCATATGTGCAAGTGAATTGGGGCGGGGAGCTGTTTGCAGAAATCACGGAAGGGAGTCAAGAGGGAAACCCAGGCATAGCACAGAATGGCCAATCACAGGCAAGGAGGGTAGAGAAGGAGGACACAGAGAACAAGGAAATACAAATACCAACAGCTATGACATTGGATGAGGAACAGCAAAAGAAAACAAGATCAGTTAAGGTAGTCAAACCAAAACAGATAGGGAGGAGAATTTTTTTTTAAAAGGGGACAGTAAGACCGGATTGCAAGGGAAGTGATGTGAGAAAGTCAGAACAATCACAATTGGCTAGAGCAAGGTCCATCACACGGCCAATGAGCAGAGCACGGAACCAAACAGGCTTACCAACGGTTTTTCAAACCTTCAATGCTTTCTCTGATGCCGCTGGCAGAGGACCAGCGAAAGCTTAGATTAGGTAGATAAGCTTTAAACAGTTACTTTTTATTGCTTATTATGATGGTAAGTGAGCATCTGTCCAGCCTAGATGAGTTCAAATCACCAGGACCAGATGGATTACACCCCAATGTTCTCAAGGAACTGGCAGATGTGATCTCAGAACCACTGAACTATATTTTTCAAAGATCCTGGAGCACTGGGGAACTACCAGAGGACTGGAAGAAAGCTGATGTAGTTCCCATCTTCAAAAAAGGGAAAAAAACAGATGCAGGAAACTACAGACCTATCAGCCTGACCTCAATACCTGGGAAAATTCTGGAAAAGATAATCAAACAACAAATCAGCAAACACCTTGATGCGAACAAAGTTATCACTAAAAACCAACATGGGTTTGTCAAAAACAGATCATGCCAGACAAATCTTATTGCATTCTTTGACCAAGTGACAAAACTAGTGGACCAGAGGAATGCTGTAGATATAATTTACTTGAACTTCAGTAAGGCATTTGATAAAGTAGATCACAACCTACTATTTGATAAGATAGAAAAATGTGGGTTAGATAGCATCACCACCAGATGGATTCGTAGCTGGCTGACAGGCCGTACTCAGCATGTGGTCCTCAATGGAACTGCATTTACATGGAAGGAAGTGTGTAGTGGGGTGCCCCAGGGCTCTGTTCTGGGCCCAGTGCTCTTCAACATCTTCATCAATGATTAGGATGAGGGGATAGATGGGGAACTCATCAAATTTGCAGATGACACCAAGCTGGCAGGAATAGCCAATACTCCAGAAGATAGGCTTAAAATACAGGAGGATCTGGACAGATGCGAACACTGGGCGCTATCTAACAAAATGAAAATCAATGGTGAAAAAAGTAAGGTTCTACATTTAGGCAGGAAAAATCAAATGCACAGGTATAGTATAGGTGGTACCTTGCTCAATAGTAGTAACTGTGAGAGAGATCTCGGAGTCCTAGTGGACAATCACTTAAATATGAGCCAGCAGTGTGCTGCAGCTGCCAAAAAAGCCAACACAGTGCTAGGCTGCATTAACAGAGGGATAGAATCAAGATCACGTGAAGTACTAATACTACTTTACAATGCCTTGGTAAGGCCACACCTGGAATACTGCATCCAGTTTTGGTCACCACGATGTAAAAAAGATGTCAAGACTCTAGAAAGAGTACAGAGAAGAGCAACAAAGATGATTGGGGGACTGGAGGCTAAAACATATAGGGAACAGTTGCTGGAATTGGGTATGTGTAGTTTAATGAAGAGAAGGGTTAGGGGTGACATGATAGCAGTGTTCCAATATCTCAGGGGCTGCCACAAAGAAGAGGGAGTCAAGCTATTCTCCAAAGCACCTGAAAGCAGGACAAGAAGCAATGGATGGAAACTAGTCAAGGAGAGAAGCAACCTAGGACTAAGGAGAAACTTCCTGACAGTTAGAACAACTAACCAGTGGAACAACCTGCCTCCAGAAGTGGTGAATGCTCCAATACTGGAAATTTTTAAGAAGAGACTGGCCAGCCATTTGTCTGAAATGGTATAGGGTTTCCTGCCTGAGCAGGAGGTTGGACTAGATGACCTCCAAGGTCCCTTCCAACTTCTTCTTCTTCTTCTTCTTCTTCTTCTTCTTCTTCTTCTTCTTCTTCTTCTTCTTCTTCTTCTTCTTCTTCTTATTATTATTATTATTATTATTATTATTATTATTATTATTATTATTATTATTATTATTATTAATAATCTTTTAGCAATAAACGACTGTTTTTTACCCATCCCGGTGTTCGAAGATTTTATACTTTAAGTAAATATGCCTGGGATTCGTATTTTTAAAATTATTAAGAATATATACTGTATATGTATATATATATATATGTGTGTGTGTGTGTTTATATATATATGTGTGTGTGTGTGTAATGCTATATATATACTGTATATATACTGTATATGTTGTGTGTGTATGTATATATATATATATGTATGTGTGTATGTGTATGTATGTGTGTATATATATATATATATATACACAAGCCAAAAATATTACACAAATATGAGCTGCCACTGCTGTGGCTACTGCCTGTAAGATGGCCTTGGGCTAGGCTGAAACAGGAAATAAGATTTGTCCCGTGTCTGGGACTAAGCAAGTGTATTCTGAATGCTTAACAAACATTTAACACATATATGTAATGCTGTATATACAGTATATACAGTATATACAGCATATATATACTGTATATATATCCTGAATTCAGCCAGAATTGAATACCAGAAGGGCTGAGCTATTTGTCCATAAAGAAAAGCTTCAATATCTGCATTGGAAATTGATTCTGACATATTACCATAGCACTACTTATGAAACAGTTGATATTTTTATTACAGAATTAATTATTTACTATAAGTATATTCATTAAAATGTACTTAAAGCACAACAGCAAACATCTAAATCAAATTGGGCAAACTGTATCCCTTGATCTAATTTCATCTAGTTCTAACCTAATTTCAACTTGCAAATGATTAACATGGATGTCTACCAAAGTGATTTGCCTGCACCTGCCTCCTGGGCAGGGCTGAACAGGAAGAATGAAAGAAAATATTTTCTACTTCTATCAAAGAAGCCTAAGCAAATTTAAAGAAACAAATATAAATCTGAGGGGAGAACCAGTACTAAGAACCAACATGTGTACACTTATGTGACTTTCCAAGCAAAAGAAAATGTGGTTTATATGAGGAAATAAATTAATTACAATTAATTTTAAAGTTATTCAATTATTATTTATTGCATTACAATTTCTGGTCAATATATTCATGTTCTTTCATAATAATGGTTATATATGATTTAGCTTATACAGACATTTACTCAGTGGATGCTGCTTCCAGAAGTCCATTCTGGGCCTGGGCAACAAAAAATTAGCTACTGGTTCTGCCGAACTGGTGTGAACTGGCTGAATCCCACCACTGCATTTATTGGTCTGATTCTCTAAGTCAAGCTTATACTTTCAGCTTGAGCTGGAAACTCTAGGTTGACTCTGGGGGAAGCTGGGCATTCAATGGACTTTTGAATATTTACAATTCTTTTCCGGTCTAATATTTCTTGGTTGAAGGGATTACCTTAAATGCAAAATTGTCTTCCTTTGGAGTAAGTACAATATCAGGTTATTACTGCAATCTTCTTTCTGACACTCATGCTAATCCTTGCTTTATTCCCAAGTAGGTGAACACATCTTCCAAAGAAAGCATTGGGTTATAACCAGCCATTGTAGGTTATGAAGTAGGTTATGAAGTCTATTTGAGTATTCTTGGAGGTGAAGACTAGCACCTTGCTTTGCTTTATCATAGTTTTAAAAAATGAAATCATTTTTAAGGTTTGTAAAAATAACTATGCAGGAAGAAGATAAGCAGCATAAGATGGGCTTTAGGATTATGATATTTGAAATGGAAAAACTTTACTGGTTGCTAACTATTAGGGAAGCGATACCAGAAAAGGTAATGCTTTCCTCCATTCACTTGATGTACAAATTTTTATAGGCCAGGTACAGGAGCTGTAGTGTCGTCAAGCAGAATGAAAGAAATAATGGCTATTGTAGTTATTTTCCCCAATCTACAATAGCCTAATACCGTGGTGGTGAACCTATGGCACGTGTGCCACAGGTGGCACGCAGAGCCCTCTCTGAGGGCTTGCGCACCCTTGCCCCAGTCCTAGATCTTCAGCTGGGTTTAATAAAACCTTTTCGCTTTAAGCCTCTGCTGCCATGTGCAAAAAAAAGGTTCAATCAATCAATCAATTTCAACTTCTCGTGGGGAAAAAAAGATCTCTTTTTAGTCCCACCCAGTCTGCTGTTATGACTGCAGCCATGCCCACCCAATGGGCCACACCCACCCAATGGACTACACCCACCCGGCACCCGTTAATACATAAGTGGGTTTTGGGTTGCAGTTTGGGCACTCAGTCTCTAAAAGGTTTGCCATCATTGGCCTAGTAGGACATCCATGCTAAATGAGTCTCCAGGTCAGCTTTATGTGAGGATAAATATAACATAGCAGGGACAAATTACTTGTAATTTAAATTCAAGAAAGAGAGGGAGAAAAGTACACTTATTAGGAACAATTATAAAAAGCAGATGAATTGTTTGCAGGTTCTTAGCCACCTGCTACTAATTATCATAGCTATAGTTTTCTAAGTCAACACAGATACTACAGAACTAAAAGCCATAAAAAAACAGATAAAATGAAAAAAAAGAGGAATCCAAACAGGGAACTCTGAAACTGTCAAAAGGAACTTCCCCAATCCCTCCCCTGCCATATTACTGGATTTATCATCCCTCTCCCTCCGTCTGTCCCTTCCTCCTATCATCTATCTATCTATCTATCTGTCTGCCTGTCTGTCTGTCTGTCTGTCTCTCTGTCGGTCGGTCGGTCGGTCGATCGATCGATAGATAGATAGATAGATAGATAGATAGATAGATAGATAGATAGATAGATAGATAGTGATAGCTATCTCTATTTTAAAGATTGCTTGGATCTTATTTTCCTTTGGGTATAAATATCTTTTTCTCAATATGCAAAACAATAACAAGTAACAATAGTGGTTACCTGAGTTACCAGCTCAAGATAGAAAGCTTTAATATAAAACAAATATTTTGATGTAATTTGCAGCTGTGTATAAATGTTATATTCAGCTTTAAATGTAAAAAATTAAACAGTTTAATATTTATTAACATAAACATTTCAAATCATAGTTAATAGCAATACACCTTTTTTCTACTTTTAAACCTCTAAATCAATATAATATACCATAAAACAACACACAAAAAAGACCACTTGGATGTTCACCAAAGATTTCAGTAGAAATGACAACTTAAAGTAGTATAATTCTGATTGACAGATTTATATTACAGACCTGACCTTGAAGAGCGGGGGCGGGGGGAAGGTTTCTCTCGATCAAGAAAACATTAATTCCTATATCCCAAAGATCAGTCTAAAATCCATAAGTTATACTTGTTTTTTTTAAAAAAAGATCAACTATAGATCTATAGATCTTCAACTATTGGTTGAATCCAGTAAAGACATTCTGCAATTGATGTAAATTAACCAATTTTGGTCACCATAGTAAAATAAAAGATGTTGAGACCTTGAGAAAAGTTCAGAGAAGAGCGACTAAGATGATCAAAGGCCTGGAGACTAAAACATATGAAGAACAGCTGCAGGAGTTGGGTTTGGCTAGTCTAAAGAAAAGAAGAAATAGGGGTAACATGATAGCAGTATTCCAGTATCTGAGGGGCTGTCACAAAGAAGAGGGGTTCAAATTATTTTCCAAAGCTTCAGAGGGCAGTACAAGAAACAATAGTTGGAAATTGATCAAAGAGAGAAGCAACCTGGAATTAAGGAGAAACTTCCTAACAGTGGGGACAATTATCCAGTGGAACAGCTTGCCTTCAGAAGTCATGGGCACTCCACTGGAGGTTTTTAAGAAGAGACAGGACAGTCACTTGACTGAAATGGTATAGGTTCTCCTGCTTGAGTGGGAGGCTGGACTAGAAGACCTCCAAGGTCCCTTCCAGTTCTATTCTATTCTAGGATGTGCCCTATCTTTAAGGAGATTCACCCATGGAATTAGAAAAGTCCATTCACACTTTTTTCCCCTTCCTCAACCTCTATAGTACTTCTCTGGTTGTTCTACAGAATCTTACATTACTTAGAGCAGATTTTTTGTAAAAAAGAGAAGGTCTCTAGGGAAGGAAGAGTTATGAAATATCAACTTCTTACCTTTGGTGGAAAGGGCAGGGGTGGTTCTCTGTGATCTTGAACAGAATACCAACCATGACTTTTGGGATCCAAATAACCACCACAAGAAGAACCTTTATATCTGCATAGACATGGCTCAGATTCCATCTTGGCCAATATTTTGGATTTCCTGAGCCTTTACCAAAACCTTATTGGACTCCTTTTAATTTCAGAAGCAATTGTGTTTCAAGTTCTAATGTTGTTTCATTGTTTGGATTTATGGATTTTACCGCTTTTTTGCTGGTGGGTTGAACTCTGTTAGCTCAGCTGCATTAACTAGATTTTCATGCTTAACAGCAGTCTAGAACTCTTTTAACTAAATACATAACTTCATACTGAATATGGACAGGAAATTTTTGTTTTTGTACATCCCAGATATTTTAAGCAAACATAAATAAATAGATTCCAAAAATTATTTAATGTTATGAGCTTTGGGCTTAAAATATAGGAAGAAGAAAAATATATATTTGTATTTGTGTATCCTTGTAGATCTTAGAGGGCAGTTTACCAGAAAAAACTATATTATGATACTAATGTGGAAAATATCATAATCCCTAAGAGAGAATCTGAATCTTTTGGAAGGATTTTTTCCCTGAGTCTCAATTTCCTTTTAGTACTTATAAGCCCCCTGATTTGGGAGACTACATAATAGTAAAAAAAATGGTGGTCTTCTTTGTACCTGGATGTGTTAATTTAGAAGGTCTTTGCTATACTTCAATGCAAAAATGAGAAAAGTAAAAATGCAGGAGTGCATCAAGATGATCCCCTCTCCAATATAGTTGGTCATATCTGTTTGAGAAATCTGCATGAGTTAAACCTCCACCAAGCGTTAAAAGTGAAATTCTGAGAAAGAATCGCAGGAGTGAAAGAACTGGTCCATCTTTTTAAAGAAAAAAAAATAAGCCATTGCAATAGGAATATATATAAGGTTTATAATGACATCAGGCTGTGGAACTGTAGATCAAATACTCATGGTTTTGCTTTTTACCCTTTGGGGTCATTTCTCTGATAAATAATTCAGAGACTGCAATGGCGAATAGTTTGCATACTGACAAGATTAAAAAGAATGCTTTGTCTGGGTTAAATTTACAATCTGAAACCTTCCCTTAAAATGTCAGGAAGGTAATTAATTTAAGATGGTTGGCCAAGCAGAATTCTCCTGACCCTCTCAAAATAATTTCATTTCTAAGGCTGAGGGTGGATGCATTTATCTTGGTGAAGCTTTGGTTCTATTTTCTTTGCTTTTATCCCCTTATTTCATTTGTATTAACATGTTCCTCATAGTCTTTCTGAGTAAAAATTAGTTCTACAATCTTTTTTGCAGAATGCCACCCCTCTTTCACCCTCCCACAGATAAAGCAAATAGGGGCAACAAATTACCACTGAACAGGGACTGAAATATCAGCCAGACCTTTTGACCTGAAGAGAAGACAAGTATTTTCCAGTGAGACTACCTCTTCCCCTGCCTGCACGTTCAGACAAGCATTTCCGAAGAGCAGCAGGACATGCATAAATTCAACAGTACGACAATTCAGTTTGGGCAGATCAAAAGCTTTTGGTCCCATACCAGCACAGTAGCAATTACTCTTATGAAAAGGCCTAAATGCACTACAATCAGCAGGATTTTTTACATCTGCTCTTCAAGTCATGTTTACTAGTGTAAAAATGTTTTTGTAGTTGTGGCACCTCAGTTAATCCCTGCAGGGCAGTATGAATTTGATTAAACAATAGAGCATTATTTAGAGACTTCTGGCAATTTCACTATCGTGGTTGCTTTAGGAAAGAAAGTCATTTTTATTTTCAGTTCCCACTTGTTTGAACCTGTGATGTTTTGTATGTTAGAATAACTAAAAATACTTTGAGTTATTCAGAGGTGCCTGTTGTCAGAATGTTGACACCTCACATTCCATCTTTCCTTTGAATGGAAGGCTTGAGATGTTTAAACCAACCTGCCACAGATTTCATTGGGACTGAAATTGTGCAATGCACAGAAATAGATAACATCACAAAGGTGAGCAGTGAATAATGCCTTCTAAAATCTGTCATTGTTTGCTCAAAAATTCACACAAAGAACAGTAAACCTGAGAAAGATGCATTCCAAAAAAAAATACATGGGTAAATTGTACACAGAAAAGGGATTGTCTGTTTCTTAAAATTGACTTTGTAATGACTATGGGCAGAGTACAATATTAAAAACAGTACAAAACAATAATAAGAAAGAACAATAAATGTCCAGACAGAATAATAAACTACAAAGTCAAACACAAAACATTTCCATTAGAGGTCTGTTATATATCCTAGCTCTGAGAAAAGACATAAATTTTATGCCTGTTTAAATGTAGGCAGGATAGGGACTGTATGGATCTTCATCAAGAACGGAAAAGTCCATTTTAAAACATATACTGAGGGAAATTTTGATTGAACCTACAGCATAGGTCTCATCTTCCTCAGAGCACACAGGCCTCACAACAATGTCAAGGTAGTGCCTCATTAAGTGCATTATTATTATTATGGATCATCGCATAGTCAGCAAAATGTATAGACTAGATTTGGCATTTTTATCCATCTATTGAGGCCTTCCCAACCACCTGGGATAGGAAGATGTTGTTGTTTGATAGTAATAAAGAAATTTTTGCAAGATGTAAGCTTGTTCCAAGTAAAACTGCCTTTTGCAGTTATTATTATAGAGTGCTTTGTTTCAATTTGTATTGAATTTGTGTTCTCATGGCATCAGTATTCTGTTTTAAATTTTATAATAACATCTTGTCAGAACTGAAGACTTGAAAAGCAAGCTAACACTTGACATTGAGCAAAGCAAGTCAGTTGCTTTTAGTTTTATACTTTGTGAAACATTCATAATTCATCGACAGGGATATCCAAAAACATTTCCTAGAATTGTCCCAAAATTCTATCATCTTCTGTCATGATAAAAAAGTACAGTATTGTCAATATGATTAAAGTCCTTTGGAATAGAAGAAAACGCATCAGTTGACACCCCAGTTCACTTCACGGTCTTGCCATATAGCAGCTAGAATGAAGGGAAATGTTGACAGCTGATTTCACAGAGTTTACCCCAAAGTAGGATATGTTTTTACTACCAGCAATATCAGAAAGCTTGGCCCTTGCTGCTTCTCTCTACTTTACATTTTATTTAGAAGATTAGAAACACTAAAAAAAGCAAAAAGGGTTCAATCTTCTAAAATGCCTTGACAAATACATTGGAAGAAAATCAAACGGAGAGGAATAAGAACATTCTGTTTAGCACATATATAGGCAAGGTACTGAGAAAGAAATTATTTGGAAATCTCTATCACTCACGACACTCTATACAAGTTTATCTCATTGTGGAGAAAGACTTTCAGATGTTATTCTGTAGATATACTTTTCTTATCATTTTTTTGCCTTTTTATAGCCTCTATAATCTCCATCATTGATATTTTTCCATTTAGAGGGTTTCCGGTGACCTCGCTGCAAGATGGGTGCTGGGGAATGAAGCTCCATTACCCAAGCCTGATTTCTACCAGCTGGGGAATCCACGTATAGTTCAGGAGGGAGGGGTAAGGGAAAAAGCCCCCACCCCCAGAGCTTGGGGATTTCTTGCTTTTGAATGCTTTTTCCCAGAACCAGCCCCTAGTCTCATACAGACTAGGGGAAACTTTTTCTACATATTCAGCATAATTCTATGCATAAACCTGAGAGTTACAAATTATTATAATAATTCCCTGACATTTTTACTTACTGAGGAAAAGATTTCTCTCCGGGTGTAGCCATAAATGTTCTTTGTAGCTGCACTTAACAGCATGCCATAATTGGTCCATTTTATCACCATCAGGATGAAATGACCTTGTGGAAGAAATGATCTTACAGATCCAAGAAATACAGAGTTGATCTTACTTTAGAGTTTGTAGAATTTCAGAAATGAAATAATCCCTCACTCCCTACAATTTATGTACTACTAAAATTTTCATGTCTGTAATCTTTAAATGGGCAAATAATGCAACAATTTTTGAACCAGGGCATCTCAAAATGGGATAATTTACAGAATGCACCCAAATTCCAGGACCCATGACTCTCATGGGATGAAATTTGACACCACCAGGAGGTTTAGTAGACTAGTCCCACCTTAGCCATCTGACTTTACTAGACAGGTCTAACCATCAGCTGCTGCAGGGCAGTCAGCTGTGGTCAAGCCAGCAATAAGTTGGAAGTTGTTCCTTCTCTTGCTGGTTTTTGCCCTTGTCCATTCTGTTTCTCTAGTTAGGTAAGGTAATATCTCTAAAACTATGACCCAATGGATCATGTTGTCTAGTACAGCACTAAAGTCTTCTGTCTGTAACCTTTAACCAGGCAAAACTGCAAATTGTAGGGAAACAATTTTTGAACCAGGATACTTTAAATGGGCTAATTCAGGGGTGTCAAACTGCTGGCCATGGGCCGGCTTCAACATACCAAAGCCATGCCCACCCCATTGCTGGCAATGCAAAAAGATTGCAATACATCGTGACACATCATGTGATGTGGTGAGTTTGACACCCGTGGGCTAACTTTACAGAATGTGTCCAAAACTCAGGAAGCTATGACTTTTGTGGAATTGAAATTTGGTAAATTTCATAAAGCATTTTATGATACAATTTTTATACTGGTCCCTATCTAACAAAATGAAATTCAATGTAAAGTAAAGGCTTACACTTAGGCAAGAAAAACCAAAAGTACGCATATAGATTGGGTGAAACCAGGCTTAATAGCAGTAACTGTGAGAGGGATTGTCAGGTCTTCAAAGAAATACATTGTTTCTCTATGCCTGTTCCTGAGTCTGTAAACCTCCTTTGGGGCCTACCATTCTGTTGGGATGGGGTATGCCTTGGGGATGCTTTGCACTGTCTTGCTATTATGCCCTTCCCACAGGAGAAGGAATGTATCATCCTTATCTAAGAGATGGTTGTGCTTGGAGCCAGAAGGAAACGAAAGCAAGAGAGACCTTGAAAGACCACGCCTAAGAAGCCAGTTATCAAAACACTATGCCACCTATGGATTGGCTGGAATTCAAATGAACACCAGGACTGTGGAGGAGGAGTATTGAATATTGCTTTTATCATACTGTTTTTTGAGTATTTCTTCAGACCTCCCCTTGTTTTTCCTGCTGTCACTAGCCCTTAATAAAAGTCCCTTTTGAGACAATGCCTTTTTCAAGAGTTCTGCTTTCTTCGGTGGCTTAGCTGAGGTAGGTCCTTACAGGGATCTTGAAGTCTCAGTGAACAGTCAATTAAATATGAGCCAACAGTGTGCAGTAGCCAGCCAAAAAGCCAATGCAATCCTAAATTGCATTAACAGAAGGATTCAATCAAGATCATGTGACTAATAAAGCTTTAGTAAGAACACACCAAAATATTGCAACCAATTTTGGTCTCCACACTATAAAAAAGATATTGAGACTCTAGAAAAATACAAAAAATAGCAACAAAGAAGATTAGGGAATTGGAAGCTAAAACATATGAAGAACGGTTATAGGAACTGGACATGGCTAGTGTACTGAAGAGAAGGACCAGGGAAGACATAATAGCAGTGTTCCAATATTTGAGGGGCTGTCACAGAGAGGAGGGGATCAACTTATTTTCCAAAGCACCTGAATGTCAGACAGGGAATAACAGGTGGAAACTAATCAAGGAGAGATTCAACCTAGAAATAAGGAGAAATTTTCTGACAGTGAGAGCAATCAACCAATGGAACAGATTGCCTTCTGAAGTTGTTGGGAGCTTCATCACTGGAAGCTTTCAAGAAGAGACTAGACTGCCATCTGTCAGAAATGGTGTAGGGTCTCCTGCTTGGGTGGAGGGTTGGACTAGATGACCTACAAGGTACCTTCCAACTCTGTTATTCTATTCTGTTCTGTTCTGTTCTATTCATAGATAATAAATAATTTTTTTTAAAAAAACTGCATTTCTGGGAGACATACTGTTAACCATATTGCAGAGATATAAGTATACATATAAATACCACTTGAATCCTCCCCAGCCTTATCTGACTACCACCAAAATTTTAATCTTGAACATTTGAATGCAGGAATAAACAGACAATTCTTTGAATTTACCCACAGACTTCTTGCAATCAAATTCTAATGAAGCAGACATCCTGATTGACACAATAACCAAACATTTTCACAGAAGACTGAGAAGACTTTCATATTCAAAAAAAGATTCTGTAGTCATCTGGGCACACTAGAATACTGGGGGCAAGGCCATCTACTGTCAGAACCAAATTATTGGGTGGGGTGTGTTTCTTTATTCTGTCTTCCTGCAGGTTCTGCCATACTCCTGGTGGGAGGGGGGAAGCGATGGGCACTAAAATGTATCTTCTCCATTTTGCTATAGTCGCTACAATGTATTCTCTCCACTTTCCTCTATCTGCCTGCTCTTTGATCCATTTCCCTTACTACCAGCCTGGGGTGAGAATGGAATGTGTCTCCAGCCACAACAGGCACAAAGACCTAACAGCCTAACAACCTTGGGAATAGTATCTTATCAACCTTGTTCCCATGGTGGGTTCACGCCTGGAGATTTGGCCCATTTGAACTGACAGGATGGACTATTGGGGTGGGGTTTCCCAGATGCTCCTTTAATCTATATAAGGGGATGCTTATCTACTTGGACAACATCATAATATTTATGGAGACCAAGGAAGAACATGTCAACCTGGTCAGAGTGGTGCTAAATAAGTTATGAGCTCCCCGCTTGTATGCTAAATTGTCCAAATGTGAATTCCACAGGGAAAGCATTGATTACTTAGGATACCTTATATCCACAAATGGTATAGAAATGGATCCTGAGAAAGTCTGAGCAGTGTTGGAATGGGCTTCACCCTGCACCCGGAAACAACTACAAAGTTTCCGTGGGTTTGCTAACTTTTATCATTAATTCATCCCCTCTTTTGCTCAAATTGCATTACCCATCATGAGTTTGTTAAAAAATCAAGGGGGAAAGGACATTGAAGCCCAGCCAGCCACTGAAATGGACTATGGAGTGCCAAGCCACTTTTGAGAAACTAAAAAGACTATTCTCAAGAGAGCCAGTTTTGAAACACCCGGACACCAAAAAGCCTTTCATCATTCAGGCAGATGCCAATGATGTGGCAGTGGGTGTGTATTGCTCCAGGAGAATAACAAAGGGAAGTTACAGCCTTGTCCATACATATTGAGAAAACTCACAAATTGAACAGAGATGGGCAGTGTGGGAGAAGGAAGCTTATGCCATCCGTTGGGCTCTCCTGACCTGGCGGCATTTCCTGGAAGGGAACAAAATCCCCTTCCAAGTATAGACTGACCATAAGAACTTAGAGGCTTTGAAAACACCCAGGAAATTGTCCCCCAAACAGGCAAGGTGGTCCCAGCACTTCCATCATTTCAATTTCAGCATTAAACACTTATCGGGGGGAAAAAACTTCCTAGCAGATGCCCTGTCATGACTACTACAATACAATTGTACAAAAACTGAGATAACAGACCCACTTATGCTGTCAAGACAATTAGCAGTGCCAGTCACTACACAAGTGCAAACAAAAAATCCCAAACAAGTAGTGAGCTCGGCAGGGATGGAGTTCAGACAAGCCTTAGAAAAAGACGAATGGTTTTTAAGCCATTAGAACCTGTGCACAATGAATGATGGATTGCCATGAGTGGGAGGAAAGCTCTATGTTCCAAAAAGCCAGAGACTAACTTTCATGCACCTCTGTCATGATTCCAAAGTAGTTGGGCACTTTAGATTCATGGAAATCCTTTACCTGGTGAAGCGGCAATTTTGGTGGCTTTCAATAAAAAAAAAGGACATTGATAGCTATGTGGCTAGTTGTCCCATCTGCTCAGCAGCCAAATGAAGGCAAGGAAAGACCCCAGGGTTGTTGCAGACAGTGGCACCTTGGAGGAAGATTTCTATGGACTTTATTGTGTAATTACCAGAGAGTGGAGGAAACACTGTAACTTGGGTGGTGACACACCTATTCGCAAAACAGGTGCATTTCAACCCCCTGTCAGAAAATCCACACAGCCAAGACACTAGTAAAGCTGTTTGTGCAACACATATACTGACTGCATGGAGCACCACAGCGAATCTTATCAGATAGTGGGGTGAAGTTCACATTGAGTTTTGGAAGGCTTTCCTGGACCTTTTGGAGACACTCAGGAGTTGTCATCTAGTCATCATCTGCAAATGAATGGTGGGTCAGAATGTTCAAACTCAGTACTGGAACAATACTTGACATGTTTTATAAATTACCAGCAAGACAACTGGACCAATCTGCTTCCCTTTGCAGAAGCTATGTATAACAATGCTGTTCAATCCAGCACGGGGTATATGCCATTCCAAGTCGCAACAGGACAAAGCTTCTACCCGATGCCTGAACTACCAACTAACGAACCCACTATTCCCTCTCTGAAGGAATGGATAGAACAACTCCAAAATACCTGGCTGGTCATAAGAAAAGACTTAGATGAGGCTAGAGAGGCATACAAAATTCAGGGAGATAAAAAAAAATAGAACTCAAGCCCTTCCAAGTAGGAGAGAAAGTATACCTGTCCACTAAATATTTAAAATCTTTACAACTGTCAAAAAAGTTGGGGTCAAAAATTGTGGGTCCTTTCCCCATTAAACAGATAATAAATTCAGTGACAGTAGAATTGGAACTCCACAAAACGCTAAGACAGGTTCACCCAGTATTTCACTGCAGCCTATTGAAAAGGGAATTAAGCTTGCCCTTAAGGGCAGCTGCTTTTCCTCATCCACCTCTAATCATGGTGGAAAGAGAACAGCACTTTGAGGTCAAAGAAATTTTAGACTCTAGAAAATATCATGGTTCCACACCATAGCTTGGAAGGACCTACCTCCTTCCCAAAATGAGTGAGTCCATAAATGACATGTTAGAGCTCCAAGATTACTTAAGAACTTTCATGCTAATAAATACCCTGGCAAACCAGATTAACCAACATATGTTTTCCCCTCTTTTATTCCCTTTACAGGTGGATCTCTCATTTTTAAGGGGAGGCAGCATGTCAGAACCCAATTATTGAGTGGGGTGTGTTTCTTTATTCTGTCTTCCTGCGGGTTCTGCCATACTCCTGGTGGGAGGGGGGAAGTGATGGGCACTAAAATGTATCTTCTCCATTTTGCTATAGTCACTACAATGTATCCTCTCCACTTTCCTCTATCTGCCTGCTCTTTGATCCATTTCCCTTACTGCCAACCTGGGATGAGAATGGAATGTGTCTCTGACCATCTGCCTTATCTATAGCTGCAGAAGAACAGGCATGAAGACCTAACAGCCTAACAACCTTGGGAATGGTGTTTTATCAACCCTATTCCCACAGCGGGTTCATACGTGGAGATTGGCCCATTTGAACTGACTGGATGGACTATTGGGGTGGGTTTGCCAGATGCTCCTTTAACCTATTGATTCACATGGGAAACCCTCATATCCTGTCGTTTATGCCTGCTGTCAACTTCTCCTAATAAAAGTTCCTTTTGGAATGAAGCTGTTCCAGGAGTTCTGCTTTCTTGGGAAGAGGGATTGAGGCAGGTCTTTACATCTACATTATCTCAAAAAGTGAGTTGTGAGTGATTACTGCCTATCTACACTGAATATTTCCCACATTGATTTATTTTGTAAACTTGCTGTATGCAAGCTACGTAGTGTATTGAGAATGTATTAATGTGTAAACAACAGCATATTTTCTTGTGATACAAAGGGAAATTACTAGTCTAAAAAGCTGTAATTTGGAAAAGTTGATCTGCTATTATTGATCTTCCTATTAAGGAATTACTGATATGCTTTTAAGAATGAGGTTCTTCAGAAAACCTTTAAAAAAAACCGGATGGTAATTTTATGTTATACAATAATTAGCATTAGACAGAGTTTGAAAACTGACATGCCTACAAGGTTAACGTGATTAAAGTCTGATTGAAAGTTAACCCCAAAACAGAGCAGAGCAGAGGAAAGCAAATAATATTCCCCATGCAAGCACCCTCTCCCAACACTATGGCGAGAGCGTGAAAATACATAGGCAAAAGCAGGAAAGGCAAAAATGAGAGGACTGAATGCAAATACATTTGAGGGGCTCTGACAGGCATTTACTATTCAACATTCAAAAAAATAAGAAATGGATGAGAGTCAGTGATCTGAATCTTTGGGACACCCATGATTCTATATTTGCCATCAACATCCATTGTCAGAAAAAGAGTAACATGACTTCCTTTGAACCAAAAACTTTAAAGACTAGCTAAAAGGGACATAAGAGTTCCAGCTGGCATTATAGAATAAAAATTGAGGCCAAGGTGGAGGAAAAAAAAATGTAGATTATAGTGATAGCTGCTGGAGATATTGAAGCCCCTATCATATTTGCAAAGACTTGCAGAACAAAAATGACTGTCACCATAAGTGATGTTATGGAGGAGAATTGTAGTGTCACCTTGCAAGATCTGAAAAGTCCAGTGGAGTATCATAGCCCATGAAGACTATACATGCAACAAGACAAATGGGATTCCTTCAGGTCTCAGGAATTAAAACAGAAGCTTGGAAATATGTATAGCAAGTTACTATCCCAATGAATTAAAATACAAGTAGTATTAGTGGTACTACTTGATCAGCAAAAGGATAAACAATGAGTTGAAAGAATAGTTTGGTACAATAAAAAAAGTGGATTACATGACACTTCTTACTGGAAATTGTACAGCTTTTCAAGGGCAAGCCGATCTGGGGGAAAATAGTGAAAATTGCTGTGTCACATTAAAAAATCCAAGATGATCTTGCAGTGGATGTGATCATGATGAAATGCTGGCTGGCTTATGAGTCAGTCTGATTAGCCCATAATTGGGATCTATCATCTAAAATTAAGCTGGACTCTAGCTAGAGTTCAGTGCTAGAAGGGTAGTAAATTGGTAGAAGATTGGTTATCAGATTGTCTAGATCAGGGGTGTTAAACTGCCGGCCCGTGGGCCAGTTGCATCATGCAGCGGCTGAGCCCACCACAGCTCTGGCAATGCAAAAAAAGTTGCAATACATGATGCAGTGAGTTTGACACCCGTGGTCTAGATAAACAAACTAAAGATTTTATTAATTTTTTTTTAAAAAAACACAAATCCATTTAATCTCATTTATGAAAAAATGTATTTTCTGCTTATTTTCTATTTTATAAACATTTGAACATAGATAAGATTATACTGATTCTCATCCTTCTACTTTCTTCATTGTTTCACAAATAATTAGAATCACTGGTACCTTAGGGTGAAGGCCTTAATATGACGCTGGTGGACATATTATACCTATATGTAGCTGTTATTACACCAGCCTGTCTAATCGGCTAACTAGTTTATTTTTTGCATGGCTATGCCCACTACATTTATCATTTTATGAATGGATGAAGCAAACATAGAAGTCATCATATCCATAGTATTTTTATGAAATTCACAAATGCACCCTCTAACCAAAAGAATTGAGGATTCCTGGCTTAAAGATCTTAAACATTGCACAGACAATTCTCCCTAGTATTAATGTGAGCATCCCAAGGTATATGTTGAGATGTTCAAACATCTGAGAAGAAATACTTCTCAGGAAGACATCATGTTCTAAGTATTTATGAACAGGATCAAATGAAGAAGACAAAAGGGTTGTTCTAAGTCTCAGGTCCTAACAGATACAAACTCTGAGACTAGAAGTACATGATATTACTTTTGCTTCCCACTTATCTCCCTCAAACTACAGTACATTTTTAATCGTGAAAAGTGGAAGAGTGGAAGGTCTTGAACACTTCTTGTACACATCACATTTTGTTATATGTTCATTTTTAATAAAAGCTAATACATGTACCTGATAAAATAAATTATTTTCTACAACAGGATATGAGAACCATGCAATCTCAAAACTGCCATTAGAAATGGTTTTGGTTTTGCTGCAAGAAACTAACAGGACTAGCTTTCAGGGTAATGCTTGGAATGTGACCAAAGCCCCAAACCCTTTCAATACACATTTCACAATAGACAAGAAGATAAACAATTGAGTGAAGGGGCAATGTCATTGCCTCTTGAGGAGATATGGCAGGCGGAGGTTACGGAGCAGAGTTTGGCATTAAAGGAAGACCCAAAAGAACAGAGAATGACAAGAGCTGCATATAAGCGTATGGAAAAAGAGCAAAAACAAAAGCCTGTATCTGGTCCAACTACGCAAGATGCGGCTGTCTCAGAGTCTGTAGGAGGAGCACGCCCGAAGAGAGCAACAGCTGATCTTCAGGCTATGTTCCAAAGGCTTATGGTCACCAGAGATGGTGAAGTTCCTGACATGGAATGTTAATGGCTTAAATTCACCACAGAAAAGAAAGAAAGTATTTTTTTTATCTGAAACAACATAAAAATGACATTGTTTGCTTACAAGAGACACATATTGCATTAAAAGACCAAAAGTATCTGATTAATTCCCGATTGGGAACACATTTTGCATCCTTTGCTCCGGACAAGAAGGCTGGAGTGGCCATTTATTTAAGAAAAGACTTTTCGGCAAGATTGATTGAATCGGATAAACAAGGGAGATATGTTAGTATTGAATTAATATTACAAGGAAAGAAAGTTCTTCTTATTGGATTATATGCTCCAAATCAACAACAGCAAAAATTCTTCAAATTTTTACATCAGAGATTAATCGAATTGGATTATAAATCTGTTATTATGATGGGGGATTGGAATGGAGTTTTGGTGCCATCTGAAGACAAGAAGGGATCTTCTAAAAACTTTTTAAATTCAAAATTACCTAAAGCTTTTTTTGATTTGAAGGGAGATCTGGAATTAAGAGATGTATGGCGGGAAAGGAATATGAGAGACAGAGATTTTACTTTTTTTCAGATAGACATAAATCTTTCTCCAGGATTGACTTTATTTTGATTACTACTAATCTTTTTTCTTCGGTTAAGAACGTTAAGATTTTCCCTAGGACAATGTCTGATCATAGTCCTGTTTGGTTGGAGTTTTTTGCTGAAGATGGTAGTAGAAGATCCTGGAGGCTGAATGAGAATTTATTTACAAATGACTTGTTCTTGCAGAAATGTAGAGAACATATGAAAGAATTTTTTGTTACAAATATGCATAAAGGTACATCGATGGAAATGGTTTGGGATGCTAGTAAAGCTTATATGAGAGGGGTTTTGATTTATATGAACAATGCTTACAGGCGTAAGCAAATGCAAAAACGTTTAGATCTTGAGGAAGAGATTAAATCTAAGGAGAAAAAGCTTATCTTGAATCCATTGGATAATAATTTAAGGATCTCAATACATTTACTGAAAGAACAATTTAACATGCTACTGGCTGATCAAGTAGCAACTAATTTGCGTTATGCTAAACATAATACTTTTTGTAATGCTAATAAGCCTGGTAGATGGTTGGCTTATCAATTAAGGAAGAAACAGAAATCACGTACTATAGATAAAATAGAATATAAAGGAAAAGAAGTCTACCAACAAAATTTGATTAAGAGGAGTTTTTTAGATTTTTTTTCGAAATTATATTCTAAAGAAAATATACAAGCTTTAGATATAGACAAGTATTTACAGGGAGCTCATTTTCCGAGACTTTCAAAAGAACAACAACTTGAGATGAATTGCCCAATTACATCAGAAGAAATTTCTTTAGCTATTAAACAGTTGAAATTGGGCAACGCTCCGGGAACAGATGGATTAACAGCAATTTACTATAAAAAGTTGTTGCTCGAAATGATTGAACCCTTAAAGATTTTGTTTAATGAAATTCAGACTGGAGGTGCAGTTCCTCCATCATGGAGGACAGCTTTTGTATCATTGATTCCAAAGGAGGAACAAGACCTTACTCAACCTAAAAATTATAGACCTATATTGCTTTTGAATACAGATTATAAGATCTTTGCTAAAGTATTGGCTAATAGATTAATGCAAGTTTTGAAACAAATGATTCATAGTGATCAATCGGGATTTATATCTGGGAGGTATATGAAATATAATGTAAGACAAATTGTAAACTTGCTTGAATATTTGGATAAGAACAACAAAGTCTCCGCAGCATTGATATTTTTCGATGCAGAGAAAGCCTTTGACCAATTGAATTGGCAATTTTTATTGAGAGTTGTTGAGGAAATGAATTTTGGAGAAGGTTTTTTACATGCTATTAAAGCTATATATCAACAACAAACTGCACAAATTATAGTTAATGGGGGGCTAACAGAGACTTTTAAAATTGAAAAAGGTACAAGACAGGGATGCCCCCTATCACCATTATTGTTTGTTTTAACATTAGAGATTTTATTAATTAAAATTCGAGAGTCCTCTATGATAAAGGGAATTAAAATAAAACAGAATGATTATAGATTGAGAGCTTTTGCTGATGACTTGGTTGTGACAGTATCTCAACCGTTACAGTCGGTTATAGATTTGATGGAAATTATAACTCAGTATGGTAAGGTTTCTGGGTTCAAGGTGAATAGTAATAAGACTAAGATATTATCCAAGAATTTATCTATGAGTGAAAGGGATATGTTATCTAAATTAACAGGTTTTGAAATAGTGAAAAAGGTTAAATATTTAGGAGTGTATATTGCACCTTCAAATGTAAAATTGTATAAGAATAATTATGAAACACTATGGTTGAAGGTACAAAGGGACTTAAATAATTGGAAAAAGTTACAATTATCCTTATTGGGAAGAATTGCAGTTGTTAAAATGAATGTTCTGCCAAAGTTTCTCTTTTTGTTTCAAATGATACCTATATTGAAAAAGGATGCCAACCTTGATCAATGGCAGAAGGGTATTAATAAATTTATTTGGGCAGGGAAAAAACCAAGAGTTAAATTTAAGATTTTACAAGATGCTAGGGAAAGAGGGGGACTTAAGGTGCCGAATTTGAAATTGTATTATGATGCGGTTGCCTTGACGTGGGTTAGTGATTGGCTTAATTTAACTAATAAGAGAATACTTCATCTTGAGGGTTGGGATTTGGTATATGGATGGCATGCATATTTGCTTTATGATAAGAAGGTGGACAGGGCTTTTAAATCCCATATTCTTAGAAGTGCTTTATTGCGTGTCTGGAAAAAGTATTATTATAAGTTAAATTATAAAATACCGATTTGGGGAATTCCTGGACACGCGATAGAGGGCGTATCTATGGGAGTGAGTATGGATATGGTTTCTTATAAGGAACTACTTAGATTGCAAGGGAATGATTGGCAACTTAAATCATTAGATGAGTTAAGACAAGAAAACATAAGTTACTCTTGGTTTCAATATACCCAATTGAAAGCTAGGTGGAAGTTAGATTTAGTAAAACAAATTAGAGACTTACATTGTGCACATATAAAGAGGATATATAATGCTTTAATTGAATTGGATTCGGAAATGGAATTAGTTAAAGATTGTATGATAAAGTGGACACAAAATATTCAGGAACCAATTTCGCTGGACACTTGGGAGATAATTTGGGTCAGAAATGTTAAATTTACTCAGGCTCAAAACTTAAGAGAAAATTTTTATAAAATGTTTTATAGATGGCATCTGGATCCCAAGAAGTTGTCTAACATGTATCCTAATCTACAGTCTAAATGTTGGAGATGTGGTAGTTTAGAAGCCACCTATTTTCATATGTGGTGGACTTGTAGAAATATAAAAGCTTTTTGGATTAAAATTTGGTGGAACATTCAAAAGATTTTTAAGAGAAAGATAAAGTTTTCTCCGCAATTGTTTTTATTGGGTATTGTTGTAGATTGTGATGTTAAAGAAACCAATTTGATGTTGAATATGATAACAGCAGCACGATTACTGGTAGGACAATATTGGAAGAAGGATAGTTTGCCTACTATAGAAGAATGGGTGTTTAAAGTTTCGAATCTTGCAGAAATGTCTAAGATTTCTGCTTACTTGAAAGATCATTCACAGGAAAGATATATTTCAGTTTGGAGGAGATGGATAGATTATATTCAGAATAAATATGGGACTAAAAAGTTCCATTTAGCTTATGAGTAGATTCTAGAGGGATATTGTTATTGGTACTTTGTATGTAGTTATGTTAAAGGGGAGTTAAAGCACATTATGAATTTGGTTAATTGTATATTATGCATAATTTTTATTTAGAATATGATTATTATAACTATAATCCTGTATTTAGCTCTGGGAAGTGGGGGGGAAGTAGGTGGGTTTGGGGTGGGGGGATTTGGGGATATATTGTAAAATCTTGTTTTTGTAAAACTTTTTAATAAAAAAATACACATTTCACATTGGACTTTATTCCTATACCAAATAGTGAGATATCCCCAGCATCAGTTTGATATATTTGGATTAAGAACTATAATATCCTTGATAGGAGATCCTGGAATGTGTTTATGCAGATAGGCTCTTACGTATATAAGAACATTTATATGTGAAATCATTTTTCTTTTCTGATAAATGAAGCCAGTTTACTAGAGAAAGCAATTTTGTAAAAACAGTCTGCAATTACTGAAAGGTCAAAACTTAATGTTAAAGCACACTGGATGAGGAACATTACCTTCTTTATTTCACCAAAAAATAAGAACTTATGTTTTGTGAATTCATTAACAAATGTTGCATCTTATAAGTATCTAGACCAGACATGTCAAACTTGTGACATCATATGATGTCGTGTGACGTATTGGAACTTTTTCCCCACTGCTGGCAATGGGGTGGGTGTGGTTTCCTCATGACATGCCTGGCCCATGGGCCGGGAGTTTGACACCCCTGATCTAGACCAATATTTCTCAAACTTGGAACTCTAAGATGTGTGGATTTCAACACCTAGAATCCCCCAATTGAAGTCCACACATCTTAGAGTTGCCAAGGCTGAGAAACACTGGTCTAGGCAGTAGATGGTACTGAAACACTTCCAAGTTTCTCACTTGGGCAAAAGGTTCTGCTGAGATTTTCTTTTGCTCAGTGAAAACAGAAAATAAGTTGCAGCCTCCACACAGGCCTATCTTCCGGCCACCAATTTAACTACACTGGTAGCTTTCTTATTTTATGATACAGTATTGGTTAAATGAATCTTTCTTGGAGCTGGTAAAAGCACACATTATTCTCCCTACCCTTAAACAATTTTTATTCATTTCCCAGCACCAGTTAATTTCAGGATTTACATGTGTCCTTGAATAAACATTGAACATTGTGGATGGAAAGAATTGTAAAAATGTAGCTCAGATGGCAAAAGCAGCTGTATGAAGAGATTTCTGAAGTATAATTATATTTAAAATAGAGGCGAACAATAAATACAAATAACTACACTTTAACCATTTAAAATCACCGATCTGTTTGTAATTGCTTTCTCTTGATGTACATGATGTGCACCTGGATTAAATTTGGTGTTTGATTACAGGAGAAATAGCTTCCACAACTATTCCTCTGAATAACAACAGTTCCTTTCCATTTATCAAAGTTTGTCTTTTATCTGGATTGGTGCCTATATTGTGAGAGGAAAAAGTAAAAAAGTAAAAAATGGCAACCCAATTTCATGTACTGGATCAGCAAATAATGATGATGGGACCACGTCCCCCTCAATGCTACCAACCACCCAGTTAACTTTAGAGTTATATTTCTCCCAACTTCTAAATTCTCTAATCTTTACCTCTGGCAGGTACCATTTTAGTTTGCTCTCTCAGATAATCTAATGGCAGGACTGAGCCTGCCTTTCCTGTATATCTTGGATTAATCACATTCTAGCAGTCAATCTTCAGCTCTCCATAGAGTTTAATAATTTTTAAAATAAATTTATTTTTAGTTTTAATGAATTAATCTTTCATTTCCTGGCTTCCACCATGTCCCAACTCATCATCAAGCACATAGAATTTAGTAATGAAAAGATTGAGATCCAGCTTGGTGTAGCTCTTAAAGCATCAGGGTAGACACTAGGGCACTCTGAGTTCTAGTTCCATTTTAGGCATAAACTCAGCTTCATGACCTGGGGCTTTTTCTCAGACCTGGGAAAGAGCTCAGTGCAAACCACTTCACTTTTGCCAAGAAAACTGCAGGAATTTGTCCAAGCAGTCTCCAAGAATCAGACATGATTGGATGTCAATGCTGCTAACATTGGATGTTCCTGCTTTGACAACTGATGAAAATGCCACCATTTTCTCTCTCTTTTCTATGCTTTTTCTTGCTTTTAGGAATCAGGTGCAGTAGGGAGGAGGGTTGGAATGAAAACTCAACTAGCCATAACAATAACACTGCTGTGGCAACCCAAGGATGAGCTGATAACATTTTGGTGGACTGAGGAGCTGGGGAGGAAGCCCGCACTTTTAACTAATTGGAGAATGTGATTTATGACAGTTTATTGAGGGTGGGAATTGTACTTTATTACTTTGTATCTGGGGGAAGGGAATTTAGGTTTTTGGGTTCAACTATGTAGTGATGATACTTTGTTTCCCGAATAAAATGTTATTTAAGGAAGAATTTTGCCTTGAAGTTCTTTTGATGGGTTTCATCTATCAGAACCATGACATTAACCCCAAAACTACTTTTCTACCTTGGGGTCCTGAGCTCCAGTCACTATCACTAAGTTGGAGGATAGGCTGACAAAGACTCAGGGAAGATCTCAACATGGAGAAGGAAGAAGTGCCTGGAACCAGCACCCCAGCCATGGCTGCCACCTCAGTGAAGTGGCGCTAGTGGACCCTGCCCCGTGGAGACTCCAAACCCCTTGAGGCAACCATGCCAAAAGCAAGTTCTTCAAAAGCGATTGAAGTTGATTTGCAAGAAGGAACCTCTTGAGACTCACATTCCCCAGGTCACTGGAGAATCAGGAAATCAACAACTACTGAAGACTCCTGAGAGTGGAAGTACCTGACTGCAGCCCATAGCCAATCAGTGGAGAGGTTGGTGGAGAGGTTCGAGGGTGTTAGGCATATGGTGTTAGCCTACAATCTTGGGTTGAAAATATATTAACCATAATGCTATGTCTTTAAGTTGTTAATTGGCCAATGGGTGTGTAAGTGTTCTCATGGCCATAAGAGGAAGATAGGAACATAGCTTCTCTCTCTCTCTGAATTCACTGATCTCTACTGTTACTCTTTTTGCTCTGCTGTTAGTTTACTACTGTTGTAACCTAAATTGTGTATTGACCTCTGGACCGGTAAGAAGATTTTGTAGCTTGGACTGTTGCTATTGTTTATGACCTGGACTGTTTATTTTTTGACTGTGCATTTTTGTTCTTACACCACCTCAAAAGTAAACTACTTTTTGCTTTTAGAACTCAGTGTACTCCTGTGTGTGACCTTTACTGCTCTCAGTACCATTCCTTGTCTGTGCAACTCTTTGGTAGCACAAGGAGACCTCTGCACAACAAATTCCTTAACAGAGGGGCTAGAGGTGAAGAGTGGGGAGCAACCCTCTCACTTTTCCCATGCAAGTGATCACAATGATCGGCGGAGCAGATGCCAATCCATGCCTAAAGGAAGCCCCAGCCCCACCTATGGAACACAAGCAGCTTCCCTTTACTTGAAACCACCAACATTAATCTCCAGCCCTGCAAGGAGGGACAGTCCTGGCCACCATTCTGAACATGGCAGCCTGAGACGTTGTCACTCCTCTAGAAGTGGTACCACAGTACCATGAAAGCCCTGACCATTGCTACTATCAGTCACACAGCCCAGTGCTTCACTGTCGGCACCACTCGAGCCTGAAGCCTACATGGGAGGAAGATTCAGATGTGAGCATTCAACATGATATAATGCAACAGCTGTGTGATCTGTTGGCCATGCAGCAACAGGTGAGAGCACTGCAGCTGTTGGGGCCCCTGCAACAATTGGGGATGCTGTAGCCACCACAGCTGGGAGGTCAGCCACAGGTGGGAGGGCCACAGCACTGGGGCTGTATCAACCCCTGAATGTTCAACAACCACTGGGAGACTTCCATCAACTGGGGATGCCGCAGCCACTAACGGGAGGTCAGCTATAGGTGGAGGTGCAGCAACAGTGGGGCTGGCAATAGCCTGTGAATATACAGCAACTACTGGGGGGATTGCAGCAACTGGGGATGCCACAGCAACTGCTGTTGGGACCACTGGGAGGCCTGCAGCAACTGGGAATGGCACAGCAACTGCCACCAGGATGTCAGCAGTCATCGGGAGTGCAGCAGCAGTGGGGTTGGCAACAACCCATTAATGTGCAGCAACTGCTGGGGGGCCTGCAGCAACTGGGGATGTTGCAGCCACCATTGGGAGGTCAGGATCCACTGGGGGTTGCAACAGCCCCAGCTGGGGGGCCAGCAACCACTGGGAATGCAACCACACTGAGGGGGGCAGCAACCCATGATGGCACCACCCCTTAGAGTGACTTTTGATAGTGACCTGGAGAAGCTGATCTTCTTCCTCAATCAAGTGCATTCCCACATGAATCACAATGCTAATTTCTACCCAAATCCAGCTGCTACAGTTGATGTGGTCATGGCCAATTTGGAAGGGGAAGCATCTGAATGGCTAAACAATTTGTACAATGAGCAAGCACCTGAGTTGGGGAACATCCATCTCTTCCTCCTTGGATTAAGAGCCAGGTTTGAGGACCCATAGATAGATAGCCCTTAAAGCAGAGAAAGAAATTCATAAGATAAAACAAGATGGCAGACCTGCTTTGGAATATGTATGAGAATTTTGTAAGGTAGCAAAAGGTGGCCTGAACAGTCCATAGTGCACCACTTCAAGGAGGGGCTAGATAATCATCTTTCCCAGCCCTGTGTCTATCGAGCTGTTCCTAACCTATTGCAGGAGTGGTACGAGGCAGCAGTAAGATTGGACGTTGAGCTGGCTCGTTATAAGAAGCCACCACCTCAGGAAGCTTGGCAGAAACCAGAACAAACCAGATGACACCCCCCCCAAAAGCATCCAGCCATCATGGCTGCAGAGCCTCCCAAATCACCTGCCAGTCCACCAATCAAGTACTTCAGATGTGGGCAACAAGGACACTGAGCGGCAAGCTGCCTGGTCCCATACCCCCAACAGCAAAGCAGATTGGGACCACCGGTGAGAAAGAAACCAGCCCAATAGCTGATGAAAGAGAAGTCAAACTGGATCATGTAAGAACCCATCACCCAGGTCACATCACCCACACAGGAGAGCATCAAGGCCCAAGCTGGACCTGCCACCACTCTGCCCTCCTACAACAGTGATGATGAGGGGGAGAATGACCCGATGGTGAGTCGACCCATTCCACCTTTTTCTCTCGCTGCCAAACTCATAGTCCCTAAGATGGGTCCACAAGTAGATTTGAAAGTGCTAGTGGACTCAGGGTGCTCCCAGTGCATTATTAGCTTGCCACTCACCCTCAAAATGGGTATACAAGCAAGGTTGCTCTCCAAACCCATGAGATGTGAGCAAGCCAATGGCTCTTTAATAGGAGGAACTTTGGTCACACAATTGACAGAGCCAATATGCTTAGAAATAGGTGAACATTGGGAGTTCATTTGCTTCATTGTGGCTCTGAAGATGACTGAGGCTGTGATTCTAGAGCTAGCCTGGTTGGACAAATGGAAACCATTTATTTGGTGGGAAAAAGGGATGAGGACTGTGAGATTACAGTACCTATAGGGCCCAAGACCCCCCTTAATTCAGTTGATGTTACTAAAGAGTCTAGGCCATCTACCGAGTTAGCAAAGATAGCCACCCTGTCTCAACCAGGTGAGCCATTCATCCCCAGTGAATACCGGGATCTAGCAGAGGTGTTTAGTGAGAAAGAACGTGACATCCTACCTCCCCATCAACCCATAGACTGCACCATTAAACTGTTACCTGGAGCTAAACTCCCACGTCTGAGGATGTATGCCATGATCCCCCTTGAAATGTATGAACTGCAGCAGTATGTGAACAGGAACCCAACAAGAGGATTTGTTGAGCTGACCAAATCTCAGGTGGGAGCTCCAGTGTTGTTTAAAGAGAAAAAAGTCAGGTCACTTTGTCTCTGCATAGACTATAAAGGGTAAAACAGTGTGAGCATAGAAAATAAATACCCCACTTCCCCTCCTGAAGGACCTACTAACCTACCTGCCGAAGGGGAGCATCTTCACTAAATTGGACATAAGAGAAGCATATTACTGAATAAGAATAAGAGAAGGAGATTAATGGAAAACTGCTTTTAACTGTCCCATAGGGAGCTGTCAATTTAAAGTCATACCATTTGGACTACAGGGGGCTCCTGCTGTCTTCATGCAGATGATCAACCAGGTACTACATGATCATTTGTACAAGGGAGTTTTGGTGTATCTTGATGATATCCTGATATACAGCACGAATATGGCTGACCACATAAAGCTAGTGCAAGAAGTGTTATACAAATTGTTGAATGCCAAACTATATGTTAAACTATCAAAATGTGAGTTCCATCAGACCTGACTGGATTACCTAAACTACAGAATTTCCAGTGAGGGCATTGAAATGGACCTTGCTAAAGTGAAAGACCCCCAAAGACTCGCAAACAGCTTCAGAGATTTCTGGGGTTTACCAACTTTTACCAACAATTCATCCCCTTGTTTGCCAAAATTGTTTTACTCCTCATTGACTTATTGAAAACAGGCAAAGATAGGGGAAAGCCGCGACCAGGCCAGCTGCTTACATGGAGTATGAACTGTCAAACTGCTTTCAAGAATTTGAAAAGGGTATTCACAGTCAAGCCAATTTTAAAACATCCTTGTCCGGGGAAACCCTTTGTGATTCAAGCTGATGCTAGCGACATGGCCGTCGGAGCTGTACTATTGCAAAAGAACCATGAGGGTGTCCTACAGCCCTGTGCCTACACCTCAAAAAAGTTCACCAACTGTGAGAGAAGGTGAGCAGTGTGGGAGAAGGAAGCCTTCACAATTTGTTGGGCTCTATTAAACTGGCGACACTACCTAGAAGGGAGCAAGGTGCCTTTTGAGGTATGGACAGATCATAAAAACTTAGAGGCCCTGAAAACTCCCCTCAAGCTGTCCCCGAAGCAAGTATGGTGGGTGCAATACTTTAATTGATTTAACTTCACCCTGAAGTACATACTGGGGTGGGGGGACTTTTTAGCTGACACTTTGTCCAGATTACCTCAATACAACAGCCAGCATGAAGAGGTTAATGAAGCAATTATATCTACACTGCAAGCTGCTTCTCAACTAATGCCCTGAAGAGCCCCCTCTTCGAAAGTCCCAAACCCCAATGACCCTGGGGCAAGGAAATTAAAACAGGAACTCCTCAATGATCGATGGTTCAAAGAAAATCAAACCTCCTTGATGTGCAGGGATGGTTTGGCTTACAAAGAGGGGAAGTTGTATTTGCCCAAAACCCTCTGCCTTAACGCTCTCCAGCACAATCACAATGTGAAACAAGCTGGACACTTTGGATATTTAAAAACACTGCATCTGATTTGTCGACAATTTTGGTGGCTGGGTTTGAAATGGATTATGTTAAGAGCTGTGCTGTATGTGCACCCATGAAAAGAATTCTGGGAAATCCCCTGGACTATTACAACTGGTTGCAGACCCTTCCCAGCCATGGGAAGAAATTGCTATGGATTTTATAGTGGAGTTACCTAAAAGTGAGGGGAATATGGTGATTTGGACTGTGATCAATCCATTTTCAAAGCAGGCTCATTTCATTGCCTGCAAAGGACTCCCATCTGCCCAAAGACCAACCAAGATGTTTCTGAAGCATATTTACAGCCTGCACAGCATGCCAAAGTGGATAATCTCAGACCAAGGGGTGCAGTTTATGGCCAAGTTCTGGAGGGTTTTCCTCAAGTAAATTGGCTTGTCACAAGGACTGTCATCAGCTTTTCACCCATCTATAAATGGGGCAGCTCTGCAAACCACCGCTCCTCTTCGTTTGGGCCAGGCAGCGGAGATAAGGGGTGGCGGAGGCTTGCGGAGCTGCTGCCTTTGGCTGTTCTTCATTCAGTCCAGGCAGCAGAGAGAAGGTGCTCTTCCCTGCCCGGTGGGTCTTCCATTGCCCTGCTCTGCTGCCGCCTCTGCTAGCCTGTGGGGGGTGTCATTGGGAGTCCTGGAAGCTTCTCCTCTCGGCCCCTGCCTTTTGGCCGTCCCGTGGGCAGCGGATCTCCGAGACTTCTGAGAGATTCCCCCATGGTGGCTGCAACCGAGTGCAGGGGAGAAGGGTAGTAGTGGGGGGGAAGGAAAGGGTTGCTTCCACCCGGCAGGCAGGCGGTGTTGCTCCTGCCGCCAAAGTCACCAAAGATGGTGAGCATGGCAGCTACCATGTCGGGCCTGGAGCACCTCCAGCATCTTGGTGAGCACGCTAGGCTGCTGCAACAGCAGCTGACGCCGCTGCTTTCCTGTTGCTTCTGCCTGGCAGACAGGAGGTGCTGCTCCTGCCACCAAAGTTGCCAAAGACGGCGAGCATGGCGGCCCCGCCCTGGGCCTGGAGCACCTCCAGTGTCTCTCAGTGAGTGCTCTAGGCCTCCCCAACAGCAGCCACCACTGCTGGAGCAATTGCCTGGCCTGCTGCTGCCATTGGGGGCTGGCATGGGAATTTGTTTCTGCAGGGGAGGTGGACACTTGCAGAGATGTGACAGACTTCCAGCATCTCTGTCGCCGCCACCTCCACCGCAACTGTCATCGGCTTCCACTATGGCCGAACCCGGGTAGCCTCCTCCAACCCCAGCAGTGGCATCCGGGGGTTCTCTGGTTTCATCAGAACCAAGCAGCAAGTGGAAAAGTTAGCAGTAGCAGCACTACCAGGAGCAGTTTCAATCGTCCCCTTCATTGCCAAGCGTCCCCATGGAAGTCAATGGAGGTGCCGCGGCTGGCCTTTCAAGTGAATGAGAGCGAGATAGAAGCCTTTTCAAGCAAAGTGTGAGTGAATAGAGGGAGAGGGAAGCTTTTTGAGGAATGTGTGAGTGAGAGAGCAAGAGAAAAGCTTTTGCATGAGTGAATGAGAGCGAGAGAGAAGCTTTTCCAAGCAAAGACGAGTGAATGAAAGTGGAGGGGGCAGGGCGTTTGCATGTCTCGCCTTAGGCTCCACTCTTCAGTTAAGCTTCATTCTGCACTTGTGCACGCGTGCACGCACACGCACACACATTTTTTCTGGCTCCCAGTTTTTCCTTTTGTGAGGGAACTGTTTCTGAGTGGCTCTTTCACTGTTTCAGGTTGCCGACCCCTGGACTAGAAGATTAAGACCTAGATATAACCGAAAGAGATGGAGAAGGAAAGTGGGATCTTGTCAATGAATATAAATGGAATAAATTCTGCCTCAAAAAGGATTTTTTTACATGACTATATAAATTAAAAATGGATATAATTTGCCTCCAAGAAATACATATTAAGAGACAACACTATAAATTCTTAGAACAATTGAAAATTGGCAAACTTCACTTTGCATTAACATATCAAAAGAAAAGAGAAATAGCTCTATACATTAAAGAAACAATGAATCCTAAACAAATTTATGCAGATGAAGAGGGAAGAATATTAATGGTGGAAATAAGGGTGGATCAAAAACAGATACTGATGGTAGCAATATATGCACCAAATGATAAACAATTCTACCAAAAACTATATAAAAATATTAGAATTGGACTATCAAAATTTTTCTATAATGGGATATTTCAATGCAATAATAGATGGAACTTTGGACTATAAAAGCACCTAACAAGGGAAGAAAGGAAGAAATATCTTACCTAAAGCAATTTTAAAAATGGCAGAAGAACTCTGTATCCAAGGTATATGGGAAAAAAACCAAAGAAACTACAATATACATTTTACTCAAATAGACATAAATCATGCTCTAGAATTGATATGATATGGGCATCCTTGGAACTTAGCATGATGATACAAGAAATGGAGAGAGAAACTAATATTTGGGAAGATTGTAATCCAGTAAAGATCTCTTGGAGAGGAGCCAAGAAAAAATTAAGATGGTCTTGAACAAATGTATATTGAAAGAAAAAGAATTTATACAACTAGCGACAAAGGAAGTGGATTTTTCCCCCCAAAATAAACAAGAAATAAGTGATATTGTTTCAATATGTGTGGGACACAGCTAAAGCATGTTTCAGAGGGTTGGCTATAACTTATACTGCTAAAAAGAATAAAGAAAAGAAACAACAACAGTTAAACTTGAAGGAAGAATTCACAAAATTAGAATCAGAATTACAAATAGGTCCACAAAAGAAAATACTTAAGAAGCAAATGGAGATAATAAAATATAAATTAAATCTAGCTGAGACAGAAATAATGGCCCAACAGATTAAAACAGCTAAACATGTTATGTATTTATGTGTTTGGGTTAATACGTTCTCTAGTTATGAGGTAAACCGGCCGGAATACCTGCTTCATGCAGGTGCAGCAGTCTGACAGCTGTCAACTGTCAAACTGCGGCGACTGAACAAGCGCGGCTAATGTTGCAGCTCCGGCTGTCTAAACCAGCCGCCGCGGATTGGACCTCGCAATCCACGGGAAACCGGCAAGTTTCTGATTGGTCCCCAGCGTGCCAGCTGGAGTATAAATAGCAGCGCAGAAAACCTGTCAAGTGCCCAGTTCCGCACTACAATAAACTGGTTGTTCTTGAGCCTGCTGTCTCGCCTATTCCTTGCTGAAGATAAAGTACTGGTGACGAAGGTGGGATTCCTGCTACACTAAGCTGAAGTCACTAGCCGTGGAAAGAGAATCTCTTCTACGGTTCAGAGCTAGTCACGGCTGAAGTCACTGAGCCAGAAGTTTCACTTCCCTCAAAATGCTGCATAGCAGTTCCCTTCATCAAGACAGCATGGCTAACCTCGGGCATATCCACGAGTTCAATATCCGGCACCCAGAATGTTGGGAATCACACTGGGGCCAGGTCGAAGGATTCCTGCTCGTCAACAAAATCGTGGATGATCGGTCCAAGGCAGCGGCACTCCTTTGCCTAAGCTGGCCAGCTGTTTACGACATGGCCATCGGACTGTTCAGCCCGGATCCCATTGCCTCAGTTTCCTATGCAGAACTCACGGAAGGGCTCAGTAAGCATTTTATGCCCGCAAAATCGGAACTCTTCTGGCGCGTAAACTTTGCACGGCGATGCCAACTTCTGGGCGAGTGTTCTATACCAGCCTGCTACCAGCCTTGCAGAAAGGCAACCCCTGTACAAACAGTAGAGACTGGAGAGCGTCTGAGGCTGGAAAGCGTCTGCCAAGTTTAATTCACAAGCAAGACAACAGAACATGAAACAAGATACCGGAACTTTGATCCTCAAACGGAACGGTTGCTTTCAGCAACCAGCCCTTCCCTAAACACTCCTTTTATTTAGAGTTCAGGGCGTGGCCTCCCTGTGCCTCCTTCCGAGGAGTCCCACAGCCTTTCTCTGCTTGTTCCTGCTTGACTGCCTCCTGCGTCGGGCGTCCTTGAACAGGGCCAGCTGTGGGTCATCATCATCCGCACTGTCGGGCTCGCACAGCTGAGAAGAGGGCCCTGGCTGGGGGCTCTGCGAAGCCTCCAAGCCATCATCAGCAAGTTCGTCTTCCACACCCTCCTCCTCCCCCTCATCTGAGTCATCCGAGACATCCGAGCTGGCTGCCGGACCCACAGGCTGACCCTGAGTCACAACAGTGAGTCCGCCACAGATTTCATAGCAGGGGTCAGGCATGCCGCAAGGAGGTGCCGATTCCCTGACCTGAAAGACCGCATCCATGACCAGGTGGTCATCGGACTCAAAGACGAACGACTTCAGAAAAAGCTAGTCGCAAAGCCATCCTTTAACCTAACCGAGGCCTCCAGGGAAATCTTGGCTTATGAAGAAAGCCACCAAGAATCAACCGGTCAACCAGACAACGGGCCATTCGGGTCCGTACATCAAGAGGACTTAACCCTCAGTGACAACGGGGAAAACAACATCCTAACGGATGTGGACGCAGTCCAACGGAGGTTCAAAAGGCTCCAAACCCGCCGTGACAGCCGCGGAGGACCACCTAGCAACCAAGCGACCGGCAAAAATTCCAACTTCCTGAGGGGCAATTCCCAAGGAAAACCGATGAGATGCGCCAGCTGTGGGGGAAGTCACCCCAGGGCCACCTGCCGTTTCCGTAGTGCCAAATGCCACGGCTGTGGCAAAACCAGACACCTCAAAGCCGTTTGCAGAAGCCAGAACCCAGAGAACCTGCACAAACTAGAAGTGATGTCCACAGGTATGACGTCCGCAGGTATCAGCCGAGTTAAGCCCCCCGGGTCCCTAGTGCACACCGTAGCCAGAAACGAGGGGTCACAGGTGGTCCATCAAATTTTAAAACCTAAGATTAGAATCTTAGTACAGCTTCAGAGGGTCCCATGTGATATGGAGGTAGACCCAGGGTCTTCGGTCTCCCTCATTTCGTTTAAAACCTTCCGTGAGATTTGCCGCCTCAGCAAGCAGCAAATCCCCTTATGTCCTGCCCAAGTGCACCTAGCCGATTTTCAAAAGGCACCCATCCCACTTAAGGGAAAGGCCAGAATCTGGGTAGAATTCAAAGAATTCAAGGGACCCTTAACAGTCCTGGTAACCCAGGGTCCCCGTACTAGCCTAATAGGCCTCGACTGGTTCGAGGCCTTGGGAATAGCCTTAACTGGAGTCAACGTGACCCAGGTGGCGAGCCTCGAGGCCATCTGCAATCAATTTGCAGACGTCTTCGATGGCTCACTCAGAGTGTACACAGGGGCCCCCATATCCCTAAAACTAAACCCCAAGGTATTACCAATAAGAATTAAGGCTAGGAGAGTCCCGTTCGCACTCAAAAGTAAAATTGAGAATGAACTGGATCGCCTAGTAAGCCTAGGGGTCCTAGAACTAGTGGAGGGTGGAACTTGGGAAACCCCTATCATAACCCCTGTCAAGCCCAATGGCCAAATAAGAATTTGCGCCGACTATAAGGCCACCCTGAACTGAGCGTTGAATTCGCACGCTTACCCGGTCCCCGCGGTGAAAGATGTCCTCGCTGCCATACGATCCGGCGCCATCTTCGCTAAACTGGATTTGGCGTAAGCGTATTTGCAACTACCTGTCACCCAAGAGACCGCAGATGCGCAAACGATTGTGACCCACCACGGGGCTTTTAAAGTTAAACGCCTACAGTTTGGTATTTCGGCAGCCCCGGGGATCTTCCAAGAAATTATGGAAAAAACCCTTAAGGGAATCCCCGGGGTCTGCCCTTACTTCTATGACATATAAATTGCAGGCGAATCAGAGGCAGACCTGGCTGACAGACTGCCGGAGGTCCTAACTACATTCAGGACAGCTGGACTCAAATTGAAAAAGGAAAAATGCTCTATAGGGGTCCCTTCCACAGAATTCCTGGGATATAAGATAGACTCCCAGGGAATTCACCCCACTGACTCAAAAATCAAAGCTATTAAAGCCGCCCCCATCCCCAAAAACAAACAAGAATTACAAGCCTTTTTAGGGTTGCTTAATTTTTATCACTTTTTCCTACCTCATAAGGCTACCATAGCAGAACACCTTCATAGACCTCTGGACAAGGGAACCCCCTGGTCCTGGTCCCCCCAACATGACTCCAGTTTCCAAAAACTTAAAAGCCTACTCACAAACAAAGGCAGTTTAACACTATTCCGGGAAGAGCTTCCCCTGTGCATCGCTTTTGATGCTTCTTCTTATGGGATTGGGGCTGTTCTGAATCACTTGACTGAGAATGGGGGGGCAAAGGCCAATTGCTTTTTACTCCAGAACTCTGTCCAAACCAGAGCGCAATTATGCGCAGATCAATAGAGAAGCATTAGCGATTGTGGCCAGCGTGAAAAAGTTTCACGACTACCTATACGGACGGCAATTTACAATCTATACGGACCACAAACCCTTGTTAGGTATTTTTACGTCAGACAAGCTGACACCACAAATTCTGTCACCTCGCATACTGCGATGGTGTACCTTTTTATCTGCTTATTCCTTCAAATTGGTTCACAAGCCGGGCAAAGAAATGGGACACGCCGATGGGCTAAGTAGACTCCCCCTTCCGAACATGGACCCTGACCCTGCCCCAGCTAGCAACATCGTAGCAATTCTAGAATTACCTGAATGCCCTCTATCCGCTAAGAAAATAGCCACCGCCACTGCCACGGACAAAATCACTAGCAAAATACTGGCCTGGGTCACCTCCGGCTGGCAATCCACATCCCCCGGGCCTGAATTCCAGCCTTACTTCTCAAGGAGACTAGAACTATCATCTCATAGGGGTTGCATTCTATGGGGAAATAGAGTCATTGTCCCTGACGTACACAGACCCAAGGTGCTTAACACTCTGCACTCCGGGAACAGTAAAAATGAAGGCATTGGCCAGAAGCTATGTCTGGTGGCTGGCCAGAAGCTATGTCTGGTGGCCCGGTATAGACAAAGATATAGAGTCACATGTGGCCGGATGCTACCCCTGCCAAGTGACCAAACCAGCACACCCGCACGCCCCAGTACACAAATGGGAAGCAACCAACAATCCATGGTCCCGAGTACACTTAGATTTCGCTGGACCCTTCCAAGGGCAGGTATTCCTAATTGCCGTAGATAGCCATTCCAAGTGGCTGGAGGTCGCGCCTGTCACTAGTATGACCACAGCAGCGACAATCCAAGTACTTAGAGGACTTTTCGCCACACACGGCCTTCCAGACGTATTAGTTTCAGATAACGGACCCCAGTTTACTTCCCGTGAATTTCAGACTTTCACAATGGAGAACTCTATTAGGCACGTCACTTTGGCTCCCTTCCACCCCTCGACGAATGGCTTGGCTGAGGTTATGGTTAAGACAATGAAAGATGCACTACGGAAAATTATTGCGGGAAATTGGCACCACAGGTTGGCCCAATACCTGCTGGCCCAGCATACCACCCCCTGCACAACAACAGGCAAGTCACCAGCTGAACTGCGTTGGGGGAGACGCCTGACTACAAGACTGGATAGACTGCACCTAGACAGGACATCGGCTGAACTAGAACAGCCCCTGCTTCAAAGAACTTTTCAGAAGGGGCAGCTCATCTGGACAAGAAACTACGAGGAGGGGCACAAATGGACTCCAGGGGTTATAACAGAACAAACCGGGCCATTATCATATACGGTGGACACTGACGACAATAACCGTTTGCGCCGCCACATCGACCAATTATGGCAACACTGTGCACAAAACTTAGGGGGAAGGGACAGCAGGTCAATTTTAAGACCTAACTTCAAACCCGGAACTAACAACAACCCCATAGCTGCACCGCCCAACACAACCAACAACAAACTCCCAGAATCAGACCCCACGCAAGCATCCGCACATCCAGATCCAAGAGGGACAGAAGCGAATGCAGCAACACCCCCCCCCCATTGTTCCGAAAGAGCCAAGAAACCCCCAGCCTACTTAAAAGATTACGAATGGGGGCTTAAGAAATAACACAAGGATTGGGGTGGTTATCCCACCTGTTCAGGGGTGGGGTAAAGGGTGTTATGTATTTATGTGTTTGGGTTAATACGTTCTCTAGTTATGAGGTAAACCGGCCGGAATACACGGCAGCTTTGACAGCTGTCAAAGCTGCCTTAGCTTCACGCAGGCGCAGCAGTCTGACAGCTGTCAACTGTCAAACTGCGGTGACTGAGCAAGCGTGGCTAATGTTGCAGCTCCGGCTGTCTAAACCAGCTGCCACGGATTGGACCTCGCAATCTGCGGGAAACCGGCAAGTTTCTGATTGGTCCCCAGCGTGCCAGCTGGAGTATAAATAGTGGCGCAGAAAACCTGTCAAGCGCCCGGTTCCGCACTACAATAAACTGGTTGTTCTTGAGCCTGCTGTCTTGCCTATTCCTTGCTGAAGATAAAGTAAAACAGAACTTTTTTGAAAATGTCAACAAACTGGGCAGATGGTTAGCATATAGAATGAATAAAAGAAAAAGAGGAAAAAAACTGATAAACAAGTTGCAAGAATCAAAAGGTGAGTTACTGTTTCAAAATGATAGAATTAAAAAAATATCAAAGACTATTATGAGATACTTTACAATTCAGAGGAAATTTCAAAAGAAAAAATAAAGCAGTGTTTTTAAAAAGCACGTACCAAAAATTTCAGAAAATATTAAAAATATATTAAATGGAAAAACATCAATGATGGAGATTACAGAGGCTATAGAAAGGCAAAAGAAGATAAGACTCTGGGTCCAGATGGATTACCTGCAGAGCTTTATATATCATTACAAGATATGCTAAGCCCAATATTGAAAGAACTGTGCAATGAAATACTTTTGGAGGCTAAAATACCAAATACCAATATTACCCTAATACTCAAAGAAGACTCCAATCTGGTTCTCCTCCTATCTCCTGGGCCGCTCGCAGTCGGTGTTGATGGGAGGGCAGAGATCCACCCCAAGGCCTCTTGTTTGTGGAGTTCCTCAGGGGTCGGTTCTCTCGCCCCTCCTGTTCAACATCTATATGAAGCCGCTGGGTAAGATCATTCGTGGTTTTGGGGTGGGGTATCATCAGTACACTGATGATACCCAACTTTTTCTTAACACCCCGAACCAACCCAGCGATGCCCTCGCCGTGATGTCCCGTTGCCTGGAGGCGGTCCAGGTCTGGATGGGGAGAAACAGGCTTCGTCTCAATCCTGCCAAGACTGAGTGGCTGTGCATATCGGCATCTCGGGTTAACCAGACCATTTCCACCTTTAATGATGGGGGGTGAGGTGTTACCCCCCATTGATAGGTCTCACAACTTGGGTGTCCTCCTTGACTCCCGGCTCAATTTTGAAGACCATATAGGAGCCGTGACCAGGGGGGCTTTTGCCCAGGTTTGCCTGGTGCACCAGTTGCGACCCTACCTGGACCGAGATGCCCTACGCACAGTCACTCATGCGCTCGTGACCTCCCATTTAGACTACTGCAATGCTCTCTACATGGGGCTGCCCTTGAGGACCACTCGAAGGCTTCAGCTGGTGCAGAATGCAGCCGCGTGAGTTGTGATGGGGGTTTCCCAATACTCCCATGTAACACCTCTACTCCGCGAGCTGCATTGGCTTCCAGTTGCCCTCCGGGTGAGATTCAAGGTGCTGGTAATGACCTATAAAGCCCTAAATGGCTTGGGTCCGGGATATCTGAGGGAACACCTGCTGCCAGCATCAAGTTCCCTTCGGCCAGTGTGCTCCCACAGGGAGGGTCTTCTCAGGGTGCCGCTGGTAAAAGATTGCCGGCGGGTAACACCCAGGGGGAGGGCCTTCTCTGTGGGTGCGCCTGCCCTCTGGAACCAGCTGCCCGTGGAGCTGAGTACTGCTCCCAACCTCCGTTCATTCTTCTGGGACCTGAAGACTTGGCTCTTCGAGCTCTCTGGCCCAGGCTGAGAATTTTAATTCTAATTTTAATTGGTTGGTTTTTTTACTTTTTCAGGGACTTTTATAATCTTTTTAATTGTTTTTAATTTTTGTATTTCTTGTTTTAATTACCCTGTTAACCGCCCTGAGTCCTTCGGGAAAGGGCGGTATACAAATCCAATTAAATAAAATAAATAAATAAGTATACTAAGCCCAATATTGAAAGAACTGTGCAATGACTTACTTTTGGAGGCTAAAATACCAAATACATGGACTGAAGCCAATTTAATTTAATTTAATTTAATAATTTAATTTGTATACCGCCCTTCTCCCGAAGGACTCAGGGCGGTGAACAGGGCAATACACAATAAAAATAGAATACAAAAATTAAAAAGCCATTAAACATTATGCCCATAAAATTAATACATATTAAAATTAAAACTATTTATAAAAACCCAACCACATCCTGTCAGACCAGGCCAGCTTGTTCGAAAAAGAAAGTTTTGAGATCGCGCCGGAAGGAGCGAAGGTCGGGGGCCATCCGGAGCTCAACCGGTAAGCGGTTCCAGAGGTCTGGCGCACCCACAGAGAACACTCTCCCCCTGGGGGTCACCAATCGGCATTCTTTGATCGGCGGCACCCTGAGGTGGCCCTCTCTGTGGGAGCGCACAGGACGGAGGGAAGTTGACGCCGGCCGCAGGTGTTGCCGTAGGTAATCTGGACCCATGCCATGAAGGGCTTTGTAAGTCATCACTAACACCTTGAACCTCACCCGGAGAGCAACCGGTAGCCAATGCAGCTCGCGGAGCAAAGATGTAACCTGGGAGTATCGGGAAACTCCCAAGACAACTCACGCGGCTGCATTCTGCACCAGCTGGAATCTCCGGGTGGACCTCAAGGGCAGCCCCATGTAGAGAGCATTACAGTAGTCTAGACGAGAGGTCATGAGCGCATGAGTGACTGTGCACAAGGCATCCCGGTCTAGATAGGGTCGCAACTGGCGCACCAGGCGAACCTGGGCAAAGGCCCCCCCTAGTCACAGCTCCAATATGCTCTTCCAAAGAGAGCTGTGAATCTAGAAGGACCCCCAAGTTGTGGGCCCTATCTACAGGGGGTAATAGCTCACCCCCCATGGCCAATGATGGAATAATTGGAATTTCCCGGGATGCCGGCACGAACAGCCACTCAGTCTTGTCAGGGTTGAGTCAAAGCCTGTTCCTCCCCATCCAGACCTGGACCGCCTCCAGGCAACGGGACATCACGTTGAGGGCATCACTGGGGTGGTTTGGGGTCAAAATAAAAAGCTGGGTATCATCAGCATATTGGTGATACCCAACTCCAAAATCACGAATGATCTCACCCAGCGGCTTCATATAGAGAACCAATCTCTGAGGAACTCCACAAATGAGAGGTCTCAAGGTCGATCTCTGCCCCCCTGCCAACACCGACTGCGAACGTCCCAGAGGAGAACCACTGGAGAACTGTGCCTCCCACTCCTAACCCTCTGAGACGTCGCAGCAGGATACCATGGTCGATGGTATCAAAAGCCGCTGAGAGGTCTAAAAGGACTAGGAGGATACCCAAAGAAGACTCTGATCTAACACAAATTATAGGCCAATATTGTTATTAAACGTAGATTATAAAAATTTTGCCTCAATAATAGCAGAAAGAGTAAAGAAATTTCTGACCAAATGTATACATAGAGACCAAAATGGCTTTCTACCTAAAAGACAGATAAAAAATAATTTAAGAATGATTCTAGATGCTTTAGAGTACTATGATGTTCATCCAGGGAAACAGATGGCTTTAATATTTGTTGATGCACAGAAAGCATTCGACAACATAAACTAGGAATTTATGTTTTAGCAACTAGAGGAACTGAATTTTGGAGAAAACGCTATACATGTAATTAAAACAATTTATTGTAAACAAACAGCCAAAATAATTGTAAATGGAGACTTTACAGAAAATGTTGACATTTAAAAAGGCACAAGACAGGGATGCCCATTATCTCCATTATTATTTGTACTAACACTTGAAGTATTAAATAGAAACATAAGACAAGATATAGAAATTAAGGGACTGGAGATAAAAGATGAAAAATATAAACTACAAGCATTTGCAGATGACTTGGTTTTTATATTGGAAGAACCGCTTGAAACAAGCACTAAACTTATGGAGAAAATAGAAGAATTTGGAGAAGTGGCAGGGTTGAAAATGAAAGGGGAAAATACTAAAGTGCTAACTAAAAATCTAACAGAAAAACAAAAAAACAAAAAAAACCAACTAGCAAAAAAAACAAATCTTCAAATAGTTAAAAAAGTTAAATATTTGGAAGTTTATTTAACAGCAATATGTGCAAGAATAAAAGAAGACAATAATGTAAAATTGATAAAACAAATAAATTTGGATTTGGAAAAGTGGAAAAATTTACAACTTTCAATGCTGGGGAGAATAGCAAAGGTAAAAATGAACATCTTACTGAAAATACTTTTTCTATTCCAAACAACACCTGTAAGACTGGGAAAAACTTTTTTTGATGAACTAAATACTAAAAAACAAATAGATTTGAAGCCAGAATTATTTTTGTTAGGGTTAATAGGAGCAAATTAGGAGAAAGACCAGTGTTTTTTTTGTAATAATAAAAAAGGTGCCGTAACTCACACACGTCATACAACCCACTTTGCCTACCCTACAAGGTTTACCTTTGTAGTTGAAAAAAAAAACCCCTTCAATTTTTAGTGTATCTAAAAGACTAGGATTTTGTTCTAGGTAAGTTAATGCTATTAATGTTAACATTCACTGTGTGTCTTTAAATTACAAGAAGGCATTTTATTAATCTTTTGGGACATTTACCACTGGCATACCCATTTAGTTTAATGAGTGGAAAAGTCAGCTTTCTTTTTTTTTATTGAAAAGTTTTATCATACATTTTATCTTTAACAATCCCCCCTACCCCTCCCCTATCCCTCCCTCCCTACCCCTCCCCCCTCCCCTCCCCCCCCGACTTCCCAGAGCTAAGTACAAGGTATAAAAAAACAAAAAAAAAAATCATAAACATCCATATGCTAACAACCATAAACTCTAAAATCTATCTCTCTCTAGCTCATATAGGATAACTACAAACACTATTAATATAAAATATATAAAAAAGAGGGGGAAAAAGGAGAAAAGAAAGGAAGACTTATTCAAATGCTACATGAAACTTCTTAGTCCCATATTTGTTCTGGATATACTCAATCCATTTTCTATGTGGAATGAAATTGGCCCAATAAAACAAAATTTGATTGCTTGTAAAAGATTGAATTATTTTTAAGAAGTTGTCAAACAAGGTGGAAAAATTTACATTTGGAGATTAATATGGATATTGACTTAAAACAAATTAAAGTTGAAACTTTGTCAGTGAACAGATTACTTTAAATTTACCTTTAAGTTAAACCCAATTTAATAAATAGATCTGATTAAACTTCATACTGTAGGTCCACCTTTACATCTGACCAATACATAATTAATATACTGTATATTAGCTTTCTTCTGCCAACCTAGCAGTTCGAAAGCACATAAAAATGCAAGTAGAAAAATAGGGACCACTACGGTGGGAAGGTAACAGCGTTCCATGCGCCCTTGGCGTCTAGTCATGCCGGCCACATGACCACGGAGACGTCCTCAGACAAGCGCTGGCTCTTCGGCTTTGAAACGGAGATGAGCACTGGCCCCTAGAGTCGGAAACGACTAGCACGCATGTGCGGGGGAACCTTTACCTTTACCTTTTATATTAGCTTTATTCTTATTCTTCCCCTCTGCAGTTTGAATATAA
This sequence comes from Vipera ursinii, assembly GCF_947247035.1. Lineage (NCBI taxonomy): Eukaryota > Metazoa > Chordata > Lepidosauria > Squamata > Viperidae > Vipera > Vipera ursinii. The sequence goes on from NC_139515.1 coordinate 38,943,463, forward strand.
AGTATAAAAGACTAAAAAGAGATTTTCGTAGACATCCCAGCCTTTGAACTACCCAAGGAACTGAAACAGCAACGTTTCACTGTCAGGCAAGCTTTCACACCAGGCTCCTTTCTTTCCTCTCGCTTTGCCTCTTTTTAACCTCACACCCCATCTTCTGTAAGGGAAGGCAAAAGGCTCACTCACCCTCTCATGAAAGATGGCCTCCATGTTTATGTGTCTCCCACCGCCACCATCGCCTTCCACACCATATGGTCCGACCCAGCCAATCCAGCCACGCTCTGGCTGTGGTGCTCCAGCACCTCATGACTCTTCCTAGAGGAGGCAGACAACGCCAGAGGGGACCCTGCTTGCATGTGCCACCAGCAGGGCATTTTCAAAAACAAATGAAGATAGGAAGGGAAACAATGGGAAAAGAATGCAACTCTGAAAAATCCTTCCAAAAAAAGGTGCCAGAACGCCATTCTGGTGGGTTCTATGACAAAAAAGCCCTTTATCATAATTTTCTGTGATTATACCTAAAAGAAATAGTTCTGGCTTGAAATCTACATGTTTTTTTAACATTTTCTCTAACCACATATGTATTTTTGACCAGATTTTTTTTTGTTTTAGGACATGTCCACCAAAGGTGGTAGTACGTGCCTGGCTTTTGCCTACATTTCCAACAATTGCTAGACATGTTTTTAAACCTTTTTGCTAACGTTGCAGGTGGTAAATGCCATCTATAAAACAATTTATACAAATTTTCTTTATAGGTAGCTGCCCTTGTTATTTTATAGTTTCCTTCCCACATGTTTTGCCATTTTTCTAACTCTACATTGTGTCCAAATTTTTTTTCCCAAATCATCATTGTTTCTTTGACTTGTTCATCTTCCATCTTTAAGTTTAACAAAAATTTAAAGTTTCTTAATCAATTTTTAATCTGATCACAATAGTATCTGGTCAAACACTGTCTGGTCTTTATAAAAAAAACATGTTTTGGCATCTTTCTCGTATCTCATTTGCATTTGCAATTGTGGCCACCATGATAATTCAATGCCCTGTTCTTCCAGTTCTTGTTTAGTTTGTACTTTCCCTTCAATATTCAAAATGTCTATAAATCACAGGTTTCTCCTAGTTAATTAAATTTGGGTGTACAAACACTTCCATTGTCGAGATCCATCCTGGTATTTTCATATACATTTTTATTTGTATATTTTCCCATGTGAGAAGCAAATCCTCTATTTTCTTGTGCTTCTTGTAACATTTTCAGTCTGATTCTGGCTTTTTTCCCTTACCAGATAAATTTCAAAATCGATGCATTTAACTCATTAAAAAAAATCTCTCTTTTTATAGGTATTGTTTGGAATAAAAAAAAGTAGTTTTGGTAAAATGTTCATTTTCACCGTCGCTATTCTTCCTAATACTGATATTTGTAGGTTTTTCCATTTTTCCAGGTCTAGTTTTATTTGTTTTAATAGTTTTATATAATTATCTTCTTTTATTGTTGCACACCTTGCTGTTAAATATATCCCCAGGTATTTAACTTTCTTGACTACCTGGAGTTCTGTTTTTTCTGACAGTTGGGGTTTTTTGTTTGTCTGTAAGGTTTTTGACTATCACTTTAGTCTTTTCTCTGTTTATTTTCAGTCCTGCTACTCCAAATTCTTCAATCTTTGTCAATAAAATCATTCTTAAATTGTTGTTTATTTGTCTCTTTGGTAAGAATCCATTTTGATCTGGATGTATAAATTCAATCAGAAATCTCTTCAATCTTTCTGCTATTATTGATGCAAAGATTTTATAGTCCACATTTAATAGAAATATTGGTCTATAATTCTTTATCTGGGTCAAGTCTGAATCTTCTTTTGGTATAAAAGTAGCATTGGCTTCTGTCCACATATTTGGTAATTTGGCCTCTGATAATACCTCGTTATACATTTCTTTCGTTGATAGGTTTAATATGTTTTATAAACATTTGTAAAATTCTATGGATAGCCCATCTGGGACTGGCGTCATAATTTTTTTTGTATTTTTATAGCATCCGTTAGCCCCATCATTGTTATTTTTAGCATGTTTTTAAGGTTCTCTGAGACTTCCGGGTGGCAAGGCTCTGTCGATGGCGGCCATTTCGGCCATCAGCCCCGCTGTTTTCCGTTAAAGCCGCTAAAAACAGCAATGATCAGCTGTTTGGCGGCTCGGAAACCCACTCCTCAGGAGAAGAGGGGGGGTGAGTGCTTAGGTAGGGATAGAGCTCCCCTAGGGTGTGAGCCCCCCCCGAAGCCTGAGCTTGCTCCAGACTCCGGGATGCCTCTGCTCCAAGGCTTTGGAGCAGAGCAGGATGCTGCAACCATCCCTGCTATCGATAATTAATTGTGGATTACTTGGATGCAGGCAGAGCTGTGCAGGAGAATGCTGTAATAGCAAGTATTTGAACTTTAACTCTGAATACTTTGAGAGAAAAAGTTGCAAGCGGTGTGGAAAGTGAAAGTGGGTAATAGAAATTAACTGGGTGTTAAGATGGCTTCTAAATCAACTAAAGTTCCTAGAAGTGCTGGTGCTTCGCCAGTTCAGCATTCTTCATTACAAGCTTTGATGCCTCCTCCTGTGGCACCCGCACCCGCACCAGCATTAACAATAAAAGATTTGCAAGATGCTTTACAAGATGCTTTAAAAACACAATCCCAACAAATAGCTGAACTTATTGAGGAGAAGAATACTAAAATAAGAGCAGACATTTTGGCTGCATTTCAAAGGCTTGCAGTTTGTATTGAGCGTTTGGATGATTGCATGGAAGAGCTCAGTCAAAACAATATGAGATTAGATGCTAAAATGTTGGATGCTGAAAATGTGATGGAAAAGATTGATGATGATGTAGTTATGATACAATACAGGGACATGGAATTTGCTGTGAGGATCAGAGGTTTGAAAGAAGATCCTAAGAAACATTTGAAAGAATTACTGGCACAGGCCCTTGAACTGGTTTTGGAGCGTCCAGCAGAAGATATTATGGGGGATATAGACAAAATATTTCATGTTAACTCTTGGATTGCAAGACAAAGAAAGTTACCTAGAGATGTGGTGGTTTATTTTACAAAGAGATCAATTAGAAATGTGGTCATCCAAGCCTTCTATAACAACAGATTTACAGTTGCTGAGCAAGAAGTTTTAATTCTGAAAGAGATTCCTCCAAGAATTTTAAGGAAAAGAAAAGAATTTGCTTTTTTGGCAGATGAATTAAAGAAACGGCAGATTCAGTTTAGATTGGAGATTCCAGCAGGCAAGGCGGTGATGTATGCAGGCATGAGATATCATCTTAATACAGTTTTGGAGGCATGAGATTTTTATTCTAATATTTTGAAGGCAGGCTCTCCGCCATCTTCAGAATTTAAAGGAAGGAATGGTGAAGGAGAGCATCAGTCGCGAATGGAGAGTATACAAGGAGCTGAATGAGCTACTTTGCAGAAGGATAAAGAATCCCAGCAAACTACAGGAGTGGATCAGACCCAGGTGCCAACAGAAGAGGTTAGAGAACAAAGACACAAGGGAGATTATTAAATCTTGAGGGTTATGATTTGTTATTTGGTTGGCATGCATATTTATTGTATGATAAGAAGGTGGATAATGTATGCTCTGTTGCGAGTATGGAAAAAATATAGACATAAGTTAAATTATAAAATACCAATTTGGGCAATACCTAAACATGCAATAGAAAATATAAATGTTGGATTTAAACATGATGTGATTACATACAAAGAAAATTTAAGTATAGAAAGGAATGTATGGCAATTAAAGCCATATAATATTTTAAAAGAAGAAAAGATTGTACAAACTTAGTTTCAGTATGGGCAGTTACAAGCAAGATGGAAAGAAGATCAGAAAGTTGGTATTTTGATAACTGATGGAAATTTGGTAAAACAAATTAGAGATCAAGGTCAAGCACATATAAGAAGGATATATAATGCACTGATAGAAATTGACTCAGAAATGGAACTTGTTAAAGATTGTATGATAAAGTGGGCTCAGAACTTTCAGGAGGTTATAACAATGGATACTTGGGAAAAGATTTGGGTCAGAAACATAAAATTCACACAGGCTCAAAATTTAAGAGAGAATTTTTATAAAATGTTTTATAGGTGGCACTTAGACGCTAAAAAATTAGCAAGTATGTATCCGAACTGCCAGCCTAAATGTTGGAGGTGTGGTTGTGAGGATGCAACATATTATCATATATGGTGGACTTGTAAAAAAGTCAAAGCTTTTTGGATTAAAATTTGGTGGAACATGCAGAAAATATTTAAGAAAAAGATAAGGTTTTCTCCACAGTTGTTTTTGTTGGGTATTATTACAGATTTTACTGTCATAGATACTAAATTGATGTTGAATCTAATTACGGCAGCAAGACTTTTAGTTGCACAATATTGGAAGAAGGAGGAACTGCCTACTATAGAAGAGTGGACTTTGAAAGTTTCTAACTTGGCGGAAATGGAAAAGATTTCAGCATATTTGAAAGAACAATCGCAACAGAGATATATTGTGGAATGGAGAAGATGGATTGAATATATTCAGAATAAATATGGGACTAAAAAGTTTCATTTAGCATTTGAATAAATATTGGTTTTATATGATGTATTATTAGTTATTTGTTAGTAATATAGTTATGTTTAAGGGGAGTTAAAGTGCAATAGAATTTAATGTTTTATTTTAGCTTGTTAGCATATTTTAGCTTAAGTTGTAAACTTTATACCCTGTATTCAGCTCTGGGAAGTCGGGGAGGGTAAGGGAGGGTAAGGGGGAGGGGAGAGGGAGGGATGGAGTTTTTCTTTTTAAAAAATGTACTGTAACACTTTTCAATTTAAAAAAAAGGTTCTCTGAGATTTTTGGCTTTTCTATATATTGCATTATTTTTTCCTGGCAGATTTCTTCTATATCATAGAGTGTTTCATAGAATTCTATGAATTCTATGAATTCTCTGAGACGCTCATGCAGGGCTCACAGGCCACCAGCCTATCTTGCAGACTATGTACAATCTTGAGGGGGGGACAGGGCCTAGAGTCAAGTCATGGTTTGCCATTAACCATTGTAACTGCAGGAAGATATTATCCATGATGTTTTGTATTGTTTGTTCTTTTAAGGGGGAAGGGGTGTTATGTATGGGGTCTAAGCAGCAGCTCTGCAAATACCACCAGGTGGCGCTGTACCATAACTGGATTGGCTGGTTAGCTTTTGGCGGGAGATTTAGATGAACGGATTGGTCAAGAGTGTACCTGGCAAGGTATATAAGGGGTACAGGTAATCCCCTTTGTTCAGTACAGTTCTTACCCACAATAAAGAGCTGATTTGCTGTACTCATCTGCCTGGTGTCTCCCATGCGGTCCTGAACCCACTACACAATAGTGAGAGAGTTCACCTTAATAATATATGGGTTCTGACAGGTACAATGGTTCTGAGATGATATCTGCTGGCTCCTTCAGAACTCTGGGATGTAATCCATCAGGTCCCGGTCATTTATACTCATCAAGATCAGATAGGTGTTCTCTTACCATTTTCTTGTTTGTTGTAATTTTATTTCTAGTCTGTCTTTTACAGTTATGTTTTTGGTAGGTTGGGCTTTAGTTTCTTTTTGCATGAAGACTGATGCAAAAAAATGAGTTAAGCAGCTCGGATTTCTCTCTACTGCTTGTTACTTCCTTGTCATCTTCTCTCTTAAGTGGACCTACTGTTTCCTTGACATTTTCTTGTTATTTATATGTCGAAAGAAACTTTTTTATTATCTTTGACTTTTGTTGCAAGTCTTGTTCATTCTGAATCTTTGCTTTCCTGATTTCATCTTTGCAGATTCAGGCTATCTGCCTATACTCAGCCTTAGTTATGTGTCTCTCTTTCCATTTTTTGTACTTTTCCTTTTTGTCTTTCAGTTTATCAGAGAGGTCTTTGTGCAGCCATGCTGGTTTCTTCTTGGATTTTTTGTTTTTCTTTTTCAGAGGTGTTGGGCTTTTTATGATCATATTTTTCAGTTTCCTATTCTTCTTGAGTTGTTTTCCCCTTTATGTTTGTTTGTTTGCTTGTTTTGTTTGTTTTATTTGATTTCTATACCGCCCTTCTCCCTAGGGACTCAGGGCGGTTCACAGGGCATAATATAAATAATAATCCATGGAATTTTTCTTAGGGTCTCTCTGAGTTTATTAAAATCAGCTCTTTTGAAGTTTATGGATTATGTTCTATTCAGTGGAGGGATTCAAATATGTGAACAAACAGTTCTCTGTGTGGATGCCACTTCCAGAAGTCCATTCTGGGCCTGGGCAACAAAAAATTAGCTACCGGTTCTGCCAAAGTGGTGCGAACAGGCTGAATCCCACCACTGGTTCTATTGCTTATATTTGCATTATACTGAATTTCAATATGACATGGTCACTCTCACCCAAAGTTCCAGCTACTTCAACTCCCTCTATCACTTCTTCTCTATTAGTAAGAATTAGGTCTAGTATAGCTTTTTCTCTAATTCCCTCTTCTACCTTTTGGATAACTAAGTTGTCAGTTAGGTTGGTTAGGAATGTGTTTGATTTCCCACTTGCTGCAGAGTTTGTCTCCCAGTTGATATCAGAGTAGTCTCCCATTACTACTTTGGTATATTTCCTACATACATTTGTTAATTGTTTAGCAAAAAAGTTCATCTATTTCTTCTGCTTGATTGGGTGGCCTGTAGTATACACCTGTAGCAATGTCATTCTTTTTTCCTTTTATATTGACCCATATGGATTCTAAGAGGTTTTCATCCTTGGTTTTTGTGGATTTCTGTAGAGATGTACTGATCTTTATATATAATGCAACTCCACCTCCTCTTTTGTTAGGTCTGTTTCATTTGAATAGTTTGCATCCTTCCATCAGTACATTCCAATTATGAGTTTCATCCCACCATGTTTCAGTAATGCCAACTATATCGTAATTGCTTTCATGTACTAATACTTCAAGTTCACCGTTTGTTCCCTAAACTTTGAGTGTTTATGTACAGGTACTTCAGTACTTTATGGGTCTTGGGTATGTTTTTATATCTACTACTTTGTATCTGGATTTTCCATCATTTCAATCCTCCTCCTCCTCCTCCTCCTCCTCCTCCTCCTCCTTCTTCCTCCTCTTCCTCTTCCTCTTTATATGATTGCTTATCTAGTAGTTTTTGCTTGGAATTTGGTTCTAAACAGTGCTTTTTTTGTAAAGAGAGAGAGAGAGAGAGAGAGAGGGAGGGAGGGAGGGTCCCCTCTGGTACTGTTTGCCTCCTCTAGGAGGAGCCATGAGGCACTGGAGCACCACAGCCAAAGTGTGGCTTGATTGGCTGGGTTGGACTATGTGGTGTGGAAGCCAATGGTGGTGGTGGGAGAAACATAAACATGGAGGCCATCTTTCACGAGAGGGTGAGTCTTTTGCCTTCCCTTACAGAAGGTGGGGTGTGAGATTAAAAAGAGGTGAAGTGAGAGTAAAGAAAGGCGGCTAGCATGGAAGCTTGCCTGACAGTGAAACGTTGCTGTTTTGGTTCCTTGGGTAGTTCAAAGGCTGGGATGTCTACAAAAATCTCTTTTTAGTCTTTTATACTTTATATTCAAACTGCAGAGGAGAAGAATAAGAATAAAGCTAATGTCTTGTGATTTGGAGATATTATTAACAATATCGCATCACAATAGTAATGGGGGACTTTAATTACCCTGATATCAACTGGGAGACAAATTCTTGCACTAAGTGGAAGATCTAACAGATTCCTGACAAACCTAGCAGACAACTTTCTCTCCCCAAAAGTAGAGAAGGGAAATAGGGGATTAGCCATATTGGATTTAATTCTCACTAACAGAGATGAAATGATAGAAAGTGTCAAAGCCACAGGAACCTTGGGGGGAAGTGATCATGCAATATTGGAATTCAACATTATGGAAGCACAAGCAATAGAATACAGCCAAACTAGAGTCTTGGACTTTAAAAGAGCTAATTTCAATAAACTTAGAGAGAGCTTGGGAAGAATTCCATGGATGAAAATCCTAAAGGGGAAAACAACTCAAGAAGCTTGGGAAATTTTGAAAAGTGAGATAATAAAGGCCCAGTCTAGTACAATACCAACAAAGAAGAAAAATAACAGCTCTCAAAAGAAACCAGCATGGCTGCATAAAGAACTCTCTGATAAATTGAAAGATAAAAAGGACAAGTATAAGAATTGGAAAGAGGGGCACATAACTAAGTCAGAATATCAGCAAATAGCCCGTGCCTGCAAAGATGAAGTGAGGAAAGCTAAGGCTCAAAATGAACTAAGGCTTGCGACCAAAGTCAAAAATAACCAAAAAAAAAGTTTCTTTCAAAATGTAAAAAACAAGAAAAAAGTTAAGGAAATGATTGGTCCATTAGTGGGAGAAAGCAGCAAGAAGATGACAAGCAACAGGGAGAAAGCAGAACTATTTAATTCGTTTTTTGCATCTGTCTTTACACAAAGGGAAAAAACAGTGCAACCTACCAAAACCAGTGCCATAAAAAACAGAATAGAAATGCAAGTTAAGATAGGCAAGAAAATGGTGAGCACCTGTCCAGCCTAGATGAGTTCAAATCACCAGGACCAGATGGATTACACCCCAAGGTTCTCAAGGAACTGGCAGACGTGATCTCAGAACCACTGAGCTATATTTTTCAAAGATCCTGGAGCACTGGGGAACTACCAGAGGACTGGAAGAAAGCTGATGTAGTTCCCATCTTCAAAAAAGGGAAAAAAACAGATGCAGGAAACTACAGACCTATCAGCCTGACCTCAATACCTGGGAAGATTCTGGAAAAGATAATCAAACAACAAATCAGTGAACACCTTGATGTGAACAAAGTTATCACTAAAAGCCAACATGGGTTTGTCAAAAACAGATCATGCCACACAAACCTTATTGCATTCTTTGACCAAGTGACAAAACTAGTGGACCAGAGGAATGCTGTAGATTTAATTTACTTGGATTTCAGTAAGGCATTTGATAAAGTAGATCACAACCTACTATTTGATAAGATAGAAAAATGTGGGTTAGATAGCATCACCACCAGATGGATTCGTAGCTGGCTGACAGGCCGTACTCAGCATGTGGTCATCAATGGAACTGCATCTACATGGAAGGAGGTGTGTAGTGGGGTGCCCCAGGGCTCTGTTCTGGTCCCAGTGCTCTTCAACATCTTCATCAACGATTTGGATGAGGGGATAGATGGGGAACTCATCAAATTTGCAGATGACACCAAGCTGGCAGGAATAGCCAATACTCCAGAAGATAGGCTTAAGATACAGGAGGATCTGGACAGACTCGAACACTGGGCACTATCTAACAAAATGAAATTCAATTGTGAATTAGTAGTAACTGTGAGAGAGATCTCGGAGTCTTAGTGGACAATCACTTCAACATGAGCCAGCAGTGTGCTGCAGCTGCCAAAAAAGCCAACACAGTGCTAGGCTGCATTAACAGAGGAATAGAATCAAAATCACGTGAAGTACTAATACCACTTTACAATGCCTTGGTAAGGCCACACCTGGAATACTGCATCAAGTTTTGGTCACCACGATGTAAAAAAGATGTCGAGACTCTAGAAACAGTACAGAGAAGAGCAACAAAGATGATTGGGCGACTGGAGGCTAAAACATATAGGGAACGGTTGCTGGAATTGGGTATGTGTAGTTTAATGAAGAGAAGGGTGAGGGGTGACATGATAGCAGTGTTCCAATATCTCAGGGGCCGCCACAAAGAAGAGGGAGCCAAGCTATTCTCCAAAGCACCTGAAAGCAGGACAAGAAGCAATGGATGGAAACTAGTCAAGGAGAGAAGCAACCTAGAACTAAGGAGAAACTTCCTGACAGTTAGAACAATTAACCAGTGGAACAACCTGCCTCCAGAGGTGGTGAATGCTGGAGGTTTTTAAGAAGAGACTGGACAGCCATTTGCCTGAAATGGTATAGGGTTTCCTGCCTGAGCAGGGGGTTGGACTAGATGACCTCCAAGGTCCCTTCCAACTTATTATTATTATTATTATTATTATTATTATTATTATTATTATTATTATTATTATTATTATTTATTGGTCAGATGTAAAGGTAGACGCATAGTATGAGGTTTAATTTCATTCATTCCACTGAACTATTTTTATCATTTGATTCAAAGATTCAATTTGAAGTAATGATTCAGATAAATCCCCTTCAAATTGCATCTCTGAATCAAATTTTCCCACAGCCTTATTTATTTGCTTATGTTCAAAAACAAATGATCCATTGGGTTGGATGGATATTACAAAGGAAATATATATGTGTTTCTAAGACTCTAATTTCATACTTTGTTTCCTCCACTAAAATATAAACAGACAGGAAGCTAAATTTCAGCCACAAGAAGGACAGAGCCCAATCAGATTATGCATACAATACCCAAAGCAAGGGAAGAAAACACCATGATGAAGACACATTTAACACTAAGCTATAATGTGATTTATTTGCTTTGGGCTTAAAATGTGCAAGCAAGCTTCTCCTGTTTATGAAGCAAGGTGTCAGGCTTAGTATGTTGAATATTAGACAACTAGTTTATATTTAGGTGCAGGTCCTTCAATTTCCATTTTATAGATGAAAATAAATGAGCTTAAATGTAGCATTTTTTCTAAGAGTCTGTGAAACCAAGACTATATTTGTGGGTAGAATGATAGGTTGCATGCTAGTGTTTTTTTAGCTGACCATGACCTATACTGAACACAGATGCAATGCTCAGCGAACTTTTCATAGCTTTGTTGGTTTATTTGTTAATTTGTGGGTTTTAACTGAGAAAGAAATGTGAACCTAGCTTCTCAGATTCATTCAAAGGCATTTCTTCAGCATATGTATGGTCAAGTCATGCCTTTGTTCAGGCTTGTTGCCATAACACCATACTTCCTCTTGCTTTTTTTATAGACACATTGCAGCAATCTGTTTACTAAATCAGGATTAGATCTATCTCTCTTTCATGGCATGCCAGGTTCCTCCTTGTCTCAGACATAAACTTGGCAGCTTTTGTGTAAGACTGGAAAAGCAGTGGGAGAAGAACAGGAAACACTATAAGCAGGATTTGAAAAGGAGGAAGAATGATGGCAGACACAAACAATACGGGAAACATCCATCAGAGATCAAAGCCCTTTTCTGGATGCCACAAATGTCTCACTGAATTCTGTTGGGCAATTTGTTGTTCAGTTTTCAAATCTAGAAAGGACACTTTTGCATTCTTCTACCAAAATATGTAGTTTAATGCTAGAGCAAAACGCAAAATTAATTGCTCATAGCTCAGAAGGTCAGAAGAGATGCTGAGAAGAGATGCTGGTTTCTAAGTTGCCACTTTTCAGTTGCAGAAGAAATATAACATGCTTTATTGGAGAAATTATCTTAAATAATATTCTGTGTTTTACTAATCTGTAAGGAGGGACTTATTGTACCTCCTATTTTAAATTTAAATATAACATTGCATTTTCTGTTTGCTTGACTCTGCTATCCTAAAGGATTTGTTAAGACATTTTAATCTGATTATCACCTTGGTGCAGAACAATGATTTATAAAATTGAAATCATGAAACAGTAGCTAAAAATGCATTGACTTTCCCTTCCTACAAAAATGATTCTCATTAAATTCATTGCCAGTATTGCTTTCCCCCCTTTTTCAGGATGTAATGCCAATGGGAAACTATTGGTACACCACAAAATGCTAATAACTTTTGGAATTGTATTTTAATCAATTAACTTTAGGACCTTGAATGAGCCATGTGGTATCCCAATGAAAAGCACAGATTCTTCTGAACACTTCAACACAATATTAAACTATGCTGTGAATGGGCTTGATCCACAGAATTCATTAAATAGACATGCAGAGAATTCTTATTTAAGAAACTGTTAAAAACTGCAGACAGCATTACTATAGCATACTTATACAGCGACAACTATGCCCAAATTTAAGAAACACTCTAAGCAGGAGGTAATTTCTGCTTGAAATTTGCTAGGTCAAATACCTTTGGGGGGGTTTTGGAACTGTTTGGAAACTATTCTGCTTAAAAAGGGAGTATCATATGTTTAATTAATGGTTTCCCTGCTTCTTTACCCAATCAGCCACTGAGATTCCTTATTTAATTCCTTATTTTTCTTTGGACATGTCATTTGGCATGCCCCCCCCCAACAAACCTACTTCCATTTTACAGTTCTTCCATCACTGGAAGTATGGAGGAAAGTAGCAGCACACTTCAAAATTTTAGTAGCAAAAGGAAAAGAAAGGCTAATCATTTCACTATTTGAAAGGGTTAGACACCAGAACACATCACAGTTTTATTTTCCTTCCTAAATATGGGCTAAAATGGGAAACTGGAAGAATATTTGTCAAGTTCACCTGGTAAAAAGAAAAAGAAAAGTGTACTGTTTCCCCTTTCTGCTGCTGAATATGTTAAAGAAAATCACTTCAGTGTTAGTTTACTTGTTAAAAACAAGAAAATGCAAATATCCAGGTTTTCACCACTGCATCAGTGAGCTAATGGGAAAAAAGATGTGCTGTTTTCAGGGGACTTCCTGGTGGCAAGGCTCCGTTGATGGCAGCCATTTCGGCTGTCAGCCCCGCTGTCTCCGTAGAGCCGCCTAAAACAGCAACGATCAGCTGTTTGGCAGCTCGGAAGCCTGCTCCTTGGGAGAAGAGGTGGGGATGAGCACCCAGGCAGGGGTAGAGCTGCCCCAGACCGCTAGAGTTGAAACTCTGGTGGTTGAAGGGTTGAGCCCCCCTGAAGCCTGAGTTTGCTCCAGACTCCGGGACGCCTCTGCTCCAAGGCTTTGGAGCAGAGCAGGATGCTGCAACCATCCCTGCCAGCGAGAGTGAACTTTGGATTACTTGGATGCAGGCAGAGCTGTGCAGGAGAATGCTGTCAGAGCAAGTATTTGAACTTTAACTCAGTAAACTTTGTGGAGACTTTTAAGTGGAGTGGAAAGTGAAAGTGCACAATAGAATTAAGTGGGTGAAAATGGCTGCCAAGTCAACTAAAGTTCCTAGAAGTGCGGGGGCTTCACCAGTTCAGCAATCTTCATTACAGTCTTTAATGCCCCCCCTCCGGCACCTGCCTTGACAATAAAAGATCTGCAGGCTTTGAAAAAGCAATCTCAGCAATTAGCTGAGCTTATTGAGGAGAAGAATACAGAAATAAGGGCAGACATCTTACTTGCATTTCAAGGCATGGCTGTTTGTATTGAACGTCTGGATGAGAAAGTGGAAGAACTTAGTCAAAATACTATGAGATTAGATGCCAAAATGACGGATGCTGAAACAGTGATGGAAAAGATTGATGACGATTTATTATTGGTCCAGCATAGAGAGATGGAGTTTGCTGTGAGAATTAGAGGGTTGAAGGAAGACCCTAAGGAAAATTTGAAAAAAGTAGTTTCAGAAGCTCTTGAACAGGTTCTTGGGCGCTCAGCAGAAGATATTATGGTGGATATAGATAAAATATTTCGTGTTAATTCCTGGATTGCAAGACAGAGGAAGCTACCTAGATATGTGGTGGTTTATTTTACAAAGAGAGCAACTAGAAATGAGGTTATTCAAGCCTTTTATAATAATAAATTTACAGTTGCAGAGCAAGAAGTTTTAATTTTGAAAGAGATTCCTCCAAGAATTTTAAGGAGAAGGAAAGAATTTGCTTTTATGGCAGAAGAATTAAGAAGATGCGATATCCAGTTCAGATGGGAGATCCCAGTAGGTATGGTGGTGATGCACGCAGGCACGAGATACCGTCTTCTCACAGTTTTACAGGCACATGATTTTTATGCCAATATTTTGAAGGCAGGCCCCATACCACTTCTGGAATCTAAAAGGAAGAATGGCAAAGGAGAGTGTCAACCACAAAATGAGAGCATACAAGGTGCTGAAGGAGTTACGCAGTTGAAAGATGGAGAATTCCAGAAAGCTACAGGAGTGGATCAGATTTCAGTACCAAAAGAGGAGGTCAGAGACCAAAGAATGACACGCGCTACAGCTAGACGAATGAGACAAGAGCAAGAACAGCAGAGAGTTATGATTGCATCTCAAAAACTTACTTACAGTGAAGCAGTGGGAGTAGCGAAGCCAAAGAGAGTGCAGGTAATGTTGGAAGAGGCGCTCCAAAAGCTTCAGGTCGCAAAAGATGGCGACAAAGCTTCTAACCTGGAATGTTAATGGTCTAAATTCACCACATAAGAGAAAGAAAGTATTTCAATATCTAAAGCAATTTAAAAACGATGTTATTTGCTTACAGGAAACACATATTCAAGCGGCTGATCAAAAGTACTTGGTAAACTTTAGGTTGGGCACACAGTTTATTGCTTCTGCACCTGATAAGAAAAATGGAGTTGTTATTTATGTCAAGAATACTTTAACAGCGAGTTTAATTGAAGCAGACAAACAAGGAAGATATGTTATAATTGAATTATTAATAGAAGGCAAGAAAATGCTTTTGGTTGGATTATATGCTCCTAATCAACAGCAAGGAGATTTTTACAATTTATTACACAGCAAGATTATTCAGTGGGATTATAAATCTTGTATTTTTATGGGAGATTGGAATGGCAACTTGGACATACAAATGGACAAGGGAGGTCTTTTTAAAAGCACGCCAAGTCATGCTAAACTGCCTAAATCTTCTTTTGAGATGAAGGATGACTTGGAATTGAGAGATGTTTGGAGAGAAAGGAACTTGCAAGAAAAAGACTTTACTTTTTTCTCCGACAGGCATCAATCTTTCTCCAGAATTGACTTTGTATTAATTACTAATGATTTTTTTCTAGGATTAAGAAGATCAAGATTTGTCCAAGAACTATATCTGATCATAGTCCAGTATGGTTGGAGATAGAGAAAGATAATGGAGACAGACGGTCTTGGCGTTTAAATGAACATTTGTTTAGATACCAGGAAAATGTGGAAGAATGTAAAAAGCAGATGACAGAATTTTTTAAAATTAATATGCATAAAGGTACTCCTATTGAGATGGTTTGGGATGCAAGTAAAGCTTATATGAGAGGTGTATTAATATATTTGAACAATAAACATAGACGTAAATTGGAATTTAAGAGGAAAAAATTAGAGGATGAAATTAAGGAAAAAGAAAAGGCTTTAATTCTGAATCCATCTGATGGGAAGATCAAAGAGGTAATTACTTTACTAAAGGGTCAGTTTGATATGTTAAAGGCAGATCAAGTGGCAACTAACCTACGATATTCTAGACACAACACTTTTTGTAATGTTAATAAACCGGGTAGATGGTTAGCTTACTTGTTAAGGAAGAAGCAAAGAGCTTGCAATATAGATAGAATAGAACATAAGGGTAAAGTAGTGTATCAGCAGAATCTTATTAAAAAGACATTTGTTGATTTTTACTCTAAGTTGTATGCTAGAGATAAAATTAGAGATGTAGATATAGATGGATATTTGATGAAAGCTAATATTCCTGTTCTTACGCAAGAACAAAAGGAAGGGATGAACCAATTGATAACTGACGAAGAAATTTTTCCAGCAATTAAACAATTAAAAGTGGGTGAAGCACCGGGAACTGACGGTTTGACTGCCATTTATTATAAAAATTTACAGTTAGAAATGGTGGAACCTTTAAGAGAATTGTTTAAGACAATTCAATTGGGAGGAAGAGTGCCTCCATTGTGGAAAACTGTCTTTATTTCATTGATCCCAAAGGAAGATCAGGATGCTACCCAAGCCAAAAACTACAGACCAATATCGCTTTTAAATACTGACTATAAGATATTTGCAAAAATTTTAGCCAACAGATTAATGAAGGTAATGCAACAAGTGATTCATAGTGTTCAAAATGGATTTATAAGTGATAGACAAATGAAGAATAATGTGAGACACATTGTAGATTTATTGGAATTTCTGGAAAGAAATAATCAGATCCCCGCAGCGCTGATCTTTTTGGATGCTGAAAAAGCTTTTGATCAATTGGACTGGCAATTTTTGATGAAAGTATTAGAGAAAATGGAATTTGGGGAATTTTTTTTACAACCTATTAGGGCAATATATCAGAAGCAAACAGCTCATATAATAGTAAATAACAGTTTGACAGAATCATGCAATATTGAAAAGGGTACAAGACAGGGGTGTCCGCTGTCACCTCTATTGTTTGTTTTAACATTGGAAATATTACTGATTAAAATACGAGATTCAAATAAAATTAGGGGAATTCAAATAAGAGATCAGGATTATAGATTGAGGGCGTTTGCAGACGATCTGGTTATTACAGTAACTCAGCTGGAATATTTAGTTGTAGAATTGATGGAGATAATAATGTTATATGGGAAAGTTTCTGGATTTAAGATAAACACACAAAAAACTAAAATATTGTCTAAGAATATGACTGTGTCACAAAAGGCTGCTCTAGAAGAGCTCACAGGATTTGAAATAGTTAAAAAGATTAAATATTTGGGGATATATCTGTCAGCCTCAAATGTGAAGTTATATAAAAATAATAATGAACTGTTATGGGGAAAAATACAAAAAGAATTAGATAGTTGGAAAAAATTACAATTGTCTTTACTGGGAAGAATTGCAGCAGTGAAGATGAATGTTTTGCCAAAATTTTTGTTTTTGTTTCAAATGATACCTATACTTAAAAAGTATTTAAATTTGGAGGAATGGCAAAAAGGTATTAATAAATTTGTTTGGGCAGGGAAAAAGCCACTAGTTAAATTAAAGATAATGCAAGATACACATGAAAGAGGTGGTCTTAAAATGCCTAATTTTAAATTATATTATGAGGCTGCTGCTTTGTCATCGATAAGTGACTGGTTTAATTTAACACAAGGGAGATTATTAAATCTTGAGGGTCATGATTTGTTATTTGGTTGGCATGCATATTTATTGTATGATAAGAAGGTGGATAATGTTTTTAAGATACATATTTTAAGGTATGCTCTATTACGAGTTTGGAAAAAGTATAGACATAAGTTAAATTATAAGATACCAATTTGGGCAATACCTAAACATGCAATAGAAAATATAAATGTGGGATTTAAACAGGATGAGACTACATATAAGGAAATTTTAAGTCTAGAAAGGAATGTATGGCAATTAAAGCCATATAATATTTTAAAAGAAGAAAATATTGTACAAACTTGGTTCCAGTATGGGCAATTACAGGCAAGATGGAAAGAGGACCAGAAAGCTGGCTTTTCGATGACTGATGAAAATTTGGTAAAACAAATTAGAGATCAAGGTCAAGCACATATTAAAAGGATATATAATGCATTGATAGAAATTGACTCAGAAACGGAACTTTTTAAAGATTGTACGATAAAGTGGGCCCAGAATTTTCAAGAAGTTATAACAATGGATACTTGGGAAAAGATTTGGGTTAGAAATGTTAAATTTACACAGGCCCAAAACTTAAGAGAGAATTTTTATAAAATGTTTTATACTGTAGGTGGCACTTAGACCCTAAAAAATTAGCAAGCATGTATCTGAACTGCCAGCCCAAATGTTGGAGGTGTGGTTGTGAGGATGCAACATATTTTCATATATGGTAGACTTGTAAAAAGGTTAAAGCCTTTTGGATTAAAATTTGGTGGAATATGCAAAAGATATTTAAGAAAAGGATAAAGTTTTCTCCGCAATTGTTTTTATTGGGTATTACAGATACTACTGTTATAGACACTAAGTTGATGTTGCATCTAATTACGGCGGCAAGACTTTTAGTAGCGCAATATTGGAAGAAGGAGGAATTGCCAATGGATTGAATATATTCAGAATAAATATGGGACTAAAAAGTTTCATTTAGTATTTGAATAAGTAGTGGATTTTTATGATGTATGATTAGTTATTTCAGACATGTCAAACACAAGGCCCGCGGGCCACAAACGGCCCGCCACATGATTGAGTCCGGCCCGCACAACTCTCCCAGAAATTACAAAGGTCCGGCCCCCACCACCTTGGCACCGGCCCGGCTGAGCACTTGCTCAGTAGGAGGCAAGTGCACTGGACTGGTGGAACCCAGCACTATTTGCATCTTATTAGTCTCCTGCGGCTCCAAAAAAAAAGTGGAGGAGGAGGAGGTAGGAGGGAGTGAGGTGGGACGCGGGGGGGGGGAGGACGAACAACACCCAGCCGGTGAGGGGGAGAGATGCCCAGGCCAGCCCCAACCTCCGCAAGTGAAAGCAAGGGAGATTGCAATTGGCTCCTGCAATCTCCCTGCGGCCCGGCTTTCTCTTGCAGAAGGCAGGCTGAAGTGGAGCAAGGAATGCGAATCGGCCGATCTCGCACTCCTAGGATCTCCTCTGCTCGGGTTCAGCTTCACTTGCTACAAGAGAAAGCAGGCTGAAACAAAGCAAGGGAGATTCCCTCGCTCCGTTTCAGCCTGCTTTGTCTTGTAGCAAAAGAAACTGAAACCGAGAAGAGGAGATCACTGAAGTGCGAGATCGGGCGATTAGCATTCCTTGCTCCGTTTCAGTCTGCCTTCTGCAAGAGAAAGCCGGGCCGCAGGGCTGCCTCCGTAGGTACTGCTCTAACGCGGAGAGGGAAGGACAGAGAGGGAGGGAAGGAAGGAAGAAGGAAGGAAGGAAAGAAGGAAGGGACAATGGGAGAGGGAGGGAGGGAGAGAAAAATAGAGAGAGAGAGAGAGAGAGAGAAGGAGAAAGAAAGAGGGAGGGAAACAGAGGAAGAGGGAGAAATAGAGGGAAAGAGAAAAATAGAGAGGGAGAGAAAGAGGGAGGGAGAGAGAGAAGGAGAAAGGGAGGGAAATAGAGGGAGAGAGAAAGAGGGAGAGAAAGAAAGGGAGAGAGAGAAGGAGAAAGAAAGAGGGAGGGAAATAGAGGAAGAGGGAGAAATAGAGGGAAAGAGAAAAATAGAGAGGGAGAGAAAGAGGGAGAGAGAGAAGCAGAAAGAAAGGGAGAGAAATAGAGGGAAAGAGGGAGAGGGAAAGAGGGAGAGAAAGAAAGGGAGAGAGAAAAGGAGAAAGAAAGGGAGGGAAATAGAGGAAGAGGGAGAAATAGAGGGAAAGAGAAAAATAGAGAGGGAGATAAAGGGAGAGAGAGAAGCAGAAAGAAAGGGAGCGAAATAGAGGGAGAGAGAGAAAGAGGGAGAGAAAGAAAGGGAGAGAGAGACAAGGAGAAAGAAAGAGGGAGGGAAATAGAGGAAGAGGGAGAAATAGAGGGAAAGAGAAAAATAGAGAGGGAGATAAAGGGAGAGAGAGAAGCAGAAAGAAAGGGAGCGAAATAGAGGGAGAGAGAGAAAGAGGGAGAGAAAGAAAGGGAGAGAGAGACAAGGAGAAAGAAAGAGGGAGGGAAATAGAGGAAGAGGGAGAAATAGAGGGAAAGAGAGGGAGAGAGAGAAGGAGAAAGGGAGGGAAATAGAGGGAGAGAGAAAGGGAGAGAAAGAAAGAGAGAGAGACAAGGAGAAAGAAAGAGGGAGGGAAATAGAGGAAGAGGGAGAAATAGAGTGAAAGAGGGAGAGAGAGAGAAGGAGAAAGGGAGGGAAATAGAGGGAGAGAGAAAGAGGGAGAGAAAGAAAGGGAGAGAGAGAGAAGGAGAAAGAAAGAGGGAGGGAAATAGAGGAAGAGGGAGAAATAGAGGGAAAGAGAAAAATAGAGAGGGAGAAGGAGAAAAAGGGAGGGAAACAGGGAGAGAGAGAAAGAGGGAGAAATAGAGGGAAAGAGAAAAATAGGGAAAGAAGGAAAGGGAGAGAGAGAAAGAAGTAGAGGAGAAAGAAAGAGGGAGGGGGAGAGAGGGAGAGAAAGAGAAGGAGAGAGAGAAATTAAATTAGTAACATGATTGTTAGGTGAATCTGGTTTCCCCACTAACTTTGCTTCTCAGAAGGTTGCAAAAGGCGATCACATGACCCTGGAACAATATGACCATCATAAATATGAATCGATTGCCAAGCATCCGAATGTAAATCACATGACACTGGGGATGCTGCAATGGTCATAAGTGTGAAAAATGGTCATAAGTCACTTTTTCAGTGTCGTAACTTTGAACGGTCACTAAGTGAATCATTGTAAGTCGAGGACTACCTGTACTTTACCTTTTTTTTCCTTTTTTAGGGGGGGTTAAGTTTTTGACACGTTGCTGGGTGACATTGCCTTGTCCTAAAAGTGGTACAATGGATGAAAAGGTTGAAAAGCCCTGTTTTAGTATACTGGTACTATTTGGTTCAGAATATTTTTTTCTTGTTTTCCTGCTCTAAAAACTGGGTGCGTCTTATGGTCAGGTGCGTCTTATGGTCCGAAAAATACGGTAGCTTGTCAAGGTAAAAATCACCTTTGTAGAGGGCGACGGACCGTGCTTCAGAGAATGCATGTTACACTTGCAGGAAGGCAAGAAAAACACGACGCATAATCTTACTAAATACCTTTTACTAACAAAAATATAAAAACTAAATATATATTATACAGAGCTAGCTAGCTTCATCCTAACGTAACAGACAGTAACAGCAAAGTGAAAAAAAAAAAAAAAAACAATACAGATAATAACTCTGGGAACTTCTTCTAGACATGCGCACTAAACAGACTGAAACCATAACATAGCTAGTCATATGGGATTCACTATGGTTACCAGATAAGTTATCACAACAGGTGCAGAGAACAGGGGAAAATGTACAGTTAGAAATGAACTTTTCTGACGAACAAAAAACGTGCAGTGACATTCCCCTTCTTTCGTCAGCAAAGTGAAGACTCAAGTAAGGCACATCTTCTCACGCAGATACTCATGCTGGGCTGTAGGAAGTGGTTTGTTCAGCATGTCAGCAATTTGATCACGTGTAGGCACATACTGTAACGTCACAAAACCTTGTTTAACCAGTTGCCTTATGTTTTGATATCGGATGTCAATGTGTCTGGACCTTGAACCTGTAAAACGTGTTTCAGAAATATAAACCACAGATTCATTATCTTCCATTACTGTGATTGGTCGAATCGGATGTGTCCAGATATCTGTGACTAAAGCATCAAACCAGGTTAAAGAATTGCATGCATCAGACACACAAGCATACTCAGCTTCTGTAGAGGAACAAGAAACAAAATTCTGTTTACGCACATGCCAGTAAACAGGACATCCATTTAAGAACATCATGTAACCTGATGTACTTTTCCGTGACTTCTTATCACTTGCCCAATCTGAATCTGCAAAACAACATAACTCTGCATAGTCAGTATGTGTGGGTTCCAACAACAACTTCATGTCTTTGGTGTGTTTTAGATACCTCAATAACCTTTTAACACATGTCCAATGAAACTGTTTTGCCTTGCCTACGTGTCGTGATAAAAGATTAACACTAAGTGCAATGTCGGGTCTAGTCCAACTACTAATATACAGCAGCGACCCAATGACTGAGCGATATAGTGTTTGATCCTCGAACTCAGGACTTGGTTCATGTGCCAAAATGTGAAAGTCAGTTTGCATGGGTATACTCACAGGCTTAGCGTCCTCCATGTTACAGTGATATAACAGTTGTTCAATCTTCTCTTCTTGTGTGAGACTAAACCCCTTCTGAGTTTTGGCAATTTGAACACCTAAATAAGTGTTAATACACCCTAAACACTTCAACGTGAAAAACTTTTGTAAAGCTTTAGCAAAAACCTCACTCATCTGCTTATTTGGACCAATATAAACAATGTCATCGACATAAACAAGAATTATCTCATACCTATTACCGGATCTTTTGGTAAACACGCATTCATCTGTTTCGGACTTAATAAAGCCCATTGAATTTAGTTTGTCAGAAAGACATAAGTACCACATTAAACCAGACTGTTTCAGACCATAAAGACTTTTGTGTAGAAACCAGGTATCCCCTTCTTGCTGTCTGAAACCTGGAGGACCTTTGACGTAGATGTCTTCATCAAGATCAGCGTGAAGATAAGCCGTTTCAACATCGAACTGGAAAACTTCCAGGCCAAGGATAGTTGCAGTGGCTAAAGCAATTTTCACACTTTCAGTCCGCACCGTGGGTGAGTATGTATTTGTATAGTCCTCAGGGTAACGTTGAGCGAAACCCTGGGCTACGAGTCTGGCCTTGTACAACGACTCACCATTCGGCTTCTTTTTGATCCTGTAGACCCATCGAGTACCAATAACTTTCTTGTTTGCTGGAGGGCTTGCAGGCGTAAACACTTGAAGTTTCTTTAAACTGTCCATTTCAGCCTGCATTGCCTCAAACCATTTATCTTGTTCTGATTCAGGGAGATGTTTGATCTGTGTGAACTTCTCAGGTGGAAGTGTAACATTACAAATCAAAGGTACAGGTGTTTTTGTTACTTGCCACGAATACCGTTTTGGAGGAATTCCCTTTGTGGACCTCTTGGAACGTCTCGGGCCAACCGTCCATTCTTCTTCTGTGTCGTCCTCGTCTTCATCATCGTCGCCAGCAGCAACATCGGCGGCTTGCGAAGACGGAACAGTAGGTTGAGAAGAACTCGTGGAAGGAACATTCTCCTGTGATTCTTGATCAGGTTGCGTGGCATCAGCAACATCATCTCTAGGAAAATAAACTCCAGGATCGTTAGAATGAATCCTGGACCAGTCAGCATCTTCCTCAAAAGTAGCAGATTGTGAAACCACAATAACATGATGAGAGTCAATGTATTTGCTCCATTTTGAATTATCATCAATGCCCATAAATCTCATCCTTTTTGCTGCAGGACCCCCTTTCTTTCTTTGGGCTAAAGGAATATTCACCATAGCATAGGAACCAAAAATATGGAGATGTGAGAGATCAGGCTTGTGTCCATACAACATGAAATAAGGGGTCTGATTTATCACACTACTCCAAGTACGGTTGATGATATGGTTAGCATATTTGATAGCTTCACCCCAGTATGGAAGACTGAGGTTAGCATCTTCAAGGAGGCAACGCATCATGGTTTGCAAAACCCCATTTCTGCGTTCTGCCACCCCATTTTCAGCTGGAGTATAAGGAGCAGATGCCTGATGTACTATCCCATTCTTACGCATCCAGTCCTGGAAACGCTGAGACATGAATTCAGCACCGCGATCACTCTGGATTCTGGCAATGTTGACCTCGAATTGGGTATAGACAAGACTAGCAAAGTCTTTAAAGATCTGAAAGGTCTCAGATTTTTCTTTCATAGGATATACATATCCATATCTAGAATAATTGTCAACGATTGTCAAGAAATATCTTTTACCACCAAGTGTTGGTGCAAAAGGACCAACTATGTCAGTGTGTACCAAATCAAAAATGCGTGTTGACAGGCGTGTAGCGCGTTTTGGAATTGCTGCTGCCTTGGATTTGGCTTTCTTGCAGACAGCACAGTCCAAGAACACCTTACACCCCTTTAGATCCAAACCTCTTGCGAACTCTGGCATCTTCTTCAGAACACGGAAACTGGCATGACCCAATCTTCTGTGCCACTTATGGATACACCTGGAATGCAAAGGTTTACCTGTTAGTGAATTCTCAACTTTAGCATTTTTATTAGGAACCCCAGGCTTGCTGTGAGCAACCTGTGTCTTTTTTGTATTTTTATCATTATTAGGAACCTTTGGAGTAGCAACAGGATCTCTCTCTGGGACGTCTCTCTCTGGGCCTGTGCTTTCCCTTTTTGGAGCTTGTATACTTGCCTGCTCTTGCTGCTTAGGCTTTGGTTTTAAGTAATAAACACCACCAATCAACATGGTTTCAGCAACAATATCTCCATCTTTGACTATATAACTTGCTTTTTCAAGATGGTGGACCTGAAAATGAGAAAACCTAGACAAATGACTCTGACTAAGCAAATTACTACTGGCAGATGGAACATAGTAAACATTTGGAATGAGAGCATCAAGCTCTTCAATGTAGACAGTTCCTTTTCCCATGACCTGAACAGGATGATTGGAAAAAGAGTAAAGTTCACGAAGTTCAGGTTCAGGCTCGTGCATCTCAGTGTAAAGCTCTTTTCTGTAGGTTACATGTAATGCTGCTCCACTGTCCAAAGTCCAAAGTAGGCGTCTGTCGTACTCTGGTTGAGGCTGTGGATCGTTGGTCACAACCAATGTGGCAAGTGGAGCTTGTGGATCACACCTGGAACCACGACCACGACCTTGTCGTCCGCCTCTACCTCTGCCTCCTCTGGAATCTGTTCCTCTGGGCTGGTATGTGACGGGCGCTGGAACTCGTTGGGGACAATCCCGGGTGGCATGTCCCACACAATTGCAAATGTAGCATCTTGGCATTCTTGGAACGTAGGTCCTTCCACGGAAGGCACGCCTCGCTGAAGCTCTTGATGCAGGTGGTTCCCTTAAATGTGGCGCAGCTTGCATAACTGCCTCTTCTTCAGCTAAGATTCTGCATACATGATCCACTGTGCGTTGAGCAATAGGCACTTGATTAATCTTGGAAATAGCATCTTTCCACTCATGATTCAAAGAATTGATGATAATGCTGATCATTTGAAAATCATCAATAGGATAGCCTTTTTCACCCAGTTCTTTTCTAATACCTTTCATTTCAGTCAAATGTGCTCCAATATGTTCACCAGGTTTTAATCTGGAACCATGGAACTCAGACAAAAGTAAACAGGTAGACTCAATTGATGTAGGCCGATAACATGCCTCTAACTGAGTCCAAATTTGTTGGGCAGTTGCATCTTGTGAAAACGTGAGCTGCAATTCAGTGTCCATTGACATCAATAATGTTGTGCATGCTCTATTATCCAAGTCCCATATGTCAGGAGTCCATGGCTGGGCAGGAGGATTAAACACCATCATGTGAGTACCTTCTCTGCGTAACAAAAGTCCAACCTCACTGACCCATGCCCTGTAATTCTGTCCTGACTTCTTTAATTTTGAGTCACCAGCCAGTGGTACAATGGAAGGTGTTTGATGAGGAATATACAATTGAGGTACTGGCTGTGCAGGTTGTGCAATCCGACCATAACCTGCAGGGGGCACCAGTGGCGTCTGTGCCTGGACATGCGGCAGTTGCATTGAAGCTGCCGGTAGTCTTGGTGCTGGCTGTGACTGTCTTTGAGCTGCTATTCCACCCTGGCCAGCAGGAGGCACTGGCGCTGGGGCTGGTGCAGTAGCATAACCTGCAGATGACACTGGCTTTCGCATATAAGAACCCGGTGGCAATTGCATGTGGGTTAAATATGGCTGTGTTCTGCCAGGTAGAGGGGCTTGCATAGAAGCAATATTAACAGGAGAAGCAATAGTAACAGGAATCCTAGCACCATCAGGGACTGGAGCCTCAGATAACGGCAGAAATCTTGTATCTCTGAGCAAAGACTCCTCCATAGACAATTGCGAGAGTGAGAGCTCCAATTTATGTCTTAATGCAGCTTCACCAGTAGATGGTGCTATAACATTTGCTTCAGGCATCACTGTGGCTCTGTATGTCCTTTGGGACAGCCCATAATCATGTGACATAGGAGCCTCCGGTTCCCATTCGTCTTGCATGACACTCAATGATGGGCGTGACTTTAGCTTTGGGGAAGAAGGAGGCAATATGGCTTCTCCTTGTGGGTGTGGCAATATGGCCGGTTCATGCTCATAATTCCTCTCATATTGCTGAACCATTGACACATATTTCTTTGCCTGCTGCAAATGCCTTTCAAAAACCCCAATTAGTTCACAGTAGCCTTGCATAGCTCTATCTCGCATAGTTTGCTTGGGGCTTGAAGGAGCAGAAGGAATTTTCCTCGGCTGAACTTTAGGTTTCACTCCAAGCCTTTGAAATTCATCTTGAGCCCCTGGAGTGTGAACATTTCCAAAAGCAGCTGCCAGGGAGCTTGGAAAAGTAGAAAAAGGAGTGACTGACCTTGCATCGTGGACAGGAGCAGGCGCGTCTTCTCCAAGGCGTGTGGCCGAAGCTATCGGAGTTCTTAAGGTCGATGGGAGATGCCCAACAGACAAACTCCTGGCCTCCCGTTTCAGCCGTGGCTTCCTTCCTGACATGTTTCAGCAGTTAATCACCGCTGCCTCACTAGCACTAACTAACTGATAACAGCCGCAGAAACATGCTTCTCCAAAAACATAAATCAAACCATCCTCTGCTACCAAAATGTCAAGGTAAAAATCACCTTTGTAGAGGGCGACGGACCGTGCTTCAGAGAATGCATGTTACACTTGCAGGAAGGCAAGAAAAACACGACGCATAATCTTACTAAATACCTTTTACTAACAAAAATATAAAAACTAAATATATATTATACAGAGCTAGCTAGCTTCATCCTAACGTAACAGACAGTAACAGCAAAGTGAAAAAAAAAAAAAAAACAATACAGATAATAACTCTGGGAACTTCTTCTAGACATGCGCACTAAACAGACTGAAACCATAACATAGCTAGTCATATGGGATTCACTATGGTTACCAGATAAGTTATCACAACAGGTGCAGAGAACAGGGGAAAATGTACAGTTAGAAATGAACTTTTCTGACGAACAAAAAACGTGCAGTGACATAGCTCGCACGCAAAACAAGCACGGCAGAGGAGCCCTTGTGTGAAAGAAGCCTGGCAGAGGAGCCGGAGCGGCTCCACTGCTGGGGGCGCGTCTTGGCTGGGGCCTTCCAGGATCCAAGCCGGGTGCCTCTGCTCGCCACTCCGGCTCCTCTGCCGGGCTTGTTTCGCATGCGAGCTACTTTGCCGGGCGCTGCTGAGGGCGAGCAGAGGTGCCCAGCCCAGATCCTGCAAGGCCCGGCCAAGAGGCGCCCCCAGCAGTGGAGCCGCTCCAGCTCCTCTGCCGGGCTTCTTTCACGCATGGGCTCCTGTGCCGGGTGCTTGAAGTGCAAGGATCACATCCAGGCAAGAATGTTCAGCTCACAGAAAATGAGATTCTGGGCATATGCCTGAAGTCACGAGAGATCTTCCTGAGCCAGCCCATTTTGTTGGAACTAGAAGCCCCACTCAAGATTTGTGGTAAACAGCGGTATAACATAAAATTATGGAAGACCTTCACTGATTGCTTCAACTGCCTACCTATCACTGCCGAGGGCAGAATCCTTGTAATTCCAGGCTGTGTTATGGGTAATTTTGCAGCTGCTGGGTTTCTGCTGCACAGGGTAAAGCTGTAAAATTGAAACTGAAGTGGGATCCCCTGCTGCCGGTGTGGTTTTGAAAAGCTGGCATGGGTACAGAAGTGTGATTATATGTTGAATTGCTGTTCAAGTGTGTGTACTTCAGGGGCACTCCTAGCCTGGGGAAAGTAAGTCTATGGTCCTTTTTAGGAAGGTTTCCTGAATTTGAAGCCCTCTACCACACCAAAAAGGACATAGAAATACAGGTAGTTCTCATTTACCGACCACAATTGGGACCAGCCACTTGGTTGTTAAGCAATGCAGTCACTCAGTGAAACTGCAACTGACTTAGGTTCTTACTTCAGCTGCCATTTGCCACACAAACCTGAAAAAGTTCTAAATGCAAGGATTGGCTGCAAAGTTACTTTGTCACCACTGTTGTAACTGTACTGTTGCTAAACGAGGACTACCTATCTTACGGCTATGCAATGCTCATCGGGGTGCCTGCAAATGAGCCAATATCCGGCCCCACCCCACTAGGCTTTTTCGGGGGACTCGAGGACGAAGGGGGAAGTTGGCCCTCTGGGAACCAGGTTGAGTGGCACTCTGCCTGCTTCAAGTGCACCTACCTACAAGGGTAACCCTGGTGTGATTGCTTGATTTGCTGGTATAGTAGAGCTGAACGCTAAAAACTGTTTTTGCCACCCTGCCTGCCCCTCAGGGGCACTGCTGCCAACTTTCTTTCATTGAGTAAGCTGCGCTGAGTGAGCAGCATTGAGCTGGCCACGCCCACCCGGCCACGCCCACCCGGCCACGCCCTCCTGGCCCCCTGAGGGCAACCGTAATGCTGATGTGGCCCTCAATGAAATTGAGTTTGACACCCCTGAGTTATTTGTTACTTTATTAATATTATGATTCTGGAGAGTTAAAGTCCGATAGAACTTAATGTTTTATTTTTGTTGTTAGCATATTTTAGTTTATGTTTGTATTATTATACCCTGTATTCAGCTCTGGGAAGTCGGGGAGGGTAAGTGGGAGGGTAGGGTAGGGTTGGGGAGAGGGGAGGGGGAGGGGGGAGTTCATTGTATTTAAAAATTGTAAAACTTTTCAATAAAAAAATATGTGCTGTTTTACTATGTAAATTAATAAAGATAAAGGGGGAAGGGGGGTAAAAGGTTTACCAATCAACCAGACATGAAGCCCAGAAGCCCAGAATGAAATGACAAAGCACCTACTCAGACTCCAGAGAAAGGGTCTTCTAACCACAGCACCTTCTAGTCAATTGGAGGGTAACAGAATAACAGAGTTGGAGGGGACATAGGATTGTCTTTTAGACCAACACCTTGCTCAAGCAGGAAACTCTATACCATGTCAGAAAATGGTTGTACAATCTCTTCTTTAAAACATCCAGTATTGGAGCACCCATAACTTCTGGAGGTTAAATATTGCCTGCAATGGAATGACACATGCTAATTGGACTATAGTCATGACACGGACCATAGCAGAAGCCAGAAAGTACTTCTTTTGATGTGGAGCAACAAAAGACTAATGGAAGTTATCATGGGGGTGGACTGAGGATGGCACCGAGTATTTTTGTCCTTGAGAAAGTGTTAGTGCAATGTTCTCCCATTAGAACAATTGGCAAATATGGTTGAGCCCTACCTGTTGGACCATGACTGGGAGACCCAGATTCAAGTTTACTCTTAGCAAAGGGTACTAAGTAAGTGACTTTGGATCATCCTTAGCTCATTCCACATCACAGGGAATAACACTGAATTAGAGTATCATATAAATTGCCTTTCTGGAAAGAGAAGCATGATATAAGTATAAAATTTGATAAATAAATACTTTAATGAATATCAACTCAAATATTTGAATGTCTTACCACTTGAGACATGAGAATTAACAAAAGAGAAGTTTCCTAAAGCTGACTTGGATGATCATATATAACAGCAATGCATAAAAACAATATTTTAGTTCTCTGTGGCTTTTAAAAGCTTATTTATAGCTTTGTATTTCTTTAGAATTTTTCTTTCTCTGATTTTTATTTTAATGGGTTTAGTGCTGGATATTTTTTCACTTGTTTTCAAGCATGTCATTTGGATTCAGTATTTATAGCATTTTTGCTTATTTTAATGCATCCTGTTTATTTTTGAACAACTCTTACCAAATGCATGAAAACTGTATGATAATAAACACCTGCAGTTCCATTACGTCATCTTCATACACAGCTTGAGATAATAACTCAACCAAAATGGCAATCACTAAGCTACCCTATTTGTTTATTAAATCCATTCACTACAGATATGCTTCATATATAAGAACTGAATTGTAAAAAAGCTGGTTGTTAAGGTTGTGTGATTTCAATTGCATTTGGAATCTGATTTTTTTTATTTTTGTGATATTTTGTGACTGCCTGCTATGTTATGAATTAGCATGGTATTACTGTATTGTATTATGTTTAAAAAATACCATAAAAAGGAAGGCCACAGGCACCACATCCCCTCCAGGGGAGTCACTTCCAAACCTTTTGTCCTTCCTAGTATGGGAGGGAGGGAGGAGATAGTCTCAGAATGTGCAATATCAAATTTGAAAGAGCTTATTCAGTTTATTTCTTAAACTTCTGGATTTCCACCAAGAAATGGGCGCTAGTTCCTGTACTTTTAGAGTATCTCTTCAGGGAATGTAAGATGGTGCACTACTTATAATCCAAAAGTGTAAATATCAATATCAGGAAAATTTCTAGGTCAAAAGGTGATAACCAAACTTTGTGCTAAGATTAGTTTTCAACTCTATACTGTATATATTCAGTTCCTATTTCTACAGATGTACTCTTCGGTTCCAAATATAACTCACAATATGTAGTTTTTGTCAGTATACAATGTAATCCAATACCTCTTTGCAATAGATGCCTATATTGAATTCAATGGAACTGACTCCCAAGTAAAAGAGCATGATTATCAGAACCGAAATAAGTGATGAGCACACAGTTTTCCATTTCATAGAACAACTGTATAACCCTTGCCTTGCAGGAGAAAGTGGACAGAAAGTGGACTCAAACCAATCCATATATTTTAAAACTTCCTGTATGTTTAAACTTAAGATAAGAAGTCACCTCTGATCAGTAGTGAAATGAAAAAGGAAAATAGGGAAGATCTTCTTGTGCAGTTTTCAAGACTGATTGTGTTCCACCATGCCATTGAATTTAATATAAAGTTGCTTCTATCACCTTCACCCTCAAATATTTCCATATAGAAAACATTTTCAGCTAAAACATATTTCAGCCTTGGTGGAGCAGTGGGCTAATGCCTCCTTAAGTAACACCAGCTGCCTGCAATTAGTGCAGGTTCGCATCCCACCAGGCTCAAGGTTGACTCAGCCTTCCATCCTTCCGAGGTAGGTAAAATGAGGACCCAGATTGTTGGGGGCAATTAAGCTGATTTTGTAATAATGCCGCTTGGGGGGTGTATGAAAGCCCTAATAAGCAGGCATATACATAGAATGAAGGCTACTGCTAAGCTTGTAAGCCGCCCTGAGTCTTTGGAGAAGGGCGGGATATAAATGGAATTAAAATAAAAATAAATAAAAAAAATTCAGCTATTTTCAACTATCACTTCCATACATAACAAATAAGATGGACTATTTTTAAACCCACCAAATCACTCTACTTTAATTATTGTATTTATTTAAGAAATTAATAACAAGAAAAATATCAATACAATGTCTAATACAGAGATAGTATTATATCTTATCATAGATTTTGAAGGTATTTCTACAGCTGACAAAATACCTTTATCCATACCAGAATTTTCATTTGCAAAGTATTCCTGGTTAGTTTTAAATGGGAAAATTTCAGTTGAGAGGGCTGTGTGTTAGCTGGTTTTATAACACATTTCATAGTTCCATTAAAAACAAACAAACATAGGAATGTTTATTATCTGATGTTGTTCAGTCACTAAGTCATGTCAGACTCTTCTCAACCCCAAGGACCATAGCACACAAGGTGCTCCTGTCCCTCACTGTCTCTCAGAGTTGCCCAAATTTGTGTTCATTTCATTAATGACATTCTCTAACCATCTCAGTGCTGAAGGGTTCACCACTGGCTGTAGGAGGCCAGGCATTTTCCCCTGCCTATGCTTAGCAGTAGCACAAGTAGGGCAACTAGCCACATAATTTTCAATGTCCTTCAAGGAGGGCCACCAGAATTGCCTCTTGAGTAAGTGAAGAGTCTTTACAAATCCAAAGTGTCCTGCCATTCTTGAATCATGACAGGCCTGCATAATTCTCAGTCTCTGATTTCAGGCACATATAGCTTTCCTCCAACCCAAGCTAACCCATCCTATACTGAACAAAGATTTTTATGGCTGCTGAACCAATCATCTTTCTCCAATGTTTCCCTGAATTCCTTGACCACCAAATTGTCTAACTATTATATTGTGGCATTCGTGACAAAGCATCTGTTGGGAAGTTCTTTCCCCCAGGCAGGTAGTCGATGGAGAAATTAAAATGATAGAAGTGCTGAGCCCAACATGCTTGTTTAGGAGACAATCTTCTGGGGTTTTTCAAAGCTTCCAGGTTCTTATGATCAGTCCAAACCTGGAAAGGAACTTTGCTTTCTTCTAAGAAATGCCTCCAGGTTAAGAGGGCCCATCTCACTAAATATGCTTCCTTTTCCTATTTTGGATGTGTACGCACAGGGCTGTAACTGGCCCTGCTGGTTTTTCTGCAGTAACACCAGTGGCGTAGCGTGGGTTGTCAGCACCCGGGGCAAGGCAACCGGAAGCGGAAATAGAGGGGTGGGCGGGCGGTGACGTCACGGCACTGCTGAAAAGACGCGCCCCGCAGCAGCGTAGACTTTCCAAGAAGAGTCGCGCGCATGCGGGATGCTTCCGGGTCCCTCTCGAGGGCGGCTGGGCGGGGCTCCGACCTGCAAGAGCTGCTGCATTCAAGCTCGCACATGAGCCCCGCTAAATAAAGCCACGCATGCGCACGAAGCTAGGCCGGCCGGCCAGCGGGTCTGTCTTCACTCGGCCAAACCTGCCAGGGCGCCTGCGGGGCGCTTGCGGTTGGCCTGAGCCTGGGCGGAGAGTTGGCCGCTTCTATTTATTTTATTCAGTTTATGTGGCTGCCCATCTCACCTGCCGGACTCATTTCGCTTTGCAAGAAAGAGCAGCTCGAGAGCAGAGCCAAGCCAACTCTGTGCAGCCCTTGGGGCTCCCTGAGCAGCTCAGTGCGAGCGCGCCCCCCCCAGATGTTGCGCCCGGTGCGGCCGGCCCCCCCTGCACCCCCCACGCTACGCCACTGAGTAACACTGACTCCACTGCCACATCATTAGCGTCTGCCTGAATCACAAATGGCTTTTCCAGGTCTGGGTGTTTCAGCACCGGTTCTACAGAAAAAAGCCTCTTAAGTTTCTCAAATGCAGCTTGGCACTCAGCTGTTCATTTTAGTGGCTAGACCGGCTTCTGTTTACTCCCTCCCTTAGTTTTCAATAAATTTGTGATAGGAAGTGCGATCTGAGTAAATGCAGGGGTAGTGTTATGTATGCAGGCACCTGCATAGCAACAGCCACCAAGGGGCGTTGGCCTGAACAGTTTTGGCGGGAAACCCAATTTTGGCGGGAAACCTAGGGCCAACCCCATTGGCTGTCCGCTTACCTGGCTAGGTATTTAAGGAGGCCAGGTAACCCTCATTCCCCAGTTTGCTACCCCCTTCCAATAAAGAGCTGAACTCACATACCGGCTGGCGTCTCTTCCTTGCGTCGGACCCACTACACAATAGTGGTTACAAGGATGGGATTGCTGCCGACCAAGAGCTGAAGTCACTAGGGAAACGCTCCGCGAGCTGAAGGGAAAGGCATTTTCCTTCCGCCAGTCGACCAGCCGACCGGACCACGCTGGTCACCGCATCTGAAACCGAGACCGCACACCGTACCGTGACTGAGACCGCAACCGCACCGCCATGGCAAGAGCCAGACAACCCCGCGAGTTCAACACCCGCCACCCCAAGACCTGGGCCCATTAACTGGCTCACGTTGAACTGTACATGCGGTTCAACCAGATATCAGAGGACGGTGCGAAGGCGGCAGCACTGCTTTGCCTCGGGGGGGCCAGCGCTGTTGGAGATCGCCGCGAACCTGTTTCCCCATGAGGCCATCAACACCATTGCATACCGGGACCTCGTGGCGAGACTCAAAGCCCATTTCAAGCCCCGGCGCTCCAAGGTGGCCGTGCGGTCACAATTCGAAAAAAGGGATCAGCGCCCTGATGAGACTGGTGCCGATTTCCTCGCCGCCCTACGAGAAGCCGCCATTGCCTGCAGGTTCTCGAACTTGGAGGAGCGGCTATGGGACCGGCTGATCTTGCGCCTACGGGACAGGTGGCTGCAAGAGCACCTGTTCGAGAGAGAGGAGGTTTCGCTCCAGGAAGCCGAGGACGCCATCCTCGCCCATGAAACGGCCTGCGGGGCCG
This sequence comes from Vipera ursinii, assembly GCF_947247035.1. NCBI lineage: Eukaryota > Metazoa > Chordata > Lepidosauria > Squamata > Viperidae > Vipera > Vipera ursinii. The sequence continues at coordinate 38,976,876 of NC_139515.1, forward strand.
TCCAAGCCTGCGGGGCCATCTCAACATAGCCAATTCGCGTTTTGGTCAGGGCCCCAGAACCTTCGAATGGCAATTCCTCCGGCTGCAGCTTGTGGATCTCCTCTCGGGGGCGGCGGCTACGGCAGACCGCGGCTATGTGGCCTTTTTTCTTGCAGGCCCGGCACATGGCTGACTGGAACTTGCAGAGGCTGCGCACGTGGTTCCCACCACACCCTGCGCACTTCTGAGGGTTGGCAGCGTTTCTGGGAGGCCTGGACTTGTCTGGCCATCTGGCTCGCTGGTCTGGGGTCGACTTCCGCTGGAGGAGGTCGATTCTCTGGTCATCCTCCTCCAAGGCAAATTGCCGGTGAACACACACCTTGGTCCCACATCCACATTGACTATGCAGGGCCATTCCAGGGCCAGCTATTCTTAGTAGTGGTAGACAGCCACTCCAAGTGGTTGGAGGTAGTCCCAGTGCCCAACATGACCTTGGGGAGGACAATCCAGGTGCTCAGAGCTCTCTTTGCCACACACAGCCTCCCCGACGTAATTGTGTCTGACAATGGGCCTCAGTTTACTGCTATTGATTTCCAGGCATTCTTGAAGGCGAACTGGATTAGGCACGCCACCTCCACGCCTTTCCATCCATCGACCAACGGGCAAGCCGAACGGATGGCAAGGACGACCAAAGACGCACTCCGGCGCATCATTAGCGGGGACTGGCACCACAGACTGGCCAAATTCCTACTCGCACAGCACACTACACCATGCGTTGCTACCAGGAAGAGCCCAGCAGAACTGCAATGGGGACGGCGCCTCATCACCAAGCTGGACTGTTTACACCCAGACCGGGTAGCAGCCAAGACGGTTAGGTCACCACCACCACCACCACCACCATCATCATCATCATCTTCATCGTCATCATCACCAGCACACAGATTCTCAACGTGGGGGACCTGGTCTGGGCAAGGAACTACGGGGCAGGGCGCCCATGGGTTCTAGGAACAGTGGTTGAAATAACTGGATCCCTCTCCTACATCGTTGGGGTGGAGGGGGACAGACACATAAGGCGACACATCGACCAGCTCAGAGGAAAAGTCCCTGAGCGCACCACACACGCCCAACCAGAGAGCCACACCCCAGGAGAGGCCAGCCCAACTGGAAACAACACCAGGCAGGAGCCAGAGGAGGAGGGCCTCCTGAACCCAGTTCTGTTCAACCCAGCACAGAGGCCTCAGGAACCAGCCGTCCAAGCCCAGGGCCAGGCCACACCCAGACGGTCCACCCGGCCCCACAGGACACCTGCCTACCTGGCGGACTATGTGTGCAAATGACCCTTACACAGTTGCATTGGTTTTTTTATCATTAACACACAGTGTATATAGTTATAGTTAGTTGCAAGTTGTTCATTGTTATGTGGTTCTTCTCTAAGGGGGGAGGGGTGTTATGTATGCAGGCACCTGCATAGCAACAGCCACCAGGGGGCATTGGCCTGAACGGTTTTGGCGGGAAACCCAGTTTCGGTGGGAAACCTAGGGCCAACCCCATTGGCTGTCTGCTTACCTGGCTAGGTATTTAAGGAGGCCAGGTAACCCTCATTCCCCAGTTTGCTACCCCCTTCCAATAAAGAGCTGAACTCATACACCGGCTTGCATCTCTTTCTTGCATCGGACCCACTACACAATAGGTAATTTGCCTGTAAAAGTTGGCAAACTTCAAAAAGCTCTGTAGTTGCTTTCTGGTGTAGGGAGGAGTCCATTCCATGACAGCCCACATTTCTCTGGGTTCATCTCTATCCCCTCATTAGAAATGCAGTAGCCCAGATAGTCAATTCTGTCCTCATGGAATTCACATTTTGAAAGCTTGGTATAGAGCTTAGCAGCTCAGAGTATTTTCAAGACTGCCCTGACCAATTTCACATGTTCTGCCTTAGTCTCAGCATAAATTAGAATATCATCCAAATACACCAAAACCCCCTTCTACAGGTGCTCATGAAGGACCTCATTGATCAGTTGCATGAACACAGCAGGAGCTGTCTGAAGTCCAAAAGGGAGCACCCTGAACTGAAAGCAGCGTAAACGGCAATTGAAAGCAGTCTTCCATTCATCTTCCTCCTTAATCCTGATGCACTAATAGGCTCCTCAAAGGTCTAGCTAAGAAAAATTCTTCCTTTCACCAGGTAGGCTAACATGTCCTTCATGAGGGGCAAGGGGTATATATTTTCCACTAATACCATGTTCAAACATCTAGAGGCAAAGAGACTCATTCTTCTATTTCCTGAATAGGACAGGGCTGCCACCCAGGGTCTGGCAGGATGGATGAACCCCCAGGCTAAGTTCTTGTTGCCGAACTGCAGAGCTCATCTACCGGTAATTCTCTAGAGTCATTGAGCATAGCTTCAGCTTTGGCAACTTAGCCCCTAGGATGATCTCAATAGCACAGTCCATAGGTCAGTGAGGGGGAAGCTCATCTGACCTCTTCTCACTGAAAATCTTAGCTAGGTCTTGGTACTCTCTTGGGATGCTCTGAAGCTCTTGCTTGCTCAGCATGCAGGCTAGTTCCTGCTTCGGACCTACCATCTTATCTCCAGGCAACCCTGGGGGAGGTGCCCTCTTCCTGGGTAACCTTAGCCACCCCTCTCTCCAGTTGTTTAGGGGGTTCCATTTCTTTAAAGAAGTTAACCCCAGTACCAGGGGTCATTCCATGCCAGGAGCCACGATAAATGCTAAAGTCTCTGAGTGGCTTCCCATGGTCATCCACAGGGGTTCAGTTACAAAACTGACCAGGATGCCTCCTGCTATGGACCCATCAAGCTGGCAGAAAGCGATAGAGTCCTTGAGTTTCCTTAGGTGAGGCCCCAACCTCCCCACTAAGTAGGGGCTTATGAAGCACCATGTACAACCCGAGTCTAGCAGTTAGGGCCATTTTCCTGCCCATGTCCGGTACTGTCAGTTTTGTGGTTATATTATGGGGTCAATCGGCCCACTTGTCAATGGATCTTCATCATAAGTGCTCTCTGATGTTCCCAACTCATCGTCCGGGGGAGTCAGAGCTCTACCCCTCACCTTTGGGGCTTTGCAGAGCTCCACAACTTCCAAGGGCTTCAGGGCTGTATCTTTCAAGCGCTGGATTTGCTGCTTGGCTTCCCCTCCAAGAAGTGATCTGACTTTCTGCCTGGGGTCTTGCTATGCCAGTCCATGGTGTGATTCCCTTCCTTGTCACACTTGAAGCAGGTGGTAGAATGTGGTTGGGTTGTGGAGGCTTTGCTGGATTCCCCCTTTCTCTCAGACTGGCTTTTTCACAGGATGGTACAGTTTCAAAGTCTGGTCAATTTCCACCTTTTCAGCCAGAAGAGATGAGCAGGTGCCCCAAAGGCCACACAGGCATTGTATAAGTCATTATTCAGTCCGTCCTGGAAACAGCTTATCAAGATGTCTTCGGGCCAGTTCAGGTGATAAGCCAAATCTTGAAACTCCTCCGTGTACTCGGCTACCAGACAACACCCCTGCTTTACAGTCTTGATCCGATCCCTGGCTTTTTGGTCAGCCAGACAATCTTCAAAACAGCATCTCAGTGCGGTCATGAAATGGTTAAAGTTTTGAAGCTCAGGAGTGTTGCAGTTGTACAGGGTGACCATACACCAGGTAGCAGTTCCTTCCGAGCTAGGGTGATGACCTGGATTTTGGCAGCATCATTGGGCAGAGACCTCACACATACTTGCATGTAGGTGAGGACATGAGCCAAAAAGAAGCCTAGCTGCTGGGGATCCCCAATTGCCTTTTCAAGTACCATTTGGGAGAACCATGACCTGGATGACTGAGAAACTCCATAGAGACTTTTCCCAAGCCAATTCTTACCTAACAGTCATGATTCTATTCTTGTTAGTTCAAAAGACTAAATGACATTTTTCTGTATTCTGTAATCTTATTCTTGTTCATCTATTCATGTCACTTAATAGATCCCTGATCCAATACTATTCATTCAAACTGTGGCAACATTTTACCACACATCCCCAGTTCTTCCATTATCAACATGCTCTGGATTACAACATGCAGCTATTCAACATATAGACAAGGACTAGATTTATGCCAGTCCTCACATCACCATTAAGTAGAATGATCTTACCTAACGCTATAAATCTACACATCTTCAAATTATGAGTAAATAATAATAAATGTTAATGCATCTCTTCCTTACAGTTGGGAGAAAAAACAGCTATTAATCACATTCTGCAATGATTCTGTGAACTCTAGAAACAAATTTAAACCTATGTTGTTTGTTTTCAGTTTTTCTAATGAAACTAAACTGGAAGCAAGTATTCTTTTTACTTTACCCTGAAGATTTCTCACTTTCATTTCACTATTCATTGAGTTGTTCCTTTCATCTTTCTAACCAAAGACATTTTGAAAGTTCTATAGTCTGGAGATTACCTGATTTCTTAAGATTCCTGATGAAAAAGGCAAGGCACAAATGCTGGTTGATTTCCACAAGCAATTTAGCATTCTGACCATTCATTCAGCCTTTGGCCCTGATGTACTCTATTTCTTGGTTCAACTGGCCTTTTACAAGAAAAAAAGCTTTTCTTATTTAATTCATCCTCAGATATTGAACAGGATTTTGACTTGATTTGTCTTACTTCAGGACTTTATTATAAAAATCTAGATCATTAAACAAATTAACATAAACTGGCCAGTCTGGCTGAAAAAAGATTATTCGGTCGAGATGTTGTTCCATTCTGGAGCTTCATAAGATAGTGTCATGTGGCATTTAGTATGTTGGACTAGGGCTGAGACACTGAGGTTGAAGTCTAACCACAGCCACAGAATCTTACTGTGTGAATTTGAACCATTATTCAGCCTAACTGCCAGATTCTTGAGAAAGTGCTGGAGCACTTTGTTAAAGCAGTTTTCAGTTTGTCTATCACTTTGCAGGGAATGCCCAGTTCAGCTTTTCTCTGGACTCTGTGGTTACTGCTATTACCAATTTGTTTGATGGGATGACTAGTTGGAAGATTTCATGCCTGGCACTGTTATATTGCAACAGCAACTTTATTGATTAGCCCTTGGGCCATATCAAAGGGCAAAGTTCCAGCAACAAACCATCACCAAAACTTGATAAAAGCAACCCTAAATGGAATTTGATAAAATACAATTTAAAATGGAATTAAAATAAAATACAATTTAAGATGAAATAGTAATAAAATACAAATTTAAGATATAGATAAAATATGATAACATTATATTTCGGAGTCGCCCTTGCTATCTACCCCAATCAGTCCCACATATGCAGATCTTAACCGGATCATTTTGTTTAAATACTGTGCTACGTTAAATGTTATTTTCAAGTTCTGACCAGACATAAGGTAAGTTATTTTGATATGGGGATCCCAATGGGTCATTCGTTTGGTATATAGACCAAGATACCTGTCTCTCACCCTCTTATACAGATAACAGTCAAATAGGATGTGAGCCAGGTCCTCTACCTCTGCCACTCCACAAATGCAGAGACGCTCATTGTACGGTACAGCATGAAATCTCCCATATCTGACCATTGTGTCAAGCTGTTCGAATCTCTCTCTCGTAAATATCTCCATAAGATGTTTTAGCAGTTGTAACTTCAAATAACTATCCACTTGAAAAGTACATTTGTATTTACTCAGCCATTTCAAGTTACCCACCTTACTAAGGATAGCTATATCAGTTTGTGCTTCTATATCCTTAATTCTTTGGGCAACTCTTTTTTTAGATTGTTCTCCTGTTACGCAAGAAACAGGAAGGCCACAGCTTCTTACAAAATTTGTTAGTTTGGTGATCCAGGAGATTTGTGATTGTAGTTTTATTTGCTCTAGTAGGCATAATTTGGGGAGTCTATCAGTCTCCATTTCATTAACTTTGCACCAGTAGTTATAAGCTCTAATTTTAGATAATGCCTGAATTGTATGAATTCCCAATTCAGCTCTAACTGCTGCAGCAGATGTTCTTGAATCTACACCCAAAATACATCTCAGATGCTGGGACTGTGTTTGTTCTAAAACTGTGGTTGAGTAAAGACCCCAAATTTCTGCTCCATACAAGAGCATTGTCGTAAACTTAGCCTTATAAACCTTGAGTAGTGGAGCTAGGGACCCTGGGTAACTATGGTTCTTTAGTTTGAGCAATAAATTCAAACAAGCTTTTCCTCTAAATGTACTTCGTTGATGATGGCAGGCCCAAGATCCAGACTTGGAAAAAGTTACTCCCAAATACCTGCTCAATTGGTTCACCATCTAATTGCCACTTATGTCTCTGATGGTTTCTTCCAAACACCAATATTTTCGATTTAGATTTGCTAATGATTAGGGAGTTATCCTGGCAATAAGAGCTGAATCTTCTTAATAGCCTATGTAATCCTACTTGTGAGTATGATAATAAAATCATATCATCAGCATAAAGCAAGCTGTTACAGTAAGTATTTAGGATCATCGGCATGTGTACCATGGTATCCTTTATTAACCCTGGCAAGTCATTGATGTATAAATTAAATAATAATGGGGCCAGGATACACCCTTGCCTTATCCCTTTATTTGTGTGAATCCTGTTAGTCAGGGCCCCATTAACCCCATACCGCACCCTCAAACAGGTACTTGTGTAAAGGGCTTTAATCAAAGCCAGGAGTCTGGGTTCTATTTTAAGAGATGTCAATTTACTCCATAGTATGTCTCTATTTACCATATCTGCTAAGCTTGTAAGCCGCCCTGAGTCTTCGGAGAAGGGCGGGATATAAATGGAATTAAAATAAATAAATAAATAAATATCAAATGCTGCTGTAAGGTCTATAAAAGCAGCAAACGGGGGTCTCCTCTTATAGGCATATTTGGCAATTAGATGGTTCAAGACAAAGCAGTTATCAATAGTAGATCTGTTTTGTCTAAAACCTGCTTGTTCTTCTGTGAGGATGTTGTTTTCCTCTACCGAGATTTCAATTCTATTCAAAAGGTACCTAGCACATATTTTTGCTACAATGTCAATCAGGCTGATGGGCCTATAATTACTAGGATCCTTTTTATTCTCTTTTTTATATATGGGGACAACTATTGCCATCTTCCACCCATCTGGTATATGGCAGGTGTTATTTATGTGTGTAAAAAGACCTGCTAATACAGGGCCCCACCAGTTGGGAAATTTCTTAAATAATTCTGCTGGTAAAAAATCCTCGCCTGAGGCTTTATTGCTCTTTAAGCTTTTAATGATGGACTGTATCTCCTTTTCTGAGACTGGTGGCCAAGGGGGGAGAGTTCTAGGATTTATTTATTTATTTATTTTATTTTAATTGGATTTGTATACCACTCTTTCCCGAAGGACTCAGGGCGGTTAACAGGGTAATTAAAACAAGAAATACAAAAATTAAAAACAATTAAAAAGATTATAACAGTCCCTGAAAAAGTAAAAACCCCCAATTAAAATTAGAATTAAAATTCTCAGCCTGGGCCAGAGAGCTCGAAGAGCCAGGTCTTCAGGTCCCGGCGGAATGAACGGAGGTCGGGGGCAGTCCTCAGCTCCACAGGCAGCTGGTTCCAGAGGGCAGGTGCACCCACTGAGAAGGCCCTCCCCCTGGGTGTTACCCACCGGCAATCTTTTACCGGCGGCACCCTGAGAAGACCCTCCCTGTGGGAGCACACTGGACGAAGGGAACTTGATGCTGGCAGCAGGTGTTCCCTCAGATTTACCAAATCACTGTTTAAAAATAATTTCTTTACTGGTTCGGTGGGGGCAAACAAGCACTGATAATAATTCTCGCAGTCCGCAGCAGAGATTGGTATGTCAAATACAAATCTCCATTCCTTCAGGATACCTGCTACAGAGTGCCAAAATAATACTGAGTTATGACTTCTGGCAGCCAACTCTAGTTCTGACCAGATTGAAATGGCAAAACTTTTTTTTCTTTAATGTTATAGTTTTTTTATATTCCCTTCTTCTGTGCAGCATCTTAGCTTGTATATGGGCAGTAGGATTCCTTTGGGCAAGCCTCATGGCTGCCTTCAATTTCTTTTTCTGTTGCTGGCAATCAGGATCAAAACAGTGAGGTCTACCCACGGGCTCTTTTTGTAGTAGGTTTAGCTGTTAGGTGTTTCTTCAGTATGTTACAAAGATTGGAGAATGCATTGAAGGCTGACATCCAGTCAGTAGTAGATGACTGTATTGTTCTAGCCCACTTAGTAGCATTCTCTGTTTTAAGGCATTCTAATATTGCCTTAGTATCAACTTTGGCCCAAATTAACCTTTTATTTTGGATCACCTCTACCTTTTTGGTGAGCCATCTGTCAGCCATGTTATATGGTCTTAAATCTGAGCGGCCTCGCAATGTCACACTTACAGGCTGATGGTCGCTATTGTCGCTAAGGTGTACTGTGACCTCTGAGAAGAGGTCAGCCTTATCTCTAGACACACAAAAGAGATCCAGTACACTACTTGAATTGGCTGAGTGGTATGTATAAGGGTATGTATAATTCTTGTCCTTACCTCCCAAAATTTGGAGGTTGCCCTTAAAAATTAAGGAGACTAGGAGCAGGCCAGCGGCATTACTTTTACAGTCTCTTGAGAGCCACTGAGGATGGTTATCAAAGAACTCCCCTGGGATTCCCTTCTTCTGGGCATGCTCATAGAGAGAGGGACCCAGTCTAGCATTCAGATCTCCTAATAATACCACTATGGACTGAGGGTACAGTATAGATATATCTTCTAAGATGACTTCCAAGCCCATCCAATATTCAGAATTATAGTGCTGGGATGTGCTTGGAGGAATGTATACATTTACCAATATTAACTCAAACTGGTCATATTCAAATTTGACAGCTAGAAAGAACGGATACTTATCTTCATTATATAATTTCTCTCCCTGCCATTGCAACTCTTGCTTTATAAGAATGCATAGCCCACCAGAGGGTCTCCCTTTGTTCTTTGCTTTTAGGGCTGGGGAGGCCCATCCCTGAAAGCCTGGCAATTGTACTGGTTCATCCACTTCGGTTAGCCAGGTTTCTTGAAAGGCTATTACGTCAAATCTAGAGAGAAAGCTCGTTAGTCCATTATCAACCATCCCTTTCCAGCCAGCTATGTTCCAGGTCATCAACTGTATGGGGTTCTCAGAGGCAAGGTGGTCTGACTTGGTTGATTGGCTAGATGGTAAAAATGCCAGGTGTCAACTTGACATTGGAGCTGGGTCAATATCATCTAAGCTTCCCATATAAACACAGTTGTTGTGAGGTTTGTTATTTCTCCTCATGGGTTGCAGAACTTGTTGTTGCTCCTCTATATCTCGGTTGCCAGCGTGCCTCTGCTCTTGCTCCAAGAATGATTTTTTTTCCAATGGGCAGGTACTCTGGCTTAAGTCTATAAATGTAGATTTATGTCCATTTTTGGAGGGGCATGGCTGAGGGTTCATCTTGTGGAAAGATGTTGGGGGAACTTCTAAATCAAATGAGGATGGAAGCTGGATTATGTCCTTAGTGTTTGTCAGCTTAGGGGGCACTGTGTGATGAAGCCCTTTGTCTTTCAGTTGTTTCTCAGAGGCTGGGTCAGTCAGTGCAGTTAACCCACTCTCAGCCTGTGTGACAACACCTTTTTTACTGTTGAGGTAAAGGCAGATTGTTGATTAAATATCTTGTCACAAGGTTGCGTGGTTAGTGGAGCCAAATTAAATAGAGGCTTTGCTGTAGATTGAGTTGTTGTCAGTGCCTCTTTTAGGTCATCCAATCTTTGAATGATGTTAACTTGCTCAGTTTCTGGCAATGAACTGAATAGGTCAATCAACATTTCCTCTGGCACATCCTCAGCAGTTCCTGCAGCCGTGGGTAACACCGTTCGTATATTGCTTCTTTGCTTTCTCAGGGTCAGTTCAGTTGCAGCAGCCTCAGGCTTAGTAGTGTGAGGGCTGTTGCAGCCTAGATTTAAAGCAACAGTTCCCTCTTGGTGATGCTGTTTCAGGAGTGGGCACACTTTTTCTGAGCAAAAGACCCTTATTGGAAATATTGAGCAGATGCTCAGAAAGGGCTTCATTCTGAAGAGCATGGAGGGAATTGTGGGCTGCTTGAATGATAGGAGAATTCTAATACATTGCGTTCTTGCTGGCAGCCACTCTGCATGTAGTAGATCTATCAGAGTGAATTCACAGTGAAGCAGCTGGCTCAGGGACAGCCTAACAGCTTCTCTATTACTCCAACACCCTCTATTTACTCTCTTGTCATAAATTTGCAAAGTAACTTGGTTAGTTTGCAGACTGTAGTTATATTGGTTATCTCTTAGACCTTTGCCTGATTGAGTGTTTTCTCTGTAGGTGTTCAAATTTTTGGGAGGAGAACAAGGTCCTTCTCTAGTTTCATTTTCTGAGTTAGCCATCCCATGTCTGTCCATGGTTATCCTCCCAAGTCCTTCTACAATATTTGGGTGTCTCCTAACAAACTTTGCAAAAGATTCTTTCAGGCAGTCGACCTTATTTATGACAATTGACAAGAGATCATATATTGAGTTTACAGTTTGAGCTGTAAGCAAGCATTGTCTAGAGAGGAAGTCTGTCACATTTTCCCCCTTCAAATTTGCTACATCTCCCTCCTGTGTAAAAAAGGCTGTTGCCAGATTCCAAGGAGAGGAGCCATTCTCCGAGAGGGAGGAGGACAACTCCACACACTGTCTGCTCTCCAGTTCGTATGTAAGTCCCATTCCAATGAGTCACATAAATTAAAATTATCTGATAAGGTGCCTGTGAATGAGTTACTTACTGGAGCAGACTGTCTGTTTGCAATATAATCCTCCATTTTCTGCTGCTTCAAAGGCTTGGATATACTTTCTGCTGCAGAGTGCTGTCTCTTCCTTCTTTTCCCCATTCAGGTTTGTTAAAACAGGTTTGAAAATATGTTTAAAACTATGGCTTAAAAGGTTAAAATGGGTTAAAAATGGGTTTAAAAAGTTTAAAAGGGGTAGGTTAAAATACAATGTTAAAAGAGGTTAAAAAGTTAAAATAAAAATAAAGTAAAATAAAATAAAACTTTTACTTTTGGAGGAGCTCTTTACAGCCTTTGCTGCCTCTCCACCATCTTGGCTCCACCCCTGTTGTATTGCAGTAATTGGGGCACGGCATCTGCTAAGAAATTCTTTCCCCTGGGATATAATGCAGGACAAAATTAAAGTGGTTGTAGTATTGCACCCAGTGGGCTTGTTTAGGGGATAATTTCCATGGTTTTTTTTTTAAGGTTTCCAAGTTCTTATGATCTACCCACACTTCAAATGGGTGTTTAGACTGCTCTAGGAAATGTTGCCAGGTTAGCTATGCCCATTGGACTGCATAAGCCTCCTTCTCCCACACTGCCCAAATCTGTTTGGTGTCGTTTAATTTCTTGGAGGTATAGGCACAGGGTTGAAAGATCCCCTGGGGGTTTTCCTGTAGTAAAACAGCCCCCACAACTACATCACTAGCATCTGCCTGGATCACAAAAGGGGAATACAGCATCACAGTCTGGTTTGGAAGCATCACTGCTTCAGACAGGAAGGTGAGGATGGCCAAAAAGATTGTTGGCAGTTCCCTCCCTCCCATCAAGGACATAGCACAGAAGCATTGTTTGAACAGGGTCCATAAGATTATCTGGGACACTACTCATCCTCTTCACAACCTGTTTTCCTTGTTACCTTCTGGGAGGAGGCTTTGTGGTATCCATAGCAGAACATACAGATTCAGCCATAGTTTCATTCCATACAGCATTAACCTTGTGCACTGTCAGGCTTCCTCCTTCCATTATATATATTCAAGATGGACAGTATTTAATATTTTATTTTTATGTATATGTAGGGCTGTGGGTCCATACATATGTTGTATATAGTATGTTTTAGGTGTGTGTCATGTATGTATTTCACTTTGAAAGCGGGCAACTAAATTTCATTTTTGATGTGTGCCGTTGTGCCCACAGTAAAAATGACAATAAAGATTATTTTATCTTATCTTATCTTGTCTTGTCTTGTCTTGTCTTGCCTTGCCTTGCCTTGCCTTGCCTTGCCTTGCCTTGCCTTGCTTTGCCTTGCCTTGCCTTGCCTTGCCTTGCCTTATCTCATCTTATCATCTTATCTTATCTTATCTTATCTTATCTTATCTTATCTTATCTTATCTTATCTTATCATCTTATCTTATCTTATCTTATCTATCTTATCTTGGTTTGGATGTCTTAGTATGGTTGTGAACAGCCGTTTAAGTGTTTTGACTGCTGTTTGGCATTCCATAGTCCACTTTATGGGTTGGCTAGGTTGGGCTTACTTTCCCCTTTTGTCTTTAATAGGTTTGTGATAGGTAGGGTGATTTGTGCAAAAGAGGGAATAAGTTGCCAGTAAAAGTTTGCAAACCCCAGGGAGCTCTGAAGTTGCTTTGTCATGTGAAGGGGCTTTAACCTTTTTTTGGTCCATTTTTACTACCTCATGGGAGATCTGATACCTCAGGTATTTGATTTTATCCTGATGGAAGTCACATTTTGAGAGCTTAGCATATAGCTCAGCCACTAGCAATGTCATGGTTCTGACTAATGAGACAGATCAAAGAACAGTCCAGCATTGTTTTATTTAAAAAGTCTATAATAATGAGAATGAAGTATCGACACTCATGGATGGGTGCCAGAATCTGAATTCTCCTCCCCTGAACACATTGTACCATACACAATTCCCTCCCTTAATTACACATCATAAATCACATTCTCCAATTAGTTTAACATGCAAAGTTTCACTTCCTATCTGTAGCGTGCCATCCCTTATCTTAATTAAAACAACTGGGTTAACATTTTCCCCCCTCCAGCTTCATTGATTCAAAACAAAACAGTTTAAAGGAAAAAAACTGGCTCTTATATTATCAGAGCAAAAACATCCAATGTTTGCAGCATTGACATCTGGCCCCCCTTACAAAAAGGATATATCCTGTAATTGTTGTGATTCAGGGTCAGCCTGTGGGTTCGGCAGTTGGGTCGGACGATTCAGAGGAGGAGGAGGAGGGGTTTGGAGAGCCTGCAGAGGACAGTTCTGAGGCTTCACAGAACTCTCAGCCAGGCCCCTCCCATCTGGTTACTATGCAGACCCAGCTGTGTGAGCCTGACAGTGTGGATGAAGATGACCCACAGCTGGCCCTGTTCAAGGACGCCCGATTCAGGAGGCAGTCAATCAGGAGTAAACAGAGGAAGGCAATGGGGCACCTCGGAAGGAGGCAGAGAAAAGCCACGCCTTGAACTGTTTAAAAGGGGAATGTGTGGGAGGGCTGGTTTGCTGAAGGCAACCGTTTGAATAGCTCCTGTTTTAGTGGTTCGTGTTTTGTTTTGCTCAGTTTGCTCTGTTTTGGATCTGTTTTGTGTAAATAAATTTAGTGGGCTTACTTCCAGCCTTTTGCCTTTTGTAAAGGGGTTGGAACATTGTCCATAGGGTCGCGAAGGGTCGGACACGACTTCGCAACTAACAACAACAACAAAGGGGTTGTCCCTGCCTTTTCTGCAGGGCCGGTAGTAGGCTGAAACAGAACAGTAATGTAAACAAAAGCATATATCAGGGATTATCTCTTGGTTTGTTGGGTTTTTTTTCATGAAACCTCTTGATGAGTCGGTCAGCCTTCACATTGCTAGATTTCACCCAAGTAGCTTCAGACAGCAAGTACCCCTTCCATTTTACTAGGTACTGCAATTTCCCTTTAAAGATTCTAGAGTCAAGAATGCCTTTCACTTCATAGTGTCTCTGACCCGCTACTACAAGGGGCCCGGGTGCCTTCTTAGGGGGAGGTCTTAAGGTGGAGTCCCAAAAAGGTTTCAGCAGGATGCAGTAGAAGACAGGGTGAACTCTCCCTAAAAGCCTAGGGAGCTTTAATTCTACTGTGATGGGGTTGATGATCCTTACAATGGGGAAAGGCCCCAAGAATTTTGGTCCTAATTTCTTGCTGGGTAATTTGAGGCATATATATTTAGTAAACAGATAAACCTTTTCCTCAACTTGGAATGTTCTTTGGGGAGCCCTCTTTTTATCAGCCTGTTTTTTATAAGTCTCGGAAGTCTTTTTTTAACACTGTTTTCATGTTTCTCCAAAACTCTTCCCACCCCCTCACCCATTGATCAAGTGTCTGAGAAGCAGAGGGCACCTGAGGGTATTCAGGCATTGGACTGAACTCTTTTCTTGTGGCTACTCTGAAAGGCATGTAGCCGGTGCTGCTGTGAACAGAATTATTGTAAATCACCTCAGCGAAAGGGAGGAGGTCAGTCCAGTTTGTCTGTTGGTAGGAAACATAGCATCTGAGATATTGCTCCACCATTTTGTTAGTGGGTTCTGCAGCCCCATTGGTAGCTGGATGAAAAACAGATGATAAGCCTTGAGATGATCCAATTAATTTAAGGAAACCCCTCCAACATTTCTCTGTGAACTGCACTCCTCTATCCGAAATTATTCACTTAGGGGCGCCATGCAGTCAGTAGATTTGTTTCAGGAACAGTTTAGTCAGTCGTTGGGCAGGTGGGAGTCCTGTGCAGGAGATAAAATGAGCCTGCTTCAAAAACAGGTCTATCACAGTCCAGATGACAATATTTCCTCTACTTTCGGGTAGATCTACAATAAAGTCCATAGCTATTTCTTCCCATGGTTGAAAAGGGTCTGCCACTGGCTGAAGTAGCCCAGGGGTTTTCCCTGGAATTCTTTTCATGGTGGCACATATGGTACAACTCCTGACATAGTTTTCTACATCTCATTTTATCCCCGGCCACCAAAATTGCCAGCGGATGAGGTGTAGAGTTTTTAAATGTCCAAAGTGTCCAGCCTGTTTTACATCATGGCTGTGTTTGAGAGCATTGAGACAGAGGGCTTCAGATACAGTATTCCCCCTTGTATGCCAAACCATCCCTGCATGTTAGGGAGGTTTGATTATCTCTGAACCATTGATCAGTGAGGAGCTCTCATTTTATCTTCTTTGCTCCTGGGTCATCAGGATTAGGAGTTCTGCGAGGTGTGAGTTGTACCGCAGGTTGTGAACTGGGGATAATTGCCTCATTAACCTCTTCGCATTTGCTTTTGTACTGGGGCAATGGGGAAGAGCACATCAGCTAAGAAGTTTTTTCCTCCCAGTATGTACTTTAGAGTGAAGTAGAAATGATTAAAGTACTGTGCCCACCGCACTTGTTTTGGGAACAGTTTGTGGCAGGTCTTCAGTGCCTATAAGTTTTTGTGATCTGTCCATACTTCAAATAGCACCTTGCTCCCCTCTAAATACTCTCGCCAGTTAAACAGGCTCCACCTAATGGCAAAGGCCTCCTTCTCCCAGATTGCCCATCTCCTCCTCACTTTCAGTGAATTTTTTGGAGGTGTAGGCACAGGGTTGTAGGATTCCACTTTTTTTCTTTTGCAGTAATACAGCTCCGACTGCAACATCGCTGGTGTCAGCTTGGATTACAAAGGGCTCCCCTGGGTATCAATGCTTTAGGACTGGTTCAGCAGCAAATAGTCTTTTAAATTCTCAAAAGCTGTTTGAAAGTGGTTGGCCCGATCACGGCTTCCCTCCTCCTTTGCCTGTCTTGAGTAGTTCTGTAAGGGATAGGGCAATCTCAGCAAAGGAGGGGATGAATTGGCGATAAAAGTTAGCAAAACCTAAAAAGCTCTGAAGCTGTTTGTGAGTCTTTGGGGGCTGCCATTCCATTATAGTTCTCACTTTGACTAGGTCCATTTCTACACCCTCATTGGAAATTCTGTAGCCAAGATAATCTAATTAGGTCTCGTGAAATTCACATTACGACAATTTGGCATATAGCTTGGCCTTCAAGAGTTTCTTTAACACTTCTCTCAGTAGCTTTATGTGATCAGTCATATTTGTGCTGTAGATCAAGATGTCATCAAGATATACTAGAACACCTTTGTATAAGTGATCACGCAGGACCTCATTAATCAACTGCGTAAATACGGCTGGGGCCTCCTGCAGTCCAAATGGCATGACTTTGAACTGGTAGCTTCCCAAGGGGCAGTTGAAGGCAGTTTTCCACTCATCCCCCTCCTTTATTCTCACCCAGGAATATGCTTCTCTCAAATCTATTTTAGTGAAGACACTCCCCTTTGCCAAGTGGGTCAGTAAGTCCTTCAGGAGGGGGAGGGGGTATTTATTTCCCACACACACTGCGTTCAAGACCTTTATAGTCCATGCAGAGAAGAAGAGACCCATCTTTTTTTTCTTTGAACAACACAGGGGCTCCCACAGTAGACTTGGCCTGTTCAATGAATCCCCTTGCTAGGTTTGTATCCACATATCACTGTATCTCCTCCATTTCAAGGGGGGGACATAGCATACATTCTTGGTTGTGGAAGTTTGGCCCCCAGCAACAGTTCAATGGAACAATCATTGGGCTGGTGAGGAGGCAAGGTATCACATTCTTTTTCACTAAATGCCTCCGCTAGGTCCTGGTACTCGCTGAGGATGAGCGGCTCGCCTGGTGGCCAGGAGACAGCCATGTGCACTCACTCATTGGGTAGGCTAAAATTCCCTGTAACATCTGTTGAATCAATGGGGGGGATCGGGCCCTAAAGGTAGTCTCACCGTTCTCATTCCTTTCTCCCACCAGATAAACGGCTTCCATTTGTCCAACCAGGCTAATCCTAGGATCACAGCCTCAGTCATTTTGGGGACTACCAGGAAGTGAATAAACTCCCAATGCTCACCTATTTCTAGGTGTAGGGGT
This sequence comes from Vipera ursinii, assembly GCF_947247035.1. Lineage (NCBI taxonomy): Eukaryota > Metazoa > Chordata > Lepidosauria > Squamata > Viperidae > Vipera > Vipera ursinii. The sequence continues at coordinate 38,993,548 of NC_139515.1, forward strand.
TCTGTTAATTCCGTGACTAAAGTCCCTCCCATCAGGGAGCTATCGGCTTGCTTGAATCTCATAGGTTTGGAGAGCATTTGCTCATATGCCCAGTTTCATGGCAAATGGCAAGCTCATGATGCATTAAGAGCATCCAGAATCAACTAGCACCTTTAAATCTACCTGTGTACCCAACTTAGGGATTATGAGCTTGGCAAGTAGTGAGAAAGGTGTGACATGTTGGCTCACTATTGGGTTGTTCTCTTCTTCATCATTGCTGTCAAAAGAGGGTAGAACAGGGGAGGATACAGCCTGAGTTACGGCGTCCTCCCGTGTGGGGGATGTGATCTGGGCAACAGGTTCCTGCATCATCCGGTTGGATTTCTCTCCCGTTAGCCATTGTGCAGGTTTCTTTTTTCCTGCTGGTCCTGGTCTATTCTGCAATTGGATGTAGGGGACTGGGCAATTCGCTGCTCAATGTCCCTGCTGTCTGCACTGGAAACACTTAATTGCCAGGCCTGCAGGTGGCTTGGGTCTTTCAGCTATCACAATAGTTGGAGATTTTTGTGGGGATGATTGCCATTTGGGTTGTTCTGGCTTCGGCTCAGCTTCAGGTGGAAGAGGCTTCTTATAGCAGGCAAGCTCAACATCTAATCTTACCGCTGCCCAGCACCATTTTTGCAGCTGGTCAGGTACAGCTCGGTATATGCAAGCCTGAGAAAGGTGGTCATCCAACCCTTCCCTGAAAAGATGAATTATGGATTGCTCAGGCCATCTCTCTATCTGACTGGCTATCTTGCGGAACTCCTGCACATACTCCAGGGCAGGCCAGCCAGCTTCTTTTATCTTGTGGATTTGTTCTTCTGCTTTGAGAGCAATGGATGGGTCCTCAAATCTTTCTCTCAGCCCTAGGAGGGTTCTCCAATTCAGGGGCTTGCTCATTATATAAATTGTTTAACCATTTGGATGCTTCTCCCTCTAGGCTGGACGTAATCACATCGACCATAGTACGTGGGTCTGGGTAGAGATAGGCCCAGTGATTCAAATAAGAGCGTACTTGGTTGAGGAAAAAAATCAGTTTCTCTGAGTCCCCATCAAAGGTTTCTCTGAAGGGTGGGGCCATCATTGGTTGCTGGGGCCCTCACTGCTGCTGTTGTGCCCCCAGTTGCTGTCAACCCCATTGGCCCTACTTTATGCCCAGGGGTGGCATGTTTGGGCCCTGCTGCTGCCACCCTTGCTGTGGTTGTCTGAGGGGAGGCTGCTGGGTCTCCCTCATTTGCGGGCCCCTCAGCAGTTGCTGGACATTTGGTGGTGGTAACCAATCTACTTGCTGTGGTTGTCCTCCCATCAGCTTCTGATCTCCTGCACAACCCCAAGCTGTTGCAAGGCCTCTATTAGCTGTTGCAAGCTCATAGGTTGGTGGCCTTTCACTTGTGGCGGTTCCCCAACCTCCCATAGCTGCAGAGGTCCCAGGCTGGGGTTCTCTGTCTCTGTGGGTCTGATGGGCCTGGCAGGTGACTTCTGGGGCTGGCAGGCTGTCTGGTCTGCAGACAGAATTTTCCACTCACCCAAATTATCAGTGGCAGACGATCTGGTAGTGTTCCACCATTCTGCTTTGGAAGTCTTTGGCAGGGCAGTCTCTAGGCGTCTGGAGTCCCTGCTGGAGTGGTTCCAGCCTGATGAACAGATAAGCTCTTCCAACTGCTTGTTTTCTCCCTGAAACTGAGAGACTGGCATAAACTCATCTTCCCACAGCATGCTGTCTGTTACTTCCTCCTCTGAGGTGTCAGCAGCTGCCAGGTCATTGTCTCCAAGCAGTTTTTCTTTTTCCCATGATGAAGATTTTTCCCTGAATTTTTGCCAGCTTCTCTCAAGGCTAGAAACAGCAGCAGGAGCAGTTTCACTTCCTATCTGTAGCCCGCCATCCCTTATCTTAATTAAAACAACCAAGTTAATATTCCCCCCAGCTTCATTGATTTAAAGCAAAACAGTTTAAAGGAAAAAAGCTGCCTCTTATATTGTCAGAGCAAAAACATCCAATGTTTGCAGCATTGACACGCAATTTCTTTAACACTGCTCTCACAAGTTTCACAGGCTCAGCCCTCATTTCAGTGTAGATCAGAATGTCATCTAAATACACAGGTATTCATGCAGGATTTCATTAATCAGTTGCATGAACAGAGACCAAACAGAAGCACCCTGAATTGGAAGCACCCTAGAGGACAGTTGAATGCCGTTTTCCATTCATCCCCCTCCTTAATCCTGACATGGTAATAGGCTTAACGTAAGTCCAATTTCGTAAAGATTTTTCACTTGACTAAGTGGGCTAGCATGTCTTTCATGAGTGATAAGGGGTAGACATTCTGCACACAAACCGCATTTAGCTCATGGTACTTCATGCACATAGAGAGCCATCTTTCTTTTCTTGGAATAGAATTGGAGTGGCTACTTGGGGCCTGGTTGGTTGGATGAACCTGTTTTGCAGGTTTTTACCTATGAACACACAGAGCCCCTCCAGCTCCCAGAGAGTCATAGTATATAACTTGGGTTTAGCAGTCTAGCCCTGGGGTGGATCTTGATGGCGCAGACTGTTGGCTGGTGAGGTGGGAGCTTTTCACTAAAAATCTCACCACAACTGGCCACAGTTTACTCCCTAGGAATGAATAACCCTTGACTCCATGGATGTTAGAGAAAAGCTACTTTCACTAGAGATACTGAGTGCAGTTTGAGCAAGGCAAGCTCTGAAGAAAAGCTGCATGAAAATAATTTATTGAAAGCAATCCCCAATGTCCAAAACCCTCCCCCTGCCCAGAGCAGTCCAATCCAGTCCTGGTCCAATGTTTTGGGAACCTGGTGCCTCAGGCACCACCGTACTTTTCTTTCACAGGGCCAGTGTCCTTGAAGACAACTAGAGGGCTCAATTTTGTACTTCTGATTCCTGTTAGTATCCATACTCTCCTAATTCTGACAGCATTCTTTCACACTTCCAGCACTCTTCCCTCCCAAATGCCCCCTCCCCCCTGGTTATGGCAGTTGCTAGTGAGCTTCAAAAAAAGTGAAGATAGGCATCTGATGTGTACACTCTACTTCTAATGTTCTTGAACCTGTGGGCATGTATATTGTTGAGATTACTAACCCTTATTCAAAATAGGCCCAAGCAATTTTAGAAACAAAACCTCTGCTAAACACAAAAATGGGCCCTGAATTTGAAAGCTAATTTCCCTAATGTCCCAAGTAGCTTTATTTCAGCTTATTTTAATCCAGTGTGCTGTCGAATCTTCAACTATCAGAGTAACTCTAAGAGGCCATTTCCCAAAGGACATATATGGGTAGCTGTACTAAACATAATTAATAATAATGGTAATGATGTTGTGAACAGATAATAATAAAAGTAATATGAAGAAAAAAAGGGCATTGTAAGAATACCTGAAGGACAGTGGAGAAGACACACTGAAGCTATGTTATGAAGGCTTACTGAGTATTGGACAGACCAAACCAGCTTATGAGAAAGACTAAATGAAGAATAGAAAGGGGACATGAAAAGGCGAATTATTACATGGCAATGCATAAACTAATCAGCAGTCTAGCAGATAGCATCAAGACTTGGCAATGGTTAGGAGCAGAAAAGTTGAAGGAAAAAACAGTAAGGATAATTCTGGTTGCATAAGCCTTAAAACAAATGCATACAAACCCAGAATTGAAAAGACAACAATACAGAGCAAATGCCACCACTGCAGAGAAGCTAAAGAAACACTGGACCATCTACTTATCTGCTTGAAAAAGATTGTACAATTGACTACAAACAATGGCACATCAATGTAGCAATGATGCATTGGAAAATCTGCAAGAAATACCATTTACCTGCAAGCCAGAACTGGTGGAACCACGATATAGAAAAATAATAGAAAATGAAGACACTAAAGTGCTCTGGGACTTTAGAATTCAAACATACAAGCACCTGCCACATAACATCCCACACCTAACAATTGTCAATAGGTGGTTAAAAATGCCAGGTCCAATCTAAACAACTGGCTGTGAGACCAACCATAATAATAATTCCAACTTCTCATTATTAACTTCATAAAGTTATATTTATAATATTAGGAAATTATATAAACATGTGAACTGAATATCACAGGTGCAATGGTAACATTAGACCAATGATTTCTAAATTTGAGCATAGCCTTGTGAATGAGGGTTGCTGAGATTCCTGTGTAAAACAACAGAGTCTGGAGTTTTGGTGGTGGTGGGGAGATAATGACATTATTTGAGACCCAGAATATAGGTTGAGCCAAACAGTTTAATAATCATTAGAAAAGTTGGAGAACTACATTAGACAAACTCATATCTGATCTTAGCCAATGCCAAAACATGATGTATATGTTCATGTCTTGCTCTGAACTAAGTTCAGGAGAATTTCACATTTTTCAAATATAATAGCCTTTGTAACCAGTGGAACTTAGGAAAAATAAGCTAATAATTTTAAAACCAAAATAATAATGAATAAAACAAAATAAAGGTGCCTTGGCATGGATAAGCCCAGAAAGTAACTTGAATAGGTCTTCATTTTTATAATCATGTCTTACTGACAATGTCATTTCATTGTAGTAAAATGCTGACTTAGCAAACAAAAACCTTTTTTGCCACCTTTGTCTAAACAAATATAACCAGGGTAGCCCTTCTGGTAGTAAGGGGGAGAAGTGTAAATTTATACAGGTAGCCATTTACTTAAAACCATTAGTTTAGCAATAGTTCAAAGATAGAATGGCACTGAAAAAAGTGACTTACAACTGGACCTCAAACTTGCAACCATCACAGCATCACATGATCACATGATCAAAATTTAAGCACTTGGCAACCAGCATGTTGTAGCATCCTATTGTGATCTTCCCAGCTGGCTTCCAATAAACAAAAGTCAATGGGGAAAGCTAGATTTGCTTAAGAATAACATGATTCACTTAACAACCACCTTGCTTAGCAATGGAAATTCTGATTCCAGTTGTGGTCATAATTCAAGGACTACCTGTACAGCTGAGAGGAAAAGGAATGTGATTAAAAATCCTGTTCAACAGTTTGAGACAATTTGACTGTCTGTCAGGACCCACCCCAAACCAAGTCTTAGGAAGACAAAACTCTTGGAGCCAAATCTTAGTCCAAAAGGAATCTTTACTATGACATGCTTGGTTGTAGGAGGCGAGACAGGACTTAATATTTCCACGAAGTAAACCCTTATAAAGAGTTCCCGGTTTAACCCCCCTTAATCCCCATTTGGTCAGTCCCCCCATCCTTCCTCTCGTATCATCCATCTCATGGAAAAAGGAAGTTAGGACCCTTTTGTTTATTGCTGTCTTCCGTGACAAAAGCCAGATGCTAGCCCCCCCTTTTGTTTCCCCAGTTCAAAAGGCTTCTCCTTTCCTTTGAAATGCCTATTGCCGGTTCAATACACATCTATCCTCTTCTCTTCGGGAGATGGCAGAATCCATGGGATAATGATTGAAACATTCCATTTATGAATATGATATAAATGGATTCTGACAGTCCGCTCTCCTTAGAAAAAAGATGTGTCCATCTGTAGGGGGAGAAAAGAAAAGAGAAGAAAAAAAACATGTGTAAATGTTAACTCGGTTTGTTTGGATATTCTGTATGAAATCTCTTAAGCAGCTTTGGTGCTTTAACGTGGTGTTTGCTGACCCATTCATTTTCTGAGGAGGGGAGGTGTTTCCAAGCCACTAGATATTGAGTTGTTCCATGATGTTTCCTGGAATCCAGAATTTCCTTCACCTCAAAATGTTGTTCTCCTTCCACCGTGATGGGAGGTGGTGGTGGTGGAATTTTTGTTCGTAGGGGAGATTGTTGTTCTCTCTTTATTAGACTGCAGTGAAAGATTGGGTGTATTCGTCTAAGATTTTTAGGTAGTTCTAATTCGACTGTTACTGGGTTTATGATTCTTTTAATTGGAAAAGGTCCAATGTATTTTGGTCCTAGTTTTTTACAGGGTTGGAGAGACTTAAGGTATTTTTTAGACAGATATACCATCTCTCCCACCTTGAACAGTGTGGGATCGGCTCTTTTCTTGTCTGCCTGTGTCTTGTGTGCTAATCTAGCCTCTGTTAATGCTTTTCTGACAATAGGCCAGGTGTATTGTAACTGAGCAATCCATTCCTTTAGTTCTGGAATTACCAGTTCTTTTGGAGTTAGATCAGGTATGGGGTTGAAGCTCTGGCCTGTGGCTACTTGAAAAGGAGTGTAACCTGTGCTGGAGTGAATTGCGTTGTTATATGCCACTTCTGCGAAAGGCAGCAGGTCTGTCCAATTGTTCTGCTGAAAATGTACATAACATCTTAAATATTGTTCAAGTACAGAGTTAGCCCTTTCCGCTTGCCCGTTACCCTGAGGATGATGACTAGATGTCAGTCCTTGGGTAGTTCCTAACAGAGATAAAATTTCCTTCCAGAATGCTGAGGTAAATTGCACCCCCCTGTCAGATATGATGCGTTGTGTGCCCCATGCAATCTGTAAATATGTTGTACAAAAAGTTTTGCTAATGCTTTTGCAGTTGGAATTTTTGGGCAAGGTATGAAATGGACTTGCTTAGAGAACAGGTCAGTAACAGTCCAGATAACGGTGTTTCCGTTGCTTTCTGGTAGTTCCACAATAAAATCCATGGCTATTTCTTTCCATGGGGCTGAGGGATTCGCCACTGGCGATTTCCCTTGTAACCTCTTGGCCATTGCACAAATTTGACAACTACCCACATAGCTTTCTATGTCCTTTTTCATAGATGGCCACCAAAATTGCCTTTTAGTTAAGTGTAAGGTTTTTACAAAGCCAAAGTGTCCTGCTGATTTTGTATGATGGCACAGTTGCATGAAATCGATTCTCTGTGTGGCCGGTATATATAGCTTCTCCCCCACCCATGGCAGTCCATCTTTAATTGTGCACACATGTTTATTTTTCTGGAACCATTCATCACTTTCCAAAGATTTCCTGAATTCTGTTCCAGTTTGGCTATCTACCTTCGGCTTCATTTTTTCTTGTGCCCTGGTGGTGACTGGTACTGCCAGTTGTTGTTCCGGTACAAGTGGTTTAAAGTCAGTAACTCTTGTGCTGTTATATTGGGGCATGCGGGATAATGCATCTGCCAGGAAGTTCTTTCCCCCCGGTAAGTGTTTAAGAGTGAAATTGAATCGGTGAAAGTGTTGGGACCAGCGGGTTTGCTTAGGAGTGAGCTTCCTGGGCATTTTTAGTGCTTCTAAATTTTTGTGGTCAGTCCAGACCTGGAAAGGTATTTTATTTCCTTCCAAAAATTGATGCCAAGTTAATAATGACCACCTTAATGAGAATGCTTCCTTCTCCCATATTGGCCATCGTTGTTCAGTTTCTGTAAGTTTCCTGGATGTATATGTGCAAGGTTGCAACGCCCCCTCATCATTTTCCTGTAGTAATACGGCTCCGACTGCTACGTCGCTCGCATCTGCCTGTATTACAAAAGGTTTGTTGGGATCTGGGTGTTTAAGTACAGGTTCCACAGAAAAGAGTCTCTTTAGCCTCTCAAATGCTGCTTGACATTCCATTGACCATTTTAGAGGCTGGCTGGGTTTCACGGGTGACCCCCCCTTCATTTTCAACAAATTTGTGAGGGGCATGGCTATTTGGCCAAATGCGGGGATGAATTGGCGGTAGAAATTTGCAAACCCCAGGAAACTTTGCAATTGCTTCCATGTGCAGGGGGGTGCCCACTCTAGTACTGCCCTGACCTTCTCAGGGTCCATTTCGATGCCCTCTGGGGATATGCGATATCCCAGGTAGTCGATTTTTTCCTGATGGAATTCACACTTCGATAATTTAGCATATAAATGGGCAGCTCACAACTTCTTCAGGACTGCTCTGACTAGTTTGATATGTTCCTTTTTGGTTTCTGTGAAGATAAGGATGTCATCGAGGTAAACCAGGACCCCCTTATATAGGTGCTCTCTCAGTACGTCATTAATTAATTGCATAAAGACTGCAGGGGCCCCTTGCAGTCCAAATGGCAATACTTTGAATTGATAGCACCCCATTGGGCAGTTGAATGCAGTTTTCCATTCGTCTCCTTCCTTAATCCTAATACGGTAGTATGCTTCCCTCAGGTCTAGTTTGGTAAAAATCTTTCCTTTCGATAGGTGGGATAGCATATCCTTCATTAGGGGAAGGGGGTACAGATTACATTCACTAATTGTATTTAGGTTTCGGTAATCTACGCACAAGCAAAAAGACCCATCCTTCTTCTCCCTGAACAGAACCGGGGCGGCAACTTTGGGTTAGGCGGGCTCAATAAATCCTCTTTCTAAGTTTTTCTTTATGAATCTTTCCATTTCTGCCATTTCCCTTGGGCTCATGGCATACATCCTGGGTTTTGGGAGTTTTGCCCCAGGTTTGAATTCTATGGTGCAGTCTGTGGGGCGGTGGGGGGGGGGAGCTCATCTGCTCTTTCCTCACTGAAAACCTCAGCCAGGTCCCTGTATTCCTCCGGTATCTCTGTTAGCCCCTTCTCTTCCCCCACTGCTGCTGTTTCCTCCCTCTGGGTTGGGGGGGTGTTTGGGGATTTTACGTTTTCCTGTTCCCCTTTTGGGAAGTTGAGTTCTGCAGTCCTCCAGTTTATCCCGGGGTTCCATTTCTTCAGCCATTCCAGTCCTAATGTCAGGACCCACCCCAAACCACGTCTTAGGAAGACAAAACTCTTGGAGCCAAATCTTAGTCCAAAAGGAATCTTTACTATGACATGCTTGGTTGTAGGAGGCGAGACAGGACTTAATATTTCCATGAAGTAAACCCTTATAAAGAGTTCCCGGTTTAACCCCCCTTAATCCCCATTTGGTCAGTACCCCCATCCTTCCTCTCGTATCATCCATCTCGTGGGAAAAAGGAAGTTAGGACCCTTTTGTTTATTGCTGTCTTCCGTGACAAAAGCCAGATGCTAGCCCCCCCTTTTGTTTCCCCAGTTCAAAAGGCTTCTCCTTTCCTTTGAAATGCCTATTGCCGGTTCAATACACATCTATCCTCTTCTCTTCGGGAGATGGCAGAATCCATGGGATAATGTTTGAAACATTCCATTTATGAATATGATATAAATGGATTCTGACACTGTCCTTGAACTAACTATAGTAGGTTCCTGCTTGAAGATTGCATTACACAGATTATTTATCTCTGAATAGGAATAGGAATATGTTGAAAGGAGGAAAAAACATGGAGGAGAAGTAGAAGGAATCAGATAAGGCTTGGAACTGCAAGAGGGGTCACTTAATTATGATTGCTAGCAAAGGAAAGGAATCACTCTATCAGACACAATGAGATGCTGCCTGTTCTGAACCAATGCATATGCACAGGAAAGCTGTGTGGAAGCTCTTTTTGATACCAATTCTTCAGAGAAAAAATTGCAAAAGATGGCAGTAGCAAGAAACCATAAAGACAATCACCTATTGCATCACACTTAAAAAGCACTAGCTTACATTAGCCACTGCCTTACTGAAAACAATTCTGTTCAGTAAGAGCATTTAAGAAACACCTTGCTTCTGGTCCTGATATTGATCAGTTTAGTGTTGAAGAGAAATGAACACCTTGGAATATGTTGCCTTCTGAGATAAGACTGGCCCTACTGTATTAAGCTTTCACTCAGGGACAGGGACCTTAGAACTCTGGCTATTTTTGAACTTCACTTCCCAGGAAATCCAGCTAGACAATGATAAAGCATGACTGGGAAATGTAGTTCAGAAACAACTGGATGGTCACTGTTTCTTTGATAAAAGAGAGACTATTTCAACAGATGTACAGTATATAGCAGCCTTCCTGATTTTGGGCTCTATGGTTGTATTGAACTTAAATTCATTTATTTTTAGTTAGCATGGCCATAGACTTTTATGGGAGAGGATGTCCCACATGTCAGATTGGGGAAATAGATAAATAAACATCAGAGACAACATAAAAATACCTAAACACTATCACAAAATTGATCACAATTGTCATAAGCAATGTCACTTACATTTTATGACAATTGTAATCAATATTGTGATAGTAATAGATAGATATATAAAAGAAAAAGGAAAGAAAGTCAGGTAGGACAGGATGCATATGATGTATTTTTGTGATTCTGATGTCTTATTTTTCTTCCAGGTGGTCAAAATGATTTCTATCTTCACAGCAACAGCGTGCTGAATTCTATAAAGCTGTATGCAAACCCAAAGTTAACATAATCTTTATATTGCACAAAATTAAACATGACATTTTTGCAAATATGAGTGCATATTTATTTATATTTCATATTCTTAACTGCCTATCTCCCTCAGAGATATTTACTTTTTATATGCTGTTGTTTACAGATTCCAAATAAGAATCTAGTAAATATGGCATGGACAATATTTGTCATTCCTCCTTTAATATAAATATCAGCTTCAAACATTTCCTGTAGTTAGCTAAGAACTTTGTTATTCTTGTTTTTGGGAATTCTTTCCAGAACTTTTCTAGCTCAAAAATATTCTAAGGCCCCCTTGGGTACACTACATATTTGAGATCCTCCTATGTCAATAATACTCAAGTCTGGGGACCATGAATGCAATTCCAAAACATTTATCTTTCTTTACCATAAATATATCATAGTTGATTTGGAGGTATGTTTCAGTTTATTTGTTGCTAATATCAAATCTCTTTTCAGTTTAGTTTTTCCCCACTTCCTGCAGGCTCCCAATACTGGAGAAAAGGCCAGTTGAGTAGAAAAGCTCTTACCGCATTGCTTAATTTAATAAATATTGGCAAGCTAACAAGTGATTAGATATGAAAGGATGCATCTTTTTACAGTGGTTACCTTTTGCAAACCATGACACCATTGGTAGATATCTGAAAGATGGCAGTAGTGCAGAAAATATCCTTTCATGTTGTTTAGTCTTCTAAACTGACCTTATAACAAGCAGTTTAGAGAAGCCATCAAAAGATCAGCAGCCCCAAAATGGGAAAATATTTCCTTCAGGAACCATTGTGGAAGTGGAAGAGAGTTGAGAGATGCCTCCTTCTGTAACACTGGCTGGTGTGTCCCCAAACTGGTGGCCTTAGAGTATGTTATACATTGCCTGCAATTGCACTACAGATTGCTGAAAGTTGCCCAGGTTGGGCAGTCTCAGTGAAGGATATAGACAACCTAAAGATCAGCCAGTCTGTCTAGAAAACTTTTGTGTAATCCTTCTCTAGTAGCGTTAGTAGAAGAGAAGTGAAAATGGGCATATTGCTTCATTCAGATGAAATCTGGTGGGCTCTCACTTTGACAAAACAAATTGAGTTGCCTCCATGGTCCAAAGTGCTTTGTTGAAATAAATCTATGTTACTTTACATAAACCTGGTGGACATAAGACAGTGGGAGTTTCCATAGCAAATGTTTCTAATGAAAGGGCTAACTTCAAGCAGAAAAGTTTAAACATTTTCTTGGATTTCCCTCGGGGCCCGGCTGGTCTGTGTTTTTGAACAGATGATAATAAAAAGTGTTTAACTGGTCAGTTAAAAATGGTTGATTATGGATTAGAAAAGGATTAGAATTTGTTACTGTTAGTGCCAGAAAGGGGAAGGTTAAATTAATGGCTGAGAAGTATAAGAAGTCATGGTGTAAAACTGTAACGGAGATTCAATAGGCAGCAAATTTAGTACAAAAATGTTTCAAGGAGAATATAAATTCAGAAGGAGTTTCAGCTACCTGACTAAATAAAAAAAGAGATGGCTTGTTTTAATGGCAAAAGTTAAATAATAAGTACAGGTAGTCCTTGACTTACAACCACAGCTGAGCCCAGAATTTATGTTGCTAAGTGAGAAATGTGTTAAGTGAGTTTCCTTCCATTTTAGGACTTTTCTTGCCACATTTGTTAAGAGAATTACTGCAGTTGTTAAATTAGAACACATTTGTTAAATGAATCTGGCTTCCTCATTGATTTGCTTGTCAGAAGGTCACAAAAGGGGATCACGTGATCCTGTTACCCTGCAAACTTTTTAAATACAAACGAGTTGTCAGGCATCTGAATTTTGATCACATGACCATGGGGATGCTGCAATGTTCATAAGTGTGAAAAATGGTCATAAGCTGGGCTTTTTTGTCATAGAATGCACAGAAGCACGTTCCAGCAGCTTTTTTTGACATATTTTCAACTTCTGTTGCCCCCAACAGGGGAACAGCACATGGTTAGTCCCAGGGCACGACTCACGCACTTACGCCCGCCAGACTTGGCTGCTATCTCCTGCATGGGTTATGCTACTCCCTCTGTTGGCTTTTGAAAGCCAATAGGAATTGCCCAGACCTGGTCATTGTCAGCTGTTTCTGTACTGCTGATCGTGCCAAAAGACCCAGCTGGCAAATGCTGCACATCAAAGTTGTCTGCAGCGGAGGCAAGTTGGCGGGAATTTTGCATCCCTCCCTGCTGCCCAACCACACCTTGTGAGTAAGAGAGGACCAGTGGTGGGAGTTGGGGAGCAGCACTTAATTCTGCATAGAGGCTCAGATCAGGTCCCTGGAAATATTACAGGACGATATAGCACTTTATGCATGGTCAGAAGCCTCTTCTTTTTTCCTGGGGTCTCCGATATAGCCCTAGCATTTCCTGTAGATTATGAGTCTAGAAAGATTTGCAAGGGGAATCCTCATGTGGAAAGTGCTGCGTTTGTGGGTGAAACATGGATTAAGGGTTATTGGTTTGAGACAAACCCTCTTCCAAGACAGAAGGCTTAAGGGTTGTGTAGCTTGTTAATTTTTAAACAAGTTTATAATCTCCTCATGAACTTTGTTAATAAAAAAGAAACAACTGAACAAAAATGTTTATATTATCAAAGCAAAGTTGAATATATATAACACAATTTCTTTGCAATTCATTATGTTGTCAGTAACATGATTCCATCAATTAAACACATATATGTTAAATGCACCATATGCACTTGTATTAGACATCTATTATCTCCCATTGCTAGTCCTTCCAAAAGGAACTCAATATATGTCAGACAATAAATGCAAAAGTTGTCTTCTCGTTTATTAAAATGTAACACATCATTTTCCAAGTAGACAAAAAATAATATTCCATCTTTACTATACCCACCTGCAGTATATAAACATGGAGCTATCCCACAATTTTTCACCCCTATGGCAACTTACTATGCTGTCTTCATAATTAATTTGATAAAACAGAACTTAGTGTTCTAAGTTCATCATAAACTAAGTCTGATGAAAATAACCAACTATTTTAGCAGGGATGAATTAACAGCATGCATTTTGGGTTATAGGAGCATCTCATTCACTTGAACCAATGGTATCATATCTTTAAAATGGTATGTTCAAGCCATCAATAATGTGGTTGCTAATATAGGTAAGTCCAGCTGATGAGCTGTTTGTATTTAAGAAGATGCTCACGACAAATTCTAGTTTATTTGGTGAATATCTGAAAGATGCATTACTTCATTTAAGCCAAAAACAGATGAAAAAACTAAAGGCAATTATGAATTAAACTTGGCTTAAATCTTTAAGTTGCAGCATCAGTAAGAATGTCACAAGGGTGAAATTACAAACCATCTGTACGCGATCTTCGCTTTCGTGGAGTTTTACTTCATGAAAAAGATTCAAGAAAGGATCCTCCCATCGACCCAAGTACATTTTATACAAAATTGAAAGAGTCAATTGAAAAAAGATTGCTTGATAGCAAAGCCGATGAGTTGGTGTATTGGTCTTGCATACTTGATCAAGCACATTGGCCTGAAGACGTTAATACTCGACTGACATTTGGAGAAGTGGAAATTAGAAACTTGTCAATCAGACTGCAACTAAATGAAAAAGAAATGATTTGTGGATTCTGTGAATACATTCTCAAAAAGACATATCCAGAAAAACTGTTGCATTTGATACGGACTCTGAATACCATTTCCATTTCTTCAAGTGAATGTTAATGTGGGTTTTCCCAGATAAATCTAATTGCCACCCCAACAAGAGCTTTGTTAAAGACTAAGACAATTTCAGCACTTTTGTTCATCAAACTTGTTGAACCACCTCTGAGACTTTTTGATCCTTCAAAGTATATTGATCTGTGGTTACTCAGAGGATGACATTTGGCCATAGATACTAACAGCAAGGAAAGGAGAAGATTTGCCGGATGAGAATTGGACAAAACTTTTGAATTTACTATGAACATTTGCCTTGAATCAGGGGTGTCAAACTGCCAGCCCGTGGGCCAGATGCATCATAGCGAAATCATGCCGACCCCATTGCCAGCAATGGAAAAAAAGTCACGATACGTCATGACACATCACATGATGTTGTGAGTTTGACACCCCTGCCTTAATTACAATAAATTGCATTTATGTTAAGAACTGAATATTTAATTTTTTAAGCATATAAATAAATATATAAATAAAATTATATCAATAAAAGATTAACAAGATGTGAGTCCCAGCACCTTTTTTCTTTTTTCTTTTCTTTTCTTTTCTTTTTTTTTTTTACAAAAAAAGCACTGGTTATAAGTCATTTTTGTCACTGTTGTTGTAACTTTGAACAGTCACTAAATGAACTGCTGTAAATCAAGGACTACCTGAAGTTAACAAACTATTTTCTAAGAACATTATATGACAGTGAGTTCCATCAGCTTGCGTCTCATAAAAACCCAGGCCAGCACAGTACCACTGAAAAAGAAAAACAAGAAATTCAAGAAGAAACCAGCATAGCTGCAAAAAGCTCTCTCTGACAAACTGAAAGGCAAAAAGGACAAGTACAAAGAATAGAAAGAGGGACACATAACAAAGGCTGATTATCAGCAGACAGCCAGGACATGCAAAGACGAAGTCAGGAAAGCAAAGGCTCAGAATGAACAAACACTTGCAACAGAAATCAAGGATAAGGAAAAAAAAGTTTCTTTCAACATATTAACAACAAGAAAAAAGTCAAGGAAACTGTAGTTCCACTAAAGAGAGAAGATGGCAAGGAAGTAACAGGCAGTAGGGAGAAAGCAGAGCTGCTTAACTCATTCTTTGCATCAGTCTTCACACAAAAAGAAATTATAACCCAACATAGCAAAAAAATTACTGCAAAAGACAAACTAGAAACAAAAATTAAAATAAGCAAGAAAATGGTAAAAGAACACCTACCGACCTTGACAAATATAAATCACTGAGACCCGACAGATTATACCCCAGACTTCTGAAGTAGCTGGCAGATGTTACCTCAGAACCATTGCACTTTATGTTTCAAAAATCCTGGAGCACCAGGGAAGTATCTGTGGATTGGAAAAGGGCTGATGTGGTTCCCATCTTCAAGAAAGGGGGGAAAATGGACCCAGGAAACTACAGACCAATCAGTCTAATATCAATACCTAGGAAGATCCTGGAAAAGATCATCAAAATGATCTGTGAATAACTAGAAGCAAACAAAATTATAACTAGTAGCCAGCATAGGTTTGTTAAAAACAGATCATGCCAAACCAATCTTATTTCATTCTTTGATAAAATGACTAAAAATTTAGACCAGTGAAACATTGTAGACATAGTATACTTAGATTTCGGTAAGGCATTTGACAAAGTAGACCACAAACTGTTGTTTAGTAAGCTAGAAAAAGGCAGGATAGACAACATCACCACCAGATGGATCTGTAGATGGCTGACAAACCATACTCAGTTAGTAGTCCTCAATGTTACTACATCCACATCGAGACAAGCAGTAAGCATTGGGGCACTACAAGGCTCTGTCTTAGGCCCAATACTCTTTAATATCTTCAGCAATGACTTAGATGAGGGAATTGAAGGGAACTCATCAAATTTGCAGGAATAGCCAATACCCCAAAAGACAAACTTAGGATCCAAAAAGATCTTGACAAACTTGAACAATGGGCCCTATCCAACAAAATGAAATTTAATGTGGAGAAAAGGAACTGTGAGAGGGACCTTGGAGTCCTAGTAGACAATCACATGACTATGAGCCAGCAGTGTGCAGCAGCAGCCAAAAATCCAATACAGTCCTGGGTTGTAAAAGCAGAAGCATAGAATCAAGATCACGCAAAATATTAGTACCGCTTTATAAAACCGTAGTAAGACCATACCTGGAATACTGCAACCAATTTTGGTCACTATACTAAAAAAAAGATGTTGAGACTTTGGAAAAAGTTCAGAGAAGAACAACTAAAATGATCAAAGGCCTGGAGACTAAAACATATGAAGAATGCCTCCAGGACTTGGGTTTGGCTATTCTAAAGAAAAGAAGAAACAGGGATGACATAATAGCAGTATTCCAGTATTTGAGGATCTGCCACAAAGAAGAGGGCATCAAACTATTCTCCAAAGCTCCAGACTGCAGGACAAGAAACAATGGTTGGAAACTGATCAAAGAAAGAAGTAACCTGGAAAAGGTGAAACTTCCTAATAGTGAGGACAATTAACAAGTGGAACAGCTTGACTTCAGAAATTGTGGGCGCTCCATCTCTGGAGGTTTTTAAGAAGAGACTAGACCAGGGCTTTTCAACCTTTTCATCCATTGTACCACTTTTAGGATAAGGCAATGTCTGAGTACCACCAGTCGCCCAGCAAGGTGTCAAAAACTTGACCCAAAAAAAGAAAAAGAAAAAAAATGTTAGTCATATGATTACAGCCTAACTGGTTGGGTTGGCAATATATAAGCTATGATTTGTAATGTATTGTATCCCTTTAAATGTGTAATGATTGGTCAACGCTGTGTTCTTTCAATGGCCATAAGAGGGAGCTAGAGACATAGCTTCTCTCTGTGTGTGTGTTAGTTACTCTGTTACATTGCTTGCTGATTATTGTTGATTGTGGTTTTGCTACTGTTTGCTAAACCCAAAGAACTGTGTTTTTGACCTTTGGACTGGTAAGACGACTTTGTATTGGATAACTCTTGAACTGTTCATATCTACTCTGTACCCATGTATGACCTGGACTGCTACTCCTAAAAGTAATTTTTTCCCTTTTTTACACACCTCAATGTATCAGTGTGGTTGCTGTGCAAAATCTGACTACTCTCAGTACCACTTCTTCTGTGCATTCTCCTTGTTGGCTCAGGAGATATTCTGCACAAACCCTGTCAAAAATGATAAAGTACAGGTAGTCCTCGACTTACAACAATTCACTTAGTGACTGTTCAAAGTTACAATGGCACTGAAAAAAGTGACTCATGACCATTTTTCACACCTATGACCATTGCAGCATCCCCAGGGTCATGTGATTTACATTCGGATGCTTGGCAACCAATTCATATTTATGATGGTCACATTGTTCCAGGGTCATGTGATCGCCTTTTGCAACCTTGTGACAAGCAAAGTTAGTGGGGAAACCAGATTCACTTAACCACCACGTTACTAATTTAATCTCCCTCTCTTTCTTTCCCTCTCTCTCCCCCCTCCCTTCCCTCTCTCTATTTCTCTCTCTCCCTCCCTCCCTTTCTTTCTCTCTCCTTCTCTCTCCCTCTTTATCTCTTTCTCTCTCCCTCCTACTCCCTCTTTCTCTCCCTCTCTTTCTCTCTCTTTCTCTCCCTTTCTCTCTTTTTCTCTCTCCCTCCCTTTCTCTCTCCTTCTCTCTCTCTCTCTCTCCCTCTCTCTATTTCTCTCTTTCCCTCTTTCTCTCTCTCTTTCTCTCCCTCTTTCTTTCCCTCTCTTTCTCTCCCTCTCTCCCATTGTCCCTTCCTTCTTTCCTTCCTTTCTTCCTTCCCTCCTTCTTTGTCGTTCCCTCCTTCCCTCCCTCCCATTGTCATTTCCTTCCTTCCTTCCTTCCTTCCTTCCTTCCTTCCTTCCTTCCTTCCTTCCTTCCTTCCTTCCTTCCTTCCTTATCCATTTTTTACCAAGAAACCTGATGCCCACTTAACTTTTTATGAAGCACCCAAGGAAAGTTGGGGAAGATCTATCAACGATACTCGGAGGTTGCCAGCTCGTTTAATAAGCTTTATTCCAGCAACAGAAACACCTTGCATTCACTCACAGTCAATCCATGCATCCAACAATGCTGCTGTGGACCATGGGGCAGGAAGGCGCCCTTCACACGGGATGGATGGAAGACACGCCAAAATGCCCTTCACTCCACTGCCTTCTGCAGACACAGCCAGAGTCCTGGGTGGGGGGAGATCCGTGGCTGAGGCACACTCGGGGAAGTGCATGGCAACAAATCACAACCAGGTGCTCTTGGGGGACGGAGGCACAAAGCTGGCCAAACAGGGCTCGGAGCAGTTGACCATCCTGGACCACAGCTGTGCTTCCACCTTTCCCAAGGCAGCCCCCGCAGACTGAGTGCAGAGCAGGGAAGACACGCCAAAGCTTGTCCCGGAGCCTCCTGCTGCTGGAACCCTGCGGCAGTGGCATAACAGGACTTGCAAAAACGGGCGGGTGGTGGTGGTTGCTCACAGCACAGGCCAAGGGCAAGCAGGGCAAGGCCGCTATCAAGCCCCGGGCTCGACAATCAACCACGTGAGGGGGGAATCCATGCAGCAACTCGGCTACCTGGCCTGCCAGCCACTCGTTGCTCCGCCAATCAGCTGGGAGGCTGAGACTCTGGATTTGAACTGCCAACAGAGCAGAGTGCAGGGAAGACGTGCCAAAGCTCATCCCGGAGCCTCCCGCTGCTAGAAGCCTGCTTGCAAAAAGTGGGGCAGGCAGTGGCAGCTGCTCACGGTGCTGGTCAAGAGCAAGCAGGGCAAGGCCAGTATCAAGCCTCGGCCTTGACAATCAACTGGGGGGGGGTAAATCCGCACAGCAAACCAGCTGATCAGCAGAGCAGTGAGTGGCTGGCTTTGGTGCTTCTTCCCCGCATTGTGCTCTGTCAGTGGCTCAAATCTGGAGTTTCAGCCTCCCAGCTGATTGGCAGAGCAACGAACGGCTGGCAGGCCAGGTTGCCAATTTGCTGCACAGATTCTCCCCACCCCACTCGGTCGATTGTCAAGCCCGGGGCTTGATAGCAGCCTTGCCCTGCTTGCTCTTGGCCAGCGCCGTGAGCAGCTGCCGCCGCCCACCCCACTTTTTGCAAGCAGGCTTCGGGAGGCTCCAGGATGAGCTTTGGCATGTCCCCCCCCCAAACCGGTTGATTGTCGAGCCTGGGACTTGACAGCCGTTCATTCTCGAAAGGCAGGGTTCGGCAGCTGGTGAGGTGCTTGTGCGGGGCTCTCCCAGGGCTAGCAGGCCAAACGGGGACCAGCCTCGGGCTCTCCATGCTAGAGCAGCACCCATGGAGGCGGCAAGGCCACTCCTGCTCAAAAGGCAGGGTTCGGCAGCTGGTGAGGCGCTTGTGCGGGGCTCTCCCAGGGCTAGCAGGCCAAATGGGGACCAGCCTTGCCCTCTCCATGCTAGAGCAGCACCCATGGAGGCGGCCAAGGGCAAGCAGGGCAAGGCCACTCCTGCTCAAAAGGCAGGGTTCAGCAGCCAACGAGGCACTCACATGGGGCTCTCCCAGGGCTGGCGGGTAATGGGGGAGGAGCAGGCTGATCACCTTACAGGTACCTGGGACTCCGACGCACCTTCTCAGCTATGTGTGCCCCAAAGAAGCACCAATCAGAAGTCAATCCGGTTGCTGCACAAGTCCCTGGGGTGGGCAGGGTCTTGCTCTGCGCCTGCACGTGCCCTCTGTAGGGTTCCTGCAGGCCACTGCTAAGCAGCATGCTTTCCTGCAGCAAGTGAGCTGGGAAGAAGTGGAGCACGGGGGGGAGGAGGAGACAGGGGGCAGGCGGGGGGGAGGAAGGCGACACCATGTACCACAAGCCAGGTGCTCACATAACACCAGTGGTATGCGTACCACCGGTTGAAAAGCCATGGACTAGACTGTCACTTGTATAGGTTTTCCTGCTTGAGCAGGGGCTGGACTAGACGACCTCCAAGGTCCTTTCCAGCTCTATTCTATTCAACAGCTTGAACATTTTGGAATATAGAGTATGCACAGAATGTCTGTTTCCTAACAATTGTTTAGCTGTACAGAATGTGTCAATGTAGTTTATTGGTTTAAAAGAAAATGCTAAAAACTTAAAATAATAAAATAATACAAGTTTTAGAACATGCTGTTTATGGAACATAATATATTCAAATAAAAATAAATATGAGAGTATGTTTTGAAGCTGGAATAACTTCATTTCTCAATATAAATCTGACACAGAATTCAGTTCAAACAGGAAACCATTTCCAGACTACAATTTAATATATATACATGCAAAATTTTGATACGTTACCTTTCAAAATGCCTTTTTATTGATGTATTTAATTCTTTTATTCATTTTTGTGTTTTTTGTGTGTGTATTTATCTTTGAAATGTTTAAAGAAAATGCAAAAAAAACCTGGTTAGGAATATTTTTCTAATTATGATGATTTCCCCCCCCCCATCTTCTTATGGTATTAAAGACTGTCCTTGGTTCAGTTGTGATACAGTCTTTTCAAATCCTATTTCATATACAAGAAACCAGCTTAATTCCTTAATGCAATTTAAGCACTGCATTTTTTTATTATCTGCACTGAATTCACTTCTCAAATGAAGTTAAGTAAAATTATTCCTTCCCAGCTATGTATTTATGAGTTTGATGTTTGATTTCTATTCATTCATTAATAATTTTTAAAATACACATTCAAATCCTCACTCAAAATCTGTCTACCAAAAGCTTATTCATTGATTCTAAAAATCCTGGATTAACCCCAGTTCTGAGAAGACTTTACACGCAACATTTTTCAGGACAAAACAATCAGATGGGTTTCCTAGAGGAGATTCCACAGTGCTTTGAGACTTGGCAGGTTGGCTGAGGATTCTCAAAAAAGACAAGAAGCAGACAGGTTTTCAAACTTTTGAACATGTGTCCAAACCACATTGGTCCGGAACTTGTGACTGGAAATAACTCCAGCAGGATTTCTTGAGAGATTTCCAAGATATTCTGGTTTTGGCTCATTCAGTAAGTCCCAGTCCCAGAATAAGCTATGGAGGAGTTATGCATTGCTGACTTCCTGTTAAAGGCTTAAACAGAATGTTCAGATATTTCTCTCTCTCTCTCTCTCTCTCTCTCTCTCTCTCTCTCTCTCTCTCTCTCTCTCTCTCTCTCTCTCTCTCTCTCTCTCTTTCTCTCTTTCTCTTTCTCTGTTTTTCTTTGTAAAAAGAACTTTCTGCACATCATTAGAGTTCTAGGAGGTTCATGCTCAGTTCAATTTGAGGTTAGGCCACAGGATTGGAATGACTGTCTCTTGGTCAGAGGAACTGATTTGTTGTATGTATTGTGTGACCTGAAAAAATTTGAGAACACTGATGAATAGTTAGATGTCCAGGATTCTAGAAAGGAATGAAAAGGCATCTTGGCTCACTTTTGAAATATTTGACATATTTGATCTACCACACAGAGTCACAGAGAGAGATCAATAGCAGAACTTTTATCTAACTGCTGAAACATTATACAAATGTTATGTCCATAAAAGAACAGCAGTGTGGAATATCAGTCTCTTAATAATAAGGCTGGTCCAGGGAACTAAACATGTAAGGTGTTAAGTATTTGGTTCTTGAGGCATTAAGCGAGACGAAGTGTTTAAACAGCAACAAGTTTATACTCAGTCAGAACATAACAACAGAAGCAAGCTAATAGCTGCTGCACAGATATTTATACAGGTGGCCAATTTATACAGGTAGCGACCAATAGATTTAAAGTAGCAGTTTCCCATCCCAGATCTACTTTACAGACTGGAGCAGCAAGTCTAGCTCATCCAGCAACCACTATAAAACATGCAAAAGTAGGTCAGCCATTAAGCAAGCAGTTAGATATAAAGCAACTGATTTAAGCATATAAGGCCAATACATTACACCCCTTCCCCCTGGGTAGCACAAAGTCTCATTTGCTTTACATAATCTTGCATATACTTAGGCAGCCTTTGTGACTGTTCAGAACATCTGGGGGTTACAGGAATCGCCCGGTCTACCTGCTTGCCTGCCAGGCTGGGTAGACCAGGGCTCTGAGGTTCAGTGGAGTCAGAGTGACTCGAGTCCCTTTGGCTGGCCTGTCCTAGTCACCCCAAACCAAAGTCCAATTGTTCAGCAAAATCTGCTGGGCTGTTCCTTTGTGCAGGTTGTCTGTCCAGATCCTGGATACAGTCTGTGTGTCAGCAGGGGACTCTTCTACAGCCACTTCCCAGTCACCATGTGCAAGAGTTCTCTCAGAGCGTGCAAACTGCTCTGTTGGACCACTTTCTTGTGGACCAAGTGTCTGTCCCTCTTGGGAGTCCTGAGCCAGCAACTGATCTGCTAGCCACCAACACAGCTGATCAATGTGCCAGCGAATGACTCATCCATCTTCCAGGACCACCTCATATGAGAGTGGTCCTGACACCTTAACAACCCTTGACACGGTGAACTGGGTCCCGTTGTCAGAGACTAAGATGTCTGGGAGCCCATGTGTTGCAAATAGTCTCTGCAGCACCTGAATGGTCCTAGCAGTAGTCATAGTGGAAATTGGAACCACCTCCAACCATTTAGAGTGGCTATCAACCACTATTAAAAACAGCTGTCCTTGAAAGGATCCTGCAAAATCAACGTGGATTCTTGACCATGGTGTGTGTGTTTCCTCCCATCGGTGGACAGGGACCTGTGGCATCTCCGGTCTGGATTGTTGACACATGTAACACCCATGTACTTGGACCTCGATAGCTTTATCTAGCCCTGGCCACCAGAGGTAGCTCCCCACCAGTGCCTTCATCCTGACTATTCCCTGATGGCCTTTGTGCAGAGACTGAAGAACCCTGGGCCATAGTGAGCTGGGGACTATAGCTTTACTGCCCCAAAGGATACACCACTTATGAGCTGACAGCTCATTTTTTCGCATAAAAAAACTTTGGAATTCTGGTCCTGGGCTATTGTCAAGCCATCCTGTGAACCCATGTCAGTACACGGTTAAGGGTTTTGTCAGCTGCTGTCTCCACAACTACGTCTCCAGCATGGAGAGGGAATTCTGGCAAATCCTGTATGGCTAAAATGCATGCAGCCAGAGCCAGATCTGGTTCCATGTGTGGCAAGGGCAATCTGGTAAGGCCATATGCATGGCCCATGTCTTTCCCCAGTTTGTGAAACAGCCTATAGCTGTAGGCTGAAAGGTATATAGACCACCTCAACATTCTGGGAGACAGAATCTGAGGTGTCTGCCTGTCTGTAGTGAATAATCCTAGCAAAGCCTTGTGGTCTGTGAAGACCATGAAATGGTGGCCATACAAATAGTCATGGAACTTTTTAACCCCAGACACAATGGCCAAGGCCTACTTGTCAATCTGCATGTAATTGCGCTCAGCTGAAGAAAGGATCCTAGAATAATAAGCGATGGGAGACTGTTTCCCATCAGCCAACAAATGGCTTAACACATCCCCAACCCCATATGGTGATGCATCACACGTGATGCAAACTGGCAACTTTTCGTTAAAGTGCGTGAGCACCGAGTTTGAGGACAGCAGTGATTTGACTGCCTGGAAACTCCTTTCATGGACATTGATCCACCACTACCACCACTGAGAGTTTTTGTTTAAGAGCTGGTGTAACGGCTCTGCCACTGCGGACTTATTGGGGAGGAATGCATGGTAAAAATTAAGAAGGCCCAAGAAGGCTTGAAGCTCTCCTTTGGACCTAGGGCTTGGTGCCTGCTGAATCACTTTCAGCTTTGACTCTGCAGGATGGATGCCATCGGCATCGATGCGGAATCCCAGGAACTCCATTGACAGTACCCCAATCTTGCATTTCTCTTTTTTTCAATTTGAGTTCCATGGCGCAGAACTGCTGAAGAACGGCTCTAAGCCGTTCAGCCAGGACCTCTGTAGACTCTCTGGTGATGAGTACATCATTGAAGTAGGGGCACACCCCCAGAATACCCTTGAGCATATGCTCCATCACTCCCTGGAAAATCAGTGGGGCTACACTCACCTCAAATTGTAGGTGTTTGACCTTGAAGGCCCCCCTATGTGTAACAATGGTTTGGGCAGCTGCTGTGGCCTTGTCCACCGGCAGCTGTTGATAGACCTGTGCTAAATCTAATTTAATGAACATGTGGCCTCCCTGCAATGATGCCAAAATATGGCTGACAACTGGCACTGGGTATACGTGCTGTTGAAGTGCCCGGTTAATGGTGGACTTATAGTCAGCACATATTCATACTTCTCCATTAGCCTTGAGTGGCATTACAATGGGAGTCTTCCACATCCCACTGTCTATAGGCTGCAGAGGGACCTTGTACTCTCCCAGGCTTGGACTAAAAATATCTGCAAACTCTTGGCAGACTGAAGACAAATTTGCCGCCTGTGTCCGGTGAATGCCGGTTACTTGAATGCTCAAGCATCAAACCAATCGAGCCCTATGAAGTTCATTTGTTGGCCTTCCACCACAATAATCTCTAGCAGGCCTGAAAATCCCTTGAATTTCACAGCAATGGTGGCTTCACCCTTGACTGCCACTTGGGAATTCTGGAAGTCTGTTAATAAAATGTTAAATGGTCAAAGTTTAACCCATCTGTTGCTGCAGCTGCATATGTGCCAGAAGGTTCTGATGAAGATGATGGACACAGCTGAACCTGTATACAGTTCCATTTTACATGGAACTCCCTGAAGCTTGACTTGCATTTGAAATTTCTGCTTAAGTGGTTGGTGGGCACCAGTGCAGAACACACTCCTGCGACTAGAGTAGAACCCTATTCGGTGTTGCCCCAGGGCCCTGGTACCTCTCCTGAATGAGTCGTCTGGTTGGCGGTCCTGCTGGCGACAGACGGCTGCGAAGTGGTCTGGTTTTCTACATGCCCGGCACATGGCTGTTCTGAAATGGCATTCTACATGTTGATGGCGGCCTCCACAGCCCATGCACCTAGGGAATGGGACTACCTTGTCAGAGGGCCTCAGTCCCTTCTCCTGGTGCCTCTATAGCTTGTCGACTTCGTAGTCAGTCGGTGTCTTCCAAACGCTCACCATCCTTGTGGACGGCTTCGGTGCTTGGCATGCTTTTGGAGGGCTGCAGTGCCTTAATGGCCCCTCTGGTGGCTTCATCTGCCATGACCTCCTTCAAGGCCTCCTGTAGTGAGAGAGCCTCCTTAGTGAAAAGTTTTTTGTTGGAGCTCTCTGTTCCTGAGTCCATAGACTAAGCGGTCTCTTAGTCTCTCTTCTAAATTGGTGGAATTACATAGTCAAGAAGCCTGCCGAAGAGCTGCAATGAACTCCACTGCCGACTCACTGGGTTGTTGTTCGCATTGCTCGAAGCCATGCCTCCATGCTGTTACAGATAACTTCAGCTCAAAGTGGTCTTGGAACTTTTTCTTCAAGTCCGCATAGCTGACGGACTCTAGTGGTGTGGGAGTGACCAAGTTCTCGGCGATATCGAAGGTGGCTGGGCCACACTTCCAGAGGAGGGTCACAGACTTCAGCCCCTTTTTGCCGACTTGCTTGGCACGGAGGTAGCTTTCTACACAGGAAATGTAGGATGCCCATCTCTCCAGGTGTGTCACATCAAATTCTTCAAGTTTCTCGACCTTCGCCATGGTGAGTAGTCTTCGTTGCTTGTTTCTCATGTTGCCTTCTGCTGCTGGCTTCTGCGTAGGCCCTAGGACAGATCCTTAGGGCATGGTGGTCTCCTGAGTTGGCTTGCTAGGCAGACCGAAGGGGGGCAACATAGTTCCTGACAGGCCCTGTGCTGACCTCACCCCCTAGTGACTTCAGGCTCTTAAAAGCTGGCAATAATTTTGTGGGCCCCTGAAAGTGTCCTCAGAACATCTTTTGAGAAACACTAGGCTTGGTGATTCAGAAGAGTGATGTTTCTATGACACAACTTCATGACTTCACAGAAGCCACATTATCACTATCACTCATTTCTCTGAAGAGGAATCACAGGAAATTATTGCTCTCTGTCAATGCCAGAGAGAAAGCTGCTTCATTTCTCCCAATGGAAAATACATGTGTCAGAAAATACATGGTTCAGCATGGAATTTCCTGGCATGATTCCCAATTAGAAAATTTCTTCCACTCTAATAAGGAAAAGTGGCACTTGGGGAGATCAGGCTGGGTCAGACTATACCAGCATTTCTGCAGAAGCACTAGCAGGTTTAGTAAAGTGAGTTAGTGGTAGGGAAAAGACCTTTCGGGAGATCTTGTGGTTGGCTGGAAAAGATTAATGGGTTACAGATCTCCCAACTCTGCTCCAAGGTTTCAGAACTCCTTCAACTTTTAGTCAATAGGTGTAGCCCTGAAACAATGGAACCTAGCTTCAAGTCCAGTTTCAGTTATGGAAGCTCTTTAAGTAACTTACTGCAGCCCTGTCATTATCACTAACTCTTGGTGCTGTCAGGAAAAAGAAGGAAGAAGTGCTAGCCATTAGTCATTGAGCTCCTGGGTGAAAGATTATATATGAAGTGTTTGAGCTCTATTTTGCCATATTTGTGCTACCATTCAGGGAAAAATATATCAACTGGATTGATTATTGCCTTCTTAGGCTGATGAGTTTGTCTACTCTACTGACAAATTAAAAAGCATGCAATGCTACTATGTACACAGGCCAATTTTTTCTTGGAGAGACATATTCTTTATTTAGTCAATGCACTGGATTCCCACAACAAATGCAGCAGTGCTTTTTTAACATTCTCCACCAAAGGCTAGTCTTGTACTCACAATTTCATGCTAGGGAACGAAAATTTGATAGCCAGGTTTCCTTGCCTGGGAAAATATTCTGTTAGAATCAATACATTTATGTCTTGTTGTTGTTGTTGTTAGCTGCGAAGTCGTGTCCAACAGACAACGTTCCTCCAGGCCTTTCTGTCCTCTACCATCTTCTGGAGTCCACTTAAGCTCACACCTACTGCCTCAGTGACTCCATCCAGCCATCTCATTCTCTTCTTCTATTGCCCTCAATCTTTCCCAGCATTAGGCTCTTCTCCAGTGAGTCCTTCCTTCTCATTAAGTGGCCAAAGTATTTGAGTTTTAGCTTCAGGCTCTGGCCTTCTAAAGAGCAGTAAGGGTTGATCTCCTCTAGGACTGACCGGTTTGATCGCCTTGCAGTCCAAGGAACTCGCAGGAGTCTTCTCCAGCACCATAGTTCAAAGGCCTCAATTCTTTGGCGCTCAGCCTTTTTTATGGTCCAGCTTTCACTGCCATACATTGCAACTGGGAAGACCATAGCCTTGACTATATGCACTTTTGTTGACAGGGTGATGTCTCTGCTTTTTAGTGTGCTGTCTAGATTTGCCATGGCTTTCCTCCCAAGGAGCAAGCGTCTTTTAATTTCTTGGCTACAGTCCCCATCTGCAGTGATCTTGGAGCCCAGGAAAATAAAATCTGTCACTACCTCCATTTCTTCCCCATCTATTTGCCAGGAATTGAGAGGGCCGGATGCCATGATCTTGGTTTTCTTAATGTTTAGTTTCAACCCAAGTTTTGCACTCTCCTTCTTCACTCGCAACAAGAGGCTCTTTAGTTCCTCTTCACTTTCTGCCATTAGAGTGGTATCATCTGCATATCTTAGGTTGTTGATATTTCTTCCGGCAATCTTAATTCCAACTTTTGATTCATCTAGCCCTGCCTTTCTCATGATGTGCTCTGCATATAAGTTAAATAGGAAGGGTGACAGTATACAGCCTTGCTGGACTCCTTTCCCAATTTTGAACCAATCAGTGGTTCCGTGTCCAGTTCTCACTGTTGCTTCTTGGCCCGCATATAGATTTCTCAAGAGACAAATAAGATGGTCTGGTACATCTCTTTAAGAACTTGCCACAGTTTGTTATGATCCACACAATCAAAGGATTTAGCATAGTCAATGAAGCAGAAGTAGATGTTTTTCTGGAACTCTCTAGCTTTCTCCATGATCCAGCGTATGTTGGCAATTTGATCTCTAGTTCCTTTGCCTCTTCAAAATCCTGCCTGTACTTCTGGTAGTTCTCGATCCACATACTGTTGGAGTCTAGCTTGTAGGATTTTAAGCATAACTTTACTAGCATGTGAAATGAGTGCAATGGTGCGATAGTTTGAACATTCTTTGGCACTGCCTTTCTTTGGAATTGGAATGTAAACTGATCTTTTCCAATCCTGTGGCTACTGTTGAGGTTTCCAAATTTCCTGGCAAATTGAGTGTAGCACTTTTACTGCATTGTCTTTTAAGATTTTGAATAGTTCAGCTGGAATATTGTCACCTCCACTAGCTTTGTTGTTGCTCAGCTTTTCTAAGGCCCACTTCACTTCACATTCTAGGATGTCTGGCTCGAGGTCAGTGACCACCTCATTGAGATTATCAGGGACATTAAGCTCCTTCTTGTATAGTTCTTCTGTGTAATTTTGCCACTTCTTCTTAATCTCTTCTGCCTCTGTTAGGTCCCTGCCATTTTGGTCCTTTATCATGCCCATTTTTCCATGAAACGTTCCCTTCATCTCTCCAATTTTCTTGAAAAGATCTCTGGTCCTCCCTATTCTATTGTTTTCTTCTATTTCTTTGCACTGTTCATTTAAGAAGGCATTCTTATCTCTTCTAGCTATTCTCTGGAATTCTGCATTCAATTGGGCGTATCTTTCTTTTTCTCCCTTGCCTTTCGCTTCCCTCCTTTCCACAGCTATTTGCAAAGCTTCCTCAGACAGCCATTTTGCTTTCTTGCATTTCTTTTTGTTTGGGATGGTTTTGGTTGCTACCTGTTCTACAATGTTGTGAACCTCTGTCCATAGTTCTTCAGGCACTCTGTCTATCAGATCTAATTCCTTAAATCTATTTGTCACCTCTACTGTATATTCAACAGGGATATGATTTAATTCATACCTGAGTGGCTTAGTGCTTTTCCCTACTTTCTTCAGTTTAAGCCTAAACTTTGCAATGAGAAGCTCATGGTCTGAGCCACAGTCAGCTCCTGGTCTTGTTTTTACTGATTGTATAGAGCTTCTCCAACTTTGGCTGCAGAGCATATAGTCAATCTGATTTCTGTGTTGACCGTCTGGTGATGTCCATGTGTAGAGCCGTCTCTTGGGTTGTTGGAAAAGAGTGTTTGCTATGACCATCGTATTCTCTTGAGAAAATTCTATCAGCCTGTGCCCTGCTTCATTTTGTACTCCAAGGCCAAACTTGCCTGTTATTCCGGTTATCTTTTGGCTTCCTACTTTAGCATTCCAATCCCCCATGATGATAAGGACATCATTTTTTGGTGTTAGTTCTATAAGGTGCTGTAGGACTTCATAGAACCGGTCCATTTCATCCTCTTCAGCACTGGTGGTTGGTGCATAGACTTGGACTACTGTGATATTGAATGGTTTGCCTTGGATTCGAACTGAGATCATTCTGTCATTTTGAGGATTGTATCCCAGTATTGCATTTCCTACTCTTTTATTGACTATGAAGGCTAGTCCATTTCTTCTGAGGGATTCTTGCCCGCAGTAGTATACCTGATGGTCATCTGAATTAAATTCACCCATTCCTGTCCATTTTAGTTCGCTGATACCTAAGATGTCGATGTTCAGTCTTGTCATCTCTTGTTTGACCATGTCCACCTTGCCTTGATTCATGGATCTTACATTCCAGTTCCTATGGAGAAAAAATCTTTACAGCATCGGACTTTCCTTTCACCACCAGACACATCCACAGCTGAGCGTCCTTTCGGCTTTGGCCCAGTCGCTTCATTCTTTCTGGCGCTACTAGTACTAGCCCTCTGCTCTTCCCCAGTAGCATATTGGACGCCTTCTGACCTGAGGGGCTCATCTTCCAGCATCATATCGTATTGCCTTTTGGTACTGTCCATAGGGTTTTCATCGCAAAGATACTGGAGTAGGTTGCCATTTCCTTCTCTAGTGGATCATGTTTTGTCAGAACTCTCTGCTATGACCTGTCCGTCTTGGGTGGCCCTGCACGGCATAGCTCATAGCTTCATTGAATTATGCAAGCCCCTTCGCCACGACAAGGCAGTAATCCATGAAGGGGACATTTATGTCTTAGAAACAGACATAGATTTAAAATGCTTCCAAGTAGCAAAGCCACACCTGGCCACCCACATAGAAAGAGGAAAGAGGATGACAATCTTTTGAGTCAGATATTTTTTTAAAAAATATTGCCACATAAATGACATAGTGAGACAAGCATTTAGTGCAAATCAGAAGCTGATGCAATATGTGGCATGTATCTGCCTTGGGAGTGACAAATTATTTCCAATGTAATTGTAGCTTGAAAACTGGGGTAAGGAGGCACATAGCTGTAGACTGATGGCACAGTTCTGGCCTTTCTCTGAGCCAGGGAAGGCTAATATTGGCACTAGGGTTTATCATGACAAGGAACCTATTAACACACCCCTGGCCACCCACAAAGCAAGCCTGGCAGCTGATGAGGTCATAAACCACACACTATAATCAATTTTGCCTGCAGTATTTTGCCTAGGGTTCTGTCAGTAAATGGTACTGAGACTGCTGATTTTTTTTATGTCTGCATTGAATCACGTACAAAATTAGTGTATTTTATTAAAGGCAGGGAAAAAAGAGAAAAGGATATTAATTAATGCATTTATCTAAATTCCCCTCCCCCATGAAAGATTCACCTGAGTGGCAACCACTATTGATCTCAGAAACACTATGCAAGGTTGTACTTGGTGACTTTACTACTTAGATGAGTTATCAATTTTTCCTCTTTTCAGGGAATACCTGCAATTTTGCATGTGTTGAGAACTATTAAACTATTGCATGTGGAACTATTAAAAGAACACATTAAGATCCACCAACAATACATGAGAAAGTTCAGCAGATTTATACCTTCTGACTCACTTTGCCTGAGTTTCAATAATGGAGGGGCTTCTCCTCTGTCTGGTTAGAAAGGAATTTATTTTAGCTATAAGCTAGCTTTAAAAAAAACAAAGGAACAAAACTTGCAACACGCCTACATGAATAACAAAATATGAGTTCTTATTATATCTCTGCACCTCTAGAGTGCCTCTCAGAAAACGTGCTCTACTTATAAAGCACACTGAAGTTTCATTCCATTACAAAGATATTGACTGCCTTAATGAGGGTGGGGGTGTGGGCAGGGTGAAGCTCAGGGTGGCTCAGGAGCTTTGACTGTGACGGAACCTGGAATTCTAGACATACAGCTGAACTCACAGTCAAAGCTCCTAAGGCCATCTTTAAATTATGAAGCAAATGTTTTTGCTTCATAATTAAAGGGAAATGCAAGCTGAAATCATTTATTCCAGCACAAGCAAGGATTACAAATTTCCATAATAAGTAACCATACTTGGCTTTTTATTTTTCCAAACATTCTTTATCAATGGGTAGAATTACTGGAGAACATTTTAAACTATTTTAGAATAGAATAGAACTGGAAGGGATGTTGGAGGTCTTCTAGTCCAGCCCTTCTTAAGCAGGAGAACCTATACGATCTCAGACAAGTGACTGTCTAGCCTCTTCTTAAAAATCTCCAGTGATGGAGCACCAACGATTTCTGGAGGCAAGCAGTTCCACCAGTTAATTCTCCTCACTGTCAGGAAGTTTCTCCTTAATTTGAGGTTGCTTCTCTCTTTGATCAGTTTCCAACCATTGTCCTGCCCTCTGGTGCTTTGGAGAATAGTTTGATGCCCTCTTCATTGTGGCATCCCTTCAAATACTGGAACACTGCTATCATGTCTCCCCTATTTCTTCTTTTCTTTAGACTAGCCAAACCCAAGTCCTGCATATCCTTCATATGTTTTAGTCTCCAGGCCTTTGATCATCATAGTTGCTCTTCTCTGAATTTTTTCCAAATTCTCAACATTTTTTTTTTTGTGATAGGGTGACCAAAATTGGCTGCAGTATTCCAGATGTGGTCTTGCTACTAATACTTAGTGTGATCTTGATTCTATGCCTCTGTCTATACAACCCAGGATTGTATTAGCTTTTTTGGCTGCTGCTGAACACTGCTGGCTCATAGTCAAGTGATCATCCACTAGCACTCCAAGGTCCCTCTCACAGTTACTGTATTTAAGCCAGGTCTCACCTAATCTGTACTTGTACCTTTCATTTTTCCTGCCTAAATGTAAAACTGTGCTTTTCTCCAAACTGACACTCATTTTGTTGGATAGAGCCCATTGTTCAAGTTTGTCAAGATCTTTTTGGATCCCAAGTTTGTCTTCTGGGGTGTTGGATACTCTTGCCAGTTTAGTGTCATCTGCAAATTTGATGAGTTCCCCTTCAATTCCCTCATCTAAGTCATTGATAAAGATATTGAAGAGTACTGGGCTTAAGATGGAACCTTGTGTACTCCACTGCTTGCTTCTCTCTGTGTGGATGTAGTACCATTAAGGACTACCCGTTGAGTATGGTTTGCCAGCCAGCTACAGATCCACCTGGTGGTGATGTTGTCTATTCTACCTTTTTCTAGCTTTCCAAGGAGTAAGTTATGGTCTACTTTATCAAATGCCTTACTGAAATCTAAGTATACTATGTCCACAGCATTTCACTTGGTCTACTAGTTTAGTCAGTTTATCAAAGAATGAAATAAGATTGGTTTGGCATGATCTGTTTTTAACAAACTTGTGCTGGCTACTAGTTATAACTTTGTTTGCTTCTAAATAATAATAATAATAATAATAATAATAATAATAATAATAATAATAATAATAATAATAACAACAACAACAACAACAACAAAAAGAACAACAAGTTCACCATTAGTCAATTGCAAAGGGCGGCCTTACTAGGAATTTCTTCCATCCTGCGACAATCTGTAATACCATCAAACATCCACATCTGCCTATCCCAGGTCCTTGGTAAGGACTTGATAGGTAGACAAAAATGGTAATTCAGTCTGAACATCTGGCTGACTGTGCGATGATCAATAATAATAATAATATCATGTCTAACAGTGATACCCATTGTCATCGGGGCATTGGGAACTATGTCCAAAAACTTTGCAAAATACATCAAGAAATTGCAGCTTCCTGCAATAACTCCAGCTAAGCTACAAAAACTGCACTATTTGGAACATCTTACATTTTAAGGAAATACCTGGTTGATACCTAGGATGCTGGCAGCAACCCATGTCAACCATTACTGCCAGTCAATTTGAATGTTCAGTTGACTGAGGTTCATGTTTAATGAATAAAAGTTTAATAACAACAACAACAACAACAACAACAACAACAATAATAATAATAATAATAATAATAATAATAATAATAATAATAATAATACATTAAAAATAGCTGGGAAAGCAGATAATAACGAGACCTGGCAATGGCTAAGAGCAGGAAAGGTGAAGAAAGAGACCTATGGACTAATTCTGGCTGCACAAGACCAAGCCTTAAGGACAAATGCATACAAAGTCAAAACTGAGAAGTCAGCAACAGACTGTAAGTGCCACCTATGCAAAGAAGCTAAAGAAACAGTGGACCACCTGGTAAGCTGTTGCAAGAAGATTGCACAGACTGACTACAAGCAGTGGCATGACAAAGTAGCAACAATGGTGCATTGGAAGATTGCAAGAAATATCATTTGCCTGTAAGCAAGAACTTGTAGGATCATAAAATAGAGAAAGTCATAGAAAATGATAAAGTTAAACTACTCTTGGACTTCAGAATTCAAACAGACAAGCACCTACAACATAACACCCCGGACTTAACAATTGTTTATAATAAAGCCAAAAAAGTCTGGATAGTGGACATGGCAGTGCCTGGAGACAGCAGAATAGACTAGAAAGAACTGGAGAAGATAACAAAATTACAAAGACCTACAAATAGAAATAGAAAGACTGTGGCAAAGGCAAGCAAGGGTAGTACCAATAGTAATAGGTGCCTTGGGTGCAATCCCAAAACAACTGGAGCACCACTTGAACACCATTGGTATTGACAAATTCGTCATTAGTCAATTGCAAAAGGCGGCCTTACTAGGAACTGCTTCCATCCTGCAACGGAACATCTTACATTTTAAGGAGATACCTGGTTGATACCTAGGATGCTGGCAGCAACCCATGTCAACCATTAGTGCCAGTCAATTTGAGTGTTCAGTCATGTTTTATGAATAAAAGTTTTATAATAATAATAACTTTATTGTCACTTTGAATGTACACCAATTGGCATACATCAAAATGAAATTTTGTTGCATACAGCTCTCAAAGTGTCACCACCTCTGATATATAGTCCTTGTTCATGGCCAACTCAAGTTACAGATCTTCCATTTTAGTCTCTAGGGAGAGAACGATGGCAAACAGGACAGATGGAAACAGAGCTCCAGGTGGATTAGTGCTCAAATTAGCTTGTATTCCTTCACAACAACCTTGCCTCCTTTCCTTTTTCTGATCCTGTTTCTTCCACCTTTTCCTTTTCTTTTTCGTCGCTTCTTTTCACCCCTGGAGAATGCTGCCACCACCACCAACTCCTCCAAAAGCCTCTCTCCAATCCTCTGGGCCTGCCGACAGCCTCATCCAGTTCCTTTGCTCCATAAGCCCCGGGACCTCTCCTCCTCTGCCTCCTTTGGAAACAGCTCTTATTTGCAATAGAATCTGCTGCTGGGCCAGCAGTCAGATCCTGCTGCTGGTGAAACAATTTCAAACAGCGCCAACGACTTTTAACACTCTCACTAACAGTTCAAAACTGCTAGAAACTCATCATGCCAGCAAAGATTGTCAGTTGTACGTCATATGTTACCTTAGTTCCACCATGTTGCTCAAACACATTAAAACCTTCCCGATCATGAGGCCTATATCCCTTAATATCCCTCCCAAAACTTTTCACCTTTGAGAGCTAATGCAGCCACAGCCGATCCAGGCACTGCCATCTTAGAACTCTTACTTGTTTGCAGATCTGTTTTTCTATTATCTTTTCTAGGATGTTTCCAGGTATTGATGTTAAACTGATTGGTCTGTAGTTTTCCTTTCTTGAAGATGGCAACCACATCAGCCCTTTTCCAATCCTCAGGAATTTCTCCAGGATTTTTGGAAGATATGGTGCAGTGCTTCTGAAATAACATCTGCCAGCTCTTTCAGAACTCTGGGATGCAGTCTGTCGGGTCACAGTGATTTATATTCCTCAAGGTCTGATAGGTGTTCTCTTACCATTTTCCTGCTTATTTTAATTTTTGTTCCTAGTTTGTCTTTTGCACTGGGTTTTTGGTATGTTGGGCTGTAGTTTCTTTTTGTGTGAAGACTGATGCAAAGTATGAGTTAAACAGCTCTGCTTTCTCCCTACTGCCTGTTATTTCCTTGTCATCCTCTCTCTTTAGTGGACCTACAGTTTTCTTAATTTTTTTCTTGTTGTTAATATGTTGGAACTTTTTTTCTTATCCTTGATTTCTGTTGCAAGTGTTTGTTCATTCTGAGCCTTTGTTTTCCTGACTTCATCTTTGCATGTTCTGGCTGTCTGCTGATAATCAGTCTTAGTTATGTGCCTCTCTTTCCATTTTTTATATTTGTCCTTTTTGTCTTTCAGTTTGTCAGAGAGATCTTTGTGCAGCCATGCTGGTTTCTTCTTGAATTTCTTGTTTTTCTTTTTCAGTGGTATTGTGCTGGTATGGGCTTTTATGATTGCATTTTTTCAGTTTCCCATGCTTCTTGGGTTGTTTTCCCTTTAGGATTTTCATCCATAGAATCTTTTTTACATACTGTACCATTTAATGATTATGCTTAGATATTGAAAATAAAATTTGCAGGTTGGTTTCAGAGATGGCTCTTTGTGTCAAGACTGATTTGCACTTTCACCTACCCTTTCTCTTCGCTCATGGATTGACAATAATAGGGAGGGGAATGGTTGGAATGCAGGGGAGGGAAAATGGTATTAAAGGATCTGTCAGCACTATAGGACATTACTGGCATCCCAAGGACACTCGGAGCAAATGTCCTGGCATTGCAGACTGTTTCTCATAACAAAATGAACAGGGGTGATTGGTGGATGTTTTGGACTGTGGGTGGCATTTAGGGAAATGGGAGATTAACCATGTTTGTTTTTGCAAGGGAAACCCAGAGCTGGTTTCATTTCTTCTGTGCCAATGTGGTTTATTCAGTAAAGTTTTATACTCTTGGAAAAACAATGTCTCAGGAGTTCCTTTTTCTGGATTTGTCAACTAGAGAGTTGACACTTTAGTCCTAGTCTATAGTTGTGATACATCTGGCTGACTCTGCCAGCAACCATTTAACAACAAATAAACATTTGTGCCCTGTCATTTTAATGAGATATTCAATTTTCTCTTATATTCAACCTCCCTGTGAAGAATAGGACATTTACCATGCAACTAGTAAAAAGCAGAATGACATATACTTTTGAATTCAAAATCAGTATTTATTGTTCAGATCAAAAAGATGCTGCAACAGCATCCCAACTTGATACTATTGGTTCACTGTGAAAATAATTTTAGATTCTACCACCTCTCAAAATATTTCTCAGAATATCTAGCCAAATGTTAATTTGCATATTTATCTGTTGTAAAAATAATTTTGCATTTTATCAGTGTAAAAATAATCCTACAATAATTTAATTTATTGCATACACACACACACACACACACACACACACACACACACATACGCTAAAGCAGGAAAAATAGCTGAAATAAATTAATTAAAAACTTCTTTATTCATTAACTGTATTGGCTTTATTTGTCAGGCATTATACTGGTCAGCTCTTGGTTTCTATTGGACCTGAATCTCCAGTTAGCGTACTCCAGTTAGTCTCAGAAATCAGTAAGACATGGTAAGCAACTGTTAATATAGTCATTTCAATTTATGATACACTTGCCTATTTGTGCACTCAGTTCTAGGATTAATTCTGAAGACATAAACGGTCTTACTGTTTTCTCAATCCAGTAGGATAGATAGGCATGTTTCCTAATTAGGAAGGATTACTAGTGGTTGTGTCATCTTGTTTCTGTTCTACGGAAGCTAT
Source organism: Vipera ursinii (assembly GCF_947247035.1). Lineage (NCBI taxonomy): Eukaryota > Metazoa > Chordata > Lepidosauria > Squamata > Viperidae > Vipera > Vipera ursinii. Next base: position 39,030,320 of record NC_139515.1, read on the forward strand.
ATTCTCATGTTCAATAGCCTTCAATCATTCATTATCCTTCACATAATGTTTGCACTTCTGTGATCCTTGGATAGACACACTGTCGCTAGACATATTGAAGAGAGGTCATAAGACTACTTCTGCCTTTGAAACATCACAACAGAAACCCACAGTAGGAAACTGCTATTGAAATCTTATCAGAATTGTAAATTCATTCTGATATAAAGCTAAATCTCTTTCTTGTCTCCATCTTATTATGGTCACTTTGTTTTGGAATCCTAATATTCGTACCTTAAGGGTATCTTTTTCTCATAAGGAGTTGGAAGTCCCTCTCTTGTTTGCAATTCTCACTTTATGTCACATACTTCATCCCCAGCAAGCAATCTACAGCTTCTCATAATTGTTGCTTTCTATTTTCTTCTGCTTATATGTTTCCCCAATACAAAAATAGTCACACTTTCAACCTCAAGCTATTGCTTAATTATCCTCACTGCAGAAGGATTGATGTAACAAAGATCACCCCAAATGCAAGTATGAAAAGAGCTGATGGCCAATAAGCTTCTTTCTGTTGAGGTAAAATCTGATTAGAAGGTAAGGGGAAGCTGGAGTATATTGCTGAAAAAGGGTGAAAGGCAAAGCACATGTTCAGATTTCTATCTCTTTAATGGCAGATTTTCAATATGGTTTATTTCTTCAAAGTCTAGGCTGTTTTCCAAAGATCTCTCTTTCCCAGGCTCTGATTGCTTCCAGGCCTTCTTTGTTCTGAGTTATTTCCAGGTTTGGGTCTCCTGAATAGCTGTCCAACTTCTGGATTAAGCAAACAGCTTTGTATCTGACAAGTGCTGTTTGTCAAAAGTTCATGTCAAAATGGCTCATGCCATCACTTTTTATTATGATTTGTTTATTTTCTCTATTTTCCAAACATTATTTTCCCCCATTCTGCATGCAGTGTCAAGCTTCTGGAAAACGGACTAAATATTCAGAGCAAAAGAATAAACAATAGCTTTGACTTCTCAGTGAATATAATATATTTTTTGCAAAACTTTGATTATGGTACATAATATCAGGAGAGAAAGATTCTAGCTTTTGATTCATGGCATTGTTGTTATCGGGACATGGTGGCCTAGTGGTTAAAATGTTGGGCTCGTTGACTGGAAGGTTGGCAGTTTAAGATCCAAGCACCATATGACAGGGTAAGCTCCCATTCTTGACAACCAAGCAGTTCAAAAGCATACAAATGCAAGTAGATAAATAGGTAGCAGCCTTCTTCCTTGTTGTTTAACACTCAAGAAATCCCCAAAATGGTGCAGATCTTCAAAAAGGACTGACAGGCTAGGGCTAAAGAGAGTCTCTTTTAGCTGAATAAAGATTAATAGTCCTTAAAAATGATTAAAAAATGAAATGCACAACTTACTGTCCATTTGAAAAATAAATTCCAAAACAGCTGTTTCTTCAACAACGAACTGATTGCAGCCCAGCTCCCCAACTTTTGGCACACAAGCTGTGTCATGGTTCCAACAGATGAATGTCTTCAAAAGAACTTTGAGGCATTGTTTTCCTTAAAGAATCTTTTCTTTGAGAAACAAAGTATTGGCACTACATTGTCAAAGCCAAAAACTGAATTCTCCTTCCCTGGCACAAAGTAGCAAAGTACAATTCCCTCCTCCAATTAACAGTCATAAATCACATCCCCCAATTAATTTGAAGTGTGGGCTTTCTCCCCATCTCTCCAGCCCACCAAATCTCTATCAACTCCAGACCTAATAACCTTGGGTTCCCATGGCTGAGTTATTATTATTATGACTAGCTGGACTCTCATCCACATTCCCCCTCCCAGCATCAATGAACTCTAAAAGCGATAGAGAAAAAATGGCTACATTTCCATCTTTTGTCAAAGCAAAAACATCTGATGTTAGCAGCGTTGACATCTGGACCCCCTTAGAAAAAGGACAAATCTTCTAATGTAAACAAAAGCACAGATTAGGGGTTGCCTCTTGATTTGTTCGGGTGTTTCTTATAGAATCTATTAATGAATCTGTCAGCTTTTACATCACTAGATTTCACCCAGGTGGCCTTGGATAACAGATATCCCTTCCATTGCAATTACCCTTTAAAAATTATTGAATCAAGAATACGCTTTACTTCATAGTGAGTCTGTCCTGCCACTACAAGGGGTCTGAGTGCCTTCTTAGGAGAAGGTCTTAAGGTGAAACCCTGAAAAACTTTCAACAGGCTACAATGGAAAGCAGGGTGAACTTTTCCAAAGAGCCTAGGAAGTTTTAATTCCACCGTGACCAGGCTAATGATCTTTACAATGAGGAAGGGTCCTAAGTACTTTGGTCCTAACTTCTTACTAGGTAACTTAAGCCATAAATATTTAGTTGACAGATAAACCTTTTCACCAACTTGGAATGTTCTTTGAGCAGCCCTTTTTTATCTGCTTGGTTTTTGTATGTCTCAGAAGCCTTTTTCAAATCAATTTTCATGGTTTTCCAGACTTCCTCCCACCCCCTCAACCATTGATCAAGAGTCTGGGAAGCAGAGGGTGTTTGGGGATATTCGGGTATTCGGATGAACTATTTTCCTGTGGCCTCTTTAAAAGGCATGAAGCTGGGGCTGCTGTGAACAGAGTTATTATAAGCCACTTCTGCAAAAGGGAGGAGGTCAGTCCAGTTCATTTGTTCATAATCCACATAGCATTGGAGATACTGCTCCACCACTGAGTTCACAGATTCAGCCACAACATTGGTAGATGGGTGAAAGGTAGATGATAGTCCTTGAGATGAACCAATTAGTTTCAGAAAACTCCTCCAAAACTTAGCTGTGAACTGCACCCCCGTCAGAGATTATTCGTTTAGGTGTGCCATGCTGTCTGTAGATGTGTTTCAGGGACATCTTGGTTAGTCGTTGGACAGATGGGAGTCCTTTGCAGGCAATGAACTGAACCTGCTTTGAAAACAGATCTATCACAGTCCAGATGACTGTATTTCCCCTACTTTCAGGTAGATCTACTATAAAACCCATAGCAATTTCTTCCCATGGTTGGGAAGGGTCCACCACCAGTTGCAATAACCAGGGGGTTTCCCTGGAATTCTTTTCATGGTGGCACATACAGCACAACTCCAGACATAGTTTTCCATGTCCCATTTCAATCCTGGCCACCAGAATTGATGGTGGATGACGTGTAGTATTTTTTTGTAAATATTTTATTAGAATTTTTTAACATAACATAAATCATTATAAAACAGAATGTTGTCTGGGTAACATTTATAAAACAGTCCTTAACAATTAATTTCTATAATCTGTATTTCAGATGATTAATTATTTGATTTTCCCTTTCCCCAACATCTTTCCTTGCAAAACATTAAATTAAGACAGTTTTATTTGCTTAACAACAGTTCAATATATAGTTTCAATAATCCTGTGTATCATTTTAGTTTCCTTATCATAAATCCTGTCACCATATTTATTTCAACTTATTTCTCCCCCCCCCCCAATTTCTAAATATTTTAACAAGTGGCAATCTTTTTAACACTTAACTATATTTACATAGGTGGATTTCATTCTGTTTTTTCCATACCCTCTCATGTTTTTTATATTTCCCAATCAGTAGGTAAAAAAATAAAAAGAAACAAAAAAAGAAGAGCAGCTTATTTCTCCCTCCAAATTCTCAAAGTTCTTACAAATAATCAGTTCAACATTCAATTATATTTACATTAGTGGATTTAAGTACTAGACTACAAAAAATAACATATGAAAATATGTATTTCTCCTAATTTAATATATATTTATTCCCTCAATTTCTCATTCTTTTTAACCATAGCTAAGAATGTATTTAATCTATTTAAACTTTAAACATTCCATTCAATAGTTTTAATCATCTAATCCTTTAAACCTCATTCAAAACACATTTTTATTTTTCTTATCATCATATTTAAATAGTTAAAATGTTTGCTTTTGTTTACATCATTTCAACTTAGAAGAATAGAAAAAAACACAATTATATTAATCAAAAGGAAGGAAAAAAAAGAAAAAAAATATCCCTCTAAGAGTAGTATATTTCAAAATTTTTCCATTTCTTAGCCATATTCAAACAAATGTTTCTTTTTGAAGTATTTTTTCTGGTATGTTCCATTTATTTTCCTGAAGTTTTGTTTTAATCTTTTTTCTCTGGTCATTGTCTTTCTTAATCAACATGTTTTGCTGCATAATTTCTTTCCCTGGAGGAAATTTTTTCTCATTCTTTTCCTTATCTTCAAAGTTGTTTAGATGTATTAAAATATTTCCCATTTGAATTAAATCATAATTTTTTTATTTTATATGATTCCATCTTCAAGTCTCTATCCTCAAAATTATATTTAATCATCTCTGCTATATTTTCCTGAGAAAGTTCTTGAAGTGAAATTAAGTTGAAAATAAGTTGATTCATGCTCTCAACGTTCTTCTGCATTTCCTTGTAATTTAAGGTCATTGTCCTTTGAAATTTTTGCTGCTTATCATATGCTTCCTTTTGTGAAATGAGTGTTTTATAAGGTTCCTTCTTTAAGTCTCTGTCTTCAGAATCTTGTTCAGTCATCTCTACTGTATTTTCCTGAGAAGATTCTTGGAGTGAAATTAAGTTGTAAATGAGTTGATTCATACTCTCAAAGTTATTCTGGATTTCTATGTAGTTTAAAGTCATTGTCCTTTGGAATTGTTGTCGCTCATCACTTGTTTCCTTTTGTAAAGTATTCATTACTTCAGCTGTGTTATCTTTATTTTGTTTAAACAGGTGCATTTTTTGAAAGCTTAAAAGTTCAAAGGGAAAAAAAGAAAAGAAAAAAATCCTCATCCACCAGCAGGTGTCAGCATTTGCTCATTTTTCATGTCTTTCTAGTTGTTTTCTTTCTTTAAAGGGTAAATTTCACTGCCCAACTGAAAGAGAGGGAGTGAAGTCCCCATCCTCCTTTCCTTCTTCAGAGATCTCTTATTTTGGGGATTTTCTTCTTCAGGAAAGTAGGTAGGATAGAAAAAATCAGTATTCTTACCCAGATTCAAGCATGCTGTTTACTAATTTCACTTAGTTTAATCGCTTATGGCTTCCGTTGCTTCAGCTATGACTGGACATGGCATTAGCCAGCCTTTTCTTCCATTGGTTTCTGGGAGGCTTCTCCTGGACTGTTCGGAGAGACCGCTGTCTCTCCTAAGTCCCTGGGATTTTCTTCCTTCATTCCAACCCTTCAGGGTGGATTCTGGCCCCTTAGGGTCCCCAACAGAAAGAAATTTCAGCTGGAGGATCCGACATTTCAAATTCTCCAACTGCTCTGCTGAAAATAGGAACTGGAAGTTGATGTGTAGTATTTTTAAATATCCAAAATGCCCAGCCTGTTTTATGTCATGGCCATGTCAGAGTACGTTAAGGTGGAGAGTCTCTGGCAAATATACCTTTCCTTCCTTGTAAGCCAAACCATCCCTGCATGTTAGGGAAGTTTGATTGTCCTTGAACCATTGGTTGGTAAGGAGCTCTTGTTTTATTTTCTTTGCCCCAGGGTTATCAGGGTTAGGAGATCTTGAAGGTGGGACTCTGCATGACATGAGTTGATAAGCAGTTTGTGGATTGGAGATAATTGCCTCATTAACCTCTTAATGCTGGCTTTTGTACTGGGGCAGTCTGGATACAGCATCAGCTAAGAGATTTTTTCCTCCCGGTATGTGAAATTAAAACAGTTAAAGTATTGTGCCCATCATACTTGTTTCTGGGACAATTTGCAGGGAGTTTTTAGTGCTTCTAGGTGTTTGTGATCAGTCCATACCTTGAAAGTCACCTTGCTCACTTCTAGATAGTGTTGCCAGTTTAATAGAGCCCAATGGATTATGAAGACTTCCTTTTCCTACACAGTCCACCTCCTCTCGCACTAAGTGAATTTTTTCGAGGTATACGTGCAGGGTTGTAGGGTCCCACTCTGGTTCTTTTGCAGTAGCACAGCTGCAGTGGCCACATCACTGGCATCAGCTTGAATCACAAAGGGCTTTCCTAGAGAAGGATGCTTTAAGACCGGTTCAACCACAAATAGTCTTTTTAAATTCTAAAAAGCAGTTTGACAGTTCATAGTCCATGCTAGTGGTTGGCCCAGATGTGGCTTTCCTCCCTTTTTGCCTGTTTTTAGTAATTCTGTAAGGGGTAGGGCAATTTCAGCAAAGGAGGGGATGAATTGATGGTAGAGGTTGGCGAATCCCAGAAAGCTCTGGAGCTGTTTGTGAGTCTTTGGGGGCTGCCATTCAATTATGGCTTTCACTTTGGTCAGGTCTATTTCAATGCCCTCGCTGGAAATTCTGTAGCCAAGATAATCTAATCGGGTCTGGTGAAAATCACACTTTGATAGTTTAACATAATGTTTGCTGTTCAATAGTTTCTTTAGCACTTCTCTCACTAGTTTTACATGGTCAGCCATATTCGTGCTGTATATCAGGATGTCATCAAAATACACTAAAACCCCTTTGTATAAATGGTCGTGTAGTACCTGATTAATCAGCTGCATGAAGACAGCTGGAGTCCTCTTTAGTCCACACAGCATGACTTTAAATTGGTAGTTCCCTATGGGACAGTTAAAAGCAGTCTTCCACTCATCTCCCTCCTTTATCTTCACCCGGTAATAAGCCTATCTCAAGTCCAACTTAATGAAGACTCTCCCCTTAGCCAGGTGGGTTAGTAAGTCCTTCAGGAGGGGGATGGGTTATTTGTTTTCCATGTTCACTGTGTTCAGACCTTTATAATCCATGCAGAGACAAAGCGACCTTTTTTTTCTATAAATAACACTGGGGCTCCCACTGCAGACTTGGCCCGTTCGATAAATCTCCTCACTAGGTTTTTGTCCACATACTGCTCCATCTCCTCCATCTCAAGGGGGGACATAGTGTACATTCTCGGTCATGGGAGTTTGGCTCCCGGTAACAGTTCAATAGAGCAAATATTGGGTTGGTGGGGAGGCAGAGTGTCGTATTCTTTCTCACTAAACACATCCTCTAGGTCCCGGTATTTACTGGGGATGAGTGGCTCACTTGGTTGAGACAAAGCAGCAATGTGCACTAGCTCATTGGGTGGGTAAGTTTTCCTGTAACGTCTGTCGAGTTAAGGGGGGGCTTGGGTCCTATAGGTAACCTCACATTCCTCATTCCCTTCTCCCACCAGATTAATGATTTCCATTTGTCTAACCAGGCTAGTCCTAGGATCACAGCCTCAGTCATTTTCGGAGCCACCATGAAACAAATGAACTCCCAGTGTTCACATATTTCTAAGAGTAGGGGTTCAGTCAATTGCGTGACTAAAGTTCCTCCCATTAGGAAGCCATCAGCTTGGTCAAACCTCATGGGCTTGGAAAGCAGCCTTGCTCATATGCCCATTTTCAGGGCACGTGATAAGCTAATAAGGCACCAGGATCATCCAGAGTCAACTAGTACTTTCATATCTACCTGTGCCCCTGTCTTAGGGATTATGAGTTTGGCAAGTAGTGAAAAAGGTGGAACATGTTGACCCACCATCAGGTCGTTCTCTCCTTCATCATCGCTGTCATAGGAGGGTAGAGTGGTGGCAGGTCTGGCTTGGGTTTTGGCACTCTTCTGTGTGGTGGATGTGACTTGGGCAATAGGTTCCTGTGTGATCCAGTTGGATTTCTCTTTCACTGGCTGCTGGGCTGGTTTCTTTGGCTGCTGGGCTGGTTTCTTTCTCGCTGCTGGTTCCGTCTATTCTGCTGCTGAGAGTAAGTGACTAGGCAACTCACTGCTCAATGTCCCTGTTGTCCACATCTGAAGCACTTGTTTGGTGGGCCTGCAGGTAGCCTGGGATTGAAAGTAGCCATGGCAATTGGAAGCTTTTGGGGGGATGGTTGTCATTTGGGTTGGTCTGACCTCAGCTCGGCTTCTTGTAGGGGTGGCTTCTTACAGTGGGCAAGCTGAACATCCAGTCTTACTGCTGTCTGGTACCATTCTTGCAGCTGATTAGGAACTGCTTGATAGATACAAGCCTGGGAGAGGTGGTTGTCTAGTCCCTCCTTGAAGTGATGGACTAGGGATTGCTCAGGCCACCTCTCTATTTGGCCGGCTATCTTGCAAAACTCTCATATGTATTCCAGTGCAGGCCTGCTGGCTTGCTTTATCTTGTGGACTTGCTCCTTCACTTTGAGGTCAATAGATGGGTCCTCGAACTTTGCTCTCAGTCCTAGGAGGAAAAGATGGGGTTCCTCCAACTCAGGTGCTTGCTCATTATATAGATTGTTCAGCCACTCGGATGCTTCTCCTTCCAAGTTGGAAGCAACCATTCAACCAGAGCAGCTGGGTTCAGGTAGAAATAGGCACAGCAGTTCAAGTGAGAGCACACTTGGTTGAGGAAAAAGATCAGCTTCTCCAGGTCCCCATCGAAGGTTGCTCTAAGAGGTGGCACTGTCCCCCTCATGGTGATTGCTGCATCCCCAGTTGCTGCAAGCCTCCCAGAAGTTGTTGCACATTTGGGGGCTGTGGCCACCCCCAGTTCAGTTGCTGCACTGCCAGCAACTGCTGGCTTCCCATCTGTGGAGGCTGTGACATCCCCCACTGCTGTATGGGCCCCAGGCTGGGTGGCCAGTAAGCACATCGATCTAGGGTTTGGTTGTCTCAGTGATGGCTCAGGCTCTTGTCTCATTGGTGGTGATCAGGGCTTTTGGAGGGATGGCAACTGGAGCTTTCTCTCCCCCTGGAGCTGGAGGCCATTGTTGGTGGGTTCGAGGATGGGGAAGCTGCCTGACCTGCACAGGTGGGACTGGGGCTTCCTCTTGGCATGAGTTGTTGGCTGCCTTGCCGATCATCATGATCGCTCGCATATGGAGAACAGGAGGGTTGTTCTCCACTTCTCATTTCTAGCTCCTCAAATCTTTCCACCAACTTCTCCACTGATTGACTACAGGCTGCAGACAGGTACTTCCACTCATCCAAGTCTTCAGCGGTAGTCGATTTTGTGGTTCTCCACTGGTCCAGGTAATGCAACATTAGGGAAACCCCTCTTTGCAACTCAACCTTGTCTGTCTTTGAAGCACTTGATTGTGGCAAGGCCATCTCGAGGTGTCTAGAATCTCCACTGGGTAAGGTCCATTCCGATGACCAGATCAGCTGTCCTCATGGCTTGGGTCTTGCTCACAACTGAAAGGCCTGAAAAAGTTCCTTCTCCACTGGCGTGCTGGCTTACTCTTCCCCCTCTGAGGTAGCAGCCATTGCCGGGTGCTGGTTTCAGGCACTCCTTCCTTCTCCATGCTGAGATCTTCCCCGAATCTTTGTCAGTCTATCCCTCAATTCTAGGGACAGCAATTGGGGCTTGGGACTCCAAGATAAGAATTAGGTAAAAATTGGAGTTTTGGGCTTAATGTCATAGTTCTGACAGATGAATGTCTTCAAAAGTACTTTGAGGCGTTGCTTTCCTCAAAGAATCTTTTATTTTAGAAACAAAGTATTGGCACTACATTGTCAAAGCCAAAAACTGAATTCTCCTCCCCTAGCACAAAGTAGCAAAGCACAATTCCCTCCTCCAATTAACAGTCATAAATCACATTCCCCAATTAACTTGAAGAGCGGGCTTTCTCCCCATCTCTCCAGCCCACCAAATCTCTATCAACACCGGACCTAATAACCTTCGGTTCCCATGGCTGAGTTATTATTATTATGACTAGCTGGACTAGCTCCCCATTCCCCCTCTCAGCATCAACAAACTCTAAAAGTGATTGAGAAAAAATGGTTACACTTCCATTTGTTATCAAAATTTGATGTTAGCAGCGTTGACAAGCTGCTTCAAAACACAGCTCCTGAAGCTACTTACAGATCTTTGCTGTATTTGAGGATCTTGAGGGATAATTCTAAAACTTTGTGTAACCCAGGAGACTCATATAAACTAAAGGAATGCCAGTTCCTTCTGTTGGTAGTTGAAAAAGTTACAGCCCAGGGAAAAATCCTTCAGGGATTCCTCCCTTGGTGTGTAGTCAGTTGGCCATCTTTTCACTGGAAGTGCCATCTCAACAACATATGGGAACATATGATGGGAAATTTGAAAGCTGAATGTAAATATTTTGCTCATTTCTTTAGCTATTACAGAGCTGCTTAACTCATTCTTTACATCAGTCTTCACACAAAAAGAAATTATAGCACAACATACCAAAAAACTACTGCAAAAGACAAACTAGAACCAAAAATTAAAATAAGCAAGGAAATGGAAAGAAAACACCTATCCAACCTTGATGAATATAAATCATGAGGACTTGACAGATTACATCCCAGAGTTCTGAAGGAGCTGGCAGATGTTATCTCAGAACCATTGCACAATATATTTCAAAAATTCAGGAGCATTGGGAAGTACCTGAGGATTGGAAAAGGACTGATGTGATTCCCATCTTCAAGAAAGGGGTGGGGGAAAAACATACCCAGGAAACTACAGAGCTATCAGTCTAACATCAATACCTGGGAAGATCCTGGAAAAGATAATCAAAAATCAGATCTGCGAACAACTAGAAACAAACAAAGTTATAACTGGTAGCCAACATGGATTTGTTAACAACAGATCATGCCAAACCAATCTTACTTCATTCTTTGATAAAGTTACCAAAATAGTACATCAGAGAAACACTGTGGACATAGTATCCTTAGATTTCAGTAAAGCAAGTAGACCACAATCTACTGCTTGGTAAGCTAGAAAAAGGTGGAATAGACAACATCACCACCAGATGGATTTGTAGCTGGCTGACAAACCGTATTCAATGAGTAGTCCTCAATGGTACTACATCCACATAGAGAGAAGTAAGCAGTGGGGTACCACAAGTGTCAACTTTGAAAATGAGCATGGCTGCAGCCATTTTCCCTACTCATTTTCAATTCATACTAGCACAGAGGGAGGGGGGTTACCAGGTGCTTCACTAGACTAAACAGATTTTCTCCCATGGGTACCAAGGTCATCAGCTGCTCCTGGGACTGTAGACTGGGCGTTTTGTGAAAAGCCCACCAAGAAGATGTATTGGGGAACGTAGTAGCTTGCATAGCTTTAGGGGTGAGATTTCTTAACTTTGTATTGGGGATTGTTATGGGTCTATTCAGACTTGGTTTCATTTCTGATGTGCCAATACTTTGTATCAATGAACATGTTCTTTGAGGAACTTGCAAGCCTTGGAGTTCTGCTTTATTTGTCTCTGCCTGTCAGAACCATGACATTAAACCAAGTCTCCTAAAAACTTCATTGTTTGAGGTGCTGAGCCCCAACCGCCTACCCAATCACTTTTGGGAGAGTGGTAAAGACTCAGTGAAGACTCTAGATGGATGAGAAAGTTGAAAACATTGCTAGCAGCAACAGGGCTCAGGCTGTCAGAGTGCAGGCTGGCACTCCAGCCATCGAGGAGGCCTCACTGGCAGGGGCTTGGCCAAAAACCAGGGTTGATCCAACCTGGGAAACTGGTACTGCAGGAAGGAAGTACAGCCTTAGCAAGCCTCTTCCAAACCGAGGCTGCCTGTTCTGATTCCATGCCAGCTTGTGATCCCGGCAGCTTAGTCTGGGGAATCAGAGGATGAGGAGGGGCCTGGGGAGCCAGCAGAGAAGACCTCAGACACACTCATAAATGCAGACAGGTCACATGAGTAGGTCAGAGGGAGGGAATGAGACAGCTCCAGGGGAGAAGGACAAAGCAGTGAGAAGCCACACCTTCGGGGCTGCATAATGTGTGGGCAGGGCTGGTTGCTGGAGGCGACTGTTTGCAAAGAACTTCAGTGTCAAGAGATCATGGTCTGTTTATTTTGCCAGTGAGCTATTTCCTGTTTGACTCATGCTCAGTTTTGTTTTTTGGACAAGGTCTTCATTGGAAAAGTGTTCTGTTGCTTTTGTTTTTCTGGGACAATTATCAGGTCTGTAACTCAAATAAAAAGGCTTTATTTTTCCAGTCTACTGTTAAAAGAGGGGTTGTCTTTGTGAAGTAACAAGGACTCACATAGGCTGGGACAGAACACTGCCCCTCAGTGCAGGAGCACTGAGCTGGAGAAGAGCTTTTATTGCTGCTGTCCCAGGGTTCTTTGTCTGTGGACAGCAAAAAGGGAAAGGGCTTGATGGGATGAGATGACTCCAGAGACTGGAGATTTCAGTCAGCAGTCCACAGCCCTTCAGCTTGAACAGCTGAAGGAGAAGTTTGGTCAGCTGGAGGTAAAAGATACAATTCCTGTACCCCAGGAGGTGGGTGCCATGGAGAAAAATGCCCCAAACTACCATACCATCGGGGATTATGGGCTTTTAATTGTTTTTAATCTGTACTTCTGTTTTTAATTGGGCATGGATTTAATTCTTTTTAATTTTTGTATAGTGTTTCTTATGTATGCCCTGTGAACCGCCCTGAGTCCCACCAAGGAGAAGGGCGGTATATAAATCAAATAAACTATAAACTAAACTAAACTATATTTTCTGGCGTATAAGATGACTTTTTAACCCATGAAAATCTTCTCAAAAGTTGGGGGTCGTCTTATACGCCGGATCATCTTATACGCCGGAAAATACTATTCACCTCTCTGATCTTTTCTGCTGGACGGCAGGATCGCTGGGTGAATGGAGGTAGGCGATGGCGACCTGTGGTTAAGCGGCCAACAGCGAACAGGTGATGGAGGGCAAACTCTCGTCAGATCATAGGCCGGCTGCTGCAGCTGCCGCCATTGCTCTCTCTAGGACTGGTCATGCTGGTGCTTCCAATGCTGGCTGTCAGGTCCCCGACGAGAGGAGGGGCAGGCGGTCCCCAGAGGCGTGCCGCTGAACAGTAGGAAGGGAGCACCTTTGCTCCCGCCGAGGCACCACCTGACCGTGCCGACCAGAAGAATCGCCCGGTCACGGAGTGCGGAACTGAGAGCGGCAGCGCACCAAGCGAGAGAGCTCAGAGGAAAGAAGGTGAGGCGCCCATTTGGCGGGGAAGGAGCAAAGCTGGGTAAATCACAGAGCAGGTGGAGCAGAGAAACGTTACAGGGGAAAAGGGGGCGGGGTTTAAAAGGCAAGGCAGGCGGGACGTGGAGACGTTCTGCAGTTAGAAGTAACGAAGGAACCTCCGGGGGCTTTCTGGATCGGATTGTGCGAACTGAGGGTGCTGCTATAGTCCTCATGTTTCCCAGGGTTGCCTGTCATGCCAGAGGTATTCCCTGTAGCCCCAGATTCTTTAGCTCCCCACTTTCCTTAATTCGGGCGAATTTTGTGCTCCATGGAGAAACATTAATATGCAAATGCCATTTGTTTAACCACGCAAAACTCGGGGGAAACCTTGGTATTTGGGAATGGAAAGGCTTAAGCCTTTTCATTTCTGTTTTATGCATGGGCTGGGAGGGTCACGAAGTTTACCTCTTTTATTTTAGCAACATCGTGGCACTTATAAAAAAAGGGTACTAACGCTAAACAAGTTGTTAATATGCAGATTGTGTGCCAGGAAGTGAAATATTGAGTTATTAGCCCAAACCCTATAATTTAACATGAAAAGTAGGGGTCGTCTTATACGCCGGGTCATCTTATATGCCGGAAAATACGGTATCCATCTTTCCCTCCCCCTCACCAGCATTCTAGCCCAACTGCTGGAGCCTGTGCTGCTTCACTCACCCCACTACCATCTGCGATACCAAGCCCTGTATCCCAGCCAAGCCCGTTGCCATGGGCTCAGGATGCCAGTCCCGGAATCCAGCTAAGAGAAGTCTGAAGAGTGGTTTGGCCACATCCCCAGGACCAGCAAGCCACCCAAGCCCAGCAGCAGGCGTAGGTGGCCCCACCAAAATTCGAGTGCCTCTGATCAAGCCCACTTCTATGGGGATCCCAAGAAGTTGACCTTCTTCCTAAACCAGGTGTGGGTTCATTTGGATCGCTACACTTATGCCTACCTGGATGGGGCTATGATGGTGAATGCTGTGGTGGCAAATTTAGATGGGAAAGTGGCTGACTGGATGACCAACCTCCATGATGAAGGGGCTCCTGAATTGCATTACATTAATCTATTCATGGAGCAACTGAAGGGTCAGTTTGAAGATGAATCCTGAGTCCTGATGGCCAAGAAAGAAATCCACTGCCTAAGGCAAAGAGGTCACCCCTCAAAGTAGTATGTCCATGAATTCAGAAGAGTTGCTAATTGGTTGGGGCAGTGGCCTGAACGGTCACTGGTCAATTACTTCAAACAGGAGCTAGATTGTGACTTGCTTCAAGCCTGCATCATTCGAGGTTTTCCTAATCTATTATGTGAGTGTTACCATATGGCAATGGTGCTAGACATCGAACTGGACTGCCCAAAAAAGTCAAGCACTACTGAACTCAAGCCGTCACACGTCCAAGAGAAATGCCTCTATGGCCAACATCCCCAAGCCTCTGCAGCCACCAGTGTCTCCCAAGTGCCAGCCAAGGCTCCCATCAAGTGCTACCAGTGTGGTCAGATGGGTCATGGTGCTGTGGAGTGCCCCGCCCCTCACTTTCAAGCCAGGAGTATGCCAGTTGCTGCCGTAAAACCATGAAGAGCTCCCAGAAGGGGAAGAGAAAAAAAACAACTGGGCACATCAAGGCCCAGGTGTTGAATCCTTCCCTCCCGCCGAGCTTGAAGCCAAGCCCCAAGCTGAGTTACAACAGATACTGCCACTGTACAACAGTGACGAGGAAGGCAAGGAGGAACCCATGGTGAGTCGGCCCATTCCCCCTTTTGCTATTCCTGCCAGACTGATAGTGCCCAAAACAAGGGCTCACACGAATCTAAGCATCCTAATAGACTCAGGGTGCTCTCAGTGCTTAATTAATTTACCCACTGTACTGAAACAGGGCATCTGATCCAAGCTATTGCCTTGCCTCATGGGGTTTGAGCAGGCTGATGGATCCCTCATCAGAGGTGCCCCTGCCACACACCTAACTGAACCTATACATTTAGAAATGGGTCGGCATTGGGTAATCATCTGTTTTGTGGTGGTTCTGAAGATGACTGAAGCAGTAATTTTAGGGCTAGTGTGGCTTGACAAATGGCATCCTCACATCTGGTGGGAGGAGGAAATGTGCAAATTAAGACTGGGGACAGGACCCTCCCCATCTGATACTGATGATAAAACAAAGACACTGGCCAACTGCGAAACTCATGGGGAGTCCCAGGAAATCCTAAAAACTGTTGCCAAAAAGCTGCCACGGATTCAGCTTGTCCCTACTGAGTACCGAGATTTGGCAGAAGCCTTTACTGAGAAGGAATGTGACATCCTTCCCCCACACCAGGCTATGGACTCTGCTATTGAAAGTCTGCTGGTGCCAAGCTCCCCAAACTAAGCATGTACTCTATTACACCCAAAGAGATGAAAGAACTATGAGAGTACATTGATAAAAACTTAGCTAGTGGTTTCATTCAGCCAGCCAAATCACCCATGGCTGCTCCCATGCTTTTCAAGGAAAAGAAAGATGGCTCTTTGATTATGCACTGATTTCAGGTCTCTCAACACTGTCAGTATGGAAAATACATACCCCCTTCCCCTGATGAAGGACATGTTAGCCCACCTGGCTAAAGGAATTTTTTTTTACCATGCTGTATTTAAGAGAAGCTTATTATCAGATCGGGATTAGGGAGGGGGATGAATGGAAAACCGCCTTTAATTGCCCTTTGGGAAGTTTCCAATTTAAAGTGATGCCTTTTGGACTGCAAGGGGCCCCTGATGCATTTATGCAATTGATAAATCAAGTGCTCCATGATCATTTATATAAAGGGGTTTTAGTTTATCTTGATGACATCCTTATCTACACTGAAACCATGGATGAACACATCAAATTAGTCTGTGAAGTATAAAGGAAACAGTTGAAAGCCAAACTGTATGCAAAACTGTCAGTGAATTTCACCAGACACACCTTGACTATAGGTCAAGATATTTTGAATGAGGATTTTGAATGAGGGGATAGAAATGGACCCTGCCAAAGTCAAATCAGTTCTAAAATGGCAACCCCCACACACCTACAAACAGCTTCAAAGTTTCATGGGGTTTATTTATTTATTTATTTATTTATTTATTTATTTATTTATTTATTTATTTATTTATTTATGGGACTTATATGCCGCCCTATCTCCCAAAGGACTCAGGGTGGCTCACAACAATAAAACAGCTATAAAAAACAGTAATACAAATATTAAAAAAGAATTAAATTACAAAGCCCCATAATTAATTACTAAAACCAATACATTAAAACAATATTAAAACCCCCCATCCTCAGTCCAGGTCAGCCAGTTGGAAAAGATACGTCTTTAGGTCGCAACGAAAGAACCGGAGATCTGGGGCCATCCAAAGTTCTCGGGGGAGCTGATTCCAAAGGGCCGGCGCCCCAACAGAGAAGGCCCTCCCCCTGGGGGTCACCAGCCAGCACTGTCTAGCCAACGGCACCCTGAGGAGACCCTCTCTGTGTGAGTGCACAGGGCGGAGGGAAATTGTTCCTGGCAGCAGATGGTCCTGTAAGTATCCCAGACCTAAGCCATGTAGGGCTTTATAGGTAAGAACCAGCACCTTGAACCTCACCCGGAGGACAACCGGCAACCAATGCAGCCCACACAGGAGGGGTGTAATATGGGAGTATCGGGATGCTCCCATCACTACCCGCGCGGCCGCATTCTGCACCAGCTGAAGCCTCCTGGTGGTCTTCAAGGACAGCCCCATGTAGACAGCGTTACAGTAATCTATACGGGAGGTAACGAGTGCATGAGTGACTGTACGTAAGGCATCTCGGTCCAGATAGGGGCGCAACTGGTGCACCAGGAGAACCTGGGCAAATGCCCCCCCTGGCCACGGCTCTTATATGATGTTCTAAGTCGAGTCGTGCATCCAGGAGGACGCCTCTCCTCCCATAACCAAAGATGGTAAATCTTGGACAACACGAGATGCTGACATGTAGAGCCACTCGGTCTTGGCTGGGTTGAGCTGGAGCCTGTTCTTCCCCATGCAGATTCATACCGCTTCCAGGCAATTGGACATCACGTCGAGGGCATCACTGGGTTGGTTCGGGGTGGGGATGAAAAGCTGGGTATCATCAGCATATTGATGATACCTCACTCCGAAACCACATATGATCTCACCCAGTGGCTTCATACTGTATAGATGTTGAACAGGAGGGGAGAGAGGACTGACCCCTGAGGCACCCCACAATCAAGGGGCTTCGGGGTTGACCTCTGTCCTCCTGCCAACACTGTCTGCGAACGGCCCGAGAGGTAGGAGGAGAACCACCACAAAACAGTGCCTCCCACTCCCAACCCCCGAAGACGTCACAGCAAGATACCATGGTCGATGGTATCAAAAGCCACTGAGAAGTCCAATAGGACTAGGACAGAGGAATAACCCCTATCCTGAGCCCACCAGAGATCATCCACCAGTGTGACCAATGCCATCTCCATGCTGTACCCGGGCCTGAAACCCGATTGGTATGGATGCAGATACTCAGTTTCCTCCAGGACCAACGGGAGCTGCCATGCCACCACAGCAACTTGCCAACTTTTATCATCAATTTATTCCCTCATCCACAGAGATAGCCACGCCAATCACCAATTTACTCAAAACAGCAAAGGGGGAAAAAAACCATGACCTTGTCAACCATTGCAATAATCATTAGATTGCCAGTCAGCATTCAAAAAATTAGACACTTTGAAGTTGAACCAGTCCTTAAATACCCTGACCCCAGACAGCAATTCATCTTTCAAGCTGATGTAAGTGACATGGCCATGGGTCCTGTTCTTTTACAAAAAAAATCACAGAGAAAAGTTACAACTTTGTGCTTACACTTCCTGGAAATTAACTGAGACTGAAAGGAGGTGGGAAGTTTGGGACAAAGAGGCTTTTTCAGTTCATTGAGCTTTGCTGACATGGTGTCATTTCTTGGAGGAAGGGAAAATATCTTTTGAGGTATGAACTCACCACAAGAATTTGGAGGTTCTCAAGACCCCCCGCAAATTATCCCCCAAGCATGTTTGGTAGGCTCAATACTTCATATGCTTTAATTTCACTTTAAAATATTTTCTTGGAGGCAGGAACTTTTTGGTTGATGCCTTGTCTAGAATGCCCCAGTTCAACAGCAACTGAAAGGAAGTAATTAACTCCATTATTGCTAAGCACATTGATTTGTGCTTAGATTGTAAGCCGCCCTGAGTCTTCGGAGAAGGGCGGGATATAAATGGGATTAAAATAAAAAAATAAAAATTATTCCTCTGCCGCAATCCACTTGCTAAATAACAACCAGATCGCACACAGAGAGACCCACTGCTGGTCCTGACAATCGATTGCTAAAGGAATTGAAGGAGAAGTTAGAGATGTTTAGCTTTAGTTTAGCTTTAGTTCTACGTTATACCCCCCTGAAGGCTTCATACTCCAGGTGTTGCAACGGACTCATGACGTTAAGCAAGTGAGTCACTTTGGATTTTTAAAAACATTGTATCTAGTATGCAGGCAGTTCTGGTGGCCGAGAATGAAAAAGGACATTGAGAGTTATATAAAAAATTGTGCCACTTGTGCTACCATGAAGAAGCATCCTGGAAAACCACCAAATTTATTGCAGCAAGTGGTCAACACCTCTCAGTCTTGGGAGGAAATAGCCATGGATTTTATAGTAGAATTACCTGAGAGCAAGGGAAATCCTGTGATATGGACTGTGATTGATCTATTTTCCAAACAGGCACATTTCATTGCTTGCTTAGGACTTCCCTCTGCCCACAAGCTAACCAAACTGTTTTTTTTTTTATTGAAAAGTTTTAACATACAATTTATCTTTAAGAATCCCCCCTCCCCCTCCCTTCTCCCTCCCCCCTACCTCTCCCCCCTCCCCCCCTCCCCCCCGACTTCCCAGAGCTAAATACAAGGTATATATAAAAAAACAATCATAAACAACCATATACTAACAACCATAAACTCTAAAATCCATCACTCTCTAGGATAAGACAAACCTTAGTAATATTAAATATATAGAGAGAAACTAAAATAGAAAAAGAAAAAAAGAAAGAAGACTTATTCAAATGCTACATGAAACTTCTTAACCCTATACTTGTTCTGGATAAACTCAATCCATTTTCTCCATTCCATAATATAGCGTTCTTGCGAGTGATCTTTCAAATAGGCCGAAATCTTCGCCATCTCTGCCAGGTCGGAGACCTTTAAAGTCCACTCTTCTATGGTCGGCAGTTCCTCTTTCTTCCAATACTGACCTATCAAAAGTCTTGCTGCCGTAATTAAATTTAACATCAACTTAGTGATGTTAAACCAAACTGTTTTTGAAGCACATATACCAACTCCATGGTGCCCCAAAGAGGATTATTTCTGACAGAGGGGTCCAGTTCTGGAGGGAGTTTGTTAAACCGATTGGGTCCTCCCAGGGGCTTTCATCTGCTTTTCATTCAAATACTAATAGAGCTGCTGAGAAAGCTAATGCAATGGTGGAACAGTACCTCAGATATTATGTAAATTACCAACAGTCTAATTGGGCTGCCCTTTTACCTTTTGCAGAGGTAGCCTACAATAATACTGTGCACAGTAGCACTGGTCTCACACCATTCAAAATAGTGACAGGTTGAGTTTTTGTGCCCATGCCTTAGTTTCCACAGGAGCCTCCTACTTCTCAGACTTTGGACCAATGGGTGACATCTTTCCAGGGGTTTTTGGTGAACATGAAGAAGGGATTGATCAAAGCTTTACAACCAGACAAACAACATTCCCCTCAAAACCCTTTTTATGTTGGACAATTAGTTTATATTTCAACTAAATATCTACAGTTAATGTTGCCCAGCAAAAAATTGGGTCTGAAATTCCTTGGTCCTTTCCCCATTATCAAGATCATAAACTCTGTGATGGTAGAATTAAAACTTCCATGATTGTTGGAGAAAGTTCACTCAGTGTTTCATTGCAGTCTTTTGAAACCTGTGTCAGAATCCACTTTAAGACCTATTCCAAAAGAGCTGCTTGGTCCAATGGTGGTAGAGGGAGAGACCAATAGATTCAGCACATATACAAAATTATACAGGAAACACTGCAAGATCGAATATAAGTCAGACACCGGCACCAGAGGTTTACCCTTCCAAGCTTTTGGACTCATGCTGGAGCCCATCATCAGGGAAATTCTCTCTACAGGAATATGTACATATATTCCAGTAGAGAGAAGTTCCCTGAAGATGGGCCTCAGCACGAGTCCGAAACTTCAGAAAAGTAAACCTCTGGTCCCAGAGAGTGACCCAGAGTTGATCTTGCAACATTATCCTGGGACACATATATTTGCCTTTATTCAACAGGAAACACTGTTTGTTTCTATCAAGTAGTCATCTGAATGTTTATAGCCCAGATATTATGCCCTTGTATTTGCTGCTAAAGGAATCTACTTTAGTTCCACCTCATTTTCTCCAATACAGTAACCTTAATTCAAACCCTAAACAGATGGATTTCTGCAGTAAGGCAGAAGCTTTTTAGTAGAAAATTCTATTTGCTCTTCTTCAACAATCCTTCTATGGCCACTTGCATCCATAATTAAATAAATAAGTATGCAAATGAATACATGAATGAATAAGTGTAGTGTTATTCTAAGTATTGAGGCAAGATGACTCAGGGATATTTAACTCAATGCTGATAAAAGATGGTTTGAACACACACACACACACCAGAATTGAGGATACCCTGCTTTTGTTTGATACTTGTAGTAGTTAAAATATGGTGACCACTAAGAAACCATTAAAATTTTCACTATAGGCCCTCTATTGCAGGATACTTACACAATTTAACATCAAGCAAATATAAATGGCCTTTTCTAGAGTTCAGTTTGATGCTTTCGCATCTGTTCTGGTGGTGGGAAGATTTCATGGGATCCCTTATTCACAGAGACTTTGCCCTTGTGGTTGCAGGAGGTAGAAACTGTCACCCAAGTTCTTATACAGTGCCCATTCTGTGATGCCCCAAGAAGTGCTCCGAATATCACAATCATTTCCAAGTATGAGGGTCATACAGATTACTAGGAATATCATTGTCCTAAGTTAGAGATTAACTGAGTATAAAGCAGTTCATAGTACAGTGATGTGAGGAAAAGAAATCATTTGCTTAAAGGGAGAAACAGAAGAAAAAGGAAAAATACTACACACAAAATTACTTTGATGATGATCTTTGTGATGCTTTAGTTTCTAAGTTAATTTACATTTCCTCTCTTCCCTCTGGGTCTGTTTATATTCTTAAAGTCTTCTGGGAGAAATGGAGTACATTCAGAAAAATGTGGGACATTACACTCTAAGAATTAATTTTATCCAAAAATGAAGGGGATGCAGGGGAGAGGGTGAAATGCAGTGGTGGGATTCAACCAGTTCGTACCAGTTCGGTAGAACTGGTAGCTTTTTTTTAATACAAATTTTATTATTTAAAATATTTAAAAAATTTGGACATGGTGTTATTGGTCTAACATACCTTCTTGTCTTACATCATTTTTTGTATGTTATATACATATCATTTATAAAATGATATGTATATCATTTTATATACATATCATTTATATACAATTATACAATATTCGATCTTATTATCCACCTTATTCTAATATTATATAAGTTCAGCATCTTGCATATCTCTATTAAGACCTTCCTTTCTGTTCCCATCATAGGTAAAACCTATTCCAAATTTTATAATACTCTGACTGATCTTTATTTTTTATTTCCAAAGTTAACTTGTCCATTTCTGCGCTTGCCCATATTTTGTTTATCACCTCAGTCTCATCAGGTATTTCACTATCTTTCCATTTCTGGGTGAACGTCATTCTTGCTGCTGTGATGATATGTATTATCTTCTTTGCTATGTTTCTCTTTTGTTACGCCAAGCAGGAAAAATTCTGGCCTATATTCAACTCTCCGTCCTAATATTTCCTCTAGCCATGTCTGTATCTTTTGCCAATACCTTATTACAGGTCCACCATACATGAAAATAGGTGCCAAATTCTTGGGAACATTTCCAGCAATTGGGGGATATTGTTTTATACATTTTAGCTAGCCGTGTTGGAGGGAGATGCCACTGGTAAAACATCTTATATAGATTTTCTTTGTAAGCTGTGGCCAGCGTTATCTTTTTATTTCTATCCCAAAGTGTTTGCCATACATCAAGATCAATACCATGTCCAACATTCTTAGCCCATATCAACATCATTTCTTTGACTTGTTCTTCAACCATTTTATACCCCAATAACAATTTATACAATTTTCTTATTTGCTTCTCATCTGCCCCCAATAAGATTTTATCCAATGCAGTTTCTTGAATATTTATCCCCCACTCTTTCTTATCTTTCCCATATCGTGTTTGTATCTGTAAGTAAGCCTACCATTCCAATTTTATCCCTTGTTGCTCTAGTTTCTGCCTCAATTTCAATTCTCCCACATCATTCATAATATCTTTATACGTAGTGCTATTCTCCAAATTGAACAAATTTGGGTAAACTATCACCTCCAGGGTGGACAACCAGACTGGTACTTTAATATAATTTTGTTTTCTAATTTTATTCCAAATTTTGAGTAGTGCTTGTCTAATTCGATGGCTTTGGAAATGTTGATATAGCCCTTGTTTATCATTCCATAGGAATGTGTGCCAGCCTAATTGCTAATCATGGCCTTCTAAAATTAATAGTCTTTTATTCCTTAAAATTATCCACTCTCTAATCCAGGTTAGCACCACTGCATGATAATATGTTTCCTAGTCTGGTAGTCCAAACCCCCCCCCCCCATTTTCTTTAGCATCCTGCAAGAGTTTCATTTTAATCTTCGGTTTTTTCCCTTGCCATATAAAATTTAGTATCAGTTTGTTCAGGTTCCCCCCAAAAATTTGATCTAGTTTAATAGGAATATTTTGGAACAGGAATAGAATTTTAGGTAGTACATTCATTTTTATGACAGCAATTCTCCCTAACAATGAAAGGCTCAAGTTTCCCCATCTTTCCAGGTCTTCTTTTATTTGTTTCACTATTTTGTCATAATTGTCTTCTTTATCAAAAGCCTTCTGGAGTACCTAAGAATAGTAACACCATTTGTTGTCCACTATGTATTTCTTAGTATTCTAGAGTATCCAATATTACCCTAATGTTATGTTTAGTTTGTCTTTTGGCTAGAAATCCATTCTGATCCACGTGTATAAAGTCATTTAAAAACCTTTTTAATCGCTCAGCTATAATTGTTGTAAATATCTTATAATCAGAGTTAAGTAAGGATATAGGTCTATAGTTTTGGATTGATGTATGATCCGTATTGTCTTTTGGGATCAGAACAATATTCGCCTCTGACCATGACTTTGGGATTTTTGCTTCATTCAGGACTGCGTTAAAAACATCCAACAAAGGTTGTCCTAAAACGTTTTGTTGTTCCTTATAGATTTCTATCAGAAGGCCATCAGGACCCGATACTTTATTATTTTTTCATTTGTTAATGGCCGTAATCACCTCTGTCATCCTAATTTCTTCATTCAACAAATTTTTAATTTCATCTGTAACTTTTGGTAGTGTTGCTTTTTTGAAACATTCCTTTGCTTTCTCCTCAATTTCCTGGCTATCTTCCTTGTATAATTTTTCATAGAATTCCTGGTGTATAATTTTTTTTCTCCTCTTCTTGATAATGTATTCTCCCTTTGTCGTCTTGTAGTCTACTAATCCAACTTTTCTCCTTTTGTTTTTTTTAATTTATGTGCAAGCCATCGACCAGGTTTATTTGCATTTTCGAAGAAATTCTGTTTTGTACGTCTTATCTGTTGTGCTAAATTTTCTTTTTCTAAGATATTAAGTTTGTGTTTAATTAAGTCCATTTGTTGTTTTACATTCTTTTTTGTGATTCTTGTTGGAGTATTGTTTCTAATCTTTCGTGTTCCCCTTCTAACATTTTCTGTTGTTGTTTTTTTCCTTATTCTTTTTCGCTATATATGCTATAGCTACTCCTCTCATAACTGCCTTAGCTGTGTCCCAAAGGTTTTGGACAGAGGTGTCTTCATTTTTATTTTCTTTGAAGAAGAAGTCCACTTCACTCTCCATCTTTAGTCTGAAGTCATCTTCTTTTAATATTGACCTTTGTATAGTCCATCTAGATGTTTTTTTGGGCCCTTTCCAGCTAAATTTCACAGGATTGTGGTCTGCCCAGGTGCTTGTCTCTATACACACATCTTTAACCTCTGAGTTAATTTCCCTTGACATCCACACCGTGTCAATCCTAGACCATGAGCTGTGCCGATTTGAGTAATATGTATATTGTCTTGCCTCATGGTTCCTTTCTCTCCATATGTCCTGAATGTTTAGGTCTTTGGCCAATTTAAAGAAGGATCTTGGTAGTATTCTTCTTTTCCTTTTCCTGGTCTTGTTACCCTTGTAATCCAAATTATTATCGATAATAGCATTGAAGTCTCCTAACACAGAGATCTCGTCATAATTTATATCACGTATCTTGTTATGTAACATTTAAAAAACTGTTCTTGGTTTCCATTCGGGGCATATATTTCTACTATCACAACTTTCCTATGATTTATTTCTACCTCTACCATCAATATTCTACCTTCTCTATCTTTATAAAGTTGTTTAGCTACCAGTTTCTCATTCACATATAATACCACCCCCCTCTTTTTTTGTTGGTCTAATGATACAAATATATTTCCTAATTTTGGCTGGTCTAACAGGTATTTTTGTTGTTCTTTTATATAAACTTCCTGAATAACTATTATATCTAATTTTTGATGGATAGGTTTATTGAAGATTTTCCATCTTTTCATTGGTGAGTTTAAACCATTAATATTCAATGACAAAATCCTACATTCTTCTTCCTTTATTTTACTTATATCTGGGTCTTGTGCTTCTCGTTATGTGGATCTCTTTTGTTTCTTTGTCTCTGCCTTCTTACTTCTCTGTAGTCTCTCCAGAATTATTTCCTCTATCCTCTGTTCCTAGTACCTTCCCTTCTATAGCCATCTGTCTTGCATCCCTTTCTCTTATGACCCCTCCATCTTGGTCTTCTACTTCATCTTCATTGTTCAAATGGAGCTGATAAAAATCCTCTGCCTTGTCTATTGAGTCTAATCTATACCTTCTGTCTTGCCACGTGACTAGGATGCCTTCTGGAGTCAGCCATCTAAAGTTCACATTGTATCTAATCAGTTTTGATGTCAAAAATTGGTAGCCTCGTCTCAAGTCCCTCATTCTTTTAGGTATTTGTTTGAGGATTGTTATTTGTTGTCCTCCATAATATAGCAACTCCTCTCTTGATCTATGTAGTAATTCATCCCGGGTCGATTTTTTAACCAATCTTACATGTACTTCTTTCAGGAGGTTATGCTTCCTCACATAATTAGTTTGGACCCTATACGTCTCATCTATTTCCACCATTTCATCTTTTCCTATGCCTAGTGCTTTCGCCATTAAGTCTGCCATCATATCCGGCAAATCCTCACCTTTTTTTTCCTTAACATTTTGAAAGTGCAGGTAGTGGGCGGCTTTCTCCACTTCCAGGAAAATCACTGTTGTTTTGAGCTCTCTGTTTGCCTGGATTAGTGTTTCTGTCAGAATCCATTTATACCCCATTCATAATTCTCTATATGCATGTTATAAAATTTTACACCCTCACTGGATTCTGCCATTTCTCCAAGGAGGACAGGAGAAGATGTTAGTTGGCCATCTCTATCCAATTAATGCAAGATTGTTTATTCAGTCTGCCTGCAGGTGTCATTAGAGCAGGGGAAAAACCTTTGAACTGACTAGAACAAAGAAAAGGGGGGAGAGATCTGGTTTGTATCTCCGATTAGAATCTGAAAGGGAAGAAGTAAATGTCATAAGGCATGAAAGATTTCTTCTCCCATGGAAGATTTTGACAGCTGAACTTTTATTGATCTGGGACTGACCAAATGGACTGAAGGGAGGAGTTTTCACTCGGGGACAATTTAAAAGTACCAATCTGTAACACGGTTACAGATCCTGTCTAGATTTCCCACTAGCCATCATGTTTTAGTACAAGTTCCTTTTGGGCAATTCTGTCTCCAAGAGTTTTTCTTTCCTAAGACGTGGATGGGGGTGGATCCTTACAGTTTCACTTAATTCCTCTACTTTTTTTCCTCTTTCTCCATTCTTACTTCCATTTCCTGTAGTCTTTGTTCATTTTATAATAAGAGTCATTACAGATTAGAGATAGAGGGTAGGGTGGCTGTTGATTTCGATATATCTCCCACAAATTAGGAAATAGAAAAGGAGCTAGTGGTGGAGGGAGATTCAAGGTGCTGGTGATGACATATAAAGCCCTAAATGGCATGGGTCCAGATTATCTCAGGGAGCACCTGCTGCCAGCATCAGGCTCCCATTGTCCTGTGCACTCCCACAGGGAGGGCCTCCTTAGGGTTCCGCTGATTAGGGAATGCTGGTGGGTGATTCCAAGGGGGAGGGCATTCTCTGTAGGCATGCCTGCCCTATGGAATGAACTGTTGGTGGAACTTCGGACTGCCCCGGACCTTCGCAGATAGGTTCCAGATGGCGCTTGGATTTATTCCTTCCTCCCTTCCTCCCTTCCTCCCTTTCCCACAGCCCGGTCGAGACCTTAGTTGATGCCTGGCAACGGGCGGCTTCAGAGGCTCTCGACCATGTTGTGCCTTTGTGGCCTCTGACCCGGCGCAGATCCCGGCTTGCTCCTTGGTTCTCCATGGACCTGCGGGAGATGAAGCGCCGGAGAAGGGGCCTAGAGAGCATTTGGAGGTCCACTCGGTCCGAGTCTGACCGGACACAGTTAAGATCCTTTTCTAGATCTTACCTTGTGGCAATGGAGGTGGCGAAGCGTGCTCACTTCGCCACCCTCATTGCATCCACAGATAACCGCCCGGCCGCCCTGTTTAGGGTGACCCGTTCCCTTTTAAATCAGGGGATGGGAGAGGACCCCTTACAGGGACGGGCCGAGGAGTTTAGTGAGTATCTGGTGGATAAAATCGCTCAGATTTGGGCTGGTTTGGACTCCGACTGGGCAGTATCTGACAAAGGGGAAACGATGGGTTTAGCCGATAATATCTGGGAGGAGTTTGATCCTGTGACTCCGGATGAAGTGGACAGGATCATGGGGAAATTAAGTGCCGCCACGTGTTTGTTGGACCCGCGTCCCTCCTGGCTGGTTTATGCGGCCCGGGAGGTTACATGAGGCTGGCTCCTGGCAGTTATAAATGCTTCCTTGAGTGAGGGGTGCTTCCCCGCTGCCTTGAAGGAGGCGGTGGTAAGGCCCCTCCTCAAGAAACCTGCCTTGGATTCAGCTATTTTAAACAACTTTCGTTCTGTCTCCAACCTTCGCTTTCTTGCGAAGGTTGTTGAGAGTGTGGTGGCACGGCAGCTCCCTTTGGTCCTGGAGGAAACTGA
The DNA here is from genome assembly GCF_947247035.1 of Vipera ursinii. Taxonomy (NCBI): domain Eukaryota; kingdom Metazoa; phylum Chordata; class Lepidosauria; order Squamata; family Viperidae; genus Vipera; species Vipera ursinii. The sequence continues at coordinate 39,057,627 of NC_139515.1, forward strand.
GTATCTAGATCCATACCAATCGGGTTTCAGGCCCGGGTACAGCATGGAGACGGCATTGGTCGCACTGGTGGATGATCTCTGGCGGGCCCGAGACAGGGGTTATTCCTCTGTCCTGGTCCTTTTAGATCTCTCAGCGGCTTTTGATACCATCGACCATGGTATCTTGCTGCGACGTCTTGTGGGGTTGGGAGTGGGAGGCACCATTTTACGGTGGTTCTCCTCCTACCTCTCAGGCCGCTCGCAGATGGTGTTGACAGGAGGGCAGAGGTCAACCCCTAGGCCCCTTAATTGTGGGGTGCCTCAGGGGTTGGTGCTCTCGCCCCTCCTGTTCAACATCTATATGAAGCCGCTGGGCGAGATCATCTGTGGTTTTGGGGTGAGGTATCATCAATATGCCGATGATACCCAGCTCTTTATCTCCACCCCGAACCAAGCCAGTGATGTCCTCGACGTGATGTCCCGTTGCCTGGAAGCGGTACGGATTTGGATGGGGAAGAACAGGCTCCAGCTCAACCCGGCCAACACTGAGTGGCTTTATGTACCGGCATCTCGACTCGTCCAAGAGGTTCCATCTTTGGTTATGGGAGGAGAGGTGTTGCCTCCCGTTGACAGGACGTGCAATTTAGGCGTCCTCCTGGACTCACGACTCAGTTTTGAAGATCATATTGGAGTCGTGGCCAGGGGGGCATTTGCCCAGGTTCGCCTGGTGCGCCAGTTGCGCCCCTATCTGGACCGAGATGCCCTACGTACGGTCACTCATGCACTCGTTACCTCTCGGATAGATTACTGCAATGCTCTCTACATGGGGCTGCCCTTGAAGACCACCCGGAGGCTTCAGCTGGTGCAGAATGCAGCCGCGCAGGTAGTGATGGGAGCATCCCGATACTCCCATATTACACCCCTCCTGCGTGAGCTGCATTGGCTACCAGTTGTCTTCCGGGTGAGATTTAAGGTGCTGGTACTTACCTTTAAAGCCCTACATGGCTTAGGCCCGGGATATTTGCAGGACCGTCTGCTTCCGGGGACGACTTCCCATCGCCCAGTGTGCTCACACAGAGAGGGCCTCCTCAGGGTGCCCTCGGCCAGACAATGTCGGCTGGCGACCCCCAGGGGGAGGGCCTTCTCTGTGGGAGCACCAGCCCTTTGGAACCAGCTTCCCCTTGAGCTTTGGATGGCCCCGGACCTCCGGTCCTTTCACCGTGACCTCAAAACTTTTCTCTTCCATCAGGCTGACCTGGATTGATGATGGGTTTTTAAATATGTTTTAATTTTTAATCATAGTTAATTTATTTTGGGGCTATTTAATTCGTTTTTTAATTTTTGTATTGTTGTTTTTATTGTTGTAAGCCGCCCTGAGTCCCTTGGGAGATAGGGCAGCATATAAGTCCCAAAAATAAATAAATAAATTTCACCGGGACCTGAAAACTTGGTTATTTGATCTTTCTGGCCTGGACTGAGGGGGTTTTAATTTAACTTTAAATTTTAAATTTTAATTTGTTTTAATTGTGGGCTAGTCTTAATTTAATTCTATTTTAATTGTATTTATTTGTATTGTTTTAATTTGCCCTGTAAACCGCCCTGAGTCCTTCAGGAACAGGGCAGTATATAAAATCAATTAATTAAATAAATAAATAATAAATAAATTTTTTATTAATTGTTGTTGAATCACCTCAAATTTACCATCAATCACTTGTATTTTTTCCTTGAGCTCACTGGTATCATTTCTCACTTGGCCTATCTCTTTCTTCATCACTTTTTTCATCTCTTCATGGTTCTTAGTCATTGCTTCTTGCATATTTTGCAGGAGGGCTTGTAGATCTTTAAAGGAATTTGACCTTTCCCTTTGTAGCATATCATCAATGTACTTCTGACTATAAGGGCTTGAAGACATCCCTAACCCCTGTGGCGCTGCCCTCTTTCCTGCACTGATCTTTGTTAAGTTCGGTATGCTTGTCATATTTAACCAGATTTTTATAAAAATACTCTTTATGGGATATTTTCACCTTCTTTTCCCCCCTCTATCTACCTCCACCACTACCTCCTTTTCTATTTCCTAATTTGGAAAGAGCCTCTTGTTGCGGGTGAAGAAGGAGAGTACAAAAGTTGGTTTGAAACTAAACATTAAGAAAACGAAGATCATGGCATCCGGCCCTCTCAATTGCTGGCAAATAGATGGGGAAGAAATGGAGGTAGTGACAGATTTTATTTTCATGGGCTCCAAGATCACTGCAGTTGGAGACTGTAGCCAAGAAATTGAAAGACACTTGCTCCTCGGGAGGAAAGCCATGACAAATCTAGACAGCACACTAAAAAGCAGAGACATCACCCTGTCAACAAAAGTGTGTATAGTCAAGGCTATGGTCTTCCCAGTTGCAATGTATGGCAGTGAAAGTTGGATCATAAGAAAGGCTGAGCGCCAAAGAATTAAAGCCTTTGAGCTATGGTGCTGGAGAAGACTCCTGCGAGTCCCTTGGACTGCAAGGCGATCGTCCTAGAGGAGATCAACCCTGACTCCTCTTTAGAAGGCCAGATCCTGAAGCCAAAACTCAAATACTTTGGCCACCTAATGAGAAGGAAGGACTCACTGGAGAAGAGCCTAATGCTGGGAAAGATTGAGGGCAACAGAAGAAGGGGACGACAGACACTGAAGCAGTAGGCGTGAGCTTAAATGGACTCCAGAAGATGGTAGAGGACAGGAAGGCCTGGAGGAACATTGTCCATAGGGTTGCGATGGGTCGGACATGACTTCGCAGGTAACAACAACAAAATTCGGAGGAGATATATCAAAATCAACAGCCACCCTACCCTCTATCTCTAATCTGTAATGACTCTTATTATATTAATAGATTCAAACAAAACCCCAAGACATTGCTCAGTTGATACCACTCTTTACAAATACTTAATTCCTTTAGCCTTAAGTAAAACTTTATCAATATATTAATTAGATTATATATATATATATATATTTATCAATCAAATAGTTAATTAATTAGCTGTTTAATTATTTCAATTCTATTGATTTATCCAATTATAGCAATCAACAATTACAGCAATATAATTATTTCATGAATACAGCAGGCAGTCAGTTTATATATTTATATTTATATGTGTCTTTATATCTATATTTATATATCACCTTTATCTTCCTGTCCCATCAAAGTCACTGTCCTTTTTAATTTTAAATTTCAACTCCAGATTTGTAGCTCCATTTCTATCTTCTTCTTCAGCCAATGGCCAGTAGGTATCTCACTATCCAAACTGCAGTCCTAAAGTTGCTGTGTCACTTTCTCCATCTTGGATCCACTGTACTCCCATGGCTTTTAGATCAAAAGTTCCAAGACTGTCCAAACTATTCACTTTCCTTCTACTTATAGTCAACACACGTTTTCTCTAAAGTTCAGTCTCCAAGGCTCAAAATCTTTTCTTTTCCCGTTACCTTTCTGTCCATTCACCTGGTCCCACAGCTAGTTTATGATCTTCTAACTTCCTGGCTTCCTCTTCTTGTCACTCTCTCCTATCGCCTTATCTCTCGTCGCTTCTCTCGCCGCTCATTCCCTCTTGGTAAGGCACCCTCTTCTAGCCAGAGTCTATTTCAAAAGCGCTCCCTTTCACTTTTTAAATGTAAAATCTTGGGATTACTTTCCATCAGATTCGATTCACCGTTGTTCTACTAGGTTGATGCTAGTTCCGTCCCTCTGTCAGATGTTCGTGTTAGCCATTACTGGCCTCCTTCTCCCCGGTCCGCTTGCATCGGTTTTTTCTCCGGATCCCCAATGCGGGCTGCTGCTCATGCAGGTTCTCTCGGACGCCCACAACTTCGGCTGTCCCTCCAGGACCTCCTATGGCTCCGAAGAGCCCCCGCAGACACTGGGTGAGAGGCTGTGTGATACAGAGAAGCCCATTCACACAGCTGCTTGCTCTGACAGCTGCCCCCCCCGGACTGGTAGCTAATTTTTGTTACCCAACCCCAGAATGCACTTTTGGAAGAGGCATCCACACAAACAACCAGTTGTTCAAATATTTGAATCCCACCACTGGTGAAATGGGAAAGTTTCCTTTCCCTTCTATAACTGGGTTTTAGGCCAGAGTGTCAGTCCCTCTTTAAGCTACATCTTTGGATGTTAGTAAAGTTGAGGTACATAATGTCCACATTGCATTGTCCTTTTCTTTTTTTCTTTGTTTTGTAATTTTTAGACATTTTTATTAGAGTTCAAGATTTCCTTTATAATATAGTGCAGCAAGCATAAAGTTCTGCAAAACTCTAAAAACTAGCACAAATATATCTGGAAAAAATATAACCAAGACAGGAGGAGTCTCATTTTGTTAAACTACAAACAATAATTACAAGTAGATAACTCAATATAATTTAAAAGCAGCAGCCTAGCAGCTAGTTCTATAGTTCCAGCATGTTCTCATGTTCTTGAAACAGGGAAAATGAAAATGGTAAAGAAATTTCTGCCTCCTTCACCATTTGTACTTCTAATATTATAGCAGCTGTGGTTACCAATGAGCAGTCATGTTATTCCTAGAAGTCCCTGAAAATGATGCAACATGATGATACTGCATCATTCCTGGGATATGTGTAGTAAAGAATAAATAGAGCAGCTACCCAAAAACTAGTAAGTCAAATGTTACCCTCACAAAGCAGGTTTTTTTTCTTTTTTCTCTTCCTGATTGCCAGAAGGAATCTGAAATAAGTTACAGGTCAAGGTTCTAAAAGACAAGACCAAACAAATCAGAACTCTAAGGCTAGAAACTTCCTCAAAGAACATACTTATTGGCTACATAGTATCGGCACAGTCAAAAGTGAAATAAAGTCTGAAATCCCCTCCAAATAGAAATGCTATTACACAGTTAAACTTCCTACCCCAGTGCTATGCAATCAGTTACTTTTCCCCAATAGAACAGTTTGTCAGACTTTCTAACCAAATGCTCACAGCCCCCACCTAACTGACAGAAATGACCTTGGTTCCCACAGGACAGTGAAATGTTTAGACTAGCAGAAATCCTCCACACCCCCTCCCAATTCTGTGGCAACCTAGATGACTGCAGCCAGTTTTGTTGTAAGGTTGACAGTTGGATCCCTTTAAGAAGAAAGCAAGTCCTGTAAAGCAGGGCTTTTCAACTTTTTCACCCATTGTACCACTTTTAGGATATGACAACATCCGAGTACCACCAGTCACCTAGCAAGGTGTCAAAAACTTGATGACCAAAAAAAAAAAAAAGGAAAAAAGTGATGAAGTACAGGTAGTCCTCGACTTACAACAGTTCTCTTAATGACTGTTCAAAGTTACAGTGGCACTGAAAAAAGTGCCCCCCAAGCCACAGCCAATCAAGACACCTGCCTGCCCACCTGGCGGTGGTCTTCCTCATGTCTGAGGTTTTCATTGTTGTGAGCATTTCTGTTGAGGATTGGCAGCGGGGATGGGATGGGGGAGTTGGTTTTTATTCCCCCCTCTGATGGGTGGTTGCAGCAGGTTTTGGTCACTTCACATGACCCTGGGACCCTGTGACCATCATAAATATGAATCAGTTGCCAAGCATCTGAATGTAAATCACAAAGCCCTGGAGATGCTGCAACATTCCAGCTGATTGGTGCTTCTTCTGGGCTCAGCAGAAGCACCAGGATCAGTGCCGAGCTCCTTCTGGAGCCTGGCGCTGATCCTGGCACTTCCACTGAGCCCTGACATCCCCAAAGATCCTGGAGCTTCCGCTGAGCCCTGACAGCCCTGCAGCTCCAGCCATCTCTCGTTCAGGCTTGTGCGGTGCCACCACTGGTTCAGCTCATTCCCCTCCCCCGCTACCACTTTTCTGGGATGGTCATGTACCACCTGCCAGGTGCCAATATACCACAGGTGGTACCTGTACCACTGGTTGAAAAGCTTTGTTGTAAAGGGAACAAAAGTACAGGTTAACAATTCCCCTTGGGCTTATGTCATAGATTTTTTTTATTAATCTGTCCGCCTTCACATTGGTATGTTTCACCCAGATAGCTTGTGACAAGAGGTAACCTTTCCACTGCACTAAATATTGTAATTTTCCCTTATGTAATCTAGAGTCAAGGATGTGTTTTATCTCATAGTGAGTTTCTCCTATTAAAATGGGAACAGGCAGTTTCCTAGAGATTGGTCTCAAGGATGACTCTGTGACTGGTTTTAACAAGCTGCAGTGGAAAACAGGGTGAACCTTCCCTAACAGCCTTGGGAGTTTTAACTGAACTGTGACAGGATTTATAATTCTGACTATAGGGAAAAGACCAAGAAAGTTAGGTCCCAATTTCCTGCTTGGTAATTTTAATCTTAGATATTTAGTGGAGAGGCAAACCTTCTCCCTCACATGGAATGGCTTCTGGGGAGATCTCTCCTTATTGGCCTGTTCTTTATACGTTTTTGCAGTTTGGGCTAAAGTTTTTTTTTACATTTGCCCGAACAGTTTGTAATATGGTCACCCACTGATCTAGGGTCTGCAGAGCAGGAGGTTCCTGGGGGTATTCAGGCATAGAGACAAACTCCCGACCAGTAGCTATTTTGAATGGAGTAAGTCTGGTGCTACTGAGTACAATGTTGTTGTACGCCACTTTGGCAAAAGGCAGGAGGTCCACCCAATTAGCCTGTTGGTAATTAACATAACATCTGAGGTATTATTCCACCATTGCATTCACACATTCAGCCAATCCATTTGTACTCAGATGAAAAGCAGATTTAAGTCCCTGGCTAGATCCAATTAGTTTTACAAACTCCCTCCAGAATTTTGCAGTAAATTGAACCCCCTATCCAATATAATCCTTCTCAGTGCTCCATGGAGTTAATAAATGTGTTTTAAAAATAATCTAGCTAGATTTTGGGCAGATGGGAGTCCTGAACAGGGATGAAATTAACTTGCTTTCAAAAACAGTCAATGACATTCCAGATCACTGTGTTCCCTCTGCTTTCAGGTAATTCCACAATAAAGTCCATGGCTATCTGCTCTCAGGGAGGAAAAGATCAGCCACTTGTTGCAATAGACCAGGAAGTTTTCCAGAGCACTTTTTCATAGCTGTGCAGATAGTACAACTTTGTACATAACTTTTGGTGTCTTTTTTCATGCCTGGCCACCAAAACTGCCACCTCAACAAATGGAAAGTTTTCAGAAAGCCAAAATGATGGACTTGTTTTCCATCATGAAATTCAAGGGCTTGTATTCTGAGGGATACCGGAAGGTACAGTTTTGAACCCCTCCAGGTGAGTCCATCTAGATAGACCAATAGCAATCTATTGTCTCTGAACCAGGGGTCTGTTTTTAATTCCTCTTTGAGTTTTTGTGTTAGTTGACTATCGGGCTTGTTGGATTTTCTCTGCATTTGACCTTTTGTGGTTACTTGAGAGGCTAGATATTTAGTAGCCTAGGTAATCAAGGTGTGTCTGATGAAACTTGCATTTAGAAAGTTTAATATAGAGGCTAGCTTTCAACAGATTCTTAAGCACCTCTTTCAACTAACTTGACATGCTCCTCCATGGTCTCAGTGTAGATGAGGATATCATCAAGGTAAAGCAAAAACTCCCTTGTATAGGTGTTCATGCAATACCTGGTTTATCAGTTGCATAAACAGGGCAGAGGCTCCTTGGAGTCCAAAAGGCATTACTTTGAACTGAAAACTCCCCAGAGGACAATTAAACTCACCTTGTAATCTGTAATGGCCTGGATTCCTTAGCACATTCACCTGGTGTTTGTTGGGTCCTGAAAAAAGTTCTGAATTTTCTGGCAAAGGGCTTGCTTTGCACCTTTTATGGCACTTTTCAGATTTGCTCTAGCTGTTCTAAGTGCCAGCATGTCACCAGATTTCAAAACCACATTCCATGCTTTCAGCATCTTGCGGACCTCATAAGTCAGCCACAGTTTTTCATTCGTCCTCACAACAATGCTTTTCAGGATACAGACATCTTATATGCAATTTTGGATATATGCAGACACCGTGGTGGCATACTCCCCAAGATTTGTTTGTTGGTTATCAGTAGTTGCTTCCTTAAACATGGCCCAATCTGTGCACTCAAAGCAGTCTTGTAATGCTTCTATAGCTCCCTCTGTCCAAACCCTCACCTGCTTTACCGAGTCTCTTTCATCTTAGGGATCACCACAAATCAGATGATCTCCCAATGCTGTCCCATCTCCAAATGCAACAGCTTGGTTAGGTGTGTCACAGGGGAACATCCAATAAGGGAGCCATCTGCTTGTTCAAACTTCATAGCTAGGAGCAACAGTTTGGCAGGAATTCCCAGTTTAAGTACTGTGGGGAGGTTGATTGGGCATCTGATGCAACCTGAGTCTATTAGAACATCTAAATCTGGAGTTCAGCCCAGGTGTCATCAGAGCTCTGGTTTCCTAGTCTGATTTTGCTTCATCTGGAGACCCAGAGAGGTCAGAAAGTTGCCCTGGAGAGGCAACGAGGAGGAAGGGAAATCTTGGGAGTTTAGAGCCAATGGCGGTTGGCACAAATGGACCAAGGAAACTCTTTAAGCAGGCAGGAGAATGGCTGCCAGCAAATACGCAGGCAGCCCAAGCCATAGACAGCTGGGGAAGAAGTGAAGAGCTGTGGCAGCGCCGCCGAACAGCTGACTGTCAACAATATGTTTGACCTGGGTGAGATTGTTCTTTATTTCTCTTCCCTATGGACTTTTAAAATATAAATCCCTGAACTGGATAATTTTTAAAAGTTAAAACCCCAGGAAGACTTGGGAAGAAGAACATTAAAAGCAGCAAGAAATCTGAAATGGGGGAACAAAATTAAAGAATATAAAAAAATACCCAGAAAAGATTTGAGACTACTTGAAAAAAATGATAATTTTTTTTGGCTAACCTTTTTGATTTGGGAAGATTTTTTTACTTTGTTGTGAAAGAGCATTTTAAATATAAGTTTTATTACTGGATAGAGACATTACATTTAATGAGGACATCTATTGGTGAAGCAAGATACTACAATAATAAAGAAAGAATCAGAAGAGTGATGACCTTGAAACAACACCTGTGCTAAACAAAGAACATTCTAGGACTCTGCAAAAGAAAAAAAAACAAAGATTTTTTTAACTACATCTTTTAACTCTAGACATAACTATTATAGAAACTATTTAGAAACAGAGGGGTTTTAAAAATATATTTGAACTGATAGATATATCTGGATTAGACTTATGCAGTTGATTTTTTTAAATGTTGGATTACATTAAGATTAAAGCAGTTGGCCCTTTTTAAAATTTGAATTATAGCCTAAAGCAGTTGGCTCCCTTTTAAACGTGGATTATAGCATAAAACAGCTGGCTCCTTTTTAAAGTTGGATTATAGTCTAAAACAGTTGGCTCTTTTTAAAGTTGGATTATAGCCTAAAGTAGTGGGATTTCCCCCCCCCCTAAAGTTGGATAATAGCCTAAAGCAGTTGGCTTCTTTCTATTCTTTTCTTTTCTTTTCTCTTCTCCCTGTGGATTTACAAAATTTGCCTGATTGAACAATGAGTGCACCAAACCTCACTAAAATTATAAATAAACCTGCTTCTGCACCCTCTTCTGGAACATCTAGTCCAGCAACTCAGGGATCTATTGAAGCAATGTTACAACGAGAGAAGGCAAACAATCTCCAAAAGGAGATGCACATGACTTTACAACTAATGCAAGAAATGATGCAGAAGAATCACCAAGAAACAAAAAGCAATCTTGATAAGCTAAACAAACAAATGGTTGACATAAAGACACAATTTGAGGTTCATCAACAAATGACTGTTAAAAATGAACTAAGAATTCAGAAGGTGGAAGATCAATCAGAAGATACTGGGGAAAAATTGAAGCACTAATGACAGAGAATGAAAGATTAGAATAAGCAAATCAAAACTTAGAAGAAGCAGTCACTGCCTTGGAAATGGAGAAAGCTGTACACTATTTGAGATTACAGAACATATCTGAAGGTAAAGAGGAAAATATAGCAGAAGTGATTATTAAACTATTAGCAGAGGCCCTAAAAATTGAATGATTGGAGATGCATCAAGAAGTGGATGAAATATTGACTTTCGGTGGTGACGCAACGCCGAAGACAGCCGTCTCCGGGCTGCCCGCTCCGCAGCTGTGTTTTTTCCATCGTAAACAGCACCGATCAGCTGTTTAGATGGATTTGAAGCCCCCTCCTTGGGAGAAGAGGAGGGGGTGAGGCCCCAGGTAGGGGTTGAGCTCTCCGTGGCCGCCTGAGCTGAGAGCTTGGGCGGCTGAAGGATTGAGCCCCCCCGAAGCCTGGGTTGCTCCGAGCTGCGCAGCGTCTCTGCTCCGTGATTTTTGGAGCAGAGCCAGGCGTTAGCAACCACCCCTGCCAAAAGGAAATATTTCTGATTATCAAGATGCAGGCAGAGCGGTACAGGAGGTCAAGGTGATGTGGACTTTTAGCTTTACTCTCTAGCTCAATGGATTTTATAGCTTTAAAGTGAAAGTGCGCAATAAGTGAAAGTGGGGAAAGATGGTGGCCAAGACTTCTAAAGCTCTTCGGAGTGCGGGGTCTTCCCCGGTGCAACAGACCTCGTTGCAAGCTTTGCTTCCTCCTGCATTTCCTCCAGCACTGACGCTTAAGGATTTACAAGATGCCCTTGAAAAGCATTCACGGTTAATGTCTGATATGATGGATGAAAAGTTGAAAAAGCTGGAGGAGAAATTGGAGAAGAAGATGGAAGAGAAGTTTAGAGCAATGAGGGTAGACATGTTGTCTATGATTGAAAGTGTAGCTGAATGTGTGCAACAGCTGGGTGAAAAAGTGGAGGATCTCAGTCAAAAGAACTCTGTTAGAAGCAAAGGTATTAGAGAATGAAAATATAAGGGACAAAATGGATGGAGAATTGAGCCTTGTTCAGTACCAACAGATGCAGTATGCTATTAGAATTAGGGGTTTAAAGGAGAATTCTAAAGAAGATTTAAAGCAGCTGATCTCTGAGGCTTTGGAACCAGTATTGGGCCAGCCAGCATCTGAAATTGAGGGAAATATGGACAAAATTTTTCGTGTAAATTCATGGATTGCAAGACAGAGGAAGTTACCCAGAGATGTGGTGGTCTATTTTACAAAGAGAGTAATTAGAGATGAAGTCATTCAAGCTGCTTATGATACTAAATTGGTAGTTGCTGAGCAAGAAGTTTTGGTTTTAAAAGAGATTCCTCCAAAGATTTTAAGGAGAAGGAAGGATTTTGCATTTCTTGTACAGGAACTTAAGAAATGTGATATTAAGTTTAGATGGGAGATTCCAGTTGGACTGGTGGTGATGCACGAAGGTAAAAGACATCGTTTGGTTACTGTGGCACAGGCACGTGATTTTTATAGCAATGTGTTAAAAGCAACCCCCCTATCACTTCTGGAAGCTGCAAAGGGACATGGCGAGGGAAAGCCTCAAGATGTTGCAGATAGACAGACAGAGGAGAACGGTGCTGGAGGGGATCAAGTTACAGCCTTATCGGTTGCTGTTGGAGAGCAGAGGATGACGCGTGCCACCCTAAGACGAGCGAGACGAGAGCAAGAGCAAGACAAGCAGAAAGTTATGGAACCTCCAAAGTGTACTTATAGTGAAGCTGTGGGAAGGGCGTGGTCCAAAGAAGATATAGGGGTCATTTCAGACGTGCTCCAAAAGCTTTGGAGCGTCAAGATTGGTGACTAAATCTCTAATTTAGAATGTCAATGGATTAAATTCATCATAGAGGAGAAAGAAAGTTTTTCAATATTTAAAACAATTTAAGACTGATGCTATTTGTTTGCAAGAAACGTATATTAGGGTTATGGACTAAAAGTATTTATTGAATTTAAGATTGGGTACGCAAGCTCCTAATCAATAACAAGTTGATTTTTCTTAACTTACTACATATAAAGGTTACTTAATTGGATTATAAATTTTTTAAATTTTTTATTTTATTTTCATTGGAGATTGGAATGGTGTCCTAGACGTATAAATGGATGATCTGGAACTGTGAGACATTTGGTGTGATATATGCAAGAACTATTTTTGATCATAGTTCAGTTTGGTTGAAGATTAATAAGGTTAATAGAGATAGGTGCTTTTGGCGCGTAATTGAGAATTTGTTTAGAATTTAGAGAAATGTGGGAGAATGTAAATAGTAGATGAAAATTTTTTTTTCTTTTTTGAAATTAATATGAATAAGGATTGGGATTAAGAAATTTTATTCAGTATTTGAGTAAAGTTCCTTTTCTGTTTTCTTTCTTTTTTTTCTTATCTGTAATAGTAATATTGTTTGTAATCATTCTACATGAGCTAGAGGGTGATAGAATTAATAGTTTATTGTGATAGCATATGGATACTTATGTTTGTTTTTCCTTTTTATACCCTGTATTTAGCTCTGGGAAGTCGGGGGGGGAGGAGGGAATGGGGGAGAGGGATAGGGAGGGTTAGATAGGGGTGGGGGAGGGGGGATTAAAGTTAAAATGTACTGTAAAACTTTTTAAATAAAAAAAAAGAAGTGGATGAAATATTTAGAATGAATTCAAGTTACGCGAGGAAACACAAATAGCCCAGATAAGTCTATGTAAGATTTATAAAGAAAACAATGAGGGATGAGATATTAAGAAGAGTCATAGATAACCCATTACAATATAAAGAAATACTAGTGCTGAAACAGATTCCCAAGAGAATAAGGGATACTTGAAGATAATATTATTTGTTGACTACAAAGCTGATTGCAAAAGGAGTACATTTTATATGACAGATGCCAGAAGGGATTCTAATCAATTGGCATAATACAAGATATCGTTTGGATTAAGTGTGGAAGGCAGAGGATTTTGATGAGAGATATAGAGCATTTCTGGGAGAAAGAACACAATATCAACAAGAGGATGGAAGTTTTAAATAGAAACATTAAGCAAGATCCAGAAATTAAAGGATTGAAAATAAAAGGTGACACCTACAAACTGCAGGAATTTTCAGATGATTTGGTATTCATTCTAGAGGAACCTTTAGAGATGATTCCTAAACTTTTGTAAAAGATAGAACAATTTTGAGAGATAGCTGGATTAAAGATAAATACCGGTAGAGAAAAAACTAAAGTGATAGTTAAAAATCTTACAGATAAACGAAAAAAGCAATTATCAGAAAAAAATAGAATTGCAAATAGTCAAAAAGGTCAAATACTTGGGAATATATTTGACAGCAAGATGTTCAACAATAAAAGAAGATAACTATATTAAATTGTTAAATAAAATAAAGCTTGATTTGGAAAAAATAGAAGAATCTGAAACTGTCGATGTTATGAAGAATTGCTACAGTGAAAATGAATATATTACCAAAAACATTATTTTTGTTTCAAACAATGCCTATAAAACCGGAGAAAAAATTCTTTGAAGATTTAAACTCTATAATTAAAAAAAATATCTGGCAAGGAAAGAAAGCTAGAATTAAATTGAAAATGTTACAAGAAGCCAAGGGAAATGTAGGTTTTGGCTTGCCAGAATGAGTTTTATATTATCAAGCATCAGTGCTAACATGGATAAAAGAATGGTTAACTCTTAGAAATAAAAGATTGCTGAAAAGGAGGGACATGATCTACAACTTAGTTGGCTTGCTTTTTTATGGTATAGGAAAAAATAAAGTACATAAATACTTCCAAAACCACTATATTAGAAATGCACTATTATTGACATGGGAAAAAATAAAATGTAAAATTTATTTGAAAATTCCAGGATGGCTTTCAACAATAGAAGCATTTGTACATCCAAATCTAGTCAGTCTCGATAAAATATGGACATACAAAGATATTCTAAATTCTGAAGAGAACTTAAAATTCAGGCAAGAGATGGAAAATCAGGGCATCGATTTAAGATGGTGGTCACATTTACAAATGCAAGTCATATATGACAAAGATAGTAAACAGTATGGATTTTATAAAGAGCAGACTATGTTTAATCAGATATTACTAACTTCAGATGAAAAGTTAATTAAAAAAATGTACAATTTGTTATTAAATTTCAAAATGGAAGATGAACCAGTAAAAGAGACAATGACAGTATGGGCAAAGAATTTTGGATATAATATAGACTTAGAGAACTGGCAAAGTATGTGGGAAAGAAACTACAGTATAAATTGACAATGTCAACTTCATATAAAGAATACTTATATAAAATGTTCCATAGATGGCACTTGCCACCAACAAGATTAGCAAAAATGTTTAAAAATATGCCAGAGAAATATTGGAAATGTAAACACAAACCAGGTACACGTAGTAAACATGTGTTAAAGCAAGAAGATATTGGATAATAATCCACACTTGGTTAGAAAAAATGTTAGAGAAACACATAGACTATAAACCTGATTTTTTTTACTAGGTATAATGCCAGAAAAACCTGATAAGCAAAGTACATATTTGATTCTACATGTGATAACAGCAGCAAGAATTATATTTGCACAATATTGAAAGAACGAAGAAATACCACCAGAAAATGAAATAATAAAAAAAATACTAGACTGTGCAGAAATGGACAGACTTACTTTAAGGTTTAAAGAAAAAGAAGAAACAGAATATTTTCAAACTTGGGACCTATTTTATCAATGGTTAGAGAAAAGATTTAGGGATTAGGAATTTAATTTGTATTAGTGAATAAGATACTCAGCACATTTTTGTTGAATGATTACTATTGAATTCTGTTAAAAAAAATAATCACTAAAACTTTATACAGTATATATAAAAAGAATATCTAAATCTGTTTGGGACCCTGTCTTTGGCACTATAATTTTGGTGGGAATAGTGAAAGGTGGGATGGATTGACTTACCATTAGATTATTTTCACCATCCTCATCACTATCATAAGGGCCAGAAGGGGCAAGTGCTCAGGTGGAGCTCTTGCTTCTCCTTGGGACACAGAGGAGATTTTGATAGCTTGCTCCTGTTGAGCCCAATTAGACTTCTCTCATCCTTCTCATGGTGGTGGTTTTCTTGGCTTAGTGGTCAGTGCTGGTGCTTTCACTTGGGGGGGGGCAGGGGCTAAGCAGTTGGCGGCACAATGACCTGCTGTCATTGTGAAGCATTTGATAGGAACCCCAGCTGGTGCCTGAGAAGCATCAGCTGTCAAGGTGGCTTTGGGTCGCCATCCAAACAGGTGCTTCTCTGGACCTCATCTCAGTTTTGGGTTGGTGGTAGCTGGTTTCTTGACACCATACAATTTGATGTCTAAGTATACTGCCATGCTGTACCATTCTCATAGCTGGTTCAGGATCCCTCGGTATATGTAAGCTTGGAGTAGGTTGCGGTCCAGCCTTTGCTTGAAGTAGTGGATCAGTGACAACTCTGGCCATTGTCCCAGGCAACCTGTGACCCTCTGGAACTCCTGAACATATTCTTTCATTGGGCTACCTCTCTGTCTCAAGCAGTGGATCTCCTTTTCCACCTGCAGGGCTTCAGATTCATCCTCAAATCTTGCCCTCAATTGCTCTATGAATAAGTTCACATCATAAAGTTGGTCACCCACTCTGTCACCTCCTCTTCCAAGTTGGCTGTCACTGCATTCACCATCTTGGCATTATCGGGGTAGGCATAAGCATAGCAATCATGGTGGACCCACACTTGGTTTAGGAAGAAAGGCAACCTCTCAGGGTCTCCATCGGACATGGGCTTGATAGGGGGTGGTTCCAGATGTTGCAGGGCCAGGTACACTGGTCACTGAGCAGTTTGCTGATCTTGGGGTTGTGGCCATACACACTCCAGAATCCCCTATGCTGGGTTCCTGGGCTCACGGCCCGATGCTGCCATAGAGGGATTGGCTCGGATCGGGGGCTTGAGATTGCTGCTGATGGGGGAGCGGGTGACACAGCCCAGGCCCCAGCAATGGGACTGGGACTCTGGCAAGGTGATGGAAGTGATGGATAGGTTCTTGCTTTACTCCCCCTCGAACACTCATACTGGGCTGAAGAAACCACCTCTGACTTCCAGCTGGTCAAACTTCTCCTTCAGCTGTTTGACTGAGGGACTGTGGACTGCCATCTGATACTTCCACTCCATGGGGTGGTTCCAATCTTCAACCCCTTCCCTTTCTTCTGCACTATGGAAGAAAGACCTTGGAGCAGAATTAACAACAGCTCCTCTTCAGCAGTCTTTGGGTGCTTCTGCGCTTAGGGGCCATCTCTGCTGGGTAGCGTGTCACTGAGGTTTTTTTTTATTTTTTGTCAGTAAGCTCCTTGCAGTCTGTTTCTTTGCAAGTTGAATTGTTATCTTATCTTTGTAACCATGGTGAGTGTCACATGTTCAGCCATGTATTTTGTTTGGTTTTATATTTATTACTGTGTGTGCATGTCCAAAGCAAAAGTTACTTTCTTTTTCCTTTCCTTTGTGCTCTCTGGGGAGATAGACATGCAGGCATGAGTCTTTCTGTGTTTTTACAAGTTTCTTTGTAATTAAAAGGTTAATAGCAGAATATATTCTTCGGGTTTTCTTTGTTTTACTTGCTGTTTATCATGCATCAAATGAACCACGGTTCATCGCCCTCTGATAGAGCTGTTTATTTACTCTTCTGACATAGAGGTCTGCCAGGATCGTGGTTCCCTCTTCCAGCACCAACTTCCCCAGTTGGATTATTCAGTTCTTTGACCAGGCCCTCATCATTAGACTTTCTTCAATGGATGTAGCACCCACTTGCGCTCCACCAGCCAAATCCCTGCTGTGACCAGTGGCAGATTCCTCTCTCTTCTTCATACCAAAATCTTCACTGAGTCTTCGTTGTCCTCCCAAGGTGGTGGATAGGCAGGAGGGGCTCAGCACCCCAGGAAAATAGCATTTTGAGTGAGACTTGGTTAAGGTTCTGATAGACGAGACCAAACAAATCAGAACTCCAAGGATAGAAACTCCCTCAAAAACCATGTTTATTGGCTACATAGTATCAGCATGGTCAAAAGTAAAATCAAATCTGAAATCCCTTCCAAAGAGAAATACTATTACAACATTAGACTACCCACCCCAGTGCTATGCAATCAGCTATTTTTCCCAATAGAACAATTTGGCCGGCTTTCTAACCAAATACTTATGGCCCCCACCTAACTGACAGAAATGACCTTTGTTCCCACAGCACAGTGTAATGTTTAGACTAGCAGAAATCCTCCGCACCCTCTCCCATTCTTGTGGCAACCTAGAATGAGCAAGATGGCTACAGCCAGGTTTGTTATAGGGTTGACATTACATTTATTCATGTATAGCTTGCGCTGTAAAATTAATGACTTAGTAGCTAACCTAATTTTGGTTATGTTATTCCATCCCCTGCTTTTTGTATAATTTTGCCAATAATCTTCATTGATTTTTTAAGATAAGAGATGAAATGAGCATATAATTTGCACAACTGTTAAAGCAATCTGTTACAGCATCTTTTAAATGACTAAGTTGCTTAAATTTCACAGGTGATGAATGGTGCACTGCATATAAGAAATACTTTTTTTAAAAAATGGGTGGGGGGGGGAGAGAAATCCACAACCCTCCTGGTCTTTGCAATAAGCTATTAATTTCCTAAAGCTAACTTGCTATCAACACCAATTCTTTGTCATCTTAATTTTTTAAAAACTAAAGAATATAAAGAGGAATCTATTGCTTCACTTTCAAAATGAACAAGACTACCTGCAAAATTGCAAGAATTATTTCCTGCATCTAATGGATGTTGCTTTTTTTATCCTGGGTATTATTTAAAATAGCACAAGCTTGGTGAATAAATTGAATTCTGCCATTTTAATCATTTCTGTTTCTAAAAGAGCAACAAAGATGATTAGGGGACTGGAGGCTAAAACATATAAGGAACGGCTGTGGAATTGGGTATGTCTAGTTTAATGAAAAGAAGGACTAGGGGTGACATGATAGCAGTGTTCCAATATTTCAGGGGCTGCCACAAAGAAGAGGGAGTCAAAGCTCCCGAAGGCAGGACAAGAAGCAACGGATGGAAACTAATCAAGGAGAGAAGCAACCTAGAACTAAGGAGAAACTTCCTGACAGTTAGAACAATTAACCAGTGGAACAACCTGCCTCCAGAAGCTGTGAATGCTCCAACACTGGAAGTTTTTAAGAAGAGACTGGACAGCCATTTGTCTGAAATGGTATAGGGTTTCCTGCCTGAGCAGGGGGTTGGGCTAGATGACCTCCAAGGTCCCTTCCAACTTTACTATTATGATTATGATTAAATATATATTCATGATAATTGTTTTTTATTATTACTATATTTCTGATTCAAATGACATATTTTACTATTTATTTGTTTACTATGCCACTCATCTCATATTACTTGGCATATTAGTAGTGATTTTGCTATAAATTATTTTTATTCATGTTCATTAACTGCTTAATTCCCTTTTTCAGAAAGAAAACAGATTTAGATCATTGAAACTTAAAAAAATACTGAATAACTAATGAATTTAACCATTGCCTTAGACAAAGGATCCAACTGAAATTTCTTGAGTGTTATTCATATTTGACCCACTGAACATGAATGGGATACTTGATGATATTTAGAACTGAGACTTATCAGTTATGAGACAGAAAGCATGTTTTGAGGCTGTGTGAACAAAAATGAATTGCAAACAGAATGTTTTGTGTTTTTGATTATGGAAATAACTGGAATAATTCTTAAAAATTTCCTAAATATTCCTGTATTATTTTTTTAAAAAAATCAATTTGAATTCAGTGAGATAAGAGAGAATTTTGTTTGGAATTATTTCAGAAAAGAGAAAATTTCAAGGTAGGGTGAAGAATGTGATGGCTTTGCGATTACTTAGTGACAGAGTACCAAGAGATACTGTATGTCTGAATTCCTGTCTTTCATTATAGAATTCCTTCTCTGATCATGTCAGCTTTCCTAGATTTTAGGACTTCACCTAAACCCAAGTTGAACTTATTCCACAATGAAAGTTTTTCTGAACAGGATAGTGAATGCCAGTTGGGAGGCACTGAACACAAACCAGAATCAATGATAGCATTTTCTTTTCTACCATTAATAATCTCAGAAACATTTTATTAAATGTTAAATAAGGCAATCAAGTTAATAATAACAACATGAACCAGTTATTACAAGTAAAAATTACTTGCACTTTGGGTTGCTGTTTTCCAGAATGGAATCATATACATTCATGGACTGCTCAGTTCCTATTTGAGTGTGCAGCAATGTTTGAGTTAAAGAATTAAAGAATTAAGATGGTCTTGGATGGTATGTCTAACGGTGTTTTTAAGGATTTGGACAAAAACTCAATGTGGCTTAATTAATATAGAATTAAATACAATAGTTATTATTGATAATTTTTACATTGGTTCACAATAATAATTTCAGTGGCAATTTTTGGAAGCAAAAGCTTCCAAAAGAGCCAAAAATATTGAGTGTCCCTATGATATTTTATAAACAATGAGAAACTGAAAGAAATTAGACATAAACTACTGTGAAAAATAAATCATGGCATATTTAATCCACATATACAAAGTTCTGTGCATCAGTTCTGAAAAACTCCTTAAAATGATGCCATTCATGTTTAAAAATCCAGACTTTTCACATCCAGATTTTATTATTTTTATTAATTTTAAATACAGAAATATTTTCTTTTATCTAGATCAGTGTTTCTTAATCTCAGCAACTTTAAAACAGGTAGACTTCAAGGCTAAAGAATTGTGGGAGCTTGCCAAAGAAAGATACAATCTAGAAGTAAGGAGAAATTTTCTGATACTAAGAGCAATTAATCTTTGGAATAGCTTGCCTCCTGAGGTTGTAGGTGCTCCATCACTGGAAGTTTTCAGAATTTAAGAACAGACAGAACTATAATCCATTTGTATAAAAAAAATTCAATTGAAACTTTCCAAAACAAACTTTTTTTAAAAAAAGTTTCTGAATTTACATATAACTTATATTTCCTTAGGACTCAATTCCAACTTTGTACATATAGCTTCCAGCAAGAAACATGTCATATGCTGGAACCACTATGAACCTCCCTTATGATTGGGGGGGGGGATGTTTACTGTAAAATCTGATTGTAATGTTGTGAAAATGAAATATTTTAAAAAAATGTTTACTCCTCTACAATTAAATTAGGTAGAGAGAGCAGGCAAAATATGCTTTCCAAGCTTTTTCGGTTGGAATCATTTACCAACAGTAACAACAGGAAGTATTTACATGTAAGCATTTCTGTGTAAATGTACTTGTGTGTTTCTGCTATTACCTGGTGTGATGTATTAGTGTGTTGTGTACATTTTTGCAAATACAAAGGAGGGAGAAGATGAGGAACTTAGAATGGAAGAACTGGCAGTATTCTGAGCCACTGCATAACTACCTCTCTCATAGGGATGCTTGGGTGTGTCCCCCTCCCATATAGTTATTCTCTGAAACTCCCAAATCAGGTTCATCCCATTTTCAAACTTGACCTTTCCTTTGCCACCAGGATAAATTTGTTTCAATTTGGTTCAATTTTTGGAGAGTCATTCTACTGACAGATACATTTCTTTCTAATATTTTGTTGTGTTAGAAAGAATTAAAAACACTTTTTTAAGAACTGGTAATTTATAATTAAATAAATAGGTAATCCACACTTCCATCTCAAAAAAAGAGTGCTGACATTAACAATTTGCAAGTAAATTTTAATTGATTTTAATGACGATATATTTGTCATAATATTTTTCCATTAAGATGTCCCAGCCCTGCCTAATCAGACTGGGAAAAAGAGTCAATCACCTGCTACTTGTTGTAACTAATAAGTTATTCATCAGAGATAAAGTTGTTCATATTAGGGGAATGTAGTCCATAAAGAATACTAAACAAATTGCTAACAGTATTACTATAAAGTCCATCTCTTGCATCATTTTATTATTGTAATTGTTCAGCCAGCAGGTATCCCAAGACTCAGGCACACTATAGTTCAGTGTTTTTCAACCTTGGCAACTTTAAGATGTATGGACGTCAACTCCCAGAATTTTGAAAGCTTGCTAGAGCTGAAATCTACATAGTATAACAAGTTGAAATTAACACTGCCATTGTTGCTGGAAACTCATTTTCCATCTCTTATGCTATGCTATGTGACAATAAGGCTACAGACCCTCAACTATTAGCATCCAGAAGATATTAAGAGAAAAGTTCTGTGTCCAACCAAGGACTTAAGAACTAATTCCCTCATCTTACCTCTTCCCAGCAATATGGACAGCTGCATTTGGAAGTCTTTCTTGCCACCTGAAATCTTTTATACAGTTATGACATAATTCAATTATAGCCAAGATTTTTAGGATCCCTTTATGTTGTCAGAATTGAAGGTGTAAGAGCAACGTTTCGACGAAATCTCATCCGTCATCCTCAGGCTGGTGGCTTCAGTTTCGTTCTTCTGGGAGAAGTGTGTGGTAGTGGCTGTTTGTTCCTCTTTTTTAAACTGCCAGAGGGGGTGTGTTCTGTGGGTGGAGGTGTGCTCTGATTGGGTGGGGGGTTAGCTGTGTTCTGATTGGGTGGGGGTGTGTTTTGAATGGGGGCTGTGTTCTGATTGGGTGGGGGTGTGTTTTGAGTGGATGGGCTGGTCTCAGCTGCCAGCCTTAGACCTGAACTGGTGAGTTGTGCTGCTTTTGTTCGGCTCCGTGTTTGTGGTGGTGCCATGTTTTTATAGTGGGTGTCAGTTTGCTTATTGTGTGGTTTGGAGGGGTTTAAAGTGGCTGATGTTGCAGCTGTAGTTAGGTTTCTGTTTTGTGGTTGTGTGTCGTTATCGTTGTGGGTTCGGATTTGCTTTTTGAATGGTTGTGTGGTGATGTCATGTGATGTTATCATGAGTTTGGGTCTGGTATCATTCTTGGTGGTTGGGACTTGTCTGTCAATCAAGGCGGGTTTCCAAATGGCTGGTAGGCAAGAGGTATCATCTCGTTTGTTCATTCTGTGGGGGCGTTTTTCTATCTCAATGGCTTCTCTGATTATTCTGTTGTTAAAATGTTCAATTTTGGTGATAGTTTTGGTTTTTTTAAAATCAATTTCATGTCCCGTGGCTTTAAAGTGTTGGAACAGGGATGAAGTTTGTTCTCCCTTTCTGACACCCACTATAAAAACATGGCACCACCACATATATATATATATATATATATTAAAATTTCTATTGAAAATAATAGGATTTAAAAGTGTTTAACAATAGCAGGAAATGGTCCTGTGTTCCATTACAACTCCCAGAACTACTGGATTGCATTCAAAGTCCAGTATCTGGAATATACGGTTAGTGGAGTATATGTTTCTGAAATCTAGCATTGAAAGGTAAGCCATGAAAAACAAAAGAATATACCAACTTTTACCAAATTTTTGGATAATTACAGTTTTAAGTTTTTGACATCACTCCAAAGCTATAGAATGTACTACCCCACTGAATGTTTGCCCTCTCATTCCCAATCTTTTAAAAAAAACTGTCTAAGACCATTTATTTTTATTTTTTAATGGTCTTTGAAATCCAAAACCCAGCTGATAACCTTTCTTTATATAGATTTATTATGTTATCTGGCTCTTTTATTGCTGAGTTTGGAGTTGATCTAGACATTTTTTTGATTGCAGTTTAGACATTCTGCAAATAAGTAAGTTCAAGAGTTTTGCATACACACTTTGGGTCAGTTTAATTCTAACTAAAAATATTGCAATATTGTAAATATGGTTGAAGCAAATGTGCATTATAAAACATTTGTATAATCACCTTTAGTATGATAGACTACTGCAATGCTTTCTACATGGGGCTGCCCTTGAGGACCACATAGAGGCTTCAGCTGGTGCAGAATGCAGCCGTGCGAGTTGTGATGGGAGTCTCCCGATACTCCTGTGTAACACCTCTTCTCTGCGAGCTGCATTGGCTTCCAGTTGCCCTCCATGTGAGATTCAAGGTGCTGGTGATGATGTATAAAACTCTAAATGGCATGGGTCCGGATTATCTCAGGGAGCACCTGCTGCCAGCATCAACTTCCCATCGTCCTGTACACTCCCACAGGGAGGGCCTCCTCAGGGTCCCGCCGGTCAGGGATTGCTGGCGGGCGATCCCCAGGGGGGGAGGGCATTCTCTGTGGGCACGCCTGCCCTATGGAATCAATTGCCAGTGGAACTCTGGATCACCCCCAACCTTCGTTCGTTTCGCCGGGACCTAAAAACCTGCCTTTTTGAGTTAGCTGGCCTGGACTGAGGGGTTTTAAGGTTTTTAAATTCTAATTTTAAATTTTGGGGCTATTGATTTTATTTTATTTTAATTTTTATATTGTATTGTTTTAATTTTGCCCTGTAAACCGCCCTGAGTCCTTCGGGAAAAGGGCGGTATATAAATTGAAATAAATAAATAAATAAATAAATTCAAGGTGCAATTCCATATTTGATTTGAAATAGTTCTGACAGAAATTAACAAAAAACAAATAATTGCAGTATAAATTTGACAATACCTATCCACAAAATTGAGATTGAATAGGGGAACACATATTCATACAACAAACACATTTATATTAAATGCTATTTCTTAAAAGTTGAAAACCAAATATGGCCAAATTTAAAATAGCCAATCTGCTATGTTCCCTCTGAAGGGAATGTTCTCTATTTTGTCATTTTGTATCCAATATTTTCAAAATGATGCCTGATGTGTATGAATACAAACTTAGCAGAAAAATCATAGGTCAAGGTGATTTAATGAAGAACCCAATTTAAGATTTTCTTGCATTATTGACTCTGAGCTTTATTTGCAATCCTGGAAAAAATAATTTCTTGCAAAACACGGTTAATTATCCCCAAATGCCAATATGAATGACTGCCATGGCATAACTACATCTGGCAACAATGAAGACAAATTAACAAGAAGAGTCAGAAAACCTGGCAATTGGATAAACAAAAGCATGAAAAATCCATTCTGTACAGCGAGACCACCAGTGTCTGAAGATAGATTAACTTCCTGTCTCCAAAGCTAAATTAAAGAGGGAAATTATACTGCAATCTGGATACCAGGTTCCTTGATAGGGGAAAAACCTGGCTTCTTTGACATTGCTAGATGGGATGGTGCAAATGGGGGAACTTTTCTTCCGCATCTGAAATATGTGGCTTATACAGTTCTGTCTAAACA
This sequence comes from Vipera ursinii, assembly GCF_947247035.1. Lineage (NCBI taxonomy): Eukaryota > Metazoa > Chordata > Lepidosauria > Squamata > Viperidae > Vipera > Vipera ursinii. The sequence continues at coordinate 39,081,655 of NC_139515.1, forward strand.
GCTGCTTTCAATTTTCTTTTGAAAAGATCTTGACAACTATATAAATTTGCTCTTTCAAAGTGAATGGGTTGGATGGGGGAGGAAGCCTTATAAGATTAATCCATAGGAAGATACATGGGTCTCAAGAACATTGCTGACATGAAGATTCAGTTTTCAGGAGCCTAGACTACTGTATTGATGGAACAGATGGGACTGTACTAATTTATCCTTAATTGCCCCAAAGTACTACTCTTTGATATTTTAACCAGAAAAACAAGCTCTGATCCTTGATTTGAAACAACCATTAAGGGGCTTTTCCTGAGGGGAGAAGGTGAAGGAAGGGAGGGAAAAGGAAAACAGGATACAGTTTTAGTTTAAGTTTGAGTGAAAAATGATGCACTTTTCAGTTTAATTTTGAAATAAATTTGTGAGAACGTGAGATTTGAAAACTGAGTAATTTCTGAGTTAAACACTGAATTGTTTTACTTTTAATCTGAGTTTGTTCAATTAATTCAAAATAAATTAAACATACATAAGCTCAGCCATTTGCAGAAATACTTCATGGTGAAGTTTATGACATAGTATGATGAACTCAGAACACCTGAAAGCAATATCTAAAATTTTAATCTCTGTAATGAGAATTGTTCTTAATGAAAGTGATCAAAAAGAACAAAATCTCAGCTTGGGTTTCCTGTTAAAAAACTAGTAAGAAAGTCAACTTTTTAAATCCTGATGTTAGGCTTTCAAATAAATAGCTGGACCAAAATATTACAGCTTCCTAGTACTTTGTCCCCTTCATGGATTACTGCCTTGTCGTGGAAAAGGACTTGCATAATTCAGTGAAGCTATGAGCTGCCGTGCAGGGACACCCAAGATGGATAGGTCATAGCAGAGAGTTCTGACAAAATCTGATCCATGGAGAAGGAAATGGCAACCCACTCCAGTATCTTTGCCATGGAAACCCCATTGACAGTACCAAAAGGCAAAAAGATATGACACTGGAAGATGAGCCCTTCAGGTCGGAAGGAGTCCAATATGCTACTGGGGAAGAGCAGAGGGCTAGTACTAATAGTGTCAGAAAGAATGAAGCGACTGGGCCAAAGCCGAAAGGATGCTCAGCTGTGGATATATCTGGTGGTGAAAGGAAAGTCTGATGCTGTAAAGATTTTTTCTCCATAGGAACCTGGAATGTAAGATCCATGAACCAAGGCAAACTGGAACTGGTCAAACAAGAGATGACAAGATTGAACATTGACATCTTAGGAATCAGTCAACTAAAATGGACATGGGTGAATTTAATTCAGATGACCATCAGGTATACTACTGCGGGAAATAATTCCTCAGAAGAAATGGAGTAGCCTTTAGTCAATAAAAGAGTAGGAAATGCAATACTGGAATACAATCCCCAAAATGACAGAATCCAAGGCAAACTATTCAATATCACAGCAGTCCAAGTCTATGCACCAACCACCAGTGCTGAAGAGGATGAAATTGACCGGTTCTATGAAGCCCTACAGCACCTTATAAAACTAATGCCAAAAAATGATGTCCTTATCATCATGGGGGATTGGAATGCTAAAGTAGGAAGCCAAAAGATAACCGGAATAACAGGCAAGTTTGGCCTTGGAGTACAAAATGAAGCAGGGCACAGGATGAGAGAATTTTGTCAAGAGAATACGATGGTCATAGCACTCTTTTCCAACAACCCAAGAGACGGCTGTACATGTGGACATCACCAGATGGTCAACACAGAAATCAGATTGACTATGTGCTCTGCAGCCAAAGATGGAGAAGCTCTATACAGTTAGTAAAAACAAGACAAGGAGCTGAGTATGGCTCAGACCTTGAGCTTCTCATTGCAAAATTTAGGCTTAAACTGAAGAAAGGAGGGAAAAGCACTAGGCCACTCAGGTATGAACTAAATCATATCCCTGATGAATATACAGTGCAGGTGACAAATAGATTTAAGGAATTAGATCTGATAGACAGAGTGCCTGAAGAACTATGGACGGAGGTTCGCAACATCGTACAAGAGGTAGCAACTAAAACCATCCCAAAGAAAAAGAAATGCAAGAAAGCAAAATGACTGTCTGAGGAAGCTTTGCTGAGGAAAGAAGGGAAGCAAAAGGCAAGGGAGAAAAAGAAAGATACACCCAACTGAATGCAGAATTCCAGAGAATAGCTAGAAGAGATAAGAATGCCTTCTTAAATGAACAGTGCAAAGAAATAGAAAAAAAAACAATAGAATAGGGAGGAACACAGATCTCTTCAAGAAAATTGGAGATATGAATGGAACGGTTCATGCAAACATGGGCATGATAAAGGACCAAAATGGCAGGGACCTAACAGAGGCAGAAGAGATTAAGAAGAGGTGGCAAAATTGCACAGAAGAACTATACAAAAACGAGCTTAACGTCCTTGATAACTATGATGAGGTGGTCACTGACCTCGAGCCAGACATCCTAGAATGTGAAGTGAAGTGGGCCTTAGGAAAGCTGAGCAACAAAGCTAGTGGAGGTGACAGTATTCCAGCTGAGTTATTCAAAATCTTAAAAGACAATGCAGTAAAAGTGCTACACTCAATTTGCCAGCAAATTTGGAAAACTCAACAGTGGCCACAGGATTGGAAAATATCAGTTTACATTCCAATTCCAAAGAAAGGCAGTGCCAAAGAATGTTCAAACTATCGCACCATTGCACTCATTTCACATGCTAGTAAAGTTATGCTTAAAATCCTACAAGCTAGACTCCAGGAGTATGTGGATCAAGAACTAGCAGAAGTGCAGGCAGGATTTCAAAGAGGCAGAGGAACTAGAGATCAAATTGCCAACATACGCTGGATCATGGAGAAAGTTAGGGAGTTCCAGAAAAACATCTACTTCTGCTTCATTGACTATGCTAAAGCCTTTGATTGTGTGGATCACAACAAACTGTGGCAAGTTCTTAAAGACATGGGAGTACCAGACCATCTTATTTGTCTCTTGAGAAACCTATATGCGGGTCAAGAAGCAACAGTGAGAACTGGACACAGAACCACTGATTGGTTCAAAATTGGGAAAGGAGTTCGGCAAGGCTGTATACTGTTGCCCTGCCTATCTAACTTACAGGTGAAACTCGAAAAATTAGAATATCGTGTAAAAGTTCATTTATTTCAGTAATGCAACTTAAAAGGGGAAACTAATATATGAGATAGACTCATTACATGCAAAGCAAGATAGTTCAAGCCGTGATTTGTCATAATTGTGATGATTATGGCGTACAGCTCATGAAAACCCCAAATCCACAATCTCAGAAAATTAGAATATTACATGCCCCTTTTGCAGCAATTACTGCCATAATGCGGCGTGGCATGGAAGCTATCAGCCTGTGGCACTGCTGAGGTGTTATGGAAGACCAGGATGCTTAAATAGCGGCCTTCAGCTCTTCTGCATTGTTCGGTCTCATGTCTCTCATCTTTCTCTTGGCAATGTCCCATAGATTCTCTATGGGGTTCAGGTCAGGCGAGTTTGCTGGCCAATCAAGCACAGTAATCCCACGGTCATTGAACCAGGTTTTGGTGCTTTTGGCAGTGTGGGCAGGTGCCAAGTCCTGCTGGAAAATGAAGTCAGCATCCCCATAAAGCTTGTCTGCGGAAGGAAGCATGAAGTGCTCCAAAATCTCCTGATAGACTTCAAGCATCTTGCAGTGTGTGCCTCTCCATTCTTCCTCCAGACTCTGGGTCCTTGGTTTCCAAATGAGATGCAAAAGTTGCTCTCTTCAGAAAAGAGGACTTTGGACCACTGAGCAACAGACCAGGTCTGTTTTTCTTTAGCCCAGGTAAGATGCTTCTGACATTGTTTGTTGTTCAGGAGCGGCTTGAGAAGAGGAATACATTTGAAGCCCATGTCCAGGATCCGTCTGTGTGTGGTGGCTCTTGATGCACTGACTCCAGCCTCAGTCCACTCCTTGTGAAAGTCCCCAACTTTTGAATGGCCTTTTCCTGACAATCCTCTCCAGGCTGCGATCATCCCTGCTGCTTGTGCACCTTTTTCTTCCACACTTTTCCCTTCCACATAACTTTCTATTAATGTGCTTTAATACAGCACTTTGGGAACATCCAACTTCTTTTGCAATTACCTTTTGAGGCTTTCCCTCCTTATGGAGGGTGTCAATGATGGTTTTCTGCAAAACTGTCAGGTCAGCAGTCTTCCCCATGATTGTGATTCCTACTGAACCAGACTGAGAGACCATTTAAAGGCTCAGTAACCCTTTGCAGGTGTTATGGCTTAATTAGCTGCTTAGAGTGGGACACTTTGAGCCTAGAATATTGCACCTTTTCACAATATTCTAATTTTCTGAGATTGTGGATTTGGGGTTTTCATGAGCTGTACGCCATAATCATCACAATTATGACAAATCACGGCTTGAACTATCTTGCTTTGCATGTAATGAGTCTATCTCATATATTAGTTTCCCCTTTTAAGTTGCATTACTGAAATAAATGAACTTTTGCACGATATTCTAATTTTTCGAGTTTCACCTGTATATGCAGAGCACATCATGAGAAAGGCAGGGCTAGATGAATCAAAAGTTAGAATTAAGATTGCTGGGAGAAATATCAACAACCTAAGGTATGCAGATGATACCACTCTAATGGCAGAAAGTGAAGAGGAACTAAAGAGCCTCTTGTTGCGGGTGAAGGAGGAGAGTGCAAAAGTTGGCTTGAAACTTAACATTAAAAAAATGAAGATCATGGCATCCGGCCCTCTCAATTCCTGGCAAATAGATGGGGAAGAAATGGAGGTAGTGACAGATTTTATTTTCCTGGCTCCAAGATCACCACAGTTGGGGAATGCAGCCAAAAAATTAAAAGACACTTGCTCCTGGGGAGGAAAGCCATGGCAAATTTAGACAGCACACTAAAAAGCAGAGACATCACTCTGCCAACAAAAGTGCATATAGTCAAGGCTATAGTCTTCCCAGTTGCAATGTATGGCTGTGAAAGTTGGACCATAAGAAAGGCTGAGCGCCAAAGAATTGAGGCCTTTGAACTATGGTGCTGGAGAAGACTCCTGTGAGTCCCTTGGACTGCAAGGCAATCAAACTGGTCAGTCCTACGGATCAACCCTGACTGCTCTTTAGAAGGCCAGATCATGAAGTTGAAACTCAAATACTATGGCCACCTAATGAGAGGGAAGGACTCACTGGAGAAGAGCCTAATGCTGGGAAAGATGGAGGGCAAGAGAAGAAAGGGACGACTGAGAATGAGGTGGCTGGATGGAATCACTGAAGCAGTAGGGGTGAGCTTAAATGGATTCCAAAAGAGGACGGGAAGGCCTGGAGAAACGTTGTCCATGGGGTCGCAATGGGTTGGACACGACTTCACAACTAACAAGTAGTTTGTGGATCAATTATTATATGAACAGAATAGTCTACACCAGGTATCGCAAATTTTTCCCCATTGCCAGCAATGGGGTGGGCGTTGATTCAACATGGCGTATCTGGCCCATGGGCCGGCAGTTTGACATGCCTGGTCTACACTTAGAAAGACAAAAAAAAATGACTATTTTTGAAATGCTGAGCTTTTTGCTTAGCACAAACAGGATTAGGTTATGCTACAGAAAACCTAGCACTACCATGGTAACTTAAAGTGTCAACATCATTATAACCATGGATTTGGAAGGTACAAGTTCATTGAAACTATGGCTTCTTTCATGTCTCCTCGTTTACCAAAGCAGTGTAATAGGATAGTGGCATTAAAGCTACAAACTTCACCAGCCATTGTGTTTCATCAGCCATCTCCTAAAGATGACCCAACCACTCTCTAATCACCATTTGAAGTTTTAATTAAAATGGTTCTGTATTTTTAAAAAATACAAATACCCACCCACAATGATGTGTGCAAAATGCAATAGCATTCTTTCCAGCAATTGTCCTTTCCAGATAGATCTATTCTCCCCTGTTATTAAATTCATAAGTGTGCATGACTTCCCTAACATCAGATACTGCCTTATATTTGGTAACACTTTTCAATCTAATAGCCCAATTCACAATCTTATCTTCACAAGTATGTGCAATTGAATTAAATGAGTGTCTTAGGATAAGGATGCAAAGGAATATGGACCAACCCAGCAGTCTTCTTTTACTGGTTACAACAATCTAGGGGTCAGTCCAAGATCTCAAATGGATGTTTCCCCATACCTCTTGTCAATGATCAAACTTAGAAAGTCAATATTGGGTTGTACTGAATGCAGTAATTTAAGTGGCTTGTAAAAACCAAGGGTACATTACTCCTAAAGATAAGTAGATTTAGGACAAGCAGGGCCAAAACAAAGCTAATTGTGACCAGGATTTCCATCTATTAAAATATAACCTAGAAATGCAAATTGAATTACTGGAATGGATACATTATAATTTGAGATTGCTACTAATTTAGTTTGATACTGACCATGCATATTAACTAGACCTGGAATGTCTATGGGGAACAGGAAGTTTACAAGTGCATTTTTGCATATATCCAAAACATCTTTTCTGACACTGGCAACATTATGCACCACAGTGCAAGGGAAACTATCAAAAAAGATACAACTTCCTCATTCCCCTGAATATGATTCTTGCCTGTATATGTTCTTATCAGTGCTATTTAATGCAGAAATCAACAAAATGTAAGTATTATGTCAGATATTAATGTTAACCATCCATAATTTTTGACAGTTCCTTAAATCACAGAAACACATGAATTGGTATTAGTTGAAAACACTCATTAGAATAAAATGAAGTCTGTCTAAGTAACAAATGTATAGTTATTATTCACGCCATTAATTTACAAAAAATACAGTTTGGTTAAACAAAACTGTATCTGAAATATAAGGAATGTATAATCTGCCTGATAGAATACATTTTGTAAATAAACCAGCATCTGTATAAAAATCATAAATCTCTCTTAAAATACAACCAGAAGTTTCTTTTTAAATAATGTCCACTTTGAGGTAGTATAGTTCTTTATTTCATGAGTTGATTTTGGGTTGGCACTGATGGCAAACTATGTATCTAAGTCAAAAGACTGAAAAGTAGGAGTTCTATAGTTTTCAGCTGGTTGCCCACAAATAAAATTGCTATTGTCCACTTCAGGAAACGTCCTAATCATTTTTTCACCACCTTCAGACTCTGAGTCAAAATCCAATGATTCATTAGAATAATGTTGGGAGGCTTGTGGCTGCAAAAATGAGGACTGCTTATAGCTTGGCAAAGAATCGAGCTGGTGCTTCCATATAGGTTTTCCAAATGTTCCTAAAGAGATAAGAGAAAACATTTATTAGCAATTATAAAAATGAACAAGCAAAGTAAATTCACAAAATAGCCAACAATCAAGTCTATGTTAATATCATAAATTTAATAATTACACTTTCTAATTACTCAGTTCAGACCTATGTTCACAAAGTTTATTTGGGAGAAACAAAGCAAGACATTGATTTCCTATTCATCTTTCAAGATTTGGTGTCTTGTGAGTGTTAAGATCTGGGTTCACATTTTTATGCAGTCATGAAGCTTAGTAGATAGCCTTTGAAACCTGACATAAGTCTGTATGGCTCACTAAATGGTCATTCAGCCTACTCTACTTCTAAGGTTTATCAAGGGGATAATACTGGAAGGTATTAAGACTAAATATTGTGTGAGCTCTTTCAAGAAAGAACAAATAACATAGATGCTTGATGAATGGGACCTTTACTTCGGATGTGTGTATTTTGTCAGTTAGCAACCATATAGGAAAATGGGACTTTTTCAATGAATAGAGTAGTTTAAGTCCTCATTTTTCAACTTTACAGCCTTATAACTTTATTGCTTGCATTCTAATGTAGTTGTTGTGATTCAGGGTCAGCCTGTGGGTTCGGCAGTTGGGTCGGACGACTCAGAGGAGGAGGGGGGCGTTGAAGAGCTTGCTGAGGGGGTTGGAGAGCTTGCTGATGAGAGCCCTCAGCCAGGCCCCTCCCACCTGGTCACGACGCAGACCCAGCTGTATGAGCCTGACAGCGTGGATGAAGATGACCCACAGCTGGCCCTGTTCAAGGACACCCGACGCAGGAGGCAGTCAATCAGGAGTAAACAGAGGAAGGCAATGGGGCACCTCGGAAGGAGGCAGAGAGAAGCCACGCCCTGAACTGTATAAAAGGGGAATGCGTGGGAGGGCTGGTTTGCTGAAGGCAACCACTTGAATAGCTCCTGTTTCATGGTTCGTGTCTTGTTCTGTTTGCTTTTGTATCCATAAATTCGGCAGGCTTAGTTCCAGCCTCTTGCCTTCTTGTAAAAGGGGTTGTCCCTGCCTTTTCTGCAGGGCCGGTAGCAGGATGGTACAGAACAGTAGTAAGGCATAGCTTAAGCTATCCCAATATGGAGACATGCTGAAAATATCTTAGTGGGCATAGGCCACTAAGTGGTTACCCAAAGGCAAACCCAATGTTTAGTTAGCACATCTTGAAAAAATCTCTAAAGAAAATGTTCAATGGGTATGGAAGAGAACACTTTTTCAAAAAGCAATTCTGTTTACTTAATTTCAGTGTGGCTTGCTCCCCATTATATGTATTTAGGATTTCTGGATTAGAAAACAATTAAAACATACCCATGAAAGTGGTGCTTAGTGTAACAGAGGACAGTTTTTGATTTCTCTTAAATTCACATGTGTCTACATTTAAATGTGAGCTTCTTGTTCTATCCTCTTCACTTGGGGGATAAATAGAAGGAATCAACTTATTACTTGGCATGTGTATTCTGGAGATACTGAGATATCGGTCAAAAGGATCTTCAGGTAAGTGGATATATGGGTAGCAATCTTTTTTCTTTAAGCAGCTTAAATCATAAAGGTCCACGCATGCTATTCTTTGCTCTGAATTGCTGCCTTAAAAAAACCAACAGGGAAAGAAAAACCTTTCAACTTTACTAAAGACTGTTAAAATTTAAAAAGAGGGAAATAATTAAAACATGCATATAATATAAATTACCTGTATGGTATGCTTCAAACATTTCTGGGCTACATAAATTTCTTTTTAAATGCAGGCTTCCTGAACTTCCCAGGTAATGGCATAAGAATGGATCTGTTACAGCTTCCAGATCATTTTCACTGTAGCTATCTGTATGACAAAGTCCTTTGAAAGGGAGATGACATATATCAGTCTCCTTTTAGATTTTTTTTCAAACCAAAACATCTTCTTTGTACAGGTATTCCTCGAGTTATGAACATTCATTTAGTGAATGTTCAAAGTTACAACGTCCACGCCAAAAGTACTTACGAACAGGTCCCAAAGTTACATATGTTGCAGCACCACAATGGTCATTTGCCCTTATGAACGATTGCAGAAATGCTGCAACATGCTCCTTTGGTGCCATGCCTGAGAGCTCCGTGCTGTCCACATTCAGCTCCAACACAGCCTTGAGTGCCAGAGCCCTTGTCCAGCCAGGCAGAGAAGCGCTGGGCCAGCTTCTCCCCTTCCCCGCCGAGCCCCAACCTCTCTCACAAGAGGGCATGGCCCTGTCCTGCTACTTGCTGGAGCACCAAACATGCCCAGATTTCACAAATTGTGCCATTGTGGAGCTGGAGAGCTTGGTGTGCCACTGCCCTGCTCCCCTCACTTGCCAAAAGCACTCCTTTTCTATATTGCAAGAGGGGCTCCTAAGCAAACCTGCTTTCCAGCTTCATCAAGTTTCTCCCCACAACTCAAGACACTCTTTCACTGGAGAAATGGAAAAGCTGTGTTGCAAATGGAAGAAACATGCAGGGAATCCAAAGAAGTATCCTCTGAACTCATCACTTCCTCCAATGTGGAGCAGGAGAGATAAAGCAACTTCAAGAGACAAGTTCATGAGGCAAAAAAAAAAAAAAGTAAGACCAGCCTTTCCAATTTCTGGTGAAAAAAAGTAGGATTTCACGAAGTTGGAAAAGATGATTTTACTTTTCTTTTTAGCTTCACGAACTTGCTTGGTCTCTCCTGCTCCGCATTCAGAGGAGCAGCGAACCTGTCTGGATTTCAATAATCTTCAGAGGATTCTTCTTTGGTTTCCCTGCATGTTTTTTTTTTCCTTTTGCAATACAGCTTTTCCATTTCTCCAGCAAAAGAACAGTATCTTGAGCTGAAGGAGAAACATGACAGAGCCGCAAAACAGGTTTGGTTAGAAGCATCCAAGGATTCCACACCCGGGCATCTATATAGGAGATTTCAATAGCGCCCATACCCAATGGAGATATATGCTTAATGATACTAACGGCGAGACCCTCTGCGAATGGGCAGAGCAGAACAACCTATACCTACTTTTTGATGCTAAAGATCAAGGTACTTTTAAATCAGCTGCCTGGAAGAAAGAGTATAACCCTGACTTATGTTTTGTTACACAAGATAAAATCAAACCTGTACCTGCCTCTCGGCAAGTGCTACCAACCTTCCCCCATAGCCAACATAGACCTATTATCATTAAGACAGGAATAAAGATACCTATTATCAGATCTATACCCCGACCAAGGTGGAACCTGAAGATGGCCAACTGGGAAAAGTTTACGATGGACCTTGAGAACACAATAGGACGTATCCCGGCAGTTAGTAAAAGCTACTATCGCTTTGTCGGAGCAATTGTGTCATCGGCTAAAAAAATCCATCCCACGTGGCTTCCGCAAGGAATATATCCCAGGATGGAATGAAACCTGCGAAAACCTATACCAAAAACATCTAGAGAATGGTGATGCTGCGATAGCCGATGAACTTCTTCATAACCTTGACCTGGCGCGCAGGCAGAAATGGGAGCAAAGTATGTCTGGACTAGACTTTAAACACTCAAGCAGGAAGGCATGGAGCCTACTGAAAAAATTGAGAGGAGACCAACCAGCTCAACGCAAACAAGAAGAGGTTACTCCAGATCAAGTAGCAACTCGAATTGTCAACTTAACTAGAGTACCCCATGATAAGAAACATACTAAATTAGTGAAAAGAGAACTAAAGCACTTAAAAGGTTTATGCTCGCCTAACCAGGAATATGCTCGACCCTTCCAAGTGGCTGAAATAGATACTGCCCTGAAGAATGTCAAAGCTGGAAAATCTCCTGGTTTTGATGGAGTAATGCCTGAATTTATCATCCATTCTGGGCCTCGCACAAGAGAATGGCTGGCAAAATTCTACACAGATATCCTAACTTTCAGTAAGGTCCCTCCAGAATTTAAGAGTACCAAGGTAATCGGCATATTAAAACCTGGAAAAGAAAGCAACAAGCCAGAAAACTATCTCCCCATTGCTCTGTTAAGTGTTTGTTATAAACTACCTGAAAGGTTGATACTTAACAGAATTGGACAGAAAATTAACGAACAAATACCGATTGAACAGGCTGGGTTTAGATCTTATTGGAGCTGTGCCGATCAAGTCCTTAGTCTTACTAGCCACATTGAAAGCAGCTATCAGAATAAATTGAAAACATCTGTTGTATTTGTGGATCTCACAGCAGCATACGATAAAGTGTGGAGGGATGGTCTATTAAGCAAATTCCTCCACGCTGTCCCTTGTAGTACCATGGGCCGCCTAATAAATAACTTGCTCTCAGCAAGGACCTTTCAAGTCATCATGGGCGATAAAATTAGTAAGCAAAGACATCTGAATAATGGACTCCCTCAGGGCTCTGTATTGGCCCCATCCTTATTCAACTTATATATTTCCGATATACCACCCACGCTATCAACAAAGTTCTCTTACGCTGATGACTTGGCATTAGCATATAGCCACAAGGACATCGAAGTTACAGAAGGTGTACTTGCAGCGACCTTACAACTCTGAGCACATACATCCACCAATGGAGGTTAATCCCAAGCGTAAGTAAGACAGTCACATCATGTTTCCACCTTAATAATAAACTGGCAAAAAGACAACTCAATGTATACCTAAATAACAAATTGCTCCCATATGAGGCAACTCCAAAATATCTGGGGGTCACCTTAAGACAGGACCCTGTCTTTTAAAAAACATATTCAGAATATGGCTGCCAAGGTTAACAGCAGAAACAACATTCTGCAAAAACTATGCGGAACAACTTGGGGATCTTCAGCTCCAACTCTTCGATGCGCAGCCCTTGGGCTTTGCTACTCTGTAGCGGAATACTGCGCACCTGTATGGATAAACAGCTCACATACAAGACTTGTTGATGTTCAACTCAACCATACAATGAGATTAATTACTGGGTGCATAAAATCTACACCTATTCACTGGCTACCAGTTCTTAGCCACATACTTCCCCCGCACTTACGACGACAAGAAGCTCTCATTCAGGAGTATAGTAAGATCCTGCTAAACTGCTCTCTACCCATTCATGCCTATACCTCTAATCTCTTAAGATGTCGATTAAAGTCAAGAAATCCACCACTCCTCACAGCGCTTAAGCTGCTGGCTGAACATCAGAGCACTATACAAAAGTGGATGGAAGCATGGAGTAGCTATACCTCCCAAGATATTTCTGAGCATATTAATCCTAATAGTATACCTCCAGGATTTAATCTACCCCAACACATATGGGTGACATACAATAGAATTAGAACGACTTATGGGGTGTGTGCCGATTCTCTGTATAAATGGGGAAAGACACCTTCAGCACAATGTGATTGCGGGGCTCCCCGACAGACTATCCAACATATAGCGAGGGAATGCACTAATAGAAGATACCCAGGAGATTTTAAGGACTTCCTCTGCGTAACAACGGCAGCTACTGATTGGATCTCCAAACTCGACATTAAACTCTGAAATGTTATTTCTGTTTTCCTCTTAGGTTTTATAATTGCTTCTTTTTTTAAAAAAATGTTTTAACTGTTGTAACTTGTAAATATGAAGTGCTTTTAATTCTGTGTGTGACCAGCCATATGCTTGCTTGCTAGCTAGCTAGCTAGCTAAATAAATAAATAAATTCATTCATTCATTCATTCATTCATTCATTCATTCATTCATTCATTCTCTTACAATTTGGAAAAGGACTGCTTCTGGCAAGTGAGGGGAGCAGGGTGGTGGCACATTAAGCACTCCAGCTCTGCGATGGTGCAATTTGTGAAATCTGGGCACATTCGGCGCTACAGCAAGTGGGAGAGGTTGGGGTTGTGAGAGAGGCTGGGGTTCAGCGGGAAAGAGGGGAGGCAGGCCTGGTGCTTCTCCGCCTGGCTGGACAAGGGCTCCAGCATCCAAGGCCATGCAGGGGGCAAGCGTGGGCAGCACAGGGCTGTCAAGCATGGCACCAAAGATAAGTTAGCAGTTGGTGATGGGGTGGGGAAGAAAGGCCGAAGCAGCTAGGGACCCCAAAAGGTGGGAAGAAGAGCATGGGATCTCTCAGTGGGTGGGGAAGGCCTTTGGTGGCTGGACACAGTGGTCTTGTCCCTGCACTAGACCTCCCATGGCCTTCTCCACTCCTGAGGTACCCTGTGCGTTCTTAATGACCCACACATTCAATTAACGAATGCATTGGGGAGAGGAGGGATGGGGCTTGATCATTTAATGAGTTCCAATTAACAAATCCTCGGGTTATGAATGTAATTGGCAGACTCCATTACATTCGTAACTCGAGGATTACATTTATAGAGAAACCTAGCCAAATACCAAGCAATAATTAGCTGTGGTATGACAAGTTACAGATTCTTTCAGCAGTCACAATCTCGGTGGCTTCCAAATTTTTAGTAAGACACACTCTCCATTCACTTATTCACTAGCCACAAATTAAACACTCTATTGATGGATATCAAATTGATTCTGTTGGGGGAAATCATTAAATTCCTGTAAATAATCCTAACTTTCCCAGGCAGCTCTTCAAAAAAGTCTGAGGAATCTCTATTATGAGGGAAAAATACTGGAAAACATTATTATGCCAAAGAGTATGTTATATGACAAAAATCTAAAGTTATATTATGCTGAAATTCTACCTCTAATCCTGAAATAAACCAGATTGGAGGCATTGCCTAGATCATGGTTGAAATATTCTTTCTCCAGATGTGTGCACATACAGGGAGTGCAGAATTATTAGGCAAGTTGTATTTTTGAGGATTAATTTTATTATTGAACAACAACCATGTTCTCAATGAACCCAAAAAACTCATTAATATCAAAGCTGAATATTTTTGGAAGTAGTTTTTAGTTTGTTTTTAGTTATAGCTATTTTAGGGGGATATCTGTGTGTGCAGGTGACTATTACTGTGCATAATTATTAGGCAACTTAACAAAAAACAAATATATACCCATTTCAATTATTTATTTTTACCAGTGAAACCAATATAACATCTCAACATTCACAAATATACATTTCTGACATTCAAAAACATAACAAAAACAAATCAGTGACCAATATAGCCACCTTTCTTTGCAAGGACACTCAAAAGCCTGCCATCCATGGATTCTGTCAGTGTTTTGATCTGTTCACCATCAACATTGCGTGCAGCAGCAACCACAGCCTCCCAGACACTGTTCAGAGAGGTGTACTGTTTTCCCTCCTTGTAAATCTCACATTTGATGATGGACCACAGGTTCTCAATGGGGTTCAGATCAGGTGAACAAGGAGGCCATGTCATTAGATTTCCTTCTTTTATACCCTTTCTTGCCAGCCACGCTGTGGAGTACTTGGACGCGTGTGATGGAGCATTGTCCTGCATGAAAATCATGTTTTTCTTGAAGGATGCAGACTTCTTCCTGTACCACTGCTTGAAGAAGGTGTCTTCCAGAAACTGGCAGTAGGACTGGGAGTTGAGCTTGACTCCATCCTCAACCCGAAAAGGCCCCACAAGCTCATCTTTGATGATACCAGCCCAAACCAGTACTCCACCTCCACCTTGCTGGCGTCTGAGTCGGACTGGAGCTCTCTGCCCTTTACCAATCCAGCCACGGGCCCATCCATCTGGCCCATCAAGACTCACTCTCATTTCATCAGTCCATAAAACCTTAGAAAAATCAGTCTTGAGATATTTCTTGGCCCAGTCTTGACGTTTCAGCTTGTGTGTCTTGTTCAGTGGTGGTCGTCTTTCAGCCTTTCTTACCTTGGCCATGTCTCTGAGTATTGCACACCTTGTGCTTTTGGGCACTCCAGTGATGTTGCAGCTCTGAAATATGGCCAAACTGGTGGCAAGTGGCATCTTGGCAGCTGCACGCTTGACTTTTCTCAGTTCATGGGCAGTTATTTTGCGCCTTGGTTTCTCCACACGCTTCTTGCGACCCTGTTGACTATTTTGAATGAAATGCTTGATTGTTCGATGATCACGCTTAAGAAGCTTTGCAATTTTAAGAGTGCTGCATCCCTCTGCAAGATATCTCACTATTTTTGACTTTTCTGAGCCTGTCAAGTCCTTCTTTTGACCCATTTTACCAAAGGAAAGGAAGTTGCCTAATAATTATGCACACCTGATACAGGGTGTTGATGTCATTAGACCACACCCCTTCTCATTACAGAGATGCACATCACCTAATATGCTTAATTGGTAGTAGGCTTTCGAGCCTATACAGCTTGGAGTAAGACAACATGCATAAAGAGGATGATGTGGTCAAAATACTCATTTGCCTAATAATTCTGCACTCCCTGTATAGAGGGGGAACCTCTCCTTCCTTTTTTGCAGGAACTTTAATCATGGATAGACAAAACTGTCAGCATAAAATGTAGCCTCTTCCTGTTCTGCCATGTGCTTCATAAGATCACTGCTGAGAACACAGGTTTAAGTTTGGGGTTAGGTTAAATCTTTAGAGAATATCTTGGAATATAACTTCTATTTCTTCTTTCACAACTGTGAAAAAAAATCAGAACTTTTCTGTCCACAGCAAGACCTTAGCTAGTATTACAGTTGAAAATACCTAGCAGCAAACTGTGTGTTTTTAGCATCATGGATTTTTGTTGAAAAACATGGCTCTAGGTAAAAACTAAAAATGAAATATGCAGAGTAACAAGAATGTTCAAGTCATTTCTTGGAAGTGTTCTTCAGCTGGAAAAAGCACACATATCAAGAAGATATACAGAATAGCACTACTGTAAAACTAGAAAATCTGGACATATACTAGTACATCTTTGGGCCAATAATAGTCAGAAAACAATCTTTCATAAAAACAGTTGATGAGCAATTTAGAAATAATAAAACTATTGTTCTCCAATTTATTTGGTCAAAGAACAAAAGTAGTGGAATCTTAAACTACAATTCTGCAGCACATTATCTTTGAATGAATCCCCAAATACACATGAATTACATAGATCTGTTAGATCCTTACCACTGCTTTCTCTCTGCTGAAAGAAATATCCACCTATGGGGGAGGACTGTACAAAGTGATGCTGGCTTCCACTCTCTGATGACCCATATCCATCTTGTCTTTCAGCTAAAGTTCCTTGGGATGACAGATAGCTTGGAACATCTGCAGGTAAGTTTGTCTCATCTATGATAATCAAATGTACATGCACAAAACTATCAGTGGCTGAATTCTTTGAAGTATTTTACATAAGCTACATAAGGATCAGTTTATTTACGTTTCTGAATTTGAATCAAAAGACAAATATTTCTGTAAGGAAACTTCAGGACGGTAACGAAAAACATCTCTGAGAGTTCTGTTCCAAGTTCTAGTTTACTCACCTGTGTTTGTGACACTGCAATCTTCATTTCTTCTCCTCGTGTGGTATATGATGACCACCCACACAAGGGAAGTGCCAACCACACAGCACACCACAGCTATGGTCACTACTCCCACAGTAGCCCATCCATCATCATCGAAAGATAGGGCAGCATTCTGTGGAGAATCACAGGTAGGAGTAGGAATCACATTAAGGCGAATATTGCCTCTCTCAGTTCCAAGTGTGTTAGACATTTCACATGTGTATTTCCCAGCATCTTCAAAGTCTGTGTCTACAATAATAAGCAACTGATTTCCCGCAGCAAAGAAATGCCTCTCTGTCACTGCTAAAGTGCCATCATCTTTGGTCCAATTCAGCCGAGGAGATGGGCTGCCCCCAGCAATACACTGCAAGACTGCTGTTTCACCTTTCATCACAGTTCGATCCACCAAGGGCCTCAAAAAGGAGGGTGTTTCTGAAAATGCATAAAAATTCTGAAGTAACTTAAGTAAACTCATAAAGTTCTCAGGCTAGAATCTTAACCACAGACTTATATTTAAATGTATTGAAAATAATAAGGTAAAGGTTCCCCCGCACATGCGTGCTAGTCGTTTCCAACTCTAGGGGCCGGTGCTCATCTGTTTCAAAGCCAAAGAGCCAGCGCTTCTCCGAGGACGTCTCTGTGGTCATGTGGCCGGCATGACTAGATGCCAAAGGCGCACAGAACGCTGTTACCTTTCTACCATAGTGGTCCCTATTTTTCTACTTGCATTTTTACGTGCTTTCGAACTGCTAGGTTGGCAGAAGCTGGGACGAGTAACAGGCACTCACTGTGTTATGTGGCACTTGGGATTCGACCTGCCAAACTGCCGACCATCTGATCGACAAGCTCGGCATCCTAACCCGAGCCACCGCATCCCTTTTATTGAAAATAGAGCAAGTCTAATACAGTTTTTCTTGCCATGTACATGTATACATAATCCAAACTAGACTGTGTTGTCTCTGTGTCATATAATATATGTGGGTATATGCATAATTCTGTATTTATTTATTTACGTCATATTTATGTAGTGTATATTGGAGGTGGTGACCCTTTGAGAGCTGTATGAAAAGAAATTTCATTTTAATGTATGCCGATTAGTGTACATTCAGTGACAATAAAGTTATTATTCTATTCTATTCTATTTTAATTTTAATTTAATTTAATTTATTAATATTTTTATACCGCCCTTCTCCCGAAACACTATGTGTATTAAGTTCTGTTTATTGTTTTCAAAAACAAAATGGTGAGCTACCAAATTACCAGTATTCAGCTGCCAGGGTCATGATATCCTTACCTAGTACTGTTAATGTTGCATTTGCAGAAATACTGCCTGCAGTATTCTGAGCTGTGCAGCTGTAAACACCAGTATCTTCAATTTTGACATCCACAATAAAAAACACATCATCCTCAGGCATCACATGCATGCGTCTCTTGCGTGCTGCAGGAAAGTCAGTACCACCATCTTTCTGCCAAGCAATCTGGGGCATGGGATGACCAACAGCAGCACACTCTAGCCGTGCTGTTGCCCCTGCACGGATTGTAAGATCCATGGGCATCTTGGTAAACAATGGAAGCACTATAAGAAAGAACAAATCCACATATTGGGAATGTTTCCAATGGAGATTTGTCACGAATTCTTTCAAGGGAAGGGCACAACTGATTTCCAATTCCCAAAAGAATAAAATAAAATGTCTTGCTTTCTCGGAACATTTTTTTCTCTATCTTGCTTTTGTATTTGTGGCTTTGACTCAGTCTTGATTCCTGGTAGTTGCCTCAGCAAGTACAGACAACTTTCTTGGCAGTTTTTGAAGTGGTTTGCCTTTGCCTTTTGCCCGACTAGGTGAGTAAGCACAACCTGAGTCTTAGCCTGGTGTCTTAGGTACTATACTGGAGCTTAGTTTGTAAATTTGCTGACAATTTATTGATTTACTTATTGATTTTTAATGATTTATCATTTTTAATATTTATTGTGAACTTTTTAGAGAAGACTGATGCTGGAAAATAAACAACAAAAACAAACTATTATACTGGTAGGTTTAAAGTCTTAAAAATGAAAACAGGCAAACAAATATATATCTGGTAGCACCTCTAGAGAGACAATTTTACCAAAAGGATGTTACCACCAAGAATCTTTTTGCTGCCACCTGTTTTTCTTCACTTCATAGGGTTCCTTGAGAAGACCCACCCATCATAGAAGATCGAGCAGATATAAAGATTAGAATGTTTTTATATAACCGCATTCTCTGGTTTATAAAGAACCTCATTTAATTCCTTCAGGAGAGCAGAAACAGAAGAGCTCATAAGAAATAACAGTTCTAAACCTTGCTTCTAGTTATCAACTGAGCAAATATATTTGAAATAGTTATTTCTAGCTAGCACTGAAATATAGTTTTAATGTTAATAAATTCCCAGGGGTTTCCACATGTTGTTGAATACCTTACAGAAACTCCAGCTAGAATAGCCAGGCATTGTGGATGCTGGGAGCTATAATATGAGGAGCCTAGTTATTTTACCTACAAATTACAGCAATCTAAATGGAAGCTTGCAGGTACAAGGAACTATGATTGAAATGAGAAGCAGGATTTACTCTTTTAAAGCTCTTCAATAAAACTTCAGCAAAAAAAAACTCATTTATTTTCTCATGTACTCATACAGCCAGCTAATACCTGCTCAATATCTATTAAGTATGCTAAGCAAAACCTTTTGGAAAGAATGCTATATCATATATTTTTATTTTAATGTGTAAGTATATTTTAAATGCTTACTGTTCACTGTAAGTTTAGCCTTAACAGAGTACGATGAGCCAAAGTGATTGGATATAACACACTGGTATTTTCCTTCATTACTGAATTCAACATTGCACAATCTAAGGATGGTGGTGTACTCCATCACTTCACCACCTTGTGCCCTAAGGTGAGCATAATTCTCCATTTCAGCATCACGTATTAATTCATTATCCTTTTTCCATGCAAAAGTCATCGGGGAATCACTGCTGCTGGCTGCTGAACATACAAAACTTAAATTGGAGCCTTTGACTGCTGACTGAGTTTCAGGTTGGACAGTTATCTGTGGCTTTGGAAAATCATCTATAAAAAAGAGCAAAACAAAAAGAGTAGCACTGAATAAAACCACACAATTTCTTGTCCATCTAAAAAAGTGAGATCAGATTTGAAAACTTATTAGTTCTGATACAGTTAATTTTATATAACACATTTTAAAAAAACAGTTGTTTTACTAATCTTTGTCTAAAACAGTCTTCTACAATTTGGTTGGGACCAATGCCAAATTAGGAATTGCTAATCTAGTAAATGTCAATCTTTCATGAATATTCTGCTCAGAAATATGTACCATCGAGTTCACAAATCCTTGTATACTTATATACAAAGGCATTCTGTATGGTTTAAAAGAAATTAGTTCCATTTTCCATAGCACACTCAATCACACAGCTACTTATTGAAAAGCTGGCTACCCAGTAACCTAAAAGCATAGAGAAGGAAAAGCTGCACTGATACAGAGAGAAAGACTAGATAGCTGTTTGTGCCTGGTCATCTCCCATTTAGATTATTGCAATGTGCTCTACATGGGGATATCCTTGAAGAATAGAGCTGGAAGGGACCTTGCAGGTCTTCTAGTCCAGCCCCTCGCTCAAGCAGGAGAATCTATACCATCTCAGACAAGTGACTATCTAGTATCTTCTTAAAAATCTCCAGCGATGGAGCACCCACGATTTCTGGAGGCAAGCTGTTCCACTGGCTAATTGTCCTCACTGTCAGGTTGCTTCTCTCTTTGATCAGTTTCCAACCATTGTTTCTTGTCCTGCCCTTTGGTGCTTTGGTGAATAACATGACTCCTCTTCTTAGTGGCAGCCCCTCAAATACTGGAATACTGCTATCATGTCTCCCCTATTTCTTCTTTTCTTTAGACTAGCAAAACCCAAGTCCTGCAGCTGTTCTTTGTATGTTTTAGTCTCCAGGCTAAAGAAGTTGCTCTTCTCTGATTTTTTTCCAAAGTCTCAAC
This sequence comes from Vipera ursinii, assembly GCF_947247035.1. Lineage (NCBI taxonomy): Eukaryota > Metazoa > Chordata > Lepidosauria > Squamata > Viperidae > Vipera > Vipera ursinii. The sequence goes on from NC_139515.1 coordinate 39,102,245, forward strand.
ATCTTTTTTGTAGTATCGTGACCAAAATTGGTTGCAGAATTCCAGGTGTGGTCTTACTAGGGTTTACAAGACGGTATTAATACTTCATGTGATCTTGATTCTATCCCTCTGTTTATACAACCCAGGATTGTATTAGCCAGCTGCACACTGCTGGCTCATAGTCAAATGACTGTCTACTAGGACTCCAAAGTCCCTCTCACAGTTGCTGTTTTTGGGCCAGGTCTTACCTAATCTGTACTTAAACCCTTGATTTTTCCTGCCTCAATGTAAAAGTGTACTTTTCTCCACATTAAAACTGGAAAAGGCCCATTGTTCAAGTTTGTCAAGATCTTTTTGGGTCCTGAGTTTGTCTTCTGGGGTGTTGGCTACTCCTGCTAGTTTGGTGTCATCTGCAAATTTGATGAGTTCCCCTTCAATTCCCTCATCTAAGTCATTGATGAAGATATTGAAGAGTACTGGGCCTAAGATGGAACCTTGTGGTACCCCACTGCTTGCTTCTCTCTGTATGGATGTAGTGCCATTGAGGACTACTCGTTGAGTACGGTTTGCCAGCCAGCTACAAGTCCATCTGATGGTGATGTTCTCTATACCACCTTTTTGTAGCTTACCGAGCAGTAGGTTGTGGTCTATTTATCAAATGCCTTACTGAAATTTAAGTATACTACGTCCACAGCATTTCACTGGTCTATTAGTTTAGTTACTTTGTCAAAGAATGAAATAAGATTGGTTTGGCATCATCTGTTTTTAACAAACCCGTATTTTCTGGCGTATAAGATGACTTTTTAACCCATGAAAATCTTCTCAAAAGTCAGGGGTCGTCTTATACGCCGGGTGCTGAAACTTTAGGGACAGGGCTGGCTGGAAAACCTGGAGTGGATCTCCCATTTGGTCTGCAGAAGCTGCAGTCTGTGATTTTTTACAGGCTGGGAACTGGGCGTCTTTCCTTCTAAAGTTGAAGAGCAGCTGCAGTCTATCCCAACTTGAAAGGCAGGTGGGGAATGCAGCAGCCAGAGCAGCTGCTTAGCTCTAAGGACACATTTGACTCAGGAACTGGGTGGGCGGGCTGGCTGGAAAACCTGGAGCGGATCTCCCATTTGGTCTGCGCAGGGAAAGCTTTAGAGTGAATTAGGAAAAGTTTAATCCACTTGCACTGTTTTATGTTTACATGTTTGATAACAAACAGCCGTATGTTTATAAGTGACAGTTTTCCTACTAAGTACCTGCATGTCATAAGCATTTGAATTAAAATTACCATATTAAAATCAAATCTTATGTTTTTTAATTTTTATTTGGTGTGCGTTGGAAGAGGAGTAGTCTTATACGGCGAGTATAGCCCAAACCCTATAATTTAACAGGAAATGTACGGGGTCGTCTTATACGCCCAATCGTCTTATATGCCCACTCGTCTTATACGCCGAAAAATACGGTAGTTATAATTTTGTTTGCTTCTAGTTGTTCGCAGATCTGTTTTCTGATTATCTTTTCTAGGATCTTCCCAGGTATTGATGTTAAACTGATTGATCTGTAGTTTCCTGGGACTGTTTTTTTCCCTTTCTTGAAGATGGGAACCACATCAGCCCCTTTTCAATCCTCAGTTACTTCTCCAGTGCTCCAAGATTTATGAAAGATGTGGTGCAGCGGTTCTGAGATAACATCTGCCAGCTCCTTCAGAACTCTGGGATGTAATCTCTCAGGTCCCAGTGATTTATATTCGTCAAGGTCAGATTGTTGTTCTCTTAACATTTTCCTGCTTATTTTAATTTTTGTTTCTAATTTGTCTTTTGCAGTGGTTTTTTTGGTATGTTGGGCTATAGTTTCTTTTTTTGTGAAGACTGATGAGTTAAGCTTATTCTATTATTATTCTATTCTTTACATTTGGTTAGCCTAGTAAAGAAAACTGAAGTTTGTCCATCTCCTGAAATAAACTGCACAATAATATTAATTCAAATAGTAACTCTTCTAAATGGCATGCTGGGAATTTATTTTAAAACTATTAAGAAGCCAGGTGCTGCAAATGCTATTACCAAGTATCTTATTTTATATAAGATATGAAGTGCTACGACTGGATGCTTGGCAGTTGGTTACCTCTACTTCAGTTCAACTGAAAGTTATGAACAGTGGAATAGAATATTATATATAAATTACTTTGCCTCTTCTTTTAATAGAGTCTTAAACTGTTGGAGAAAACAGTAAAACAAACATGAGAAATTACACTGATGCTTAGGTAGTAAAACCATTATTTCCCTTTCTTTATCAACTTGATCTCTTGCTATAATGAAAGTCCAATGTGCTTGGCACTTATTTCTAACTGAGTACAAGCTCACTTGGAAATTAACCGTATAAATGCGGCGAGAACAAGATTAACTATTAGATTTAAGATGTGAAGTTTCTCCTGGACCAGGGCACCAATAATATTTTCACAGAGCAGGTCTCCCTTTCTTGATGGAAAGCACCACAGTCACTTGTTTGAATTACAACATGCTGGACTAAGGTGAAGCTTAAGCCAATAAAGGATATTTTTAAATCTCATTTACCCTCACAAACTCTGTGCCTTTTAAAGGCATTTTTCTTTCAGGCTTCCTTTCCAGTTTCCTGACTATTCTTCAGATATAGTAATATGTGCCCTTATTATGGAAATATCAACCCTCCTATCTGGACTGGAACAGTCCAAGACCAACTGATTAATCTCCTTTTACATAACATACTAATTATTAGATAACACTGCAAACATAAAGTGTTTTTCTTGCAATTTTTCAATTGTGAGCATGTATCCTTTCCATTCAGAAATGCAATCTATAAGATGTAGGGAACCAGTAGTCCTTCTGTGTTATTAAACTTTCAGAATCCCCAGCTACAACAACCATGATAATAGTTGTTGAAAGTTGTAGCATATCAACATCTGGATAACGCTAACTTTCCCAGTGTAGCTGAGATAGTCTTATGACATTTAGGCAATAAGAGGTGATGCTACAACTCTGAAAAATACCAAGCCAGAAGATGGACAGTGCCATGCTAAATGGAAATAAATATAGCATATACTTCCTAATACTACAAGAATGTTAGAAACACAGAGTATACTGAGAAGACAGCAAGAAAAAAAAGAATATGGTTGCCCTAATTACATAAGTATAGTCAGATATAAGAAAGATTTCTTTTAATGAGAAAATGGACAGGGATTCTGGAGCCATATTCAGGATTCTCAAGCATTTCTAGATTTGTGGGTTTTATTGTTGTTTTGTGCTGTTTATTGTCCTATTGTTTTCTCCTTGATAATGAATTGCTGTATCAAACTATTACTCTTTTCTTACTGTAAGGGCCAGTCAAAGATAGTAATAAAAAATATTTGATTTGGTTTGTGAGGAAGAGAAGAAGGAGGAGGAGGAGGAAGAGGAGGACTGGATCTGATTATTAGTTAATCATAATCATATTTAATCATAGTTCATAATCATATTTCACAAGTGAAAATGTCACGCTATTTGCATTTGAGAACACTAAACTTGCACCAATTTAAACATATTAAACTACATTTCTTACCTAACAAATATATGTATTTTACGACCCTAGCATATACCGTACATAAGCCACCTTCACTGTAGAAATATGCATGCATGATCAATAATTACATGTGATTCCCAGTCTGAAATTGCTTACTGTAATATATGCAGTTCATAGTACATGAAGAGTTAGAAGAAAAAGATTATCCTACACACACATATAGTGAAAGAGAATTAATTATAAAACATTAAAGATAAATCTTGTTAACTCTCTTTTAGACAAGAGTTAAAAAGGACAGTTTAAACTTACCACATACAAAACCTTCTAGGCTGACAGCAAAAACATTTCTTCCTTTTAATGCCTGAGGATGGGCACATGTGGCATTTACAAAAGTCTGGAATGTATTGTCTATTAGCCATTCAGGTAGCCATTTCAGCTGGCAATCACACAAAAGGCTTGATGTATTTATATATCTGGAAAACAAACAGGAACACATTAGAATTGTAAGAAAAATAGACCTCTACATCTGAAGGGAACAATATTAAAAATAACCCAGTGGATAAACAAACAACAAACTGATGCCCAACATCTTGCTCCATCATAACATATCAAGACAGTAACAAGTAACTCTCACATGATGGTCTTTCCGTCCAGGTTCCTAATAACAAGCTTTGCATTCTTTAATAACATATGCCTACTAGGGTCGTGCAGGGTCTCAAAGTTAAAGAGAAAAAATTGATTGAGAGCTTGCATGGGTGCACATGTAGCAATTTATAGGAACTCCTTAAATTATACATGTGTCTTCCCAGACATGTGACTCTGGGAAAAAGATTTAACTGCTTCAAGGAATTCTGCATATTTCAAAGCAACTTTTTGTCTTTAAAACTAGAGCCTTAACTCTTCATGATGGCCCAATTTGGAACCTGTATTCCATGATGATCTCTCAAAGCTGATTTCAACTCATATCAAACTCATTGAAACTAAAAAAATCCTCTGCACTCTATCAACACAAAACACATTTGAGAACACTAAGCATGCACCAAACATATTAGTATCTACAGGATTTTAAATAGGGTGTGATACAGAAAGTATGCCTACAAAACCTAGAATTATCCTGAAGAAAAATGTGATATTTCACTAATTAATTTTACTTTTCAGTATGAAGTCTTAAAAATATTGTTGCTTGAATTCCATTAAACACATGCTTTTTTCAGGGTTTCAGAACAAGAAGTCAATTTCCCCTCTTTGTTTTATTTTAGTCATGGTGAGATCTGATATCAGGGTATTTTCCACAGTGTGAGAACTAGGTCTCACAGTTCTTTTCACAAGTGAGCAACCTCCTCCCCCTTATTTCATTGTGTCTTAATAAATGGAAAGACTCCTCCAAATTAACCTAAATGTAATTTCATGAAAACTTCCATGTGATTTTTGGGGAGAGGGAGAATAATACAGATGTGACTTACCACTACCTCATTCTGGGATTTGTTCCAACTGTCTGGTTCCCATCTCTCACCTTGTGATTTCCCAATGCAAGTACTAAGTCTAGATTTAACTTTTTTTAAAGCTTAGCTTAGGTCTCATAAATACTGCAACCTTAGATAAACTCAACTATTATTGGGTATTTTTAACTAAGTGAAAGCTCTGTTGGAGGAGACAGATAGATACCGTACTTACAATTCTTTAAGATTCTTCATTTGTAAAAATGTGTTTCCTTGAATTGACATGATTGCATTGTTACTCAGATCTCTATAGGAGAAAAGAATAATGCAGATCAACTTAGGGCAAATTATATTCCAAAAAGGAGAAAATAGACCATTTGTATCTCATTGCAATTAGACAGAACAATTTACCAATATTTCTGGATAAAAATAACATTAAAAATGGTAAAGGTAAAGGTTCCCCCGCACAGGCATGCTAGTCTTTTCCAATTCTAGGGGCCGGTGCTCATCTCTGTTTCAAAGCCGAAGAGCCAGCGCTTGTCCGAGGACGTCTCCGTGGTCATGTGGCCGGCATGACTAGATGCCAAAGGCGCACGGAACGCTGTTACCTTCCCACCGTAGTGGTCCCTGTTTTTCTACTTGCATTTTTACGTGCTTTCGAACTGCTAGGTTGGCAGAAGCTGGGACGAGTAACAGGCGCTCAGTCTGTTACGCGGCACTCGAGATTCGACCCGCCAAACTGCCGACCATCTGATCGACAAGCTCAGTGTCCTAACCCACTGAGCCACCGCATCCCTAAAAAATAACATTAGGTAAGGGAATTCTTTTGATGAATTAAAAAAAGAGATTTCAATTTTTTAAAAAAAACTGTAAACGTGTTTGGATTTTTAAGAAATTAATACAGATAGTCCTCGACGTACAACAGTTCATTCAGTGACTGTTCAAAGTTATAATGAATGGCACCAAAAAAAGTGACTTTTGACCATTTTTCACACTGATGATCATCGCAGCATCCCCTTGGTCACATGATCAAAATTCAGAAGCTTGGCAAGTGACTCATATTTATGATGGTTGCAGTATCCCAGAGTCATGCAATCACCTTTTACAACCGTCTGACAAACACAAGTCAATGAGGAAAGCCAGATTCACTTAACAACTGTGTTACTAACTTAATAATAGCTATGATTCACTTAACAACTGTGGCAAGAATGGTCGTAAAAAGGGGCAAAACTCACTTAACAAATATTTCACTTAGCAACATAAATTTTGGGCTCAATTGTGGCCATAAGTTGAGGACTACTGGTATGGCCTAAGGAGGGAGAGAGGAAGGAAGAAAGGAATGATAAAAAGGTGATCTTAACTTCACTTTGTGTGTCGGTTTTCATCATTTTTTTTTATAAAAAAGCCCTTTTTAATTCTTTAAAGTCTTTAAAGTCTATCTAGCCTCTTGTTGCGGGTGAAGAAGGAGAGTGCAAAACTTGGGTTGAAAGTAAACATTAAGAAAACCAAGATCATGGCATCTGGCCCTCTCAATTCCTGGCAAATAGATGGGGAAGAAATGGAGGTAGTGACAGATTTTATTTTCCTGGGCTCCAAGATCACTGCAGATGGGGACTGTAGCCAAGAAATTAAAAGACGCTTGCTCCTGGGGAGGAAAGCCATGGCAAATCTAGACAGCACACTAAAAAGCAGAGACATCACCCTGTCAACAAAAGTGCATATAGTCAAGGCTATGGTCTTCCCAGTTGAAATGTATGGCAGTGAAAGCTGGACCATAAGAAAGGCTGAGCGCCAAAGAATTGAAGCCTTTGAACTATGGTGCTGGAGAAGACTCCTGCGAGTCCCTTGGACTGCAAGGCGATCAAACCGGTCAGTCCTAGAGGAGATCAACCCTGACTGCTCTTTAGAAGGCCAGATCCTGAAGCTAAAACTCAAATACTTTGGCCACCTAATGAGAAGGAAGGACTCACTGGAGAAGAGCCTAATGCTGGGAAAGATTGAGGGCAAGAGAAGAAGGGGACGACAGAGAATGAGGTGGCTGGATGGAGTCACTGAAGCAGTAGGCGTGAGCTTAGATGGACTCCAGAAGATGGTAGAGGACAGGAAGGCCTGGAGGAACATTGTCCATAGGGTCACGATGGGTCGGACACGACTTCGCAACTAACAACAACAAGTTGAGGTTCAAGGGTAAAACATGATTGATGTACTTCCTAAAATGACAGAAGTCGATACTTCAAAGAAACTTTTACTGCTACAGGCTTTATTAAAAGCTCCAAAAAAACACAAGGATCTAACTTACTCACTTTAATAATAGAAATGAAAATAAAGACAGTTTAGAAAGTAAGTGTACTCACAACTACCTATAATGTAGATTTTCCAATTGTAGATAAATGCTAGCTGGACTGCATCACACTTGTCCTTTCATGGATCTTTTTAACAGTGACCTCCATTTTACGCCTAGGGTAAAACTATTTTTAATCCCCAACCCAGAAAAAGTATTCAATTTTTGCTTGTGGACAGTGCATTGCCAGCCCCTAAGCAATCTTTTTAATATTAGCACCACTGTACATTTTAGTAACTTTATTTAAGAATAATTTTGAAATACTTACAAGTGTTCAAGTGCATCCAGACCAGAAAATGCTTTCTTGGTAATAGATCTAATTCTGTTTCCTTGGAGAAGCCTGGAAATATAATACGTAACAGATGTAATAAAGTAAGTATATCTGGAGATTTTGATAATACCTTTGGAGCCATATTTTATCATGTTGCAATTATTTGCCTTTTAAGCATCTTCCTGCTACAATGATTCCATTTGCTAAATGGGTGCTTTTATTTTGGTTCAATAACTAAAAAGATGAAGGCATTTTAAAAATGTTTATTAACCTAATTTGGTAAAGCAATTATTTTAGGAATCCACACAACCCATCCCGTTTTTCCACCTGTTGGAATCTAAAGAAAATATATGCATTCTAATGAAGCTATAAAATGTTGTCTCTGCACACAACTAATCAGCATTTCAATGATGTAATTACTTAAATATCTATAAGGAATTAAAATAAGACATTTTGTAGTACTATATGTGACACTAAGAAATTATTATTTTTATATATTGCTTTTATTGATTATGTTTTCAAGATAAAAAGCAATGAAAGCAAGATCAATTTAAAATCAAAAACATCCTGTAAAATATACCCCAAATAATAGCATGCTATGAAATAGAAATATGTAGAGTAGTGATTAAAACAGATTTAATCATTATTAAGCGAGAACAGAAAAGCCACAAAATCAACAGCAAGAAGTTGAATTATATATCAAATCGTTTTCATATTTTTGCATTAGAAAGATAGTATGTCAAGGATGAAACTTTGGCTACAAAGTCTCATAGCATGTTATTTACATTTCCCCATCTCCATCTTAGCTAGTTTTCACACTCCACATTACAAGAGAAATAAAATGGATGGGTTTGAAAAGAAAATTCCAGTTAGCTTTGTGCTACTAATGATGCAAACACTGAAAGTACTCTAAAGGTAGCGTCAAAGAGAAAACATAAAAGCAGTGAGCAAACAAACATCAAAGTTAAATTCACACTGCAGGCAGCTGCCAGCTGGTCTAATATCAACTAATACTATCTAATTTCCCTACATATTATGTCTGGCTATCAGTGATTTATCATTTCATCTGTAGTTGTTGTTTTATCTATGGACTTTTATGGAACCATAATAATAACTATTATTGCCACAAGAATAACAATGATATTAACAATGATAGTAATTATAATTTGCAGGAACTAGTGTCCTTGATATAGTTTCATATCCAAGACCACAGAAGAAATATTTATCATTACTCAGAGAGAAGTTATACTTACAGCCATCTAAGTTTGTCAAGTCCAGAGAAAGCACCATTCATATCTTCAATTGTCCATGAGATTTCATTATTTTTAAGGTCTCTGTAATGAGGGGAGGAAAAGATTTTAAATCAGTCCTAAAATATGAAAAAGGTACACCTTTTTTTTGAAATCACAACTTTAATTTATGTAACTCTTAGTTTATAATCTTTTGTGTGTGTTTCTGTGTTTCTGAGTCAATATTGACTCCTGGCAACTACCTAGAGAGGTTCCTGCAGTTTTCTTGGCAAAGAAGTAGTTTCCATTATCTTCTTCCTAGGTCTGAAAAAGAGTGACTGGCCCAAAATCATCCAGTTGACTTTATGACTAAGGAGGGACTAGAAGCAATGTGTCCTGGTTTCTACCTTACTACACTACCTGAATTTTTGTCTGCGGTTTAGATTATGTATTAATACTTGTTCTGTGGGGGGAAAAGGACTCAGTATACTACCGTGTTTGCCCCAAAATAAGACCCGGTCTTATATTTTTTTGCCTCCAAAAGAGGCATCAGGTCTTATTTTTGGGGGATGTGTTACCTGCTTAACTTAGGACTGCCGCAGCCAGGCCTTCCATTCTCCAACACCTGTTGAGCCTCTGCCTGAGTTCTTCTGCGGCCGCTTGCAGCCCCCCACCACATTCCACTGGTGTCACCAGTTGCAGCAGGCCGCGAGGTTCATTGCACCATTTATTTATTTATTTATTTTATTATATTTATATACCGCCCTTTCCCAAAGGACTCAGGGCGGTTTACAGGGTGATTAAAACAAAAAATACAAAAGTTAAAAACAGATTTAAAAAATTATATCCGTCCCTGAACAAATAAAACCCCAGTTAAAATTAAAATTAAAATTCTCAGCCTGGGCCAGAGAGCTCTTCAGGTCCTGGCGGAACGAACGGAGGTCGGGGGCGGTCCTAAGCTCCATTGTGCATGCTCGCAATCAATGCAATGGGCCTCATGGCCTCCTGCCGTAAGTGACAGCACCGGTGCGATCAGTGCAATGAGCCTTGTGGCCTCCTGCTGCAACTGGTGGCACCGGCATGATTGGCATGATGCACTGTGTGACCTCCTGCCACGAGCAGCAGCACTGGCGCAATAAGCCATGTGGTGTCTTGCTGTGAGCCACAGCAGTGGCGAGCCTTGCAGCCTCCAGGTGCAAGCAGCCGGTGGCAGCATCGTGAAGTGCCATGTGGCATGCGGCCGCAGAAGAAGTCAGGCAACAGCAGATGTCAGGGCATAGGAGGCCTGGCTGCAGCGGACCTAAGGAAAGTGGTGTGGGACACATGGGGCAGCTTCAGCCCCCCACCCCAGCTTGTTTTTTATGTGTGTGCCTCGAAACAAAACTAGGACTTATTTTGGGGGTAGGGTTTATATTGGGCACACCTATAAAAATCAAGCTAGGGCTTATTTTCAGGATAGGTCTCACTTTCAGAGAAACATGATATTCAGTTCACTAAGCATTGATCACACTTTATCTATGGTAGTTCCATCTGCAAATCATAAACTAAAATTCTATTTTATGGTATCTTTGTAATTTTAATGCTATTACGAAACATATAGGGCTTTTATGGATCATAAAAATACTCATCAGAAGAGCTACTATGCCAGTAGCAAGGGGTGAGGGGAGTTAAAAAGTCAAGCAGGCTAATTGTAACAGAGGCTTAACTGTTGGATTAATGTACATGGATGGTACCAAAGACCAGACATTTCTTACACTAAAAAACAAGCTATTATTGTCTGATTTACATGTCATAATGTGAGTTGGAATACAGATATTCCCATCAACGGAACATGTAAACATCAGTGCATGTAGGCAACAATCGCAAGTACTGTAAATGGGTGAGTGCTTTTATAACAACAGCAACAATAAATGATGTTGCTCGTGGTTCCCATTCTTTTCCATTATGCCATTATGCAGATTACAACACCATCACTGAAAGCTTTTCAGTGGTAAGCACACAACTAGAAGTTGGCAACAATGCTCCAGTGAGTATCATAGGATATATGACCTGCCCCCAAATAAGCAATGTCTAAAAATCCAAAATTACTGTGAGCAGTTTTATATCCAAATACGTTTTATTCCTTTACAGTTTCCATCATCCCTTAAAATATTAACAGAATCCACAATGGTCTGAGAATCAGTATCTCCAGTTAATCAAATTAACAAACTTCTTCAAACCCTGAAATAAGTTACCCAGACCTAATCAACATATTAAAAGATAAAATCTGTAGATACAAATAGTACTAATTAAATTAAGTCTCCCAACAGAACTGTATGTTCACAAGTAAATACTCTCTGTCTCTCACTCTTTCTCTCTATCTCTCCCAGTACATAGACACTTCCACACCCTGGACAAGCTCCCTCTATAAAAGTTTGGCACTGTATCCTGTTTTTCTGTCTGCCTCTAAAAGCAAATGGTTTTGCTTTCAGGAATAAATATTTCTTCTTTCCTCACAACTGTCTAGATCTCATTTTTATTTATTCTTGTGCAACCCTAGCTTGAGTTGGAACCCCAAATTATTCTTCTGACATTATAATATTTTTATGTATACGAAATTCTATCTTCAAATATCCCAATATTTTGTGTTCCTTCCCAAAATTTTGCTGCTGGAGTTTCACCTTTTCCCATGATGGTACTGTATGATATGTTCTGTATTATAATTCCTTATTTCTATAACAATCTGTCTAAGTTTTTAACACATAATTTAAAATGGAAATTCATACAAAAGTAAGCAATATGTTGTTTTTTTGATACCTAGACAAAGAATGAATTTTGGTGCTTTTAAAAAGTCCTTGGTTCCAAGTCAATCTGTATTAAGAAAACTGCACCTATTACTGAGTTTTCCTTCATACGTTTCTGAGACCCATTACAAAAAGACAACATTGTTTTATTATATCTTAATGTCTTTTATATGGAGTAGTCCAGTGTTTCTTAACCTTGGAGACTTTAAGATGTATGGACTTCAACTCCCAGAATTCCCCAGTCAGCAAATGATTGAGAAACACTGAAATAGTCTTTAGTTCTCATAATTTTCTTAAGTTTTATATAATGTAGAATTATGAGTCACCCAGAGTTAGTTGCTGAGATGGGTGGCTATAGAAATGAAATCAAATAGATAGATAAGATAGATAGATAGATAGATAGATAGATAGATAGATAGATAGATAGATAGATAGATAGATAGATACATACATACATACATACATACATACATGCAAAGAATCACTTCATTGAGATGGGTGGCTATAGAAATGAAATCAAATAGGTAGGTAGGTACATATGTACATACATAAGTAAATGCCAACAGTCACTTCGTTGAAACTTCTTGAAACTTACAGAGTTTGTAAACTGGATAATCCCTGGAAGGCACAATCTGCAATGTAGCTGACTTTGTTGTTCCCAATATTCAGCCTTACTAGTAGGCTTAAACCAACAAAGCTTGAATCTTCTAGTTTTGCTAAGTTATTGTAAGTTAAATCACTGCAAATTAAAAAAATGGGAGCAAATGTTGGTTTTAAATCAGCATAAACAAAATATTCAAGCTAAGAACGCAACTTCTTAATCAGTTTCAGAATAATTTATTTTTAATACAAGTTTGTGGATTATTTTCCATGACATGTAATATTATTGCAGAACTAGTTTCTTTTATTTGATATTACAGTAGCAAAGTCAAAATTGTTACTGGTACAAAGCAACACAATTGGCTTCAGTTCTTACAACAAAGCATCAATGAATTCAGCACATGCACATAAAAGCAAATGTATTGTCATCATGTAGTCATTATCCAATTGTTTTTCCAGTCATACTTTGGCCTGCACCTTACTTTTAAAACAGAGGAGAGCCAAATACACACACTCACACCACAAACTCACTACTCACAGCTCACTGAGTTTTTGGCAAAACTCCCAGGCATCAGGTCTGATCCTGCTGATTGCATTTTGGCTAAGATGAAGCTGCTGTAACATGAACAAGCCATAAAGCCAGCCTTTGGAGATCTCTGTTAGGTTGTTATGATCCAGCTCCCTAAGAATACAAAATGAAAAACCAATTTATAGCTGCAAGCTTTAACCATTAAAAGGTAGAAAAAAAGATCAAGTATCTTTCTCATACAAACTAGAAATTTTTTTATCATTTTGCATTTTGTACATAAATATTTTATGAACAAATTAGTCCTCAAACACAATTAATTGTAATATTCAGAATTATTCTTTCTTGAAGACTGAAAATATGTACTTACAGAATTTCCATATTACTTAATCCCCAAAAAGCTCCATCCATGAGCCAAACAAGCGCATTTTTCTGTATTTTTAATGATTTCAAAGAAGGCAGTCCTTGAAAAGTAAGTCCATCTATTTTTTTAATTCTGTTGCGACTCATCTCTCTGAAGGGAAAAAATATTCCATGTTATTGTAGATAAATTTCAGTTTCTAAGCACCGTGTGTGTGGCCCTATGTCTTTATATGTTTAGAAGAAGTACAAACCAGACTCTTCAACTAGACTTCTCTTAACAAAAAAATATTGAACTCTAAGGCATGACAGTGCCAATAATTTTGGTTAACTTTCAAACCTATTTTACTTTTTTGCCAGGAATTCAGGGGGTTCAGTTAACATTTTAGGAAGTTATTTGCTATCCATGACTATGTGTGCGTCAGTGTGCATTTGGTCCTACTTCTGATGTTCTCTTATGGAACATTTAAAATGTTAGTTAGATTTGCTGTACATGACATCTTTTTTCAGCACCTTAATTTTTACAACTATGTTCTATATGAATCTTTTCTGTCACTTCTATGGTTGTTATTCCTTTTACCCATGTAAACTCTAGAGCATTTTTTCCTTTCCCCACATCTTAAATCTTCTGTAATTTAAAGTATTATTAATGAATTAAAAAAGAGTAATTCAGAAAGCTCATGCTAGCTTTACTGTGATGCAGCCTCTCTTTTAAGCTTTTGCAGTGACTCTTACCAAGCCCCTCAAATACCAAATTGTTAGCCTTCTACATATTCAGGTTCTTGATATTTTTATTTATTTTAATTTTTGGAATTGGTTTATCTGTGGGCAAACCACTGGCTATCCATTTTTCATGGAATTTTGGTAAAAATCGAGAAATTAGCTTTTCCTTGGCTGGGCTTATACACAAAAATATATGGTAGTTTAACAAAGAAATTCTGTTAATAGTAGTGAATGAGCCCAACTGTGGATAAGCTGAACACAATTTTGGGGTGCACTTTGACACCTAAAATTCTCAGGTTATTATTGAGTATACACAGTAAGTACAATGCCATGTGAGGTCATGTAAATCTTGAAATATTTTATTCTCTCATAATTTTTTTAGAAATTAAAGGAAATATTGGAGCTCTTTGATTACTACCTAAGGGCACCATGGATGCCATATTGCAGGGGTGTCAAACTTGCCATGTCACATGACGTGTCACAACATATCGCGACTCTTTTTGCATTGCTGGCAATGGGGTGGGCATGGCTTTGGTATGATGAAACTGGCCTGTGGGTCGGCAGTTTGACACTCCTGCCATAGTGCCTTTTCAGCACTGTGTTATGGACATCTGGTCATTATTCTTGAAAACTTGGTTCTCCCATTTCATATTTTGAATTCCACTAGTCACTGAATCAAGAAGTTGGATTTTAATAATGATAGAAACATTTCTTCTGAAACTGTTATTTATATATTTCCAGGCATTGTTATACCTTATTAAAGTTTTAATTAAACTTTCAGTGACTTACTGTGTTTCCTACCCAGATTATTTCTGAGTTCTGTGAATGTGCCCCCAATTGAGACCCATTGCTTCTGTTTATTAAGCTTTCTTATTCTGTACTATACAACTACTTCTTATCTCTTTGAGAGGCAAGTATTTCTTTGCATCTCTAATATCTGACACTTCTCTACTAGTTTTCTCACATTGCAGTTTACACATACAGCATTTTTATCAGTTTCTCACTTAACTTTTCTTAACAAAAGAAGTCATCAAGGAGGTTAGTTTAATCTGAGAATGGGATGGTGAATGATGAGGGTTGGGCCATGTGGAGAAAAGAAGTAACTTCTTTTTTTGGTACATCCAGTCTTTCACAATTTTCCCTGTCAATATTTTTAGTGATTTACTAACAATGAGAGAAAAGAATCTAAAGAAAACGTCTTACCTTCCTTCTATACAACACTATAAAACACAATAGCATTACAAGTATCTTAATCCAGGCAATGCAAACAAAATAAATTAATATAAACATTCAGAAAGTGAACCGGAATTGTATTTTTGCTGCATCTAAATCTCTCCTAAGCTTATGTGATTGCTAATAGGGCTAATGCTCAACCACTGAAGGAAGCCTGCATATATCACTGAAAGGAACAAGGCAGTTGGAGGATGTACTCACAGATGTTGGAGGTGGGGAAGTTTAAACATCTTCTGTGGAATGGTTGAAAGGCGGTTCTTGTTCAGCTTCAAGACTTGAAGCGTGTTAGTCAAGTTGTCAAAAATGCCTGGTTCCAGTGAAACTATCCGATTGTTGCTAATATGGCTGGGAAAAAAGGAAAGAATAACATATCTGGAAATGTTTAAATTCTGTACCCAAATCCTAATCATCTGCTGTTTGCAACTACTCATCTTAATCTTCATTTTAAAATTCTTTACCCCATCATTAGATAAGCATCACTTTGAACGGCTCTTAAAATTCAGAGAATCCCCCGCATTGATTCCAAAGAAATATATTTTACACTTTACATTAATCCTGAAATGACAGTGATAATAGAATAGAATAGAATAGAATAGAAGCTAGAAAGGATGGTGCCACTGCCCGTTCCGAGGTGAGCGCGCACGTCTCCGAACGGGCGGAGGTGCGTGCTAGTTGGGAAAGCTGCTGCGGCCCATTTGCAGAGCTGCCGCCTTCAGAGGAAGGCGGCAGCCTGTAAACAGGCCGCGGCAGCTTTCCCAACGGATGGCGCCACTGCCCGTTCCAAGAGGTGCGTGCGCACCTCCGCCTGAATGAGCAGTGGCGCCGCTCATTGGGAGAGCTGCTGCAGCCCGTTTGCAGAGCTGCCGCCTTTAGAGGCTCTGCAAATGGGCCACGGCAGCAGGTCTGTAAACGGGTGGCGCCACACGCGCACCTCTCCAAACGGGTGGAGATGCGCGCGTAGCTCTCCAAACCTTTGGAGAGCTGCGCGTGCACCTCTCCGAATGGAAAGTTGCTGCGGCCCGTTACTAAACTCTACATATTGCAGAGCACACATAACTTGCCAGTTTCTAAGGAAACTGGGCAATTTTTCCACTCAAAATGTGGCGCTGAACTAAGCGATGGCAACGGAAATGCTATGGACTTGCACTTCCGTATTTCATTGCGTTTAAGAGGCCAAAGAAAGGCTGGTTTGCTTTTTAACAAGTGCCAAGCAGTTCCTGACGCGACTCGGCTCTCAGAGGCTCCAGAAAAACCAAACCCGTCAGCTGTTTAGCTGGGAAAATTAAGTCCTGGGAGTTCTTTTTATAGCCACAAAGCAGCAGGAAAGTTCAGAGTAGGCGCGGTTGGGCCTCTCAGCGCTACCCTTCATGTAGTCCTGCACAGAGGTCCCCTTTTTCTGCTTGGGAGAATGCGAGGCTTCGGTGACCGAGGCCGCGATCGCGATGGGTAAGGAAAAGGGAATCGGGCTTCTTTCAAGGGTTTGTCGTATCTCTGCCACCCCCCTCCAACCAGTCTCACCCCTTGTGCTCTTTCTGCTGCGTGGGAGGCAGAAATACTGGGGTAGCCAGCACTGCCTGAGGGCTGATCGTGCTAAATTTCTGCCTTTCTCACAGTTATTAAAGCAATGAATGGCACCAAGAAGAGAGGTGGGGTTCTGCCATTTTGTCAAAATGGGAAAACGTCGAAGTTGGGGAGCAAGTTCCTCGGAACTCTTTGGGACTTTTTAAATTAAATCAGCACAATACTAGGCTGTGTGGAGAGCTGATGCAATGGAGGAGGGCTGACAGTTTGTAAGGTTTGGGCTTTTATGTCGAGGGGAAAAGAGCACTTTCACAACAGGATCTTTTCTCGTAAAGAAAAAACAAAAGGCTCATGCTCTGTGTGATATTACGGAAGATTACGGAAGCTTTGCCAGAAAATTTTATGCGGGTGGTTGAAAGATGGCATCACAATAAGGAGGTGACCGTTTGACTGGGTGCCAGATTAATGTCGGCTCTGCAAATGGGCCGTCGCGCAATCGGTTCCATCACACATAAAGTGGCAACTGCGCACGCGCGTCTGCGCACGCGCAAGAAACAAAACGTTTTGCACATGTGCAAAATGTTTTTTGCACATGCGTGTGCATGGACACATGCACGCGGCTCCCACTTTTTTTTATGTGTGATGGAACCGGTTCCCAGTGGCTCTTTTGCTTTTTCAGGTTGCCGACCCCTGACCTATACCATCCCAGTCAAGTGACTGTCCAGTCTCTTCTTAAAAACCTCCAGTGATGGAGTGCTCACAACTTATGAAGGCAAACTGTTCCACTGGTTAATTGTCCTCAATGTTAGGAAGTTTCGCCTTTATTCCAGGTTGCTTCTCTCTTTGGTCAGTTTCCAACCATTGTTTCTTGTCTTGCCTTCTGGTGCTTTGGAGAATAATTTGATGCCCTCTTCTTTGTGGCAGCCCCTCAAATATTGGAATACTGCTATCATGTCACCCGTTTCTTCTTTTATTTAGACTAGCCAAACCCAAGAACTGCAGCTGTTCTTCATATGTTTTAGTCTCCAGGCCTTGGATCATCTAAATTGCTCTTCTCTGAACTTTTTCCAAGGTCTCAACATCTTTTTTGTAGTATGGTGACCAAAACTGATTGCAGTAGTCCCTTTGTGGTCTTACTAGGGTTTTATAAATATTTAAAAATATTCAATTCAATTTTAAATAGTTTCAAAATATTATACTGAAATATTTGGTCCTTTTTGACAATAGTCTCAAATATCTATTGTTTTATTATATAAATATTGACTTGATTTACAGAACATTAAAAATACTTTGTGAGATAGTTGTCTCTGTCTTTAAAAAAGTATGATAATTAGGATGAAAAGGATTAATGAATGAATCAGTTGGCACAGTCAACAAAGTCCAGTGAATTTTCTTTTGATTAAAATGATGGTTCTCTCTTGAGATTCTGACTGTTGTCCTTTACAACTTGCAGTGGACATTCCTAACTCTAAATTCTAGGCATTATGTTCACCACTACTTAGTTTGAAGCTATGAGAACAGACTATGCAAATATAACATCCACTGTGCATGGGGTGAGAATAAGATGAACAGAAAGCAAAATCTGCACAAGGCACTATTTTCCCCAAAATTATCTTTATAATAGAGTCACATGAATATGTGTTATTATTTTGAATTTGATAATCAATTCTAGCCAGGAAGTGATAGCACGGTAGACAATTGCCAAATTCCAAAAGTACCGGTACACTGGTCCGTGTGGCCATTTTTAACCTGTTTTTTTAAGGCCAGATGTTAGGAGCAAAAAAAAAAGCCCATTCCCACAGAGCTTTTTGTGAATCACTATGAACCTCTTCTGATTACAGTAGGGGATCAAAAAGGTTTTGGTTTTTTTTAAAGAAAACTTTGGATGAAATGAAAGCTTGAACTTAACTTACAGGTTTTTGAGCACCAGGGGAGGAAATGACCCCATCTCAAGCACAGAAATATTGTTGTTGCTGAGATCTAAAGTTCCGAGAGATTGAAATGGTTTCAGTTCTTCAGGCAGAATGTTCATGATCTTGTTATTTGTCCTGAATTAAAAATTAGCAATCATATTAAAATCTTCTTCTGGACCACCAACAAGCTTTATATTTCCCAATAATTCATTTTAATCATATACACAGGCATGCATAGTATCAACATCATATCATACATTGTTTAGGAAATACTTAAAATTACTAAGTACCAAATAAAGATCTAAAAGTTTTGAAATGGAAGAAGGGAAAGGGAAGAATGCTAGCAAAAGGAGTATCAGAAAACGATTTTGAACTCTAACCCAGAGTTAACTAAAAGTAAACTTTTAGCAATAAAATTAAAGCCATTTTATAAGTAGTAAGTGCTGCACATGAACAAAAAAGAGAACCTACCTTTTCCAAGCCATGATATATTAACACAATAAAATTATTGTAATAATAATAATAATAATAATCATCATCATCTCTAAACAAAAATTAGAGAAAGTGAGGAGGAAGAAAACATTTCCTTCCAATAAAGACAGTGGAAGAAAGGAAAAGAAGTAAAAGAATAAAGAGATTGATCCCTAGGAAAGTATTATGATAATCAAAGAAATAAGACTTCTCTTTTTTGAATAAGTTACTCAAAGATGAAGCAAGTCAAAAATTTAAAAGCCCACTTACAAAAAAAACAAACCTGAGAAAAGAGGCAGAATGATATGAAATAGCACAAGAAAGACCAAAGCAAATTAAAACTCAAGATAGAACAAACGACAATAGGCATATGAGGAAATAGGAGGGATGACCAGAAGACGAATGTAAAGAACATGGTGATATGTAAGTAAAAATCAAGGAGGAAATCTAAAAAAGAAAGTTTATCTAATAGACAAGAGAAAATCATTTATCCCATAATAAAAAGATCAATATATGTAGTTTAATTAAATTCAATTGATATCACATTATAAATATGATATAAACTCGTGAGACAATCAAGAAGAGTGTCAGCATAATTGTGATGGCTTTTGATTATACCATTTATAGGATATACAAATATTGGAAATGTGCCTTTCTGCTACAGTATTGGCAGATATCATATTCTAAATTCAATTCAATTATTTGGGAAAAAGAAATGAGTTAGAATTTCCTGAGGATTACTCCAGCAAAGGAAATTATTTCCCTCATTTCTGATCTTTTAATTCAGAGTACTGATATTAGATATCTAATTAACTACTATTGAAATATTCTACCCTTCTTCAGTCAGAACTCTATTAAAAACAAAAGCTGTATCATTCTCCTCCAATAGTAACCCTGTAAAGTGACTTCTGCTCTTTGAGGAAAATTATAGAAAATTGATCTCACTGCGGAGAGTGGACTGTGCAGGCAACAAAAGTGCAGTGCCACATCATTAGAGAAAAGTTTTTAATCTCTCTACCACAGTTGCATCTTTTCTTCCTTGTATATTATGTTAAGACATTTGATTCAAATTACAGAACGATTATAGTTTTCAGGTGCAAAATTTTAAAATAGGTGGTACTTATTGATATAAAGGTAAATTCCAGATTTTAGAGGACTCTAAAGTGGGTTCATCCCTATGTTAATCCCTGCCGAGCTTTGTATCAGATAGCGACAAGCTGAAACAATATCCCAGGAAGAAACCAGAAAGGATGATAAATGCCAGTTTGTAGGCTCCACTGTGATGAAATGTATGGATGAACTCGGGGGAGAAGGAAAAGAGATCTGCCTAGGAAACAATCAAAAAAGAGAGAATCCAAGGACTAGTCAGAAAAGAAACTTAGGAATGACCCACCCTAATTGATTAGATGGTTAGAAGTGGTATGGTGGTATGTCTGTACCTTCAGACTGCCAAGATTCTAATAATGTAGCCCTAAAGGTAAAGGTTCCTCCGCACGTGCGTGCTAGTTGTTTCCGACTCTAGGGGCTGGTGCTCATCTCCGTTTCAAAGCCGAAGAGCCAGCACTTGTCCGAGGACGTCTCCGTGGTCATGTGGCTGGCATGACTAGACGCCAAAGGTGTCTGTTACCTTCCCACCATAGTGGTCCCTATTTTTCTACTTGAATTTTTTACGTGCTTTTGAACTGCTGGGTTGGCAGAAGCTGGCAGGTGCTCACTCTGTTACACGGCACTCGGGATTCGACCCGCCAAACTGCCGACCTTCTGATCAACAAGCTCAGTGTCCTAACCCACTCAGCCACCGTGTCCCTAATGTAGCCCTACAATAAAGTAAATTTAACTCATTGTGTTGTGTTTCCTGTCTAGTGTACTTGAGGCTAGGGCTGATATTAAATTATTAAATAATAATAATAAATATACAATAAATTAGTATATATTTATTATATTTATATAATAAATATATAAATAAATTAACAAAAATAATTTAATAATTATTAAATTATTAAGAAGTTGTCCTACATTATGTATTATCTTGGATGCCCTGCTGAGTGTTTTGATAAATCAAGTAAATATATAATTGGTTCTGAACTTGATGAGGAATTAGAAAGGGAAATTGTCCAAATACATCTACTAACATAAGGTTTTCTATTAGTCCAACTGCTGAGACAAAAGGAATTTAGAGCAGAAACTTAACAAGTATATTAGATTATCTGCAGAAGAGAGGAAGAAGCTTGTCTGTCTGTCCTTTCTTAGATGTTTAAAAATTGTATCACTTAAAATATTCTGAATGCATCAATAGCACTCATTCAGAACAAACTATTCCTAGTTAAAACAAGATGTCTGGCAGTGTCCAAAACAGCATTAAAAGGAAGTTGTAAGACTGTTATTAATTACCACTCACACAAAAAATTGACATACACATAAACACAAAATTGAAGTTGTGGATTTACTGGTCACAGCAGATGAGAAAACAAGAAATGCTGTTTTGTTATGCTCAGATATTGTTCTCAATCAGCATCAACTTTCAGTCTTGCTTAGGTCTAGTCCTGATCCTTAACTTTAAATCTTGGCTAGAAAGATTTACTTTAAAATATCTTTAAAAAATAACGATGTATAAGTTAGATTTATTAGCAAGCAAGATAAACAGAGACCACATGTTTATGAGGCCTTAATAAATTGATTACTAACAAGCCACTAAAATTGTCAATGATTAAGTGCTAAATAAACTTTTCCTTGCTGTAAAATTAAACCTAGACCAGCTTTGCAATGTGAAAAATATTCAGTTAAGGTAACAGAACATATATCTTTGGGTCATCACTGTTTGGTAGAACAGTTTTCCCCCAACTAGTTAGATAAGGTTGTTTGTATCATGGGGTTTAGCAGTTCGTAATGACTCCAAGCAATCCCATCCTCTAATTAGATTAACTGCCTAGCAGATTACTTGAGGCAGCCTGTTCTACAGACAACTTCCATTAGATTTTAATGTGGTACTGCAAAGAGAGACCAGCAGGTGAGACATTAATGATTTAATTGCATCCCAATGTAGTCCAGAGAACTCAGTAATTAAGACACGCAACATTATGTTGGCTGCTATCTGAAAAGGAGCCTGACTTCTCAGGAAAACATTCCCAGATGGGGCAGATTGAGCTAGTTGGGTTTCTAAGATTTCAGACTCATTGAGTGCAATTAAGTGCTCAGTCATAGCTACTGCTACACAAAAATCAGAACTGCCGTATTTTTGATGATTTATTAGTCATTAGCATCTCTTACATTAAAAAGTGATAGCCAAGTTGCTCCAAAAGACTCCCCCCACCAAATTCTTCATTACAGCGATATCTGTATTAAGAGCCACCAAAATAGTGCATACTTTTGAGTTCTTCAGAGTTATTAATGCAGCAAGAAGTTACAAAAAGAGGGAAGAAAAATCAAAATTGTAATAATGTATTTGAGCCCATATCTGTGATTTTAGTAGACTAAGGACACTAGGTAGTAATAATTGTTGAAATCAGATTACCGTACTTTTTGCATTCTGAAAGCCATCAAACTCCAACAACAAACCAATTAAATTGGTTTAATTTTCAACTGCCCTTTCCCTATTAACACAATTGTTAATATGGCATTACTTCCATAATTCTTTTAACTTGAACTATTTGGGTGGTTAAATTAGACTAACCTTCAAAAGGGAAGAGTAGTGGTTTGGACATCTGTAGAATGGAAGACCTAACCCTATTCAATTTAAATGAAAATAAGCCTATTAAATTTGAACATCCAAACTGGTTTGAACCAAATCTTTCATTCATATCAGATTCAGTGTGTACCAAATACAATGATTAAAATACATACATACATGCCCACTTGTCAAAAGTGCCTGAATTGGACAAAATTGATTTGGACATATTTGATTAAATGGATCTAATAAAACTGTCTATTCAATTTGTGAAATGAATTTGACATTCAGAATTGGTTCAAATCAATTCAGAGCTTCAAAAATTTAGACACAGTAACAGAAATAAATCCAAAGATCTGGAAAGGTAACAAGGTTTTTCTATTGCTCTGGACTAGAATTATCTTTGTGAACTTGGACACATGCTACCATTTTAACTAGATTTTATTATTATCTATTCAGCTGCCATGGTATATTTGTGGGCTAGTGGAACTAAAGAGGCATTTCAAGGTCCAGTGCTATTTTCTGTAAAGAATCTAATCTCTATAAAAGTATTCTAAGAGTTTCTATTACACTAAAATTCACTGTCAGTAGAATTATTTAGTGCCTAAAACAGTGTAAATGCTTAGAATAAATGTATCTCTAATAAAACGTAAGGCATTTAACTTGCAATTTAACTTGCAACTACTTCAACAGCCATCAATCCCACGGAGAATCAAATGTGACAGTAGACTGTGATTTGTAACACCACTCCATTAATTTTCCTGCAACCAATAAGGACCCACCAAGGACATCTAAAGCTATGAATCTAAACCTGAATAGAGGCAGAAGAATGCATTCACTTATTTCAAGTTTTACTTATAAAACTCCAGTTCTAACAGAATCCTCACACCCTTTAAGAAAGTCCTCCGCAATATTTTTGCTTTACTAATCACTGTTTCACTTGGCAGGTTCAGATTTGATGTAAGAATATTTCTAGTTTTTGGTGATGCAGCTCTTTGGAAAAAAAATTAAAAAGATAATTAGAAACTCTAAAGCAGGGGTGTCAAACTGCCGGCCGGATGCATCATAGCAAAACCACACCCACTCCATTGCCAGCAATGGCAAAAAAGTGTGATATGTCACGACATATCACGTGACATTGCGAGTTTTGATACCCCTGATCTAAAGCAGGGATTTTCAACCAGTGGTATGGGTACTACCTGTGGTACATTGGCACCTGGCAGGTGGTATGCAACCATCCTAGACAATTGGTAGTGGGGGAGGGGAATGAGCTGAACTGGCGGCAGGACCACACAAGCCTGAGCGAGAGATGGCTGGAGCTGCAGGGCTCAGCGGAAGCACCAGGATCAGCGCCAGTCTGTGGGAGGTGCAGCAGGTGAATAGTGATGCCGTGCGGCTTCTGGTGTTTGGGGGGGGGGGTCTTTTTAAAACAGCAAAATGAGGCAAAAAATAAAAATCTCCCACTCCACCCCCATTCAGATGTGATTTTTTTTCTTGTTCAGAAGAAACACTCTTCTGTTTTAACCATTTTTCCTGGTGGTTTTTTGGAGTTTTCATCCTGCTTTCGTGAGAGGGCAGCATTTGGGGGAGGTATGAAGCTGCCGCCTTTCCCCCAACCCAAGCCATCAGCCAAGCAAGACACCGGCCTGCCTGTGCTTTTCCTCCTCTGAGGTTTTCGTTGTCGTGAGCATTTCTGTTGAGAATTGGCAGGGGGGTGGGTTGTTTGGTTTTTATTACCCCCCCACCGACTGCTGAGTGGTTGCAGAAGGTTTTGGTCACTTCTGTTGTGCTGGGTGGTTACCCACGAAGCACATTTTTTTGGTGGGATCCCCACTCCGGTTGCTAAACTTGTTAAACCCTCTTCTTCCTCCTTCTCATTGGAGCCTCCCTTTGTCTGCAACAGTGGGGCAGGAAGACCCCTGCCAGGCCAGGGATGATGGGGATCTGTCCTCCGTGGACAGGTTTGTTTTCCTTTCTTTGCCCCCCCCACTTCCCCTGCTTGTAGCTGCCTCTGAGCCCCTCATTTTGGGGAGTTAGCATTGCCGGCATCTCTTTATCCTGAGCCCCTCATGCTGGGTTAACTGTTGCCACCCAAGAGCTGTTTTAAAGTTGGGGAATCGTTGGGGA
Organism: Vipera ursinii; assembly: GCF_947247035.1. Classification (NCBI taxonomy): domain Eukaryota; kingdom Metazoa; phylum Chordata; class Lepidosauria; order Squamata; family Viperidae; genus Vipera; species Vipera ursinii. The sequence continues at coordinate 39,126,941 of NC_139515.1, forward strand.
ATAGCCAAACACGCCCCCATGCCCCCACTTCAAGTGCAGAAGCCGCATCCCCCCCTCCAAAGCCCCTACAAACACCTATCAGCTTCTTTGAGTCAACCAAGAGAAAAGGGGATAGAACTGTGCAAAGATTAATGTCAGAGAAACAGGCACAAATTTCCCATTAAAAATGTGGTGAATGAGTGTACAGATAGTCCTCAACCTACAACAATTAAGCCCAAAATTTATGTTGCTAAGTCAGAAATTTGTTAAGTTTTTTCCCATTTTATGAATCACTGCAGTTGTTAAATTAGTAACACCGTTAAGTGAATCTGGCTTCCCCCATTGACTTTACTTGTCAGAAGGTCACACAAGGGAATCACGTGATCCTGGGACACTGTGACCGTCATAAATATGAATCAGTTGTCAAGCATCTGAATGTAAATCACAAGATCCTGGGGATGCTGCAACAGTCATAAGTGTGAAAAATGGTCATAAGTCACTTTTTCAGTGCTGTTGTAACTTCAAACAATAATTCAAGGACTACCTGTACTTTATCACTTTTCTCCTTTTTTTTCGTCAAGTTTTTGACACCTTGCTAGGCGATTGCTGGTACTCGGATATTGCCATATCCTAAAAGTGGTACAATGGGTGAAAAGGTTGAAAAGCCCTGCTCTAAAGCACTATATCAGTTAATGGGGCTAGGACAGTCTTTCTCAATATAGTGTCCTCCAGATATTCCAGTTTTTATTCCCTTAGCTTCCAACTGGCAGAAACAGCAGAAACTGATTCAGATAATTAATCAGTTACTAATGTTTCTACAGTGAATTATTTAATTAATTGCTATATTAATACATAAAAGCACAAAACAGCAAAAACTGTGTATTATTTTATGTATTACATTCTGCTTGTCTTCAATTCAATGTACTTTTATATATTTTTTGTTTATCAGGGATATCCACAATTCCACTTACAGTGTTAAGATGTCCTTGGGCCAAAAGGATTCCTGTACATTTAATTTTCTTTTATGTTTCTATTAGAAGAGAAATAAAAGATTACAAGTAGGATAAACTACTATGGCTATGCAGCTCTTCAGAGTTCAAAAGGTGCTTTGGACATGTGTACATACCAGCTTCTAAAACTCCTTAAACAAGGATTGGCTGATATCATCCCAATATAAGGGTATTTTCCATCTGAATTGGCTTCCAGACTGAGTCTAAATCAATGTATTAGTCTAAACTTGCAAATTTTATAGATGTCATGAGGCCAAGATACCATATCTTCATCTATATTGACTTATCTAGTATGTCTTTTGCTTTTTAAAACTTTATTTCAGGCTCATGTTTGCTTCTGTTTCCTGCTTTTTTATACTTTTCCTCACTGTTGAATTTCTACTTCCTTTCCAATTGTGTACTTCTCTGTGATCTCATTTATGTGGCATGCTTCACATATGCCGAGGCTCCCACATACTCATTTGTTTTTTGTTCCTACATTTTATTCTGCACTACGGACCAAGCATTTAACATGGAGATGAACGATTTATCTTTATCCTGAATCACACTTAAGAACTCCCCAAACCTGCTCCAATCTCCTTTTCTGCTTTTTTCTCTTGCCTCTCCATAATGACATTGTGATGGGCAATTTTACTTAATTTAATAAGTAATAATAAATAAAAATGCCATACTTTTTATTCCATGGATTTTTTTCCAAATGAATTCCAAGAAATTCCTTGCCTGTATTTCAATGTGCCATGTGTCTATCTTCATTTCAAGTTTAAGCTTTCTTTTTCAAGAGTCGCATGCCTTTAAAGCCTGCCATAAAAATGCTAATAGAAAATAATTTTTAAAATGTGATCTACATTATTTTAACTAATTTTGGATGTATAGCTTTTAGTTATAACCTATTTTTCAATTAGATTAGAATTCCAAGGTTCTGAGATGTTTTCAGGCATATGTTGACTCTTGCTTGTACATGTACAATCATCATCACAGAAGTTCAAAGTTCCTCAACCCACAATTATTTTCAATTGAAATGTATCAAAATATGATGAAAATATACAGACAAAGGAGAAATCTAATGTACATATATATGTATTTGTAATTCTGAAGAAAGTAACAATTTTACATGTATAACCACAATTCCAATTAGAATACTGAACTATATTACAGATGAAAACTATAGCTGTCAGACTTCCCACAACTTGAACCTATAAATAAAAATGATCTTTGGCTCCATTTGTTGAGTAAGGTATGGTTTTATTAGAGATCAAGTGTATTGCAGCATTGCATAGCCAGAATCGCACACCAAAATCCCTAAGTTCTACTTTCTCCCCCTTTACTGTCTCTCATTCCCCATCCCAGGGTAACCAATCAAGTCCATGCAAGATGTTTTCATAATAGTCAGTCCAAGCACAGGTTGATATGCAGCTCCCTTCTTCTTCCAGCTGGGTGACCTTGAGGTAGCATCTGGAGAAAGCACAGCATCTACTTTCTCTGACTCCGGCCTGGGGGGGACGGCCCACTGCCGCCACCCCCCGCACCCCTGCCCACAGCTGCCCCGGCAGCACTGCCCACCCCGACATGTAGACCGGGCCCTGTGGCTGCCACAACACTAGCTGCTTTGGCGCTGACTCCAGCCTCGGGGGGCAGCCCACCGCCGCCACCCCCCGTGCCCCTGCCCTGCCAACAATGCCGCCCGCCCCGCAAAGAGCGGGCCCCGCAGCTCCCACAGCACCAGCCGCTCCGGCTTTGGCCCCGGGGGACTCCGCCAGCGATGCCCAGCCCAGCCGCATCAGCAGGTTCGTCAGACATCAGAAAGCAAGACAAAAAAGGGTTTCCTTGCAAGCAGAAGGGGAGGATATTCTAAATAAGTTCACACATCATATTATTAGGCCATAGTTTCCTGATTATGCCCCAAACTGACTTATTTAGGACATACACTATGTCATAAATGTTGCTTTGCAATGACTGGATTCAAACATCACTTGAAGCAGCAAATGATTGATCCACTTTAGCATGTTTGACGAATCCAGATTAGATGTATAATTTATGGTATATATAAAGTATGAATAAATATAGTATAGCTAAACCAGGGTTCAGCAACCTGAAACGGTGAAAGAGCCACTCGGAACCGGTTCCCTCACACAAGGAAAAACTGGGAGCCGCAAAAAATGTGTGCGCATGCGCGTATATGCGCAGAACAGGGTTTGACTGAAGAGTGGAGCCAAGGCGAGATATGCACCTACCCTGCATATTTGAATTGATTGGTTGAACTTTTTTAGTCCCACTTTTTTTTTTTTGGACTACACATAGCAGAAGACTGGGAGCCGCAAAAAATGTGTGCGCATGCGCGTATATGCGCAGAACAGGGTTTGACTGAAGAGTGGAGCCAAGGCGAGATATGCACCTACCCTGCATATTTGAATTGATTGGTTGAACTTTTTTAGTCCCACTTTTTTTTTTTTTGGACTACACATAGCAGAAGACTGGGAGCCGCAGGAGACAGCTGAAAGAGCCGCATGCGGCTCCGGAGCTGCAAGTTGCAGACCTGTGACTTAGACTGTGGGACAATGTGTATGAATCTTGTCAATGGTGGTTTATTGCAGTCAAACAATATGGCTGAGCATAATGTATGAATCCATAAAAAAACAGCATTATTTCAGACAAGGATTTGCCTGTTTTCAAAAATAATCTATAGTACTCAGTTCCAGAATACAGCAAAAATACAATAAAAACTGCCACAATACAAGCTTCCCCCCTTTGTACTGGTGTTGTAATGTAAGGGGTGGAATTTGTGTCGTATTTTAATACATCCCGCTTCCCAGTTATTGTGCAGCTAAGCTGAGTGACAAAAATCCAGATAATCAGTAAATATATAATTTTTAATTATATAAATATATATATAAATAAAATTATATAAATAAAAGATTAACAAGATGAGAGTTCCGGCACCTTTTTTATATATATAAAAAAGCACTGTGTATCACTGATTCAAGTGGGTATCAGATTAAACTTTCCTGAAACCATTAGAATAAACATGTTTGGTCAGTGCTTATAGGACTAGTTGCTAAAAATATCTTGAGATATCCAGCTCAACTATGGCCACATCCATACAGCTGTTTTGCTATGCTATACTTCTCATTATAGAACCTGCAGAAAATCATGTCTCTCCAAATCTTAAAGGCCCTTCCCCCAAGAATTTTACTGAATAATTTGAATAGACATTGTGTTGCACTGCTTTCCTTACAACTTTAACATACAACACTCTAAAGATTGATGATTTCCTTGGGTGAAATTTCCTTGGCCTAACATCACCCATCACATGAAAAAATTCTAATTGGCATGTACAATGCTTTGTTACTCCATGATCTATAGGTTTTTTTTTCTTTCTTTCATGTTGTACCAAAGACTAACTGAATAATTGTTGTTATTCCAAGAAATTATAGGTTGGAGAGTCAACAGTTTCATCTATCAAACACTAGGTGACAGCACAGTCGGAGATATATATTTTTAAATCTCTTGCCTGCCAACTAATGCTCTTGATGAGTTGTTGAAATAAAACTGTTGAGTTAGAATTAGAAAAAGGGACTTATTTGTTTAAAGAATAAAGCAGGATTATTTAGAAACATTCAGTTGATACAGATTAGTAGAAATTGTTATTTCTCAGAAAACCTGATAATCAAATAGTTGCAAATATGCTCTACACAAAAACTGACAAATGGCCATCAGACTACATTTAAAAAATAACTAATCATCACATAAAAATTAGACAAGACTAAAAGGAAGGAAGAAAAGAAGGAAGATTTTTTGACTAAGCTAAATGGAGTTCTACAGTACATTCAGAAAATATTCAGACCTCCTTCACTTTTGTCAACTTTGTTATGGTGCAGCCTGATTCTACAGTTGTTGAAATTCATTTTTTCTCATTAATCTACATTCAGTACCTCATAATGACAAAGTAAAAACAGAATTTTACAAATGGCTGTAAATTTATTAAAAAGAAAAAACCTGAAATACCAGTGGCATAAGTAATCAGACCCTTCACCCAGTACTTTGTTGAAGCATCTTTGGCAGCAATTACAGCCTTGAGTCTTTTGGGGTAAGACACGACAAGCTTTGCACACCTGGATTGCGGGATTTTATTCCATTCTTCCTTGCAAAACTTCTCAAGCTCAAGGTTTGATGGTGATTGTTGGTGGACAGTCATTTTCAGGTCCTTCCAAAGATGTTCAATAGGGTTCAAATCAGGGCTTTGGCTGGGCCACTCTAAGACATTCACAGAGTTGTCCCTAAACCACTCCTGTGTTGTCTTGGCTTAGGATCACTGTCATGTTGGAAAGTGAACCTTGAACTCAGTCTGAGGTCCTGAGCACTGTGGAACAGGTTTTCATTGAGGATATCCCTGTACTTTGCTCCATTCAGCTTTCACTCAACCCTGACCAGTCTCCCAGTCCTTGCTGCTGAAGAACACCCCCACAGCATGATGCTGCCACCACCATGCTTCACTGTTGATATTGGGCAGGTGATGAGCAGTGCCTAGTTTCCTCCAGACATAACATTTAGAATTGAGGCCAAACAACTGAATGTTGGGGGGGGTTATTATTATTATTTTATTGGGGTTATTTATTATGTATTAATTGTTCTTTTAACGGGCATGTATTTAATTACTTTTAACTTTTGTATTTTATTCTTGCCCTGTACACCGCCCTGAGTCCTTCGGGAGAAGGGCGGTATAGAAATATTAATAAATTAAATTAAATTAAATTAATCAGACCAGAGAATCTTATTTTATTTTATTTATTTTAATTCCATTTATATCCCGCCCTTCTCCGAAGACTCAGGGCGGCTTACAAGCTTAGCAGTAGCCTTCATTCTATGTATATGCCTGCTTATTAGGGCTTTCACACACACCCCAAGCGGCATTATTACAAAGTCAGCTTAATTGCCCCCAACAATCTGGGTCCCCAACAATCTTGTCCCTCACAGTCTGAGAGTCCTTCAGGTGCTGTTTTACAAACACCAAGCAGGCTTTCATGTGTTTTGCATTGAGGAGAGGCTTCCATTTACCCATTCTGCCATAAAGCCCAGATCGGTGGAGGGCTGCAGTGAGGGTTGTCCTTCTGGAACTCTGTTCCATCTCCACACAAGATCTCTGGAGTTCAGTCAGATTGACCACTGGGTTCTTGGTCACCTCTCTAAGGCCCTTCTCTTCCAATTGCTCAGTTTGACCGGGTGACTAGCTCTTGGAAGAGTTGTGGTTGTGCCAAACTTCCATTTGAGAATTATGGAGGCTACTGTGCTCTTAGGAACCTTCAGTGCAGCAGAAATTATTGCAGCCTTCCCCAGATCTGTGCCTTGCAGTAATACTGTCATTGAACTCTGCAGGAGTTCCTTTGACCTCATGGCTTTTGCTCTGTTACAGTATGCATTGTCAGCTGTGAGGCCTTCTATAGAAAGATGTGTGCCTTTCCAAATCATGTCCAATTTAATTTACCACAGGTGGACTCCAATCAAGGTGTAGAAACAGGTCAGCAATGATCAAGAGAAATGGGAGGCACCTAAGCTAAATTTCAAGTGTTGTGCAAAGGGTCTGAATACTTATGCCATTGTGATATTTCAGTTTTTCCTTGTTAATAAATTTACAGATATTTCTAAAACTCTGTTTTTACTTTGTCATTATGGGGTACTGAGTGTAGATTAATGAGGAAAAAATGAATTTCAACAACTGTAGAATTAGGCTGCAGCATATCAAAATTGACAAAAGTGAAGGGGGTCTGAATACTTTCTGAATGCACTGTATGTTTGAATACAATCATTCTTTGAAAGATTAAACATCACCATAATGCTACTGTAGCAATTTATACTGGGTTTGTTTCAAAGAAAATACTGTAGTCTTAAAAGTTCATTACAATTCACTGGATTTTAAAAAAAAAGTTTGCTGCAAAATTATGTTTTATAGTGACAGAAGAGTCTGCTATTGCACTTTCACAAATCGTGGCAGGGAACAATTAACTGAACCAAGGCAGAGTGAAAGTCACCAGTTACACACTCAACTGCCACTTGATCCCTATATGTACTTTTTATCTTAAGGCTATGGCTTTCTTGCCAAGTGACTTTCAGGTCTATCTATTTCTAATTCCATTCTCCACAGAGTTCACAAGGTACATGGTACACAATTATAACCTTAGCTGAGTTCTGCAGAACATAATTAAGTAGTCTTCTGAGGGGAACATGGTATGTTTTAAAATATGTGCAGTGCCAACAAGATATTTTTCAAACAGCTCAAAGGTGCTGCATAACAGTTTAATTTTCAGGAAAGATCTTAAAAGAAAAAAAAGGAAAGGAAGCTGAAGGAGCAACCTAGAATAGCCCTACGGCAAGATTGGCAGCAAATGAATGAAACCATCAATGCGTTTCTAAGAAACACATTACAGTTGAGTTGAAAACCTAACAATCTTATAAGTTGTAGAATCAAAATAATAATGATGATGATAGTTAGCTACTGCAAGAAGTTCTCACAGTGATTACAAATAACTGCATGTCAAAGTAGCAACAATGGTGAATTGGAAAATCTGCAAGAAATACCATTTGCCTGCAAGCAATAACTGGCACAACCACAAAATAAACAAAGTAATAGAAAATGAAGAAGCTAAACGTGCACGTTGGGACTTTTGAATTCAAAGACTAGCATCTGCCACTTAACACTTAGCAAGAAAGACAAAAAAAGTCTGAATAATGGACACTACAATACAGGTAATCCCCGAGTTATGAACGTTCACTTAGCGCCCGTTCAAAGTTACGCAATAAGAGCCCCACAGTGTTTACAAACTCCCAAAATAACGAATGTTGCAGCACCACGGCAGTTGTTCACCCTTACGAAGCTCTGCAACATTCATCCTATTCTTCCCCCGCTCTCTACAACTGCTTCCCCCTCCCATCCTGCCGTGTTGGACTCACTTATCTTACAAAGATCTGTCTCCCCTCTGCCGTGGTTTCTTTGCCTTTGAGGGAGAGGAGACAGCTTGGAAATGCTTTTCCCACAGAGAGTAAAAGGTTCTGGGGGCTGTGATTTCACATGACTTCAGGCACCCATCCACTTTTGCAGAGAATGCGTACCTGAAGTTACGCAACATCGTGTCCCCGCCAAACATTTCAATCCTGGTACAAAAAGCATTTGCAAGCCAATTGTGTCTCACCCTGTTACATACCAATACCCCGGGAGCCTTCAGTCCAAACGGGGAATCCCTAACCCGGCAGCCGTTGACAGTTGACAGCTGTCAAAAGGCTGCCGGAAGAAGTCACGCATGTGCACGAGCCAGCCGGCAGCCATTGACAGTGACAGCTGTCAAAAGGGCTACCGGGAGCATACACGCATGCGCCAAGACCGATCCAGCTGACAGCCGCCGAAGCTGTCAGAACGCCGGTTCTCAAACAGGTCCTCCAGCCAGCCGGCCGGTCAGCTGGCGGATTCCCCAAGCAGCCGAACAAGCACAGCCCCCAGGAGCTGTCAGACTGCCGGAAGGCTATTGGCTGCCGCCCGAGCGGCGGGAAAACACGGTTCCCTGATTGGTTGTTATGTTTGACAGTTCTCTATATAAAGCGGGTTTTCCGCGCCTGTCAGCTGTCCGGAGCTGAAGCCAAATAAACGTTCTGAAAACCTGCCTGCCGCCTCCCTCTCGTCTTTCGCTGAACATTTTACACCCAGTGTCTGAGCAGCTTGCAAATGCTTCCTGTGTCAAGACTGGAAGCTTCTGGGTGCCATGATCTTGCATGACTTCAGGCCGCAAGATCACGGAGCCCCTTAGTTTCCAGTCTCTGTGCAAATGTTTACAGGCTGACGGAAGGCTTTGAGTAAGCAAAAGCACTGCCTCAAAGCATCTGCTGAGATTCCAAAAACTTTGGGCGCCAAGACTGGAAGCTTCTGAGTGCTGTGAACTCACGGCCTGAAGTCATGTGAGATCACAGTGCCCAGAAGCTTCCAGTCTTAGCACCCAAAGTGTTTGCAAGCTGTGCAGATACTTTGTGGCAGTGACCCAAAGCATCTTGTGAAATTGCAAGCACTTTGGGAGCCAAAACTGGAAGCTTCTGGGCGCCATGATCTTCTGCGGCAGAGAGGCTGGACAGGAGACAGCTGGAGAGGAGACAGCTTGCTAGATCTCTGCAAGGTAATGACATTGCAGGATGGGGAGGAAACAATTGTGAGGAGCATGACGTATTTCAGTGGGTGGGGGGAAGCCTTGGGTCGTCTTAAACAGATGGCCTGTTCCATCAGTAGACCCCCTCGTGGCCTTTCCCACCGTGAAAAACCTCAATTGCACTTAACAACCCATGCATTTGATTAGTGAATGCATGGGCGAAAGCAGGGAATGATTGCATTGAAGATACGTGTGTCAATGCTGTGACAATGGATGTCCATGCTCTGACAACTGAAATTCAGCAGCCATTTTACCTTTGTTTTTAATGTGCCTTTTCTGTTCTTTTAGAGTTCAGATGTAGAAGGGGGATGGGGTAAATGCTTGAGGGTTTAGCTAGCCATAACAGTGCAGAGGTGTGGGAACTCAAGGACATTGTCTGATAAGCTTTTGGTGGGCTGAGGAGACAGAGAGAATAGCCCGTGTTTTGCTCTAATTGGGGAATGTGATTTATGACAGCTTTTGTGGGGTGGGAATTGCAACTTGTTGCTTTGCATCTGGGGGGAGAGAATCTCAGTCTTGGGTTCAACTATAAAAGTGCCGATACTTTGTTTCCTGAATAAAATGTTCTTTGAGGAAGAAACTCTTGCCTTGAAGTTCTTTTAATTGGTTTCATCTATCGGAACCATGACATTAACCCAAGACTCCCTTTTTCTTTAAAATTACAGGGTCCAGAGCTCTAGTCACCTACCCAAAGTAGAAGGGAGGCTGACAAAGACTCAGGGAAGATCCCAATATGGAGAAGGAGAACCCTGTCACTGGCATCATAGACACAGCTGTTACATCGGCGGATGGAGCACAGGCCATCACGCCAATTGAAAGCGTAGTCTCAGATGCTTCAGCGACGGGGGCAAGACCAAAACTAAAGAGCTCATCTAGTCATCTGAATGGACCCTACCTAATGGAGATCCAAAGTGATCAGAAACAAGCCAGCAGAAGGATTCTTCGAAAGCTACCAAAACCGAACATTCGTTGCCAGCTCCCCAAAGGACACACTCTCCTGATAGATGGGCGAAAAGGATGAAACCATCGGATGACTCAAGTGATTGGAAGTACATGACTGCAGTCCAGAGGCAGTCAGTTGAGCACCTTAGGGACATATTTGAAATGATGGAAGTGGGGAAAAAGGAGGGTGCCATCCGTCCACTGCCTACCAGTAAACGGGGAGATGAACGAGGCAGGAGCAGTTTCCTGAATAGAAGTCCTAGTCCCACACTAGGGGACAGCGCTGCCTCCCCACCTTTGCAGCCACCAGCATTAGCCTCGAGCCCCATGCGGGAGAGCAGTCTGGACTGTCAGCAACAGCGTACCAGTCCCGATCATCACTGGCAGTCAGCGAGTCCAGCCCATCGTCAATGTGACAACCTTGGGTGTCGAGAATGGTATGTTAGCCCTGAGCACCATCACCCCTCTGAGAGCCCCGATTGTTACCCGCCATTACAGAGACCGGGGTGGCTTTGACCAGTACAGAGACAGTGGCAGCCCTGACCATCACTGCTATCACTGAGCTGTGTTGTTGATGACACAGCCCTGATCCTTACCCTCGTTGCCATGCCAGTCCCGGGCCCCTTCCCAGGAGGGAAAGGAATAAAGGCCTCCATTGTAACCTGATGCAGCATTATGGGCGAATGCACAATCTGCTAGACCAATAGCAATGCATGGCTGTTACCCCCCGAAAGCTACATTTGATGGGGACCGTGAGAAATGTCACTGCGTGTTTTTTTAAGTGTTTGTCAGCTCCACACATCTCACTTTGTTTCTCTGCCAGCTGCATAGTAATCTTATCAATGTAACCAAGGTGACTGTCACATGTCCAGCCATGTTATGGTCTCATGCCTAGAACTGCTAGTAACTGTGCATGTCTACAAGTTCTCACTTTACTTTTTTTTCTTCTCTTTGTATTCTGTCTGATGAGAGGATGTAGTCAGTTAGGAGTTTTCTTTTGCTTTCCAATTAAAGTTTTATATACAGTAGAATATGCCTCGGTTTTGTTTATTTTTACCTGATGTTTACCATGCGTCGAATGAACCACGGTTCATCACCCTGTGATAGGGAAGTATTAATTTACTTCCCTGACGTTGGTAGCAGAGGATGGTTTGTTTTTGTTTTCAAGATTTATTGCTACTGATAGGCAGTTAGCCAGCTCGTTAGTCCGGCGACTGAGGAACGCTGTGATTAAATTGCTGCAATATGCCAAAGAAAAAGAAGAAGGCCCATTATCAGCCTGCTGCGGAGGAGACAGTTTCTTCACAGAGACACCTCCCTTCCAGTCTACAGACTCCGCTCGCATCTGCTACACGTCTTGGAGAAGCAGCCTCTGATTTAAAGTCGGTCTCACCGTTTTCTGCTATTACAAGCCCTGATGTTATTGCAGGTAACCTGTAGGGAGACACTTCTGAGTGGCTCAATAGTCTGTACAACGAGCAAGCACCTGAACAATGAAATTTCAACCTATTCATCAGGGGGTTGAGAACCCGATTTGAAGACAATTCCATAGCCTTGAGAGCAGAGAAAGACATTCATGAAGTGAAGCAAGCTGTCAGACCAACAATGGATTAGGTGCGCGAATTCAGAAGGGTCACAGGCCTTATCGAGTGGTGGCCAGAATGATTCCTGGTGCACCATTTCAAAGAGGGCCTGGACGACGACCTATTCCAGGCCTGTGTCTACCGAGGAGTTCCCGACCAATTACAAGAATGGTACCAGATAGCAGTAAAGATAGATATCAAGTTAACCCATCGAAAAAAGTCAGCAACTCCCGGACCGGTTCCAAGACCAGAACCTGCCAGATGACCACCTCCCTGTCAACTTCCAGCGATAAAAGCAGCTGAATCACCCAGGCCCATTCCAGCACCACTGATCAAGTGCTTCAGGTGTGGTCAGCAGGGACATCGAGCAGCAAATTGTCTGATCCTGTACCCCCAACAGAGGTAGATTGGGACCGCCAGAAAGGAAGAAGCCCACTCAGCAGCCGAGCAAAGAAGTCAAGCTGGGCTGCCCAAGAACCCGTCACCCAAGTCGCATTGCCTATGCAGGAGAGAGTCGAGACCACAGCCGATTCCACCACCACTCTGGCTTCCTACAACAGCGACAATAAGGGGGAAAACGACCCAATGGTGAGTCGACCCAATCCACCTTTTTCACTCGCTGCCAAGCTCATAGTTCCTAAGACGGGTACAAATGGATTTGAAGGTGCTAGTGGACTCAGAGTGCTCCTGATACATTAGCAGCTTGCCAACTGCTCTTAAAATGGGCATATGAACAAGACTGCTTTCCAAACCCATGAGATTTGAACAAGCAGATGGCTCTTTAAAGGGAGGAACCTTAGTCACCCACCTAACTGAACCGGTACATTTAGAAATAGTTGAACATTGGAAGCTCATCCATTTTGTGGTGGCTCCAAAAATGATGGAAGCTGTGATTTTAGGTCTAGCCTGGCTAGACAAGTAGTAACCTTTCATGTGGTGGGAAAAGGGGATGAGGGCCGTGAGATTGCCGATAGGACCCACACGCCCTTGTGGTTCTTTTGACATTAACGCAGAGCCCGATCCACCGGCAGAAACAGTGAAAATAGCCACCATTCCCTTGTCAGGTGAGCCACTCATCCCCAGGGAGTACCGGGACTTAGCGGAAGCATTTAGTGAGAAGGAATGTGAACTCCTAGCATTGCACCGACCCAATGATTACGCCATTGAATTAATACCAGGAGCCAAGCTGCCTAAACCAAAAATGTACACCATGTGCCCCCTCGAAATAGTGGAACTACAACAGTATGTCAATAAAAATCTAGCCAGAGGCTTTATTGAACCGGCTAAATCCCAAGTGGGCGCTCTGGTGTTATTTAAAGAGAAAAAGGACAGATCGCTGAGGCTCTGCGTAGTTTACAAGGGGCTAAACTGTGTGAGTGTGGAGAATAAGTATCCCCTCCCCCTCCTGAATGATCTACTAACCCATCTAGCAAAGGGCTGTATCTTCATCAAATTAGATCTAAGAAAGCGTACTACTGAGTAAGAATAAAAGAAGGACATGAATTGAAAACTGTTTTTAACTGTCTTATGGGCAGCTATCAATTCAAAGTTATGCCATTTGGACTACAAGGAGCTCCAGGTGTTTTCATGCAGCTGATCAACCAGGTGCTGCATGATCATCTATACAAGGGAGATTTGGTGTATCTTGATGACATCTTAATCTATAACAAGAATATGACTTTGACTATTTGCAAACACTACATTTATTTTTACAAATTTTATCGATTTTCTAATATTACATTCACATATTTGAAAAACAACGTGGTGGCTGGGTAGTAGTAGTAATTCAACTACATACAGATATCATTAGTACAGATTTCAAATTGCTACCATAAACATTTCCTCTCTTTTTCCCTTCATATATAGTATTTGTAGATTAAAAGACACATTTTATCCTATCAATCACATAGAAAGTAACTTTCTTACATATATCGTTTTTAGTTTACACATATTCTAATTGTTTTAACATACAAACTTTTAGACAATCAATGACCTAATAGATTTTTCAATTTTAATTTCCACTAACGTTTAGATTTAACGTTTGATATTTATCATTTCCAATTCATCTATCACCATTACTCACAAAATCTAATATTCAAAATACACATCCCATTTACTTAACTTTTCAACCTCTATGTCAACAAATTAAGGATACAATATGATATCCTTCCTTTTTTGCTAATTTTCAGTTGTATTTTTAAGTAGTAATCAAAATTTATTTTTATTTCAGTATTTAATACGTCTCTTCCTCTTTGTATCTGCTATCTCTTGCTTAAACTGATAATTTTTGTTTTTAACCTTCCATATAGACCTATTTATTACTTTCAACAATAGGTTTTTAGCTTGTCTACATTATTCACCTTTACATGACCTTTATGCACAAATCAATATTCAAATTAGTTATTAATATTTATACTGCTAAATTTTAATGACCAAATTTTTTTCTTTATCTCAGTTCATAACAATGTCTTGTGTTCAACATACACATCTTAAGTACATTCTGTTTCAGATTTCAATAAGATGGTCAAAATTCCATTCTTCTTGAGTCTTATTCTGGCTTTTTTCCTTTGCCAAATCATCTTCCATGTCCTTGTTTTTGGGTCATTGAACCAATCTCCTTGTAATATCATGTATGTTAATTGATATTGGCAAAACCATCCAGTTGAGAGAACTTGTAGGTCTAGTGGGTCGTTTCTTTATTCTTCCATATCGACGTAGTTATTCTGAATTGTTTATCTTCTCATCCATCTGTTCCTTTTGTAGATCCTCTAGTTCCTTCTGAGTTGTATAAGAAACCTTTTCCTTTTTCCAAATTATCAATGTCTTTTCTGGATTTTCAAATATAAATATTTGTGTTTTTTTTTATTGAAAAGTTTTAAAATACAGTTTTCCTTTAAAAAAACCCCCTTCCCCCTCCCTGCTCCCCCCACCTCCCCCCAACCTCCCTCCCTCCCCCTCCCTCCCCCCCCTCCCCCCCGACTTCCCAGAGCTAAATACAAGGTATATATATATAAAAAGGCAATCATGAACAACCATATACTAACAACTATAAATTCTAAAATCCATCACTCTCTAGCTTATATAGGATAAGACACACCTTAGCAATATTAAATATATATAAAAAACTAGAATAGAAAAAGAAAAGAAAAAATGAAAGAAGAACTTATTCGAATGCTACATAAAACTTCTTAACCCTATACTTGTTCTGGATAAACTCAATCCATTTTCTCCATTCCCTAATATAACGTTCTTGCGAATGATCTTTCAAATAGGCCGAAATCTTCGACATCTCTGCCAGGTCGGAAACCTTTAAAGTCCACTCTTCTATGGTCGGCAGTTCCTCTTTCTTCCAATATTGGCCTATCAAAAGTCTTGCCGCCGTAATTAAGTTCAACATCAGCTTGGTGTCCACAACTGTAGCGTCTGCAATTATTCCCAACAAAAAAAGTTGCGGACAAAACTTTATCCTCTGTTTAAAAATCTTCTGCATATTCCACCAGACTTTTATCCAAAAAGCCTTAACTTTCTTACATCTCCACCATATGTGAAAATATGTTGCATCTTCATCACCACACCTCCAACATTTAGGCTGATAATTCGGATACATACTTGCAAGCTTTTTAGGATCTAAATGCCATCTATAAAACATTTTGTAAAAGTTCTCTCTTAGATTTTGAGCTTGAGTAAATTTTACGTTCCTCACCCAAATCTTTTCCCACGTGTCCATTGTAATAACTTCCTGGATGTTTTGGGCCCATTTTATCATACAATCCTTAACAAGCTCTGTTTCCGAGTCAATCTCTATCAATGCAAGATATATCCGTTTAATATGTGCTGGTCCCTGATTTCTAATCTGCTTTATCAAATTTTCATCAGTCATTGTAAATCCATTTTTCTGGTCTTCTTTCCACCTGGCCCGTAATTGAATATATTGAAACCAAGTTTGAACAACCTTCTCATCTCGCAAGAGACTATATGGCTTCAAACACCAAACATTTCTTTCCAAGCTTAAAATCTCCTTGTACGTAGTCACATCATGTTTGAAACCAGCATGTATATTTTCTATTGCGTGTTTTGGAATTGCCCACAATGGTATCTTACAATCTAACTTATGTCTGTACTTCTTCCAAACTCTCAGCAAAGCCTGTCTTAAAATATGCACTCTAAACACATTATCTACCTTCTTATCATACAGCAAATATGCATGCCAGCCAAACAGCAAGTCGTGGCCCTCAAGATTTAATAATCTCTCTTGTGTCAAATTAAATATTTGTTGAATAGTAGGTTCTTCTGTCATCGTACTTGAATGTTTCATTTTATCTATTGTATTTTGTATAGATGATTCTTTAGTTGTGGTCAGAGTTTGGGCTTTCACATCTGGGCTGTCTTCTTGTTTCTTCACATAGCCTCTTAGTATTTCATTTGTTGTGGTAAGAATTTGGATTAGTGTTTTCAACATATCACTTAGAAAAGCCAAAAGAGAGATTTTCTTTTCCTAGGTAGGAAACACAAAGCCTTTCACAGCTATTCCCTCACTGCAGGGGGGAGAACGTTTAGCAGCTTAAGAAAGTACAGAAAGTAATTAGGGTGTAAAAGAGGTAGATCTCACCCAGTCTCTTCCGCGCTGCTTTAAGAGTTGCCTGGTAAAAAATGTAACTTCGTCTGTTCACAGCCTAGGGACCAGCCATAATGGCTGGTCCTTTCGTCCGCTGGTTTGGAGGGATCGCCAGGTCTAACAGGAGAGTTGCGGTTCTCCTGCAATCCAGTGAGCACCCCTCTTTGGGGCAACTTTCGGCCCTTTTCAGGGCTCCCCAGCGATGTGAAACTGGACAGGGGAGAGAGAGCAAGTCTCCCAGCCGTCCATAACATTTAATTCGCTGGTTTTGGTGACTGACTTTGGGGAAAAAAAGACGTGGAAAACTTATGTCAAAAGCTGTGCAGTGTGTGCCACCTTGAAGAGAATTCCGGGAAAGCCCCCTTGACTATTACAACCAGTCGCGGACCCTTCCCAACCATGGGAAGAGATTGCGATGGATTTTATAGTTGAGTTACCTGAAAGCAGAGGAAATACGGTAATATGGACTGTGACTGATCTTTTTTCAAAGCAATCTCATTTCATCACCTGCAAAGGAGTCCCGTCAGCCCAGAAATTGGCCAAGATGTTCCTTAAGCACATTTAAAGGCTGTAAGGTGCGCCAAAACGAATAATCTCTGACAGAGGGGTGCAGTTTACAGCCACGTTCTGGAGGGGTTTCCTGAAAATAATTGGTTCATCGCAGGGGTTATCGGCTTTTCATCCGTCTACGAATGGGGTGGCTGAAAAAGCAAACTCGATGGTGGAGCAGTACCTTAGGTGTTATGTGGATTATCAACAAACTGGGTTGACCTCCTCCCTTTCACTGAGGTGGCTTAAAACAACACCGTTTATAGCAGCACTGGTTTCATGCCTTTTAAGATTGCTACGGGGAAAGAATTCAACCCAATACCTGAGTATCCTCAAGGACCTTCTACCTCCCAGACTTTTGACCAATGGATGTCAGGATGGGGGAAAATTTGGGACAAAACTAAAACTGCACTGAAAAAAGCCTCAGAAACATATAAAAAGCAAGCTGATAAAAAAGGTCTCCCCAGAGATCATTCCATATTGGGGAAAAGGTTTATTGATCCACAAAATATCTATGACTTAAATTGCTTAGTAAGAAGTTGGGACTGGAATATCTAGGTCCCTTCTCCATTGTCAGGATCATAAATCTAGTCACGGTGGATTTGAAACTACCATGACTTCTAGGAAAGATTCACCCTGTATTTCATTGCAGTTTATTAAAACCATTCTGGGGATCTACTTTATGATCTCCTCCCAAGAAAGTACCTGGTCTCCTAGTGGTAGCTGAACAAACACATTATAAAGTGAAACATATTCTTGATTCTAGGTTTCACAAAGGAAAGTTGCAGTATTTAGTACAGTGGAAGGGATATCCATTATCAGATGCCACATGGGCAAAATCTAATGAAGCTAACAGGCTCAAACACCCAAATAAGCCAAAGGGCAACCCTTAACCTATGCTTCTGTTTAAATTGCAGTATTAATCGTTTCTGTTAAGGGGGGCTGGATGTCAAGAGCCTTGGTGGAGCAGTGGGCTAATGCCTCCTTAAGTAACACCAGCTGCCTGCAATTAGTGCAGGTTCGCATCCCACCAGGCTCAAGGTTGACTCAGCCTTCCATCCTTCCGAGGTAGGTAAAATGAGGACCCAGATTGTTGGGGGCAATTAAGCTGACTTTGTAATAATGCCGCTTGGGGTGTGTGTGAAAGCCCTAATAAGCAGGCATATACATAGAATTAAGGCTACTGCTAAGTTTGTAAGCCGCCCTGAGTCTTCAGAGAAGGGCGGGATATAAATGGAATTTTTAAAAAAAATGTCCACGCTCTGAAATTCAGCAGCCATTTTATCTTTGCTTTTAATGTGCCTTTTCTATTCTTTTAGAATTCAGATGTAGAAGGGGGGATGGGGTAAATGCTTGAGGGTTTAGCTAGCCATAACAATGCAGAAGTGTGGGAACTCAAGGACATTGTCTGATAAGCTTTTGGTGGGCTGAGGAGACAGAGAGAATAGCCCGTGTTTTGCTCTAATTGGGGAATGTGATTTATGACAGCTTTTGTGGGGTGGGAATTGCAACTTGTTGCTTTGCATCTGTGGGGAGGAACTCTCTGTCTTGGGTTCAACTATGTAAGTGCTGAAACTTTGTTTCCGGAGTAAAATGTTCTTCAAGGAAGAAACTCTTGCCTTGAAGTTCTTTTAATTGGTTTCATCTATCGGAACCATGACAACACAATTCACTCCTATGAATCCTCAAGTTAAGAATGGAATGGGCAGGCTCCATTATATTCGTAACTCGAGGACTACCTGTACCAGGGGGAACAGCAGAATAGAAAAGAAAGAACTGGAGAAAATCACAAAATAAGGCCTGTAAACAGAAGTAAAATGACTATGGAAAAGGAAATGAAAGGTAGCACCATTAGTGAAAGGCCCCTTGGGTGCAATTCCAAAACATCTGGAACACCATTGGCATTGACAAATTTATCATTGGTCAATTGCCAAAAGCAGCTTTTGTTGGAACAGCTTACATCCTGTGATGATAACTTCAACACCATTGAAAAACAACATCTGTCTATCCCAGGTTCTTGGGAAGGACTCGATAGGTGGACAAAAATACCAAATCCAGTTTAAACTGGCTGACTGTACAATCAACCATAATAATTGCAGTGAACTAATGAGACAGTCTGATTTAGTTTGCATCTACTTGGGATAACATGAAATGGTATAGAATGTTTCAGAGAAGGAAAAAAACATTACAATCTCAATTCTTATTGTTTTTGCTTTTTCATTTGTGACATATCAGTTTGATTAATGTGAGTTAATAGGTGAGAAAACAATTGCTACATTAGAATATCTTTTATTTTTATATTAGTGTAGAAAATGAAAATATAAAAAACCAACAGAACAAAGGATATACATAAAATGTAAATAAGCAAAATTAAAGTGTGATCATATGAAATAATAGTCATTAAACATTTTAACATATTAATATGCTAGGTATAAATACATATGTTAGATTAATTCAGCTGTATCACTTTGAACAGCAGCTAATTTATCAGAATATTAGAAGAGATATGAAGAGAAAGAAATTCTCTGAAGGAAGTGATTTTCACACATTCATTACTGAGAATTAACTTATAGAACTCTATAGCAATATTTTAAATAGTTCTCTTTTGCTGTGTAATATCTTTTACTTTTTAATATTTGCTTCCCATACAAGCTAATCTTTAGGAAAGTTAAGCCAACATCAAATGTTGCCTATTCTTATTTAAATGGAGCAAAAGCATAAATAGCAGCGGTACCAGTTGACTTGATTAACCCAGGCCAAGAGTAAATGGTTTAATAATGTCACCAGGTATAATCAACTAAATACATTTTCATTAATGGAACAATTTCCCAAAATTTATTTATTTATTTATTTTATTGAAAAGTTTTAACATACAGTTTATCTTTAACAATCCCCCCTCCCCCTCCCCTCTCCCTCCCCCCTCCCTCTCCCCCCTCCCCCCCTCCCCCCCGACTTCCCAGAGCTAAATACAAGGTATATATATATAAAAAAACAATCATAAACAACCATATACTAAAAACCATAAACTCTAAAATCCACCACTCTCTAGCTTATATAGGATAAAACAAACCTTAGTAGTATTATATATATATAGAAAAGCTAAAATAAAAAAAGAAAAAAAAGAAAGAAGACTTATTCAAATGCTACATGAAACTTCTTGACCCTATACTTATTCTGGATAAACTCAATCCATTTTCTCCATTCCATAATATAACGTTCTTGCGAGTGATCTTTCAAATAAGCCGAAATCTTCGCCATCTCTGCCAGGTCGGAGACCTTTAAGGTCCACTCTTCTATGGTCGGCAGTTCCTCTTTCTTCCAATACTGACCTATCAAGAGTCTTGCTGCTGTAATTAAATTTAACATCAATTTAGTGTCCACAACCGTAGCATCCGTAATTATTCCCAACAAGAAAAGTTGCGGACAAAACTTTATCCTTTGCTTGAAGATCTTCTGCATATTCCACCAAATTTTTATCCAGAAGGCCTTAACCTTTTTACAAGTCCACCATACATGAAAATATGTTACATCTTCATCACCACATCTCCAGCATTTTGGCTGATAATTCGGATACATACTTGCAAGCTTTTTAGGATCTAGATGCCATCTATAAAACATTTTATAAAAGTTCTCTCTTAAATTTTGAGCTTGTGTAAATTTTACGTTCCTCACCCAAATCTTTTCCCACATGTCCATTGTGATAACTTCCTGGATATTTGGGGCCCATTTTATCATACAATCCTTGACAAGTTCTGTTTCTGAATCAATCTCTATCAATGCAAGATATATCCGTTTAATATGTGCTGGTCCCTGATTTCTAATTTGCTTCATCAGGTTTTCATCAGTCATTGTAAAACCATTTTTCTGATCTTCTTTCCACCTGGCCCGTAGCTGAGTATATTGAAACCAATTTTGAACAATCTTCTCATCTCGCAAGAGACTATATGGCTTCAAACACCAAACATTTCTTTCCAAGCTTAAAATCTCCTTGTACGTAGTCACATCATGTTTGAAACCAGCATGTATATTTTCTATTGCGTGTTTTGGAATTGCCCACAATGGTATCTTACAATCTAACTTATGTCTGTACTTCTTCCAAACTCTCAGCAAAGCCTGTCTTAAAATATGCACTCTAAACACATTATCTACCTTCTTATCATACAGCAAATATGCATCCCAGCCAAACAGCAAGTCGTGGCCCTCAAGATTTAATAATCTCTCTTGTGTCAAATTAATCCAATCACTTATACCTGCTAACGCAGCAGCTTCATAATATAACTTAAAGTTAGGCATTTTAAGACCACCTCTTTCACGAGTATCCTGCATAATCTTAAGTTTAACTCGTGGCCTTTTCCCTGCCCAAACAAATTTGTTGATACCTCGCTGCCATTCCTCCAAATTAGAATCTTTCTTAAGAACTGGTATCATTTGAAATAAAAATAAAAATTTAGGCAGGACATTCATTTTTACTGCTGCGATTCGCCCCAACAAAGACAATTGCAGTTTTTTCCCAACTCTCCATTTCTTTTGGGATTTTTCCCCATAATTTTTCATAATTATTTTTATATAATTTTATATTAGAGGGCGACAAAAACACCCCCAAATATTTAACCCTTTTAACAATCTCAAATCCAGTTAACCCTTCTAAAAGGGCCTTTTGCGATGCTGTCATGTTTTTAGCCAAAATTTTAGTTTTCTGTGCATTAACTTTAAATCCAGAAACCTTCCCATATTGCATTATTATCTCCATCAGGTCCACAACAGAACTCTCCGGCTGGGTCACTGTAACAACCAGATCGTCTGTGAACGCTCTCAATCTATAATCCTGATCTCTAATCTGTATACCCTTAATTCTTTCCGAATTTCGTATTTTTACCAATAATATCTCCAATGTTAACACAAATAACAAGGGCGATAACGGACACCCTTGCCTTGTGCCCTTCTCAATATTACATGCTTCTGTCAGGCTATTGTTAACTATTATTCGGGCTGTTTGTTTTTGATATAATGCCCTGATTGGTTGCAAAAATTTATCCCCAAAATTCATTTTGTCTAAAACTTTCATCAAAAATTGCCAATCCAATTGATCAAAAGCTTTTTCAGCGTCTAAAAAAATTAGCGCCGCAGGGATCTGGTTGTTCCTTTCCAAAAATTCCAACACATCTACTATATGCCTCACATTATTTTTCATTTGCCTACCACTAATAAACCCAGTTTGATCCCCATGAATCACCCGTTGCAGAACCCTCATCAATCTATTAGCCAACACCTTAGCAAATATCTTATAGTCTGTATTTAATAGTGATATCGGTCTATAGTTTTTAACTTGAGTAGCATCTTGATCTTCCTTCGGAATCAAAGAGATAAAGGCAGTTCTCCAAGATGGAGGCAGCTTTCCCCCTCTCTGGATTGTCTGGAACAATTCCTTTAACGGTTTAACCATCTCTAATTGTAAATTTTTGTAGTAGGCCGCAGTCAAACCATCTGTACCTGGCGCTTTGTCTACCTTCAACTCCTTAATTACTGTAAATATTTCTTCTTCTGTAATCAGTTGATTAATCTCCTCTTTTTGTACTTGTGTAAGCACCGGGATGCTAGCATTCTCCAAATATTCATCAATGTCCTTTTCATTAATCTTCTCCTTAGCATATAATTTAGAATAAAAATCCACAAAGGCTTCCTTAATAAAATCCTGTTGAAACACCATTTTTCCCTTGTGTTCAATTTTGTCTATATTAGAAGCCCTCTGCTTTTTCCTTAGTCTGTAAGGTAGCCATCTACCTGGCTTGTTAGCATTGCAAAAAGTGTTATGCCTGGCAAACCTCAAATTGGTTGCCACTTGATCAGCCATTAATTTGTCAAATTGTCCTCTTCATAGCTTGATAGCCTCCTTAGTCTTCACATCCAATGGATTCAAAATCAAAGCACTCTCCTTTTCCTTAATTTCATTCTCCAATTGTTTCCTTCTAGCTTCCAACGTACGTCTATATTTATTGTTCATATATATCAACACTCCTCTCATATAGGCCTTGCTAGCATCCCAGACCATATCCATAGAAGTATCCTTATTCATATTAATTTCAAAAAAATCCTTCATTCGCTGTTTACACTCTTCCACATTTTCCTGGTTTCTAAACAAATTCTCATTTACACGCCATGAGCGCCTATCTCTATTATCCTTATTAATCTTTAACCATACTGGGCTATGGTCAGAAATAGCTCTTGCACAAATCTTTATCTTCTTAATCCTAGAAAAGAAATCATTAGTCAACAAAATAAAGTCAATCCTAGAAAAAGATTGGTGTCTATCAGAAAAAAAAGTATAATCCTTTTCATACGGGTGTGTGTCCCGCCAAATGTCTCGCAATTCCAAATCATCCTTCATTTCAAAAAAAGACTTAGGCAGTCTGGCATGACACGGAATACGCTTAAAAAAACCAGCCTTATCCATCTGTACGTCCAAAACGCCATTCCAATCCCCCATAAAAATAAACGATTTGTAATCCAACTGAGTAAGCTTTGTGTGCAGTAAGCTAAAAAAGTCAGCCTGTTGTTGTTGATTAGGAGCATACAGTCCAACTAAAAGCGTTTTTTTGCCTTCTAGCAACAAGTCAATCATTACGTATCTTCCATGCTTATCTGCTTCAATTAAGTTCGCTGTTATAGCACTTTTAATATAAACAACCACTCCATTTTTCTTATTCATTGCAGAGGCAACAAATTGCGTACCCAGTCTTGAGTTCAGTAAAAACTTTTGGTCCATAGCCCTAATATGCGTTTCTTGCAAGCATATAACATCAGACTTAAATTGTTTTAAATATAAAAAAACTTTCTTTCTCTTCTGAGGCGAATTTAATCCATTAACATTCCAAGTCAAAAATTTAGTCGCCATTCTTATCGCCCCGAAGCTTTTGGAGCACCTCATTAATGGCCCTGCCTCCTTTGGGCCGCGCTCCTCCCACTGCCTCGCTGTAAGTGCGCTTTGAAAATTCCATAATCTTCTGCTGGTCTTGTTCCTTTATTTGTTTTGCTCTTTTTAAAGCAGCACGCGTCACTCTCTGCTCTCCAGCATCAGCCAATGAAATTATAGTTTGATCCCCTCCTGCACCATTCTCCTCTGTCTGTCCATCTTCGGCCTCTTGAGGTTTTCCTTCTCCAGATCCCTTTGCAGCTTCCAGAAGTGATAGTGGGGTTGCTTTTAAAAC
Source organism: Vipera ursinii (assembly GCF_947247035.1). Classification (NCBI taxonomy): domain Eukaryota; kingdom Metazoa; phylum Chordata; class Lepidosauria; order Squamata; family Viperidae; genus Vipera; species Vipera ursinii. The sequence goes on from NC_139515.1 coordinate 39,151,004, forward strand.
ATTATTATAGAATTCACGCGCCTGTGCCACAGTAACCAGACGATATCTTTTACCTTCATGCATCGCCACCAGCCCAACTGGGGTCTCCCATCTGAACCTTATGTCACGTTGTTTAAGTTCCTGCACCAAAAATGCAAAGTCCTTTCTTCTCCTTAAAATCTTTGGAGGAATTTCCTTTAAGACCAAAACTTCTTGATCAGCAACCACTACTTTAGTATCATAGGCAGCTTGAATAACTTCATCTCTAATTTCTCTCTTTGTAAAGTAAACCACCACATCTCTAGGTAGCTTCCTCTGTCTGGCAATCCATGAATTCACACGAAAAACTTTATCCATACATCCCTTTATTTCAGATGCTGGCTGACCCAATACTGCTTCCAGGGCTTCAGAAATCAGCTGCTTTAAATCTTCTTTAAGATTTTCTTTTAAGCCCCTAATTCTGATAGCATACTGCATCTGGTGAAACTGAACAAGGCTTAACTCTCTGTCCGCTTTGTCTTCATTCTCCAATACCTTAACTTCTAATATAGCATTTTTTGAGTCAAATCTTCCACTTTTTCTTCCAATCCTTGTACACATTCAGCCACACTTTCCACTGTAGACAAAATGTCTACCCTCATCGCATTAAATTTCTCTTCCATCCTCTCTTCTATTCTCTCCTCCATTTTTGCCAGTTTATCACTCAATGTTACTAAAATTACCTGGGCATGCTTTTCAAGGGCATCTTCTAAATCCTTGGATGTCAATGCAGCAGGAGGAAGCAAGGCTTGCAACGATGTCTGTTGCACCGGAGAAGTTCCAGCACTCCGAAGAGTTTTAGAAGGAGGTTTAGCCGCCATCTTTTACTTTCACTTGTGGCGCACTTTCACTTTAAGTTTAAAAAGTCCATTAAGCTCGAGAGTAAAGTATAATAATCCTCTTCACCTTTTCCTCTTGTACCGCTCTGCCTGCTCCTTTAATTCCAGAGTCTTTCCTTCAGGCAGGGGTGGTCGCAAACGCCTGGCTCTGCTCCAAGAAATCCGGAGCAGAGACGCTGGCCAGCTGGGAGCAACCCAGGCTACGGGGGAGTTCGATCCTTCAGCCGCCCAAGCTTTAAGCTCAGGCGGCCCCGGAGAACTCGACCCCTACCTGGGGCCTCACCCCCTCCTCTTCTCCCGAGGAGGGGGCTTCAAATTCACCCGAACAGCTGATTGGCGCTGTTTCGGGTGAAAATTACACAGCTGAGCCGCGGGCAGCCTGGGAAGGCTGTCTCCGGCGCCGCACAGCCACCGAAAGTCAATTTCCCAAAATTTATTACATTAGTTTAACACTTTCTGCATCTTTATTAACAGGTTTCACATATCTTCTTTGTAATACATAGTTTACTTCAAGATATAACTAATTATATCGGACAAAATCGCTCGGATCCGGACCGGTTTGGACTCCGACTGGGCAGAGTCTGACGAAGAGGATACGGGCGGTCTTGTCGATTTAATCTGGGAAGAGTTCGATCCTGTGACCCCTGAAGAAGTGGACAAGATCATGGGGAAGCTGAGCTCCACCACGTGTTTGTTGGACCCGTGCCCCTCCTGGCTGACTTATGCAGCCCGGGATGGGACACGAGGCTGGCTCCAGGCAGTGATTACTGCTTGTTTGAGTCAGGGTAGTTTTCCCGCCGCCTTGAAGGAGGCGGTGGTGAGACCCCTCTTCAAGAAGCCTGCCTTGGACCCAGCAATTTTAAACAATTATCGTCCGGTCTCCAACCTTCGCTTTTTGGCGAAGGTTGTTGAGAGCGTGGTGGCGCATCAGCTCCCTTTGTTCTTGGAGGAAGCTGACTACCTAGACCCGTACCAATCGGGTTTCAGGCCCGGGTACAGCACGGAGACGGCATTGGTCGCGCTGGTGAATGATCTCTGGCGGGCTCGGGACAGGGGTTGTTCCTCTGTCCTAGTCCTTTTAGACCTCTCAGCGGCTTTTGATACCATCGACCATGGTATCCTGCTGCGACGTCTCAGGGGGTTAGGAGTGGGAGGCACAGTTTTCCAGTGGTTCTCCTCTTACCTCCTGGGACGTTCGCAGTCGGTGTTAGCAGGGGGGCAGAGATCGACCCTGAGACCTCTCATTTGTGGAGTTCCTCAGGGATCGGTTCTCTCGCCTCTCCTGTTCAACATCTATATGAAGCCGCTGGGTGAGATCATTCGTGGTTTTGGAGTTGGGTATCACCAATATGCTGATGATACCCAGCTTTTTATTTCGACCCCAAACCACCCCAGTGATGCCCTCGATGTGATGTCCCGTTGCCTGGAGGCGGTCCGGTTCTGGATGGGGAGGAACAGGCTTCGACTCAACCCTGACAAGACTGAGTGGCTGTTCGTGCCGGCATCCCAGGAAATTCCGATTATTCCATCATTGGCCATGGGGGGTGAGCTATTACCCCCCGTAGATAGGGCCCACAACTTGGGTGTCCTTCTAGACTCACAGCTCTCTTTGGAAGAGCATATTGGAGCTGTGACTAGGGGGGCCTTTGCCCAGGTTCGCCTGGTGCGCCAGTTGCGGCCCTATCTAGACCGGGATGCCTTGCGCACAGTCACTCATGCGCTCGTGACCTCTCGTCTAGACTACTGTAATGCTCTCTACATGGGGCTGCCCTTGAGGTCCACCCGGAGACTCCAGCTGGTGCAGAATGCAGCCGCGCGAGTCGTCTTGGGAGTTTCTCGATACTCCCATGTTACACCTCTGCTCCGCGAGCTGCATTGGCTACCGGTTGCTCTCCGGGTGAGGTTCAAGGTGTTAGTTATGACGTACAAAGCCCTTCATGGCATGGGTCCGGATTACCTACGGCAACACCTGCGGCCGGCATCAACTTCCCTCCGTCCAGTGCGCTCCCACAGAGAGGGCCTCCTCAGGGTGCCGCCGATCAAAGAATGCCGATTGGTGACCCCCAGGGGCAGAGCGTTCTCTGTGGGCGCGCCAGACCTCTGGAACCGCTTACCGGTTGAGCTCCGGACAGCCCCCGACCTTCGCTCCTTCCGGCGCGATCTTAAAACATTCTTTTTCGAACAAGCTGGCCTGGTCTGACGGGATGGGGTTGGGTTTTTAAAATTAGTTTTTAACTTAATATGTATTGATTTTATGGGCATGATGTTTAATGGTTTTTTAATTTTTGTATTTGATTTTTATTGTGTATTGCCCTGTTCACCGCCCTGAGTCCTTCGGGAGAAGGGCGGTATAGAAATCAAATTATTAAATTAAATTAAATTAAATTAAATTAAATTAAATTAATTACTTCACATTAGTCTACTATAAGATCTGTGTATGAAGCAATGTAAATTGCTTTGGAGTTACCAGTTTCATGAGACAGATCAAAAAGAATAAAACAAGCCATTAATTTCATTAAAGATGAATAATCCATTCTTTTTTTCCCAACTGCTAAGAGACTAAATCTTTATTAATAAAAATGAGTGATACTACTGAAATCCCCAAAAGACACAGAAAACTGTCCTGCCTCCCTAAATCATGAATATAAGAAGGATGAGGAGGTGTAGCATGATCAGAACTTGCAAGATTTTGTTATTATAGTCACTCTCAATAAAAGTACTTTTAGAATTCCTCCGGAGGTGATTTAAATGATGGTGCTAAACATTATCATGACTTATGGGAAATATGCCCAGCCTTACTCATCTTAAGGTCCAAACTATGTAATCTGTCTGGAGCAGCACAAGGGAAGCACCTATGTTTAGAAATGGGGGAAAGTGAATTATCCCACATATACTGTCATGTTGTAAAAGAAAATTCAGCAATTCTCATCTGTAAAATAATAATTTAATTCTCATCTGTAAAATAATAATTTTCCATGCTAACAATTTTTGCAGTATACCAAGGTTTTGGCAAGCTATATCTCATCCCTCTGCTGTGTATCTTTGCTTTATGGTTTATTTGTTTGTTTGTTTTTTAAAAAACATAGCTAATTTTATGTGATGGCCACTTCCCAAAGCCCCACCCAGTTCTTAATTTCTGCTGGTTTACTTCAGGGTTTTGGGCCAATCAAATGTCATCAGGCAGTAAATTTTGCCACATTACCAGCCCAAACCTAAAACAAATGGTTAGCAAATACATCACAGCATAGGCTTCCATGCTTGACCAGAAGCATTCATGACAAACTATAAATCACTGCTATTATCCTATACAATACATGAGTGGAGACTTTATGTGCATTCTACCAAGAAATTAAGGATATTAAACTTAACTGGATACAGATTGTATAAATATGCATATAAATGCATGCACATACAAATTTATCATACACACACACACACACACACACATTTAAAAATCACAGATACATTCACTGTACAGATTTGAATCCTACAAATATTCTTCATAGTCATAATCTGATGCCTGTGTATTTCTCGCTATGTGTAATAGAATGTACTTCTAATGAAATGTGAATAGATTTGAACACATCACCATCAAAATCTATGAAAATGATACAGTAATTTGATTATGTATGCATCAATGTTTATTATGTATCATTTGGCTATCAACACTTTTAGAAACCTTTAATAAAAAGTGGCATATACATTTTAAAGTAAACAACCAGTCTTTCCCAAGGCTAGATGAATTGAGATCACATCTACATTTCACTTTGATCTATACAAACCTCAATGTACGTATCACTTTATGAAGCTTAGGGATCAAGACAAAGTTACATGTATTAGTCTACCCTACTAGTTCTATTCAGTCAAGACCTTAAAACAGCAATGAAAACCTCTAGGATTTAGATCAGACATGTCAAACTTGTGACGTCATGTGACGTCAGGAGACTTATTGGGACTGTTTTGCCATTGCCGATAATGGGGTGGGTGCAGGTTCTGGATGATGCGAACGGCCCGTGGGCTGGCAGTTTGACACCCCTGATTTAGATTATAGTCCTTCCAACTAATTAGTGGCATTTTAGATTTTTTAAAAAGTTTTCTTCCATACTATCTTTGACTTGAGCTAATCTGTTTTCCCAAGCACCCATTCAACCAAGGGCAATAAAAATGAACAACAATGACAGGTTATAGTTAGATACTTTCTACTGTGACTGAAAGTGGTTCTTCAAGATTTCAGAAAAAGTCTTTCCTGATTATAGCTTGAGATACAATAAATTGAATTCAGAAGTTGTTTTGTACAGAATTCAGGGGAAGAATAAACCATTCTCAGAATTTGAGCTGTAATATTCTCTAACAAGTACAATTTCTACAATATGTGTTTCTATCCCAGAAGAAGAAATATATCATGACAGTCAAGGTGATTCAAAGGTGGCACTATATTAAACATATTTTAATGCTATCATTTCAAATATTAGCTTTATCTTTGAAAATATCTGATTAATATTGGGCATAGATAGAAAATATGTCTATATATTTCTTTTCATATAAAATAAATATATGAAATCAACTTACAAAGACAGGAAAGTAATGTTTATTGAAATAGGTCCCAGATTTGGAATAGCTTCCAATTCATTGTTGTTCAGTTTTCTGTTTAAAAAAAAATAATGAAAGCTTAGCCAAGACAGACATAAATGGTAATTGGTATCTTCTAATTTTTCCTTCCCATTTTATCTCTAACAACTTACCAGTTTTCACCTCCCACACTCATAGTGGCACAATTTCCCAAAGAAACAAAGTCTTTTAATGATGCTGACTTCCACAGATGCCCACTGAATTGCTGTAGGTCCTTTGAATATTGCACTTACCATTTATATACGGAATAATAAACCAGAGAATTCTGGCTTATTGAGAGTATCCTTTGTGTGGTACATGTGGCTCATTTACTCCTCTGAAGGAGTGAAATCACACACCAAATACACACACACACACACACACACAGAAACTGGTTTACTGTTTTCTTTTTTTACTCTTAGTAGTTGGTTTCTGCATATAGATAGAAAATCCATGGCTAATGATTGCTTATGGTTGTATAACATCTTCTGTGGCTTGGCAAATAACTGTTACTACTCATGCTTTCCATCAGCTGAAAGCTCAGCTATCAAACAAGAGGAGCTTTTACTTAGGAATTTGGGTCAAGGAGTGTAGGCTATCAAAATACAGCAATGTTCCATGTGTCTAAATAAGTAAATATATGTTCATGAGTAGGCAGAAAAGATTGTTCCTCATGTTCCACCAAGAACCTGGAGCTTATGAAGCGAAGGAACTGGATGAGGCTGTCGGCAGGCCCAGAGGAAGAAAGAGGCTTTTGGAGGAGTTGGTGGCGGCGGCAGCAGCGTGCTGCAGGGGCGAAAAGAAGCAAGGCCTCTTTAAGGAAAGGGTGGAAGAGTCAGGATCAGAAAAAGGAAAGGAGGCAAGGTTGTCAGAATACAAGCAAATTTGAGGGCTAATCCACATGGAGCCCCATTTCCATCTGTCCTGTTTGCCATCGTTCACTCCCTAGAGACTAAAATGGACAATGTGAAATTTGAGCGGGCACCAAACAAGGAGTATATATCGGAGGTGGTGACCCTTTGAGAGCTGTATGCAACGAAATTTCATTTTGATGTATGCCGATTGGTGTACATTCAAAGTGACAATAAAGTTATCATCATCATCAAATGCAAAGCAAAAGCCAACTGCTTTATATATCAGCTTTCTTTGGAATCACAACTTATCACTGAATACAAATAAAATCATTCTAGGTTTTATATGCACATGTCATTATGATTTTAGAAATTTAAAATAAAGCAATGGAAAAGAAGACATCTTGCAACACAGACAGCCATAAGAATCTGGAGGCAAAATAACTACTTACATTTCTCGCAGGTTATAAAGATGACTCAAAGAACTAGAGTTGATTGAAGACAACCTATTGTGGCTTAGATCACTGTAAAGTTAGAAAATGCATAAATACTCATCAAAATGAGAGATATTTAAAAATAATCTAAATACATTTTGATTTCTATTTCCTCCCATGATAGCCTTTCATATATTTTTATATGATGTCTATGAAGTGCATACAACTCAAAAGCTATTTTCATAGAAGCTTAAAACAATAAAATAAAAAACTATTTAAGATCAGCATGGCAATAATTGTCCCATGTACCATATAAATCAAACTTTTTTTTTCTATCTTGGCAGCATAGGAGAGACCAAAGACACATCTGGCAAACAAAGCATTAAGGTGTCTTTTCATTTATAATTTTTACTTGGTATGTCTAAATTTGTGGTATATGGATATATAGATGTTTGGGTGACATGGAAACTTCTTCCATTCATATGTCTCTGCATCACTAATTCTCTCATATGAAATGATTAACATTTGAACCATATGCAATACCCGGAATGAAAAAAAAAACCCTGAATAAATATTTCAGCTTCAAGGAATAACTCATTTCAGATTCAGTAATGAATAAAACTGTTCAATATGCCAAAGAAATCTATTTCCTGCAAGATCATATGTTTATTTCTAGGGTGCATGTTCTTGATGGGTATGTATGTGTACCTTCTGGAAGAACTGAAAAATACATGAAAATGATATATCAATATTGTGTAAGTGGTCTAAAAAAACTCAGAATTAAGAAAGACTTCCCCTGATTTATACTACCGTATTTATTTAGTATTATTTATACTAATACTGGTGGGACGCGGTGGCTCAGTGGGTTAGGATGCTGAGCTTGTCAATCAGGTCGGCAGTTTGGCAGGTCGAATCCCAAGTGCCGTGTAACAGAGTGAGTGCCTGTTACTCGTCCCAGCTTCTACCAACCTAGCAGTTCGAAAGCACGTAAAAATGCAAGTAGAAAAATAGGGACCACTACAGTGGGAAGGTAACAGCATTCCGTGCGCCTTTGGCATCTAGTCATGCCGGCCACATGACCAGGAAGACATCCTCGGACAAGTGCTGGCTCTTCGGCTTTGAAACGGAGATGAGCACCGGCCCCTAGAGTCGGAAACGACTAGCATGCATGTGCGGGGGAACCTTTAGGTAAAGGTAAAGGTTCCCCCGCACATGCGTGCTAGTCGTTTCCGACTCTAGGGGCCGGTGCTCATCTCCGTTTCATAGCCGAAGAGCCAGCGCTTGTCCGAGGACGTCTCCGTGGTCATGTGGCCGGCATGACTAGACGCCAAAGGCGCACGGAACGCTGTTACCTTCCCACCGTAGTGGTCCCTATTTTTCTACTTGCATTTTTACGTGCTTTCGAACTGCTAGGTTGGCAGAAGCTGGGACGAGTAACAGGCGCTCACTCTGCTACGCGGCACTCGGGATTCGACCCACCAAACTGCCGACCTTCCGATCGACAAGTTCATACTAATATTTGACTTTGGATCAAAGCATTATAATTTTGTAAAGTTATGGTTATTACAATGTTATTACAATATTAGACTTTATTCTGCATAAGCAAAGAATGTAAGATCAACTATTATTTCAACAGTGTTTCAGGTTTCTATTGACTTAGTCACAGATAAATGCACACATCCTTTCTTCATTTTACACAAGGCACCAAGGTAGAAACTAGCTAGAAGACTATGAGTTCTAGTCCCACCTTAGTCACAAAGCCAGTTGGGTGATTTGGGGCCCATCACTCACTCCCATCCCTAAGAAAAAAACAATGGCAAACCTCTTCTGAAATATTGCTGAGAAAACTTTAAGGACTTATCTAGGAAGTTGACATTGATTGGAAGGCATGGACACTAAATAAATAAATAAAGGTAGGAAGGAATCAACATCATGAAACAATATAGAAGACATACTTTCTTTAGGACCTGTCACACAATAACAGAAGTGAGTAGAATTGTTTTGGTAAAGTTATAACTCTGGGAATGTAGTGGGGTAGGAACCTGGCCCAGATTTTATATTATAGAAATCCTACTGTTGCAACTGCTGTTAATTATCACTAAACTAGACTCAGGGATTTTTCACTAAAGAGCTCAGGTGTACTCTCCATCTGGACTCTATAACTTGAATTTGCATTATATTTCAGACTACCTTTGTATTTTCAGGCACTGCTCGTATCAGCAGATTTTATGTGATCTGTTCTTTCCCTTCTTCTTGTCCAGATTTTTAGTGCTCAGTAGCCAAAATCAAATACTATGACAAGAAATTTAATAGACTTGCCATTTAAATCTATTTTTAGCTTGCAGAAGCATACAAAAAGGAAAAGTTTATTCATTTGAAGAGACATTCCTACAAAACAAAAAGAAGTACTCTAAGAGCTGAAATACAGGTGTTCCTTTCTAACGTCGATTTTGAAGAAGCTTCCTGACAAACATAGGTTTTAAAATGCATCTCTTTCTGGCACCTCGAAATTTTTTTGAACGAAATCCTTAAACTGGTATGAAATAATATTAAGCAATCTTTCCTTATAATTTAGCAGTGAGCACCAGCATCACTGAAGTTCTGGAGCACACATTTTCCACTCCTCTGGCCTCCTCCCTCTTTAAAACCACAGTTTTAAATTAAAATCTCTCCAGTGGTTTTAGATCTCTAGTAGCAATGGAAATTTTAAATGACTAAGAATGGCTGGACTCCGGGATTAAAATACACATTTCACTTTTAAAAAGACAGGCCTGTTAACATGCCAGCAGTTGGTACAATCTTCCAAGGAGGAAGGCTCTTCTTTAAGCTTTCCAGGGCAACTAGCAGAGGCCTTGTAAATGCCTTCCTGGATGTGAAAATTACAAAGGACATCTTGAAACACTGCATTTTGTTCAGAAACTTTAATGTGGTGAGGTTTTCACAGCAGCAAGCCTCTATGTACCATATCCAGACAGATGTTGATCTATAAAATGGATGAAGATAAAGAGCACTTCATTCATTTCTGCCTCTTCCACTTACTTTCCATAAGGCTCCAAAGAGAAGAATCAAAGCTTTGGATTCAACACCACTACCAGCAACTTTACAACTTGTTGTTGTTTGTTGTTAGTTGCGAAGTCGTGTCCGACCCATCGCGACCCTATGGACAATGTTCCTCCAGGCCTTCCTGTCCTCTACCATCTTCTGGAGTCCATTTAAGCTCACGCCTACTGCTTCAGTGATTCCATCCAGCCACCTCATTCTCTGTCGTCCCCTTCTTCTATTGCCCTCAATCTTTCCCAGCATTAGGCTCTTCTCCAGTGAGTCCTTACTTCTCATTAGGTGGCCAAAGTATTTGAGTTTTAGCTTCAGGATCTGGCCTTCTAAAGAGCAGTTAGGGTTGATCTCCTCTAGGACTGACTGGTTTGATCGCCTTGCAGTCCAAGGGACTTGCAGGAGTCTTCTCCAGCACCATAGTTCAAAGGCTTCAATTCTTTGGCGCTCAGCCTTTCTTATGGTCCAACTATACGCACTTTTGTTGACAGGGTGATGTCTCTGCTTTTTAGTGTGCTGTCTAGATTTGCCATGGCTTTCCTCCCGAGGAGCAAGCGTCTTTTAATTTCTTGGCTACAGTCCCCATCTGCAGTGATCTTGGAGCCCAGGAAAATAAAATCTGTCACTACCTCCATTTCTTCCCCATCTATTTGCCAGGAATTGAGAGGGCCAGATGCCATGATCTTGGTTTTCTTAATGTTTAGTTTCAACCCAACTTTTGCACTCTCCTTCTTCACTCGCAACAAGAGGCTCTTTAGTTCCTCTTCACTTTCTGCTACTAGAGTGGTATCATCTGCATATCTTAGGTTGTTGATGTTTCTTCCGGCAATCTTAATTCCAACTTTTGATTCATCTAGCCCTGCCTTTCTCATGATGTGCTCTGCATATAAGTTAAATAGGCAAGGTGACAGTATACAGCCTTGCCGGACTCCTTTCCCAATTTTGAACCAATCAGTGGTTCCGTGTCCAGTTCTCACTGTTGCTTCTTGGCCCGCACATAGGTTTCTCAAGAGACAAATAAGATGGTCTGGTATGCCCATCTCTTTAAGGACTTGCCACAGTTTGTTATGATCCACACAAAGGCTTTAGCATAGTCAATGAAGCAGAAGTAGATGTTTTTCTGGAACTCTCTAGCTTTCTCCATGATCCAGCGTATGTTAGCAATTTGATCTCTAGTTCCTCTGCCTCTTCGAAATCCTGCCTGTACTTCTGGTAGTTCTCGATCCACATACTGCTGGAGTCTAGCTTGTAGAATTTTAAGCATAACTTTACTAGCATGTGAAATGAGTGCAATGGTGCGATAGTTTGAACATTCTTTGGCACTGCCTTTCTTTGGAATTGGAATGTAAACTGATCTTTTCCAATCCTGTGTCCACTGTTGAGTTTTCCAAATTTGCTGGCAAATTGAGTGTAGCACTTTTACTGCATCGTCTTTTAAGATTTTGAATAGCTCAGCTGGAATACTGTCACCTCCACTAGCTTTGTTGTTGCTCAGCTTTTCTAAGGCCCACTTCACTTCATATTCTAGGATGTCTGGCTCGAGGTTAGTGACCACCTCATTGTGATTGTCAGGGACGTTAAGCTCATTCTTGTATAGTTCTTCTGTGTAATTTTTCCACCTCTTCTTAATCTCTTCTGCCTCTGTTAGGTCCCTGCCATTTTGGTCCTTTATCATGCCCATTTTTGCATGAAACGTTCCTTTCATCTCTCCAATTTTCTTGAAAAGATCTCTGGTCCTCCCTATTCTATTGTTTTCTTCTATTTCTTTGCACTGTTCATTTTAGAAGGCATTCTTACCTCTTCTAGCTATTCTCTGGAATTCTGCATTCAATTGGGCGTATCTTTCTTTTTCTCCCTTGCCTTTCGCTTCCCTCCTTTTCTCAGCTATTTGCAAAGCTTCCTCAGACAGCCATTTTGCTTTCTTGCATTTCTTTTTCTTTGGGATGGTTTTGGTTGCTACCTCTTGTACAATGTTGCGAACCTCTGTCCATAGTTCTTCAGGCACTCTGTCTATCAGATCTAATTCCTTAAATCTATTTGTCACCTCTACTGTATATTGAACAGGGATATGATTTAATTCATACCTGACTGGCCTAGCGCTTTTCCCTACTTTCTTTAATTTAAGCCTAAACTTTGCAACAAGAAGCTCATGGTCTGAGCCACAGTCAGCTCCTGGTCTTGTTTTTACTGACTGTATAGAGCTTCTCCATCTTTGGCTGCAGAGCATATAGTCAATCTGATTTCTGTGTTGACCATCTGGTGATGTCCATGTGTAAAGCCGTCTCTTGGGTTGTTGGAAAAGAGTGTTTGCTACGACCATCGTATTCTCTTGGCGAAATTCTATCACCCTGTGCCCTGCTTCATTTTGTATTCCAAGGCCAAACTTGCCTGTTATTCCGGTTATCTTTTGGCTTCCTACTTTAGCATTCCAATCCCCCATGACGATAAGGACATCATTTTTGGGTGTTAGTTCTATAAGGTGCTGTAGGGCTTCATAGAACCGGTCAATTTCATCCTCTTCAGCACTGGTGGTTGGGGCATAGACTTGGACTACTGTGATATTGAATGGTTTGCCTTGGATTCGAACTGAGATCATTCTGTCATTTTGAGGATTGTATCCCAGTATTGCTTTTCCTACTTTTTTATTGACTATGAAGGCTACTCCATTTCTTCTGAGGGATTCTTGTCCACAGTAGTATACCTGATGGTCATCTGAATTAAATTCACCCATTCCTGTCCATTTTAGTTCGCTGATACCTAAGATGTCGATGTTTAGTGTTGTCATCTCTTGTTTGACCACGTCCAGCTTTCCTTGATTCATGGATCTTACATTCCAGGTTCCTATGGAGAAAAAGTCTTTACAGCATCGGACTTTCCTTTCACCACCAGACATATCCACAGCTGAGCGTCCTTTCGGCTTTGGCCCAGTCGCTTCATTCTTTCTGGCGCTACTAGTACTAGCCCTCTGCTCTTCCCCAGTAGCATATTGGACGCCTTTCGACCTGAGGGGCTCATCTTCCAGTGTCATATCGTTTTGCCTTTTGGTACTGTCCATAGGGTTTTCATGGCAAAGATACTGGAGTGGTTTGCCATTTCCTTCTCCAGTGGATCACGTTTTGTCAGAACTCTCTGCTATGACCTTTCCGTCTTAGGTGGCCCTGCACGGCATAGCTCATAGCTTCATTGAATTACGCAAGCCCCTTCGCCACGACAAGGCAGTAATCCATGAAGGGGAACTTTACAACTATGCAGATCCTAACTATGATATAGTGTAAAAAGGCAAGATTAGACACCAAGGATTGAATTTGGCTTTAAACATGACAAACTGCATCTTTTTACAAATATACTATTGTTGCTGAATCATAGAGAGCAAAAAGCTCAGGAGCCTGAGTTTCATTCATGTAATATTAAATCATTTCTTGTTGTATTTAAATGTTGGAACTGAAAACAGAAATCCTCATTCAAACCAGTATCATCTTACTTCAACTCCTGAATACAAATTCCTGAATTTCCTCATTTCCTTAGAAGTAGGGACAGATGTTAGTTTTATCCTTCACAATTCTTGCATTAGGACAATGAAGATTTTTAGAAAGCAGCCATGTTATTCAAATGCTCAAGACATTATCAAAAAATATTAATATATATCATCAACTCAAATCTGAACAAAATGGTGGTAAAGAAATAAAGGTAAAGGTTCCCCCGCACATGCGTGCTAGTCGTTTCCAACTCTAGGGGGCGGTGCTCATCTCCGTCTCAAAGCTGAACAATAATTTAATAATAATAATAATTTTATTTGTATACTGCCCTTCTCCCGAAGGACTCAGGGCGGTGAACAGGGCAAACATATAAAAATACAAAAATACAAAAGTTAAGAAAGAATTAAACAAAATGCCCAAGTTATAACAATAGGTTAAAATACATTTAAAACAACAATAAAATCCAAACCCATCCCCCATCAGGCCAGGCCGGCTTGTCCGAACAAATAAGTCTTCAGATCGCGTCGGAAGGAGCGAAGGTCAGGCGCCATCCGGAGCTCAACCGGCAAATGATTCCATAAATCCGGGGCGCCCACAGAGAAGGACCTCCCCCTGGGGGCCACCAGACGACATTCTCTGACCGGTGGCACCCTGAGGAGGCCCTCTCTGTGGGAACGCACAGGGCGGAGGGAAGTTGACGCCGGCAGCAGGTGTTCCCTAAGGTACTCCGGACCCATGCCATGTAGGGTCTTGAAAACCATTACCAGAACCTTGAATCTCACCCGGAAGACAACTGGGAGCTAATGCAGCTCACGGAGCAGAGGTGTAACATGGGAGTATCAGGAGACTCCCAACACAACTCTCGCGGCTGCATTCTGTACCAGCTGGAGCCTCCGAGTGGTCCTCAAGGGCAGCCCCATGTAGAGAGCATTGCAGTAGTCTAAATGAGAGGTCACGAGCGCATGAGTGACCGTACGCAGGGCATCCCGGTCTAGAAAGGGCCGCAACTGGCGCACCAGGTGAACCTGGGTGAAGGCCCCCCTAGTCACAGTTATCATGTGGTCTTCCAAAGAAAGCTGTGAATCTAGGACTCCCAAGTTGCGAGTCCTATATACGGGGGGTAATAGCTCACCCCCCATAGAAAGAGATGGAATGTTCTGAATATCCCGAGATGCCGGTACACACAGCCACTCAGTCTTGTCAGGGTTGAGTTGAAGCCTGTTCCTCCCCATCCAGACCCGAACCGCTTCCAGGCAACGGGACATCACGTCGAGGGCATCACTGATGATACCCAACTCCAAAACCACGAATGATCTCACCCAGCGGTTTCATGTAGATGTTGAACAGGAGAGGCGAGAGGACCGACCCATGAGGAACTCCACAAGCAAGAGGCCTCGAGGTCGACCTCTGAAGAGCCAGCGCTTGTCCGAGGACATCTCCATGGTCATGTGGCCGGCATAACTAGACGCCAAAGGTGCACAGAACGCTGTTACCTTCCCACTGTAGTGGTCCCTATTTTTCTACTTGCATTTTTACGTGCTTTCGAACTGCTAGGTTGGCAGAAGCTGGGACGAGTAACAGGTGCTCACTCTGTTACACGGCAGTTGGGATTCGACCCGCCAAACTGCCGACCTTCTGATCAACAAGCTCAGCATCCTAACCCACTGAGCCACCGTGTCCCTGGTAAAGAAATAGAGCAACCTAATACTATGCCCCAATGTTCATAAAACTTGTTCTGTACCAGCCTGCTACCGGCCCTGCAGAAAAGGCAGGGACAACCCCTTTACAAACGGCAAGAGGCTGGAATTACGCCTGCCAAATTTATAGCTACAAAAATAAACAAGACACGAACCAAGAAACAGGAGCTTTAAGAAACACGAACTATCCAAGCGGTTGCCTTCAGCAAACCAGCCCTCCCCACACATTCCCCTTATATAGAGTTCAGGGCGTGGCTTCTCTCTGCCTCCTTCCGAGAAGCCCCATTGCCTTCCTCTGTTTACTCCTAATTGACTGCCTCCTGCGTCGGGCGTCCTTGAACAGGGCCAGCTGTGGGTCATCTTCATCCACGCTGTCAGGCTCACACAGCTGGGTCTCCGTGGTGACCAAGTGGGAGGGGCCTGGCTGAGGGCTCTCATCAGCAAGATCTTCAACCCCCTCAGCAAGGTCTTCAACACCCCCCTCCTCCTCCTCTGAGTCGTCCGACCCAACTGCCGAACCCACAGGCTGACCCTGAATCACAACAGACTCAGTAATTTCAGAGACACTTAATCTTCACAAAGCATAAGTGGAATTGACTCAATGTACTTCATTTTAAGTATATTATCTTTTTTTCTTGGAAATGCTGAAATGTAAGTAGTTTTTTTAAAATGCAAATCCAGCAACATATTCTTAATTAATCCCCCACTGAGACCCTTAGAACTGCTAATTCAGCAGAAAGAAGGAAAGCTAAAAAACAAAGAGGTAGGCTGTAGCTGTTTTAAGACACAGGTCTAAAGTGACTCATAAATCAGCCTGCTTTGTTCAGATTCTAGTCTGGAAAATACTGCAGAACAGCTGTGAAAACTATCCAAACTTTTTTCCTCTAGCAATTCTGGTAAGGACTACAGAGTTTAGAAAATGTAAATACTGAGATGTAATACAAACATTAGTAGAAAGCATCCTTTAGACTTCCCTCCCTGTCTCAGTA